>NC_087500.1:5080128-5680128 GCF_036417665.1 Passer domesticus | reverse complement strand
ATCAGAAGCTTGGACTATGAGCAAGTTAATTTCTCAGTGTTTATTCTGAATAAAAACAGCACTATAAATACAGGAGAACAGGAACAGCACAAAGTGCTGTTAAACATCTGAAACGAAAATTGAAAAATATCATTTACATGTACACAGAGCAAGGGAAATTTAGGGAGAGTTGTGAATTTGTGCCTTTTTCAGGCCTGAGTTCTTGTTGTAGACTTGCTCAGACTTTGTCAATACTTTGGATCAGTGTGGAGAAAATATCTGTGCAGACACAGACGGGCTTGCAAAGAGGGCTTTGGTCTTCATCAGATTTTCTGGGTGGGTGCAACTGCTTTCCTGTCAGGGTACGTTGTCTCAGCACAGGGACTTTGCTGCGGGAATCCTCATAACGTGTCTGAGCTTTGCTTTGGATTCTGATTTCGCTGATTTCTTTGTGGGGTGGTTTTGTTATTGTTGTTGTTTTGGTTTTAGGTTGTTTTTAAACTGCTTTTGCCTCTTGTAAATGTCCAGAAACCTACTTTACCAAATCTGGTCAATAAAGATTCTGTCCAAGCCCCCTAATCCTTGCACTGAGTCAGTTTTCCATGTTGTTACTGGAAACAGTAACCTTGGGACAGTTGGACCTTTGGGAGCAGAAATCCGAGTTGAAATTGACGGATACACGTGCAGATTTTTTAGGTCAGTTAACAAATGCTGTTTTGTCAGTGTGTGCATGTGGGTGTTTAATCTGTTTCCCAAATTATTTCTATTAAGAAATGCAGTTTAAGTCAGATACTCCATTTTGGAATGGTCATCTTAATTAATTAATTTTTTTGGCAAGTTTCAACACTCACCTAAACCAAATCCATGGTATGGCTTGTACCTGTTGTAACTGTATACTGTGTATAATGTTGCTTGGTTACAATTAAAATTTTGCACTAAGGAAGCCATTAAAATAAACTTTTGCACTGCTTTTGTCCTCACAGGCAGCTGAAAAAGCAGATCAGGCCCTACAAGGAGCTGGCTGTCACCTTTACTGGTGACATGTCCACGTCTTTTTGTGTAGTCAAGGTTTTTACTGCAACATAACCACTAAAAATCAGATGCAAATAAAAATTCTTCATAAATGGAGGCAAACAAAAAACCTTTCCAAGTTTGGATAAAACAATCTTTAAAGGAAGATTAAATCATGTAACATAAACTTATTTAGCTGTTCTTCATTATCTGGAAACTGAGCAGCCATACCAAGCGATGAGTCCATCTTTATGCACCGTGTGCTCTGGGTTGGTTTTCCTCAGTTTAAGAGGAATGAAATATGCAGAATAATCTTGTGGTATTAATGATTACCTGCTTAGAGCTGAGTGTGGGTGTGGACATTTATTTCCCCTTCTCAGATGTCCCATTCTGCCACCTGTGCTCTTGTGCGTGATGGACGTGAGTGCTGGCTGCAGCGTGCAGTTCTGGAATTTGGGCAGCTTCAACCTCTCCTGTCAACCATCTAGACCATAAATCCCCAGATTTATATCTGCTGGCACTTTGCTCGTAGTCTATACACTTGTGCTGAACTTCTGTGCAAAGCAATGCTGCCTGCTTCCATTCAAGAAGTGTCTTTCTGTATTGTATTAAGAGCTTATCCATATGCTTCAGGCTTGGAGTGCAGGAAGTCTGCTGGCAGCAGGCCTGTTATTCCATATTCTGAGCTCAGGCTCTTTGTGAATAATCAGGGAAAAAAAGAAAAAAAACCCACCATAAATCCCGACAAGTTGTTGACTGACTGATTTCTAGATAAGTTTTTTCAAGAGAAATTGAATAAATATTAATATTATGTGTAAGAAGGGATGTGGCGTGGCTGGTTGGGGTGTAAACTGCAGGATGTGATTAAAAATGAGATGGAGCAATGTAAAGGGGCTGGTTTGGGGGAGAACAGACTCCACTCGGGCCTCATTAGTGTGGGATAGGAGCAAATGTAATGGCTCTTAATTGGAATGGGTTTCACTGCCATGAAAAAAAAATATATATGTATTTCCTTTTGACACTGAATATGCTTGGTAGTTTGTAATTTATCATTAGAAAGAGGATCTGGTCTTGATTTTTACAATTAATTAAGATCAAGAACTATTTTTTATATATTGTTCTATTTTGGAACTTTTAATGTACAATAGATAATGGTTTTTAAAAAAGATTCAAACTTTTTTTGACCTCCCAGACTCTCTCCCTGGGAAAACAATAATTTTGGTTCCACATAAATCCACATAAGAGTTTTCTATAAGAAAAAAAAAAAGCCCAAATCTCCTTGTATATTATTTAACAATAATTTTGGTTCCACATAAATTGTGTATAGTGACTTCTGAGTTCTCTATAAGAAAAAAAACAACCCCAAATCTCCTTGAAACTGAGGCTGACAAAGCCATGGATAGAACAAAGCACTTGTTTCCTGACTATCCAGACTGGTTTTGTTTGGGAGATTTTCCAAACCTGGGCTGAACTTTCAAATGGTTTTGGTTTTCTGAGAATTTTCATGACACACCAGCAAATAGAATATCCAAAAAAATATCCTGAATTTCATCAACAACAAAGGGAATAAATTCTCGAGCCTTTTCTAACTCTCTGCAAGGGCACAGAGTCTGGCTCTGTCCTTTTAGTGTATCATAGACATGACTAAACCAAGCTCAGAAAAAGTTAAAAAACAAGCTCATAGTAACCTACAGAATTATATATATAAATTAATCTTTATGGGTTTTGGGGAGAAATAGCTTTTTATTTGATACAGTCCATGCTTGTGTATGTCAATGCAAATTTTGTCTTTTTAAATGTTCTGGAGGACCTGTGTAGGAAGGGAAGTTCAGTCTCAGCCTGGAATTATTTTGGATAATTCAAAGGAAATACAAAATTGTTGTGTAGGATGCCTGTTCGTATTTTTAAGATGCTCTGTAACACATCATTCACATCAAATATAACTAGGGAGAACCCAGGAGAAACCACTCTGTGTCCATTCTCCCTCTTGGAAAATCCTGAGTTTCCATTCCTGGTGTCAGGTTGTTCTATCTGAAGTGCTTGTGCAAGTGGGACTTGATTTCAAAAAAAAAATAAAAAAATTAAACATAAACAGTAAATTATTATTGAAAGTATAAATACTTCATAAAATTGAATTTTGTTATTTTCTTCCAAATAAGAAACCACTTAAAATATTAGTCACTTCACTTACATGTTTAATTATGGAAACTAATTTGATGGAAAGATGCAATATTTATAGCTGTGTGCCTTTTAGATAAAGGAAAGATGTCTCCAGATTTCATATTGTGTTACTTGGGAATTCTAGATTTTCCTTGAGGAGGTGCATTTTATCTGTGTGCAGCTTGCTAAATAATATAGTGTAGAAACACTGCAGACAAAAATGTGGAGTAGCCTGGAACTATTGTAAGAAAGCTCCAGAAAGAACCCGGAATGTTCTTTTTCAACTGCATTTTGTTTGTTTTCCTCCAAAAGTTGTTTTTACAGTGTGGATCTCAGATGGCGAGCTTTTGCACGTCGCTCATTAGAGGAACATCAGCTTGGTTTTCCTTCCTTTATTTGAGCTCTTCCTCTTCCTCCTCCCTCCCCCTTCTCATCCTGCTGCTGGTTTATCTTCGTGGCCTTGCTGAATTGGGGTGGCAGGGCCAGGAGTTAATTTCTGATTCTTCGGGTGCAGAGTGAGCTGTGGGCAGGACCTGCTGCACAAACACCATGGATTTCCCTCTGCTCCTGTGTGCTCAGACCTTCTGAAATGAAATAATTTGTAAGAAGTGAAGTCTTCCACCTCCTCAAGCTTAGGTGGTTTTTATCATTTTGCTTTTTAGTAATGGGAAGGATTTAAGTAAATAATCACACAGAGAGAAGCTCTTTCCAACTTTCCTCCTCCATCAACGTGCAAACTTTTAAACCATGAAAAGCAGCCATGGGAAAGTGTTTCTATGTGATCTTGAGAGAAAAAAAGGAAGTGAGAAATTATTCTTCTTCCAAAGGGTCTGTGCTGCTGTGCAGAACTGAGAGTGGTGTGTCTGCTCTTTGCAGCGTCACCTTCAGAACCCCCTTGGGCTGAGCAAATCTTGCTTGTCCTTCATCCTGTGAGCTCTCCCAAAAAGATGTCCGGTTGTCATCCCTATTCTCTTCTACCAGAGTCTATTTTCTGCCTTCTGCTCTGTGCCTTTCAGTAGGCTGAAAGGAAATCTTTTCTGGGATGGCAGTCTCTGTATTTTCCCAGCATTCCTGGGTACTTTTCCCTCCTGAGTTGTCCTGCTTGTGAAGATGACCCAGGAGCTGCCTGTGTGTGAGAATAATGTTATTTTCTTCTCCCTTGCTGTGAGCTGCTCCTGCAGGTCTGTAAGTACCAGGGCTTATATTTCCCACTCTTGTCTTGGGCATCCTGAGGGTGAAGGAAGATGAGCAGATAAATTATTGGAGAACTCAGGTAGTGAGGGAGAGAGCAGCAATGAGATGTTTCTGAATTTGTAAATGTGTTTCCTGAATAGATAATTGCATATAAATAAATATGTGGATAGGCTGGTGGGAAGAGTAACCCAAAAGTGGTGAACTTAGTAATAATGTATTTTGCAAAGCTTGTGTGAAAAAGGCTCCCAATCTCCTAAAGGAGCATTTAGAGAGAACAAAAGCTCATCTGAAAATTAAGACTGACTTGGTTGAGTGATTTAGAAGTCAGACAGGATTTTGACACATTTATAACTGTGCTACAAATGCCAGTCAACATCCTTCTGAACAGAAGGGATCACTGCACTCGCTATCAGGGATGGATCAGTGTGCAGCTGCTTTTTCTCCTTGAATGCACATGTATTGCCCTTTCATGGCACCTTGGATCAAAGGTTTTAAAAATTATTATTATTATTATTATTACTATTATTATTTTCAAATAAATGAGAGGAAAAGAGTTTTAAATTTTATTTAATGCACTTCTCACAGGAATTTGTTTGTGGGGCAGTGGTTAAGGGGGTGGGTGCTGCTGAGACTGAGCTGTAGGGAATGTAGTTGTGTGTTTGTTTCTGATGAAAACTGCCTGGTGTTACAGATGCATTTATCTTATCTGCAGGGCAGACAGGCTTGAGACTGAACTGGAATGCGAATCAGCATGATTTTTCTACACACCCTCATAGCAAAGGTTACAGGTCAGCTTTTGCTCTAAGCAGCATCTTCTCAGTGGATGTTTAGTGGATTTTCACATCTTTAATTATTAGCTGAGTATTTGAACCTGGTAGATCCTTATATCTTTTTTTTTCCCCAAGTTCTTCTGGATTTACCATGTTGTTTATGTGTATTTGTAATAAGATCTTTGGGACTTGGTGTCTTGTTGACTGTAACATTTAATAGAGAATTTTATATGGTTTCCCTTTTTCTAACAATTTGATATAGTCCTTAAAAATTTTCTGTCTGTATGTATTTATAGCCATAATTTATATTCTGCAGTAGTCTGGAAAAGTGTAGCAAGAGTACATTTAGAGAGGACTGAGTAGTATTTCTTAGCTGGCAGTGGGGAATGGGCTAAATTACTCTTCAGTATTAGACATTAATCTGTCTAATTGCTGCCTGAGTTTTCTACAGATGTTTTAGAGCAAGCTAATAAAATGTGCCCCGACACAAATGATTTTTATACAAACAAGTATAAGTGAGAGTTAAAGAGAAGGGGTGTTGTTAGTAATATTGAAATTCATTCCTTATCTTCCTCTTTTAATTTCTTCAGGGGTGTAGTTATTTTAAGTTTGCTTACATAGATTCAGCTAAGCATTCCACTTTACTGCCAGTGTAGTGTGAGTACTTAAAGCAGGTGGAGTTCAGAGCAAAAACAGCCTGTGAAAAAATTCTTTCCTCAACATGGTGACAGATCTTTTTAATTAACTGTTGCAGTAGTCATATTATAGTAATTTTGCAGCAGTAATGACTTCCTAGAAGGATTTCAAGCTCGGAATCTAATTCTCTACTGTCAAATTACCTAGAACTAACACAGAATTTGTGTTATATGTCACATACTGATACATGATTCAAACTGTGTTGGAAGGGAGGAGGCCTCTTTATTCTGGTGCAAGTGGAAGAATTCTTGTTTTTCTTGATAGAGCAATATAGGGACTACAACAAAACCACTGTTTGTGCCTGTGTGTATTAGTGTATTAAAAGTAATTATTACACAAAAAGTCACTCATGAAAAGAGTAACCTTTTAACAGGAGAGACCTTAGCTTGACACTGAAGGAGTAATTTTAGGTTCAGTGTTGACTCAGTTGAGATTTTCTTATTTTAGTTTCTTTTTCTGGTCATTGTTGCTGTCTCCTGCAGTGGGCTGCAGGTTCAGTGTTGACTCGGTTGAGATTTTCTTATTTTTAGTTTCTTTTTCTGGTCATTGTTGCTCTCTCCTGCAGTGGCTGCAGGAGCAGTGGAGGAAATGGATTTCCTATACCCGGAAAACCAAAGGCAAACATTTATTGGCTCTGCAGAATGGGCTTGCTGGGAGAAGGAAGATTTTTGGTTTTTATTCTGCAGGCTTCATTTACTGTAATCTTAATTGCCAGGGCTTTCTAGAGGAGAGAAGTGATTTCTTAGTCAGCAGCTTTCCTGTGTTTTCCCTTAGTGTTTTAATAGTTTCACCTTGAAGGAATTTTTGAGATCTGTATCAGTTGTTATGGAGGGATGTTGTAGTGGCTCAGTGGTTTGGTTAATAGAAACAAACTTGTAAATAAAGTGAACCAAGAAATTTTCCCAGGAGTCACTTTCATTCTGTTTCAGTTGTTTTAAAGAAGATATTTTAGAGCTGAGGAAGACTTGAAACAGGACATGGCTTAGGTAGAAAAGGAATGACAGAGTACAGAGCTGTGTAGCAGAGGAGATGCATTTTAAAACCAGTTGTTGGAAAAGAGTGAATAAAGCACGGATTTCAAGTGGAATATACAAAATATGTGCATGGTATGCACCATGCTTGTCTCTCAGCATGATGCCCTTTGAATCCTTGCTGGAAGTGAGGTCATGCAGCTTTCCTTGTGTTCTTTGGTATCAGTGTTCACCTTCTTGCCTTGGCTCAGTTCCTGGGGGTGTTGCTGAGCTGGGGGGTTGCTACCATCGTGTATTAAGGAGGGATTTATTCATGGGTCTTGTGATCTCTGAAGGTTAACAAGTTAAATGACTGTATCACACAGCTGGGCAGTAGGGATTATGAATATTGCTTTAATAGCAAGAGCCCAAAGGCTGAGAGCAGAGATTTTCCTCCTTTGCTTTCCTTGTGCGTGTTTATAGAGCATAAAAAGCTCTCTGGTAGCTGAGAAAATATGTCTTTTTTTAGATTTGTGTTAAGACTATCCTGAAGTGGTTTCTGCAGTATCGTTTGCATGATTTGGCTTTAAAAGCAATAAACTTTATGCTATCCATACTCAATTTAGATGTAAGATAATCCCATCCAGCTACAAGATTCTGAACATTAAACTATTTTTCATGTTTCAGACTCTTTCTTGCTAAAGAAAAAAGCCTTTTTGATACGGGTGGTGATACAGCCAGGCAATTGCTGTATTTGCTGTAACGCATCTTGATGTCAGAAATGTTTTTCTGCAGAACTTGCCTGAGGAGATTTCAGAGCATTGTTTCTTAATAGACATTGTTTCAGAGTATAATAAAGGTGAATCAGGCATTTTGGCTGTGTTAGCTACAGCAGAGGAGACAATGGGCTGCTGTTTAAGGCTGAGACCAGTGAATGGGGAGTGTAACCAAAGGGGTTACTTCAGACACTGTGTTTAAACTATGAGTTATAAATGAAGCCATTGTATGAGGACATTTGAAATTACAGCACATAGCAGGCTTCAAAAGAATTCAGTGTTGTATACACGAGCTCCACTTCACACTGTCCTCCTCAGCTAACAACAATCAGGAGTTTATGGTTTCATCCCACAACCAGCAGCAAAAATGGAGATTACAGAGTTACAGTTCTGGCAAAAACAACTGTGCTTCCTCAGTCTGATGCAAGTGAGAGCTGAAAGCCCAGTGAGATTTTTTTTTTAGCAGGAGAAATCAGCTAACCATAAAGCAAGCTGTTAGGGGTCCACAGAGGGAATCAAAGAACAAAATCCACAAAGCCTTGAGGAGATAAACAGTAGCAGGCAGAAAACATTCCTAGTGAGAGAGCCCAGAGAAAGCTGAGCGCTTCCCAAATCCAGGACTGAGTTACTTTCAATGTGACTACTGAAAACTGCATTACCACAGCTTAAGAAGTCGGCTTTGAATAACCAAGTACCCTCTTAACTTATCCCAGTTGTAAACTGGGATAAATATTGGCTTCAGGATCCTTGCCTGTGGCTCAGAAGTGCCTTGGTCACTTCAGCTGGCTGGTGCAGGAGTGTAGGAGTGCAGGAGAGTGTCCCCCAATGACAGAGTGGCAAAGCTAGCCTTTGTCCCCCAAAAAAAGGAAAGAAGCCCAGAAGTTTCTCCCAACGATCAGGTGAAAAGCCACCTTATAGGACCCCAGAGACTTCACCAAAAACTCGGGGTCACCTAATTGGTTAGAAGCCAAAAAGTCCCGCCTGGGCCATAAGGTAGAAAAAGAGGAGGACAAAAGATCTGAACGGCTTTTGTGAACGTGTTTCTACCAGGAGCAGACCTCTGTACCTGGCTCGGATTTTCTGTTTGTTATTTTGCCTTTTATTGAACCTTTTTGTTTCAAACACTGCAGCAGAAGCCATCCTGCTCATTCTTCGCCTCCAGAGGTAACAGCCAAGCTATCCTTGGGGTATTAGGTTCCCTTTTGAAGGCTCATAAAACCCTGGCCCGACAAAACAGAACCTAATACAGGAGCATTGGAAAAACCAGAGGTGCAATTTGCTTTGCCCTGCCCCTCCTCTCTGCTTTACTGCACAGTCCCTGGTTTCACAGAGAGCCAAGTGAACACGGTGGTGGTGATGCTGCAGTTGCAGTGCTTTTCTGAGTCCCTCCAGCACCAGAATGCCAGGGGACACTGTTCTCTTTCATTCTGGGAAAGGAAATGCTCAGTGATACTCGTGGAGTAGCCAAGGAGTATCAGAGAGTGTGTATCAAAGTCAGTGATAACACAGCAGAGCTGGATACTGCAGTGTTGGTCTGGGGTTTTAGACAAAGCCTTTACACCACTCCCCCATTTTTAGCTTTAATAAAAGTTTGGCAGTGATGGGTGAGTTTACTCCATAAAGTTGCATAACAACAAAAACAAATTGATTTTTTAAATCGTATCTATAGTCTGTCCTATGGAGGAGATCTAATGCCTCCTAGAGATGGAAGGAAGGGGAATGTATTTCCCCCTACATTTGGAATGCAAATGTAGGCATGTATAATCACCAATAACTTATGTCATCATTCACTGAGGCAAATCCCAAATCCTGTCCATTTCTTGGCATTGAAGAGCGTGCACAACCAAGGAAAACAAGAAGAAACAACAAAAATAACTGGCTTGCTTTCCTTCTGGAGCTTACACTATTGGAATACTTGAAATGAAGACCAGAAATAATCAACACTCACTCACACTTGTTCTCTCTCTAAAGCCATTGAGCAGATTTGCTGGTAAGAGAAACATGACCCAAGACTTACACTTAATTATTGCTCCTTTCTGCTGGGGCACCACCACTAACTCCTACATTGCTCTAACAGTCTCTGTCTGTCAGAGTTATTAAACATAAGATGATAATTAGAGTGTGAAAATATTAGAGACGTGAGGGCTGGGGACCACCAGGTACCATAAAACAGTAACAGCTCCTGCCCCCAGATTGCTGGGAAAAAAAGTGGTAAATAGGTAAGTTTGTAAATTTTGATAAACAGGATTAAGATGCTAAAAAATGCAATCCTTCATGAGTTGGAAGTATTTGTAAGCAGAAAATAAAATGGGAGCTCCTTATAATTGCAATATAAAATCAGGATTGTGAGTTGTGAAGAGCAGAATGTGGATGTCATCTGGATTTAACACACAGGGTGGGTTTTTTTAAGGCATACATGATAAGCAGAAAAAAAACTTAATTCAAAGCATGGTCAGTTTTCTGATTTTTTTTCATTATTCCATTGAGGTCTGGATGCTTTCCCATAGTTATTTCGAGTGATGATCATGAAGAAACTGTTGCCAACTTAAAATATGGTAGAGTGGATGCTTGTTTAATGCTGTTGAAAATCAGCCAAGAGGTATCTAATTCTGGACTGGAGTGTTATGTTGTATGGTTTTATTTGTGGAATTCTTGATTTATCAATGGTCTGCTTTCCTATGTAATGAAGTGTGTAAGTGCAGTCATTATGTGTGGCAACATATGATTCAAATCTTACTTTTAGTTAGAGAATATGAGGTTAAGAAGACAAACTCTGTGTCAAGATGGAAACATGAGACTTTTTTTCCAGATTAGTCCCCAGTAAAATTAGGGCAGGCGTAGTTACATGATAATAATTTAAAGAATTCTGTCATTTTCCTGATCTTTGATTTGTTGCATGACAGACATCATTAAAACACACTTTTTGCTTAAAAATTAATTTACGCAAGTTCGAACTTAAATCAAGATTATTTTTAGTCAGTATGCATTTTGTTTCCAGCATGTATATATGTGCAAGGAATTTAAACTGTGATTTGATTTGATTTTAGAATACCATCCAGGCTTACTGAATTTATACCAGCTGGTGCATCTGACAGCCAAAACTAGAAAAATAACTGCATGTAAAGATGGAAATCCCTATTCATGAGACCATTTTAGAGCCTTTGCTTTCCAGCAGGACTGGTTGAGCAGCATGTTCTGATCATTGGGGTAGTTTTGGTTTTCAAAGACAGATGGCCATTGTGTTTAATGTCTGTGTATTAATGTTCTGTTGATAAAAGTATGAGTAAGTTGCTAATTTCTCTGGGAAAATATAATTAAACTGGTGAGATCAGGATACATGTGACCTGTGCTATGTTTGGTCCACAGGCTTCAGATTCAATTAGCTTTTCAAAATTCCTGTGAATTTTTACCTGCTTGCTTGGATTGAGGGGGAAAAAAGGTTGCTTTCTTTATTCTAGGATAAATAGAAAACTAGTTTTATTTGGATGTTTCTCAGTACTAATGTTGAATATTTTCAAATATAGGATGGGTGGTATTCAGCTCAAGATATCTCATGACATTTCTCAGACTTGCTGCTGTGAAATCAAACATTCTGGTGTGATTTCAGACTATGTAGTCAAGTTTCCATGGATGGCAGCTTTTCTGGTTTCTGCCTCGAATCTTAAAGCTTTCTTTTTTTTTTTTCTTCATGGATTTTAGCCTGACAGGAAAATATTGCAGCTACAATGTGTGCTGCTGGACCTGAAAGTATTCATTCCTCATATAGGAGTTTTCTGTATTAGAGTGACAGGAACGTGCTTAATTCTGACAGCTGAAAGTGTTGACAATATTGGGATTTTTTATTTTTTTTTTCATGAACCATTCTTGCCTATTTCAGTAATTCCCACATTAGGTAGGAGCCCTTCTCTTGGGCAGTCACTCAGCTGGCTTTGATTTTATGCTTTTTTTTTGGTGCTTTCATTCACTAGGATATTCAAAAATTGAGTTAATTTGTGTGCCATATACTTACAGGTTTAACAGAATACAGGAGAAGCTCTTTTTAAGAAATATTTCAACATGGATGTGAAGGTTGTTAAAGGGGTGGTGAATGTGCAGATTTTTGCTGTTTTACACTTCAGTTTTTAACACAGTCTTTGCAGAAGAACTCAGTGGTTATTAGCTATCGGAGTAATAATAATAATAACAATAACAATAAGCAAGAAATTATTTGGGACTGGAGGATGATTAGTTTGTGTCTGAGTTACTAAACTACCTCCTCTCCTGAGTGTGTAGCTTTTAAGTGTTTGCTTACTTGGCTTTGTGACATCATTACCAGCTTGTACTTTTTAATAGCATTTCTTTGTTCTCTTACTCTGGAAATTACATAATAATCTGTCCATTCTCAACTGTCTGAGCAGCTCTGTCCGTGATGGCTTCAGTCAGAAATTGTCTGAAGCAGTGAAAAGGTCCCAAACACAGAGAATTATCAAAAACTGTTTAAATTGGATAATTTCTGTTATAGTGGTGGATATGAATGAAGTGATGGATGCCCTGGAACAGTAAACATGCTATAAGAAATGTATATGTGAATTGATTCTGTTCTGGGCTGAGAATTGTTCAGAAGAAAAGGAATCAGCAGTTGGTTGCAAAGTCAGTGAAAGGATCCCCGGGTGAAGTGTATTTTCCTGTTCTGCAGCACAGGAGGGCCTTGTGACACTCTCAGTGGGTTTTCTCTATGTTTTCTGATGTAAATTACCTGAAATTTGGCAAAAAGCATTCATTATATTATTGTCTTTATGGTAGAACTCAGGAATATTCCTATTCCATGGTCATGTTTTCTGTTTGCAAACCCGGGTGGCAGTTTGGAGTTGATAGCTGGCAATTCCTAGCTGGATTTTATGGGCAAAAAATCCCACTTGGCAGCAGTTCAGCAGGGTCTGTGTCACCCAACACCCACCTTGTGCCTGGCAAGGAATCAGCAGAGCCGAGTGGTAACTGGTCAGTTACTGGTTTGGAGGGAAGAGTTAAGATCTCCCTGCCAAGTCTGGCAGAATTTGGAAAAACAACGCTGAGGAAAAAAACCCAACAAATAACAAACAAAAAAAAAAAAAAAAAAAACACCCCACCAAACCAAAAAAAAAAACCCCAAAAAACAAAAAACCAAAAAAAAACCCCAAAAAAACCCACCAACCCCCCCCCAAAAAACAACAACGAAAACAACAAAACCAAACAAACAACCCCAACAACAAAACCAATAATGATAACAATAATAATATGCAGCCAGCCAGAGGTTTTGGTTTTAACCCTCCAAACTTCAGAAACTCTGACTGAATGTTGCTTCTGATTGAAACGTGCTAGTTGGTGATTTGTGTGTTTAATCAAGAGGGAATTATTCTAAAAGTGATTCCCTGCCACCAAAGCTGTTTATTAGTCTCTAAATGTATTGGTTGTGATGCAACGTGTCAGAATTTATGACTTTCTTACAGTTCAATAGCAGAATTTACAAATATAATTAGAGGGTTAAAGGCATTTAAAGAATTAAAGCACTTTAATGACATTCAGTTTTTATTGACAACCCACTAATATCTGCTGCATTCACATAAAGATTTCTCATGTAATCCTGTGAGCAGATAAAAGCTCTGCTGTTTAAAAGCTCCGTGCAAAGCAGATGCATTTTATCTGCTCGTGGAGTGCAGATGGGGAGTTCCTGGGCAGAGGATGGGTTGGGAGTGCTTGTCTGCAGCTCACACAGCACAGACCATTCCTGCTCTTTGTTTTACAGGGTATCACGTTTAGAGCTGCATTAAGAAGATAGATGGCAGCACACTGAAACATTTATAAGGATTTCTTTTTAGTTATTCTATGAATGTTTTCAGTTTTCCAAAAATTGTAACGTTGCTGCTTTTGAAAAAAATTACTCGCTCACCTGAGGTGTTTGCAAGTACCCAGATTTGAACTATTTAAAAGAATTGTGGAGAAGACCAAATACTTATTTTAAGATCTGTTTTTTCTTTTGTCTATTTAGGATCTAAGGAATAGAGGGATTTTTTAGAATTATAGAATCCCAGAATGGTTTGGGGTGAAATGGACCTTAAAGCTCATCCAGTTCCACACTGTACCATAGGCAGGGACACCTTCCACAAGACCAGATTGCTCTGAGCCCCATCCAACCTGGCCTTGGACATTTCCAGGGATGGGACAGCCACTGTTCTTCTGGGCACCCTCTGCCAGAGCTTCACCCCCCCTCACAGGAGACAATTTCTGCCCAGTGTTTGATCTAACCCTGCCCTCCTTCAGCTTAAGGCCTATCTCCCCTTGTTCTGTCAAACACTGACAGAACAAAAACTTACAAAAGCTACAAAAACTCCCCCTCTAGGGACTAAAATCATGTGAAGTAATATCGAATAAAAGCCTTGCTTGATCTGAGCCTCTTTGGGTTTAGGTTCCATGCTGGTCTTGTGCTCTGTGTGATTGGACACTGAAAAATTTGTAGCTGAGTCTTTTTGAGCAGACAGTTCTGCCAAAGGCTAAATGCTTGGGCATTTGGGGCACAGGCAGTTTGTACAAGCCAGGAAGGGAATTTGAAGAAGGAGCATCCTCTGGTGGGACAGAGCCCAGGGCAGAGGCTGTGGGACATTCCTCCCATCACAGGGATGCCCCTTGGTGCTGCAGGATCAGCTGCCTTTGGAGGTGTTTCCTTGCTTGACTGAGCAAAACCTCCCTGCTCCCCTGGAAGGGCTGTGCTGGTTGTTAGCTCTGTGTTTTCCCAGAGAAATGAAAAATCAAAAGCAGGAAGGTAATTGGCAGCTCTGAGAAATAAAATAGGGGTTTAGATTAATTTATAGAATGTCTTCTAGACAAAACTATTAATCCAAGACCATCAGAGAAGTTGCTGTTACAGTTCTGGGAGCACCATGAATCCCAAGTAAAGCTGTCAGTGACTTCTCAGTATCCTCTTGCAGGAGAACAAAAAACCTGACTGATGCAGTTAAACACTTACTCTACTTTGCTTTGAACTTGCAAATACAAGGTGGCCTCAATTTACTTTGATTCTTGTTGTTTGTTTGTTGGATGACAAATGAAATGTGTCTCTATTTCCTTCTACTTGCTGGTTCTCAAATGAGATTTCTAAAACAATAGATTGGTGCAGGCTGTAATACAATATCATCAGCACAAATAAAATACAGGCTGGGAATAAAATAGCTGCTGTCATCTTTTTCAGTAAGTGGCAAGATAGATTTCTTGTGGCTTTTCCTTGATGAACTTCATATTCTGAGTACACGATGACAGAGCAAAGGGCCAAGTACTGAACCCTTGATTTAATGCTGGATCCCTCTTGGGAATTATGTTTATGTAAGGATTGAGTTTTAAAAAAACACAGCGGGGAGGTTGTAGGTTTTTAGCAGGAGAACTTGATAGGATGAAGGGAAATATGCTTGTTAAACCATGATGTGTGTCAAAGGGCAGTATATCTGCTTTTTTCGCTTCCCATTTGAAAAGTGGTGAGAAGGAAGAGGCAAATGACCAAAGTTAACATTGATTAACAGTGATTAAAAGCAGGAGCATTCACTTTTTAAGTGTAAGGATGAGGAGTGATATCTGCCTGATGCTTACACCGTAATCCTCTGGAAAAGTTGTGGGTTTATTCATGGGATGAGATTATTGAAGCTCTGTGTGTGCATCTGGGCATGGTGGGGCACAGAGGGGCTGAGAAACTGCTGCTAAATTCTGTTGCATTTCTTTGTCTTTCAGGACTTGAAGTGGATGGAGGAGGACACTTCTTGCTAAAGATTTAACTTGTCTAAAGATATCAAGGTAGGAGAATTTTTCTTCCTACAATCCTATGTGTTCTTTGCAGGCATAATTTAATTATTTAGAGTTGCAGTTGTCTTCTGTCATTTCTTTGTTAATGTGTGATCAGCTGAAAGTGGAACAAGGGTTCTTTCTGTAACAGTTTTACCAATTCTTAACCTGATTGTATTAGAGAAGAAGATGTAAGAGCTTTCACATATTAGATTTGATTAGATTGAGGAATTGTTCCCTGTGGGGGAAGTGAGGCCCTGGCACAGGTGCCCAGAGCAGCTCTGGTTGCCCCTGGATCCCTGGAGGTGCCCAAGGCCAGGCTGGACAGGGCTTGGAGCAGCCTGGGACAACAGGAGGTGTCCCTGCCATGGCAGGGGTGGGACAGGATGAACTTTAAGGTCCATTCCAGTCTTGGCCATTTTATGATTCCAGCTTGTAGAAAGTGCCCTAAAATTTATTTCAAGGCAGTTTAGCAAGACTCAGCTTATGCAGAACTGTGCCACATTTTATTTCAAGCTTAGATACTTACTTGTTTGTTGATGGAGACAGTTACTAGTAATATTTAAAACCAAAGCAATAATTTTTACTGTTATGAGCAACAGAGAAGACACTAAAAGCACCACAGGTGAATTGATGAAAATGAGGTGATAGCATTTCTAGCTTTTGTTTGGTTGTCATTTTTCTCCAAGGCTGGATAATTATGACGTTGTATGTGGAGAGTGGAAGTGTCCTTTGGGAATTCAGTCTGTATCATTAATCTAGAATTAGAAACCAGGTTATGCAAAATGACAAAGCCTGGTTCAAAATTAAATTTCCTGAATTTCAAGGTCATCCCATTTTCATGTTGAGGTGAGAACTGACTTTTGGCTTTCTCCTCGTGAGTGATTGCATTATTTTCTGCAACGTTTCTGATCTAGTTTTAAGTAGGTGTTAAATGTCAACACTTAAGTATTGCTGGAGAAATCTTTTTCCCAGAAAAGTAAATAGAAATGTTGACCAAAAAGTCATGGTTACAAGGTCTATTAGTTGGTATTCTGTGGCTGGCAGGGTTATCTCAGGTGGATTGTTATTGTTTGAGAGTAGTGAGTTTCTCTGGATTCAGAGTGAGTCACAAACTGTCTGTCAGTGCAGTCTTTCTCCTTTGTCCTTCCTTGAAGTATGACTGTGTTCCAGACAAAAAGAAAAACAATCTGATGTTAGCAGAGCAGGGGAAGCTGGAGCCTGCACAGAGCACGTGTGTGCTGGGGGATTGAGCCTTGCATCTTCCTGGTGGTGCAGCTCCAGGTACAGCTTCAGCTTCTGGAAGTGCTGTGTTCCAAGCATAGCACCAAAATGAGCTGTTCCTGCTAAATTCTGTGGGTTTCCATAATAATACAGTGCTTGTCTCCTTCCTCCCAGGCTGTAACTGTATAAAAATTACCTCTGAAATAAATGCCACAGACTTTGAGTGAGCAAAATCACCACAGGCTCATCAGGAAATTTATATGGCCACATCCACCTTAGGGCTGTTGTTGGATTTTCACAAGCACGGGAATATTACTTTGATTTGCTCTCAGAATTGCTTTTTAACTGGAGCATTAACAGCTGCTTCTTTTGATAAAATAAAGGCAGGGATTGAGGCCAAGCTCCTGCTTCCTTGTGGAACATTACACGTTTTTCCAGCGGGAATACTCTGGTGTTTTCGGGTGTATTTTTATGGATTTCTGTCAGAGATAGTTGGAGAAGCAAAGACAGTGAGGTCGGGGTTCTGGGATTATGGGAGTCCATGCAGGATCTGTAGGAAAGATCCTGTCCAGAGATCTCCAAGTATTTTGTTTAGGAGTGGATCTGCAGATTGGCCTTCATGTCAGGCCCCCCAAGTTACCTATTGGTGTTCAGGCTTTTGTGGGGAAACATAACACCAAACAATTAATTTTGGTGTTCTAAAGCCTATTAGAGAACTCTGTTTAATAAACTCTTAATTGCTTAAAGACCTCTAATTGGTGGGGTTTAGGGCATTTAATACCTTTGCTGTTTTCGTATTTCCAAATAATCCTAGAAGTTCTTGGCAAGCTTGCTAGGTCACAACAGTGCTGTTTTCATTCCTAAAGTTCCTAGAAATATTTAATCTCTAAACTTAATCTCTAAATTCTGCTCCTGTGTGTTTAAATGTTCATGGATCAAGCTAATAAATATATATTTCCTTAGACTTCAGTGTTATTGTAATCAGTTGTTCCCACCCCTGTGGTGAAGCAGATTTTAATGGATTTGATCATCATGGAGCTCCTGCCACTTGTCAAGAAATTGGTCTTATTGGAAAAAACACAGAATTCTAATCTTAAAATATACATTTAATAGCTTCTCATGCTGACATGCCCAGAATTTGCCAGCAATGTTTGTACGACTCACTGGACATCAAACACTCCTTTGAACAAGAGCTTAGCTTAGCTAATCAGCTTTATATAAAATAAAATTTTATTTTTAGTGGGGCGATCAGAGAGGAGGAGAATACAGGGATCTGGTTGTTCTACTGGTGGTATATAGGCAAAAAAATTTGCTTTGATTTTGTAATTCTGTGTCTGACAGACAATATCTCTATAAAAAGAAGCAAAAGTTACTTTTGTGGGCTATAATAATCTGTAGCCACCGAAAACATGAGGTGGCTTTTGCAGCCTGTCTACAAACTCTGTTTTAAGACTAAGAAAACACTGGAATAGGCCTTAGTCATCCCAAAGGATTTAATGAGATGTCGCTGACTTGTTCAAGCTTAGCATTTGGTGTAAGTTTGCAGCTTGCAGAGCTCAGTCTGCCTCTGCCCCCTCCACTTCGGGGTTTTCTTCCTCATCCTGTTTGTACTACTGTCTTCTCATGCTTCAGAAAGTTATTATTGTTTATGTATTTCATTGAAATTTAGATTTATTAGACCATCAAACAGCGTGTGTCAGAGTGTCTGGACATAAACCAGGAGATTCTTGAGCTGTTTTTTCTAAAAATGCTGCATAGAAATTATATCTTTTTATTCATCTGCTGATGCTGTTGGGAGACTCGTGCTCATACAATGTCTTCGTTTTGTTTGGTAAACTTACAAACGACAAGATAAATGACAAATCAAGTGTAGTAGCTCTTGGCTGCCCAAATTGTTGCAGTGTTAGTGGGGGTGTGAAGGATCCCCATCACATTCCTGCAGCTTTTGCTTCTGCTGAGCCTGGAGAAAGGAATTAACCTGGCTGTGAGGTGCATTAAGGAGTTCGTGGGTTAGGATGAAAAGTTCTCTGATCCAGCTCTTCCCAATACTGTAATTCTGTTTGCTGTTTAATGCTTCTAATTCCATGAACTAATACAACCAACAGGGTTTTTAATTTCGAGTGCTTATTCTTAAATATTACTTCTGGCTTAGTGGTGTTGGCTGAACAGAGGAAGAGCTGTGACCGTGTTTGCTCAAAGCCACAAAGGGATGCAGTTGTGCATGAAAATGAAAAGCAGCAGCTGATTTTGGGCACCTGCTCCTCTGTGTTGTGAACACCTTAACTAATCAGGATCTAGGTCTAATGAGTGCTTACACTCAGAATACATCAGTGCTGTAAGTGACAATGTCAGGGAAAGCAGAGTCACAGAATCACTGAGTGCTTTGGGTTGAAGGGACCTCAAAAACCACCCAGTTCCACCTCCCTGGCATGGGCAGAGTCCTCTTCCTGTAGTCCTGCAGTCCCCTGAGAGTGTGGAATCAGTCCTTGGGATGTCCCTTGCCTGGTAACCCAGGGTCTTTATGCAGGACATCAGTTCTCTTTCCAATCTGGGAGCAAATTCACCAGTGCTCTGTCTGTGCCCTGTGCAGAGCCTTAATTCAGCCCTAGTAGCAGCACTGCATCTCCTGGCTCTGTTTGCCATGTGCAAGATATGTAAATATAATTATTAGCAAACTATCAGGCTTGCCTTTGGTGTGGCCTAGGCCCAGGCTGGGTGGCTTCTTTGACAGAATTGGATTGAATTCACTTGTAGCTCAGCACTGGTGGCATGCAGTGCAAGCCACTATGGGGAAAGTCCCAAAACAATTGTCTGTGTACCCAGATGGAATTTTTTTTGATAGTCATGTAACAGTGGGATGCTCTGAAGGGGACCTAAGCCTTGTTTAGGAGCCTTGGGAATGAGCCTGAACACCAGCTCCTTGTGTTGTGGTGCCAGGGGATGCTCAAGTGATTCGTAAATGCAAAGGAAATACAGATTCCATGTTTAATTCTCATCCATGGAGGCACACAAATCTGTTTGTGGAATCTGGTAAGTGAATGGGAGCTTGTGTTAGGAAGGGCTGCAGTTGCTGCCATCCCTGTTTGCTTACTGGGGTTTGGGATTTATGTATTACTGGGGTTTGGGATTTATGTACCCTGAGCTGCTGCCCTGGAATGCTGGTGTCTCTCAGTGAGTGAGTACACCATATTAAAAGGACTTCCAGTGGCTTTAAATATACATATAAAGCTCTTGGAACTGAGCATTATTGTATTATTAGACTTGAAAGTATCAGAGAAATGGGAAGAAATGCAAGGTGGCATTTACTGAGCATCCTCCAAGAGGAAACAAATATTGTTACAGGGGAAAAAAAAATCATTATTTGTTTTTAAAAGATGAATGTGTTATCTTGTAACTATGAAATATCATGTGTGCAATAGAAAGAAAATTGTGGTTTATTGTATGTACTGATCAAAGACTCTTCACAATTCTTTTGGTCTGGTTTGAACTGCTTTTGTTGTAGGTGTTTTCATGCTTTACATGCTTTAATAAGTGGCTGCTCCACAGCACAGGCTGTCAGTGTGCCTGGTGATCCCAGACACTCTTTTATGTTCAGCAATACTCAAATAACCTTTTTTTTTTCTTTCTCCCAAGACATATACAGCAAGGAAAATATAGGGATAATGTTTCTGTTTGATTTTTTGCACCAGTTACTCTGGGTTTGAGTGACTTGTCTCCTCATGACAGTTTATTCAACTCACAGGAGAATTTGACAGTCAACCAGCCCAGGAGCTGCAGAGCATCTGGAGTTGTGGTTGGTGTCAGCAGGATTGATTTTCTGGGCAACAGGAAGGGCAGCAGCTCCTTCTGACGTGTTTGGCTTTAATAGTGACGGGAAATGGAGGCAATTTGCTAAATGCTGTGTCTTTCCCACTTCTGTGTGATGAGAAATTATTTGGCAAAATAGGTTGGCTCTTCCAGCAGCACTGGAATTGTGTTGTCCTGTAAATGAAGCCTAGATAACTGAAAGCAAACTGAATGGTAGGTGCTGGGGTCGGCTGTCACTTGTCTCTGCCCCAGCAGGGGAAAAGGTGGTTCTGGGCCGGCCGCGGTCTCGAAGAAGGAGTCTGGACTCTTGCTTTTGGTCTTCAGTTGAGTTTATTGTTCCTTATCTACAAAGTTTTTCTGTCTGTCCAGCCGAGGTCTGATCATCAAGGCAGCCAAGGGCACTCTCTCCCACCCACGGGGTCTCTTTTATAGTGAAAACTACATATTAGATCTTTACCTTTAATTTCCAATACTTTCTGCCCTTGTTGGCAAGTGCACTTTCTCTATGAACCAATCCACACATGCCAACATCATCCTGAACATGGATGCCAAGGAGAAGAAAGAAGAAGGACAGGGCACGCCCAAATCCCTCCATCTTAGAACCCCTGACCCCCATGTACAGGATTCCAAACCCCCCTGTACAACATACAAACCCCCCTGTACAGTGCTCCAAAATTTTTCCCTTCACCCTGTGATTCCTACTTAAACTTTTGTGGCCTGTAGTTCTTCATATAAGGTTGGCAATTTGCTCTATGAATTAAGATCAAATTTCCAGGTGTCTTTGGCTTTCTGCCAGGGTCTCTGAGCCCCTGCCAGGGCTTTGAGACATCCAGGGCATCCAGAGAGATGTCCTGGGTTCTGACAGGTAGGCTGTATGTGGATGTTGTTGTTGTTGTTAGGAATTTTATTGTCAAAACAATTTTTCATTATTTTATCTTGGTTTTAACTCTTCTTTACCTGTTCTCCATAGTGGCTTCCAGGGTCCGAATGGCAGCGTTGATTTTGAGTGTCTGTTGTTCTGTCTCCCACAGTGTTTGCAATAAACCGAGTGGAACAGGATCGCCATGTTTCGAAACAGTCTCAAGATGCTTCTCACAGGAGGGAAGTCGAACCGCAAAAACAGGTCCAGCGGTAAGTAACCGTCACCTCCTGTGCACGTGGGATCCTGGCGCTCCTGGAGCCCTCCTTTCATGTTTGTTTTGGTCTTAGCAGGACTTTCTTCTTGTTAATGAACTCAGCTGACGATCTTGTAGACTCCAAACATCATTATACTTCATTTTAATATGGTGCTATACTTTTAATTTGAGACTATATGTGTGTTTATTTTTTAAATGGATGTGTAAACCATCATCTGGTTTTATTGGGGAGATAAGGTGCAGGGAAAACCAAGCAAGAGTTGTACATAATCTTGTAGTAAACAAGCATCAAGGTTCACGTTTTATTTATGGAAAGTGAGACTTTTTTTCTTCTGAAATGTCTGTGATGACTTGTGGCAGTGAAACCTGCTTAATTACAGCCAGAACTTGTGAGAGAAGCAGCAATTTCTTTTCAGCTTTTATTTTTAAACAGGAGGGAGGGAGAGGAATGGGAATAGTTGAAATTAAAGGAGAAATTGCCCAAATTTAGTCATCATTTGCATCAATTTAGTTTTTCCACCATCTCAGGAAAGGAGTTTACAGTTAGTATTGGTTCATGTGACTTGGCCTGTTTCATCCATGACGGAGATGGGGGGAGATTGTCATTGTAAACCAAAACATTACAAAATATTGATAGGCTTTAAAAACATTTTTATTTAACTTTTGTAGTTTTTTCCAAAAATGGAGTGTTGGCAGGAGAAGAGCTTTTAATTAGATCTTTCATTTTGAATTTTAAAGCCATCTGGCAGCACGTTTTAAATATTTTGGGATAACAGTGTTTATTTGTGCTCGTGCATCTGCGTTATTGTGGATATTTATGTTACGGATCATATGGATGTTCCTTGAGAAACCAGAGGTGAGGATGAGGAGTCTCAGTGCTGGTAAAGGCAGTGGGAAAATGGGCTGTTTTCTTTTGGTTTAAATAAGTTCTGTGCTTGTCACGCTGCCAGAATTTGGCCATTGTTAGTATTTTCCTGGCCATATTGTATTTGGGGAAGGAGACTTGTGGGGCAGCACTGATGCCTTGGACATCAGTGGTCCCTTCTTCCAGTGTCTGGTGGCAGCTGTGGGGTGTTGCTTGGGCAGTTCAAGCATGCACCGTGGTGTTGTAGTTGATCTCAAAGCAGGTAAAAGTCTGTTTTGCAAAGGCCCCATAAGAATTCAGGCCTGAGGTGGTGGCTGTTCATTGCTTTTATGGAGGAGATTTCCTCCCCAAAGGAACTCCTCTTGTAGCAGGAGTGGTTGGTGTGAGGGAGGTGCCTGCATGAAAAGCCAGGCTTGTGGAAGATGTGAGCAGATCGCTCCATCCTCTTGTGATTTGTGTCACGTTTGCTGTTTGAAAGTACAAGTCCTTTGATGATACCTTTAGAAAAGTGTACGCAGACAAATCACCTTCACTTGTGATTTCTGTACAAAGCCCTCTCTTTGTCAGATGTGCTGCTAACAGGCCCTGGTATTCCTTTTGGCTTATCTCCCAGAAGCAATATTAAGGATTTTGTATATGCCAAGCTCTGCAAATACGTGTTTCTTATTTTGTGAATGAAAAATGTCACTTCTGAAGTACAGAGATTCCACAGTCTGGTTTTGGGCAAAGCAAAAGAAGAGATGTGTTTTCTTATTAATATATTGAAAAATAATATGACAGAATTGAAATGATGAGGTTCTCTCTGATGCCTAGTGACTGAGTGTATGTTAAATTTACTGCAATAAGTTGCTTTATTGAGAAGTTCTGTTTGGCATTCTTCAGGGCAAGAGAGGGAATGGGAAAATGAGATGATCAGGTTTGTTTATATTGTTTGTGACTAAGTGGCAAACATCCCTGCACTGCATGGTAATTTTTCAAATCGTTGTTAAGCTTCTAAACTCTTACATGACATAAGATGAATTCATCACTGCCTAGATTTTTTAAAAGATAAATATATTTAAGTCTGGGGTTTTTTTGCAACTCAGTAAGGAAAACAATCAGTAAATCTTCAGTGTACATTTTCTGTGTTGCAGGCAGTACTGGGAGCCTGAAACTTGCTGTATTTATTTGCTTTGCAGTTCTGGCAAATTACAAATTGGGTACTTCTGGTACTCAGTGCTGTGTTTCAGATCCCTCCAACAGTGTTGTCTTCACTGGTGGGTTTTGTCGTGGCAGTTTCTGTAAGGTCATAGGTGGGACACTGCAGGTTTTGGATTTTTTCTCATTCAAGTGCTCAAAAAAGATCATGTGTTTACTGAAATTTTAAAATTTTGTTTATCATTCACGTGATTTAGAATGCTAATTAGAAGCTGGAAATTAAGCTTCCCTGATGGTTTTGGTGCTCTGATTTGCCCCATCAGAGCTACACCCATCTCTGAGAATTGTGAACAAAATCCTGAAGTCCATGTTAGGAAAATCATCTGTTGGAGGTTTCAGGTAGCCTTGTACTAAGTCTGAGTCTTGTGGGTTGGTGACAGCCCACCCAGATGTCTCTGAAATTGTCTCTGAAATTGTGTTGTGTCTTCATTTCCTACACTCCAGTCATTTTGCACTCCAGTGTGGGAATAAACCTTTGAAGCAGGGTTAAAGGCGTTGTGCTCTTTTCTTGGGGAATCCAGAGGAGCACACTGGCCTTTGAAATTCCTGTGCTTTGCTGTGTCTTTCGTTTGCAGCAGCACTTGACAAACAGGAGCAGTGGAGTCAAGCTAATGATTCCTAGATGTGATGTGGTTTGGATAATTCTTGGTGATTAAAAGAATGACAGCAGTATCCTTCTTAATTTTCCTCCTTTAGAAACTGCTAAGCAACTTCTCTGAGAGCTGTGGTTAACATTTATTTTACCTCAGCCAGGGTGGGTTTTCCCCTTTGCTGCTTGATGGTGTGATTCAGGAACACACAAAATATTTATAAAATAAGAATACAATTACATGCATCCGAATAGACAGTTACATACAGTAGTGCTAATTAAAATCAATTAATTTCTACTGCAGCATCAGCCTGGGTAATCTCCTGTGATTAATTCTGGCTGTCTGGGTGTCCTTTCAGAGCTTGTGCTGGAGTTTCACAGTGCTCAGTGCACATGTGTGTGCACATACTTAATGTCTTGTCTTAAGAAAAATTCTCTCATGACTCAGGAGTGCTCAGGGTGGTTTACAGCAATGCCTTCAGGACACAAGATGCCTGCAACAGTATTTTGATGAGGTTGTTTTTTTCTGCTATAAACGGATATTCCACAAAGCTGCCAGCTAGCATCTGTGCTGCTGAAATCTGATCTCAGTGTGTTTGCAGATTACCTTTGTTTTTCCAGTGTAAATTAACTCAGAGATACACAGACATACAAGCTTTCTTATTTGTTTATATCCACAGCTATATTACATGAGATAAATTTGTTTTAAAGTATAAAAGGACTGTTTTTCTCCTGTGTTATTCCTTCTGGATGAAGATCCAGCAGGATTGTTGTGGCCAGAGCCCTTTGGTCAGAGCCAGCAGGTGGATTAATCTGCAGAAAGGCAAACCTGCTGCTGCTGCTTGTAAGAGATGTTTGTGGCTTCTTCCCCCTAATTCAGTTCTTCTGGGGCAGTTCTGTTCTCTGAATCCAGAGACTGTGAGTTTCTATGTTTTCTTTCTTTTTTTCTTACATTTTTTTTAAAGTTTTTTTTATTATTTTTTTATGAAAGACCTGTCTCATTTATCTGCAGTTTTCTTGCTTGTATTAATCATTCCCTGGTCTGGGTGTATATTGAAGTAGTGCACATCAAATCCATCCACTTTTATTCATCCCAGTTAGGGAAACAACTCCTTGTAAGGTATTCATCATTCCTGTTACAGTTATCTTTGTTCTTTTCCAAGCAGATGGACTATTTCCCTCTTACATGATCACATTAAATTAATGCTGCTATAAGAGTTTGGATTCCCTTTAGAACCTGGTGAAATTGAGCTGCAAAACTGCACATTTTGTTTGGTTTTGTATTTCCCTTCGCTTTGTGAGGAATAAACCCAAGAATTTGTGCTGATTATTTCTGACAGAGGCCAAGATAAATGTAGCATTCAACAAAAGGAAAAAAACAGGGGGAAAACAAAACAAACCAAAAAAACCCAACAAAAGAACCATGAAATAAAACAAAAAAGCAACAAGAAAACAACAATAACAACAACAAAATTAAACTAAAAAACAAACAACCCCACCCACACACAGAAAAAACAAACAAATAAATCAAGGCAAGGCAAGTACTCTAAACTGAGACAGATTAACCCAAAGGGTCTGCTTTTCTCTTCTGAGTTAGGAATTACATCTTGCTTGTTCTTGACTATAAAATACACAATTTTTATCTGGAGCTTCCCAGCCAGGAGCCTGCCTGTCATTCAGAATATTTTTGGCGCAGGGTTTTAAAAAACCTCTTCTTCTTTCCTGGTTTGCAAAAGACCCAATTACTTCTCATTCCAATGTATTTATAGGGCTTTTTGGAACCTGCCACTTTATATTTTAATTCTGGGACTGAAAAGGCCCATGTCAAATGCTCTTCTCCTTCAATTCCTGCCTTTTGAAGATAAAAGGCATTTCTGTGAAGGTCTCATTTCTGCCTGGCCACATCTCTGTGCAGTTTCTCATCTGTCTGATCTCTTGTGGAAGTCTGAGGATAACTTTTACCCCAGAAGAGTTTGAGGGTCACAACTGCTTTTTCAGTTTAATTTCTGACAGAAATTGCTGAGTGATGACATCCAGTTGGTGGGTCCTGTAGATGTCAGGCAACTTAATTTAATAAAGTGTTAAAAATGAGGTATTAAAAGGCCCATCATGTATTATGGTCCTGAGTACTGACTGTATCCACATGTTCAAGGTATTCCACTCAAATAAGAATTCAGATCCTGTTCTTCCACAAAGATGGATGGTTTATCATAAATCCATTTTTAAACAAGGCTTGAGTATGTTGACAAATCTCTGACCATGGTAAAGTTTGTCCTTGAGTTTGTTCAAGCATGAACTGACCTTTCCTGAAAGTTTGTTTTGCATTTATGTAATTCAGTGTTTTCCTTCCGAAGAAGGCAATGTGGCAGGAAGATGTATATGTACACATGCATGCTGTTTGGTTCCTAATATTCTGATTTATTTGATCAAAATATGTCATGTTCGTGTCCCAAACTCCCTTCCCAGACAAATACAAGATGTTTGGGCAATGAAATTTCTGCTTCTTTCCTGCACTATCATCATAAAGTGAATTTTAGCAGCCTGTGTTAGAATAATATGTATTTATTTCCTTCTGATTCATAAATATTTTCACATCTGTGACTATCACCAACTGTAAGAACACGTGCAGAGCCAAAATGTCCCCCTGAGGCTCCTTTTCTCCAGGCTGAGCCCTTTCCCTTCCCTGGACCTGGTCTTCCTTGCAGTGAGAGCCCCAGGACTCACATTTTGGATCCGTGTGGGATTTTGTGGTGTTCCTCCCATTTGCTGACAGATTTGTGATGAAATATTGAAGCCAGTAGAGGGAGCAGGAGTTTTCCATCAAATCCCACTGAAATTCCTGTGCTGATGTGCAGAGGAGATGAAGTTGCATCTTCCCACATCAAATGACCTTGTCTTCTCTTATTCAACATAAAAAAAAATATTCTCATATACAGTTCAAAAAGAATATACATACTACCTTCAATAATATAATATAATAATATAAATAATATATATTTGAGGGATAACCGTTCAAAAAGAATATACATACTACCTTCAATAAAATAATAATATAAATAATATATATTTGAGGGATATAATATAAATTTGAGGGATTTGTTCAGCCACACTGTTGGGAAAGTGGAATGTCCTTTCCAGAATGTCTGAGGAAACATTGGGATTTGTATATCTGTAATAGTTTAAAAATCCAGTCAAATCTTTTAAGGAAATAATGTGTATTTGAGTGAATTCAACATTTTCATCTGGAAAATCAGTAAGAAATCATTGAGATGTCGTGTAACTTGGGGTTTCCTGCTGAAAGAGGCCCCAGGAGCAAACTTGGATTCCTTCCTTTAAAGCAGGATTTAAACAAAATCTGTAATCTGATCTATTAAAATGGATTTTTGGATTTTATACAAGCAACCTAAAATAATGTCTCTCACAATTCTAGAAACTTACTAAGTGTTAAATGTATCTAAATAAATAAATTGTTTTAGAAATATTCAACACATGCATGTTGATTTTGCTATTTTACCTCAGTGTGTTGAATATATAAGATGTTTTCTTGTCTCCAAGATGTGAGAGCTTTCCATATCGCTTTTTTCCCCCAGTTCCTAAAGATAAATATTATTTATATTCAGTGTTATTATTCATATTCAGTGTATAACACTGGGAAGTGTCAGTGTAGATTCTTGCAGTTGTTTATTACATTGACAGATATTGAATCCGTACTGATCCATTTGAGGATTTTATTCCAGGTATGCCTAATGTTTTTATTTGTGAGGGATTTTTACGACCAGCACTGCTTTTCCAAGGTGCACGTTCCTCTTGGCTCACATAAAGCATTTCTTGGCTGCAGGAGGTACCTGTGCCAGGTGTGAGGGATGACTCTGCAATTCCATCATGAAATTCTCTTTTTGGAGTTGCAGTTTCCCTTCCTTTTTCCTTTTTTTCCTTAAGGAAGAGTAAATATCTATAACTTACTAATACTTTTAATGGAAAAATAATTTATTTGGGAGAGGACTGACTTCCAAGCTGGACCTTTTCAGGAGTTTCTCCTCTTTCAGCCCCTTCTACTGCTCACACAAACTTCTCCTCAGCATGTCTGTGAGGACTATTTTTTTTAGTATCAGATATATTTTTAGATAACTCATGGATAATTTTTGCTTGAGCTTCCATCTATAACTGACCTATTTGAAGGAATTGTGGAAATTTTTGCTGCAAGATCTTTCTGAAGTGGAAGGATTTATGTTTCCTTTTATATAATTTTCTTTTTGAGGGTGAGATCAGTATAGAAGCCGACCCATATTCTCTTAGAGTACAAAAAACTCTCAAAATCCAAGCAAGCTATGGACATTTTATTAGAAGCTTTGATAAGGTGTCCAGACCTGGGCAGAACATACTTTTTGTCATCTAAATAGGTTTGAAAATCTTCTTTGGGTGAGTTCAGAATGATTATCAGCCATCACTTCTCCTCTGAGACTCTGCTACTGATTTTCTGGTAGACAAAATAATCTGTTGAACTGGACCTTTGGACTGTTCTTAGAGTATTAAATAAAGATTATAGATTATCTCATTATTCCAACATACAGATTTAAAAAGAGGCTTTTAATTTATATTTGTTGTTTGTTTGTTTTTGTTATGATTTAAAGTGACACAATTTAATTATATACTAAATATAGTCTGCTTTTGACTTATACATTGTTACAGTGGTTTTAAAATTAATGAATGGAATACACTGTATAAATTCCAAATATTATTAGCAACACAGTTTTTTACTCCATATATTTTTGTCATGAAGTCATCTTCCCACATAAAAAAAAAAGAGGAGGGGTTGTTGGTTTTGATTTACATACTCAGTATAGGTGACTCTGGATAAAAGAGTCATTTGATGTTAATAGAAACAAGGATGCTGCTTTTTCTGCATGAAATAGGTGAGATTAATCGTTCCCCAGATGAGAAATACCTGCTTTTTTCCAATGACAAATACCAGCTTCTGAGCTGATGAAGGCACAGATCTGTGTCACTGATTCCTGAATTTACTTTGGGTTCCTTCTGCTCCAGAATAACTCAGATGTTGGTGTAGATGATTTCTGATTTCCTAAACATGCTGGAGAAAAACCTCATTTGTACTTGTGACTGAAATTCCTGGGCAGGAATGCTGGAAATGTCTCTTGTAGGAATAGGACTTAAGTTAATAAATTTCTTATGACAAGGGTGTTTCCTTGCTGTGTTTTTTGTGCAAGCTGCCAACACAGTAGGACCTTAATTTCAGTTCAGGCTTCCAAGTACTGCAGCAATAAAAATAAACACAAATGGACTTGCAGAGGCAAAGAATTTTTTTTAAATCTGTGGCTCCTCTAAGAAGTCTTTTGGCCTCTGACCACTGGGTTGGTTTTATTGTTGGTTTGTTGGATTTTTTTTTTCCCTGTGGATTTTCATGATTAATAAGCAACACGGAGAGTTTATGCAGGATCCCACAAGAAGACCTTTACAGTTTGAAGTCCATTTATCATTGAATTTCAGAGTGGTTTGGGTGGGAAGGGACCTTAAAGTGCCACCCCCTGCCATGGCAGGGACACCTCCCACTGTCCCAGGCTGCTCCCAATGTCCAGCCTGGCCTTGGGCACTGCCAGGGATCCTGGGCACTGCTCTGGGCACCTGTTAGGAAGTGCCTGTGTTGTCTGCACTGTCCCAGCAAGTGCCCATGCTCTGCTCCTAAAAAAGGGAATTTTTTGCCATAAAAATGTGGCAGGAGCAGGTGGAGAAAAAAAGTGCTAAGTTTTGGAAGGTGCTGAGGGATTTTAGCATCACATTCGCTGGGTGATGCTTCCCTGGATCTGTGTTAGAGCTCCCTTGAAAAACCAAACAAATCCATAATTCCTGCTCTGCCCAAATTACTTTCCTCAAAAACAGAGGAACTTGGATGATAAATAGATGGACTTAGGTATGTTTATGAATTGCCAAAGCCTCTTAAGCCAAGTTGCTATTTTATAGCAACAACAACAACAATAATAGAATTAATAGAATATTTAATAGAATTAATAGAATTTCTAATAGAATTAATCATAGCATAATAAGAATTTGTAATGGTGGTGCATGTTGTTTTTGAGGCTGAAAAATACACACATACTAAATGATCAGGAAGGACTTGGGATGAAAAGAATTGTTTTCACCACCAGACTGGGCTCCCTCTTCTCTCCTGCTCCGGCTGGGAAACGCTTTGCCCCTTTCCAGGCACACCTCACCCTGGGAGGGCAGCAGGCAGATCATGTGGCACGTGTCATTTCTCAGCAGGCTGGGATCCATCGGGAATGCTGAGAACAAGATTTGCAGCTCCCTCTCCTACGCCGGCACCGCTGCGGCGCGTGCCGGGCTCAGACTCAGCCCTGGCTCCTGCAGCAGCAGTGCCGGCAGCTCCGGGATCCTCCTGGTGGGCTCTAGCCCCTGGAGCTGTCTGATTTATCTATTTCAGGGTTTTTTTTCCCCCCGTGTCTTTGTTTTGGGAGCACAATGGCAGCTGGGAGCCACATCTCCAGACGCTGTGTACAGGGATGCTTCTGCAGGGATGCTGGGCTGGGCTGGAATCGGAGCCGTCCCTGACAGCTTGACTGGCTTTGTGTGAGTCTTCCTCCTTTTCCAGATACAATTTTGATACGATACGGATTGAAGCTATTGATTTATCAGCTCTTACAGTGGAGTGTGCTCTGCTGGTTGCTGTGAGAGCAGCAGCACATCCAATGCAGTCGGTTCCTGCCGCAGATTCCCCAGCATGCGTGCGGCAGCCTCACCCACCCTTGGATTCCTCTGCCTTAAAAATTGCTTTGTCAGATCAGAGATCTTGAGAGACGTTTTAGTCACAGTGTGGGTTTTAAAGGACTTTTAATTAAATAGGAAACCAGAAGTATTGGGCTGCTAGATCTTGATTTTGTATGAAACTTGTTCTGTTTGCCTTTAACGAGATTGCCTGGCAGGAGGTGCTGACAGAGCTGATGCCAGAGGTGCTGTGGGATTTTCTGACATCAGATGTGCTGGTGCAGATGCTGGTGCAGATCTGGCTCCTGTTTGCAGCCCCCTCATACTAATTGTGGTGCTTTGTGCAGGGAATTTGTTTAGGAATGCTGAAACCTTGAGATTTTCTTTCCCTGTCGAAGCAGTCAGTTCAAAGAATCCAGTTGGGGGAGGATTTGTTGTGTTGTTTGTTTTCACGGGGATGGGGGGAGAAGAGGCAGCAGGAGTGTTTCTCATACCTGGCTCTAGCAGGAGAGGCTACTCTGCTGATCCTGTGACTCATCATGATTTTTAAGATCCCTTCATCTCCTTGTAAGTGAGAGAAAAAGGTAATAGCCATGACTCTGTTCTTGACTCAGAACTGGGCACTCAGAAGCCTTGTCAGGTTTCTGACCTGTGTCCAGCATCCCAGGTGGGCAGATGCTGGACACTGAGGAGACAGCAGCTTTCAAAAACTAAAATACTGTGTAAGAGTTAATGGATTTTCTTAATGCTGAAATTTTTTAAAAGATCACAAAAGTTTTTCTACCTTTCACAGTGAGATGCAAGAGAATATGAATTACTGAGTCAATATTTACAATATTATTCACTTCCTTCATGGTGTTTGGTTGTTTTCTCTTTTGCTTGATAACTTTTGTAAAGCTTCTTAAACAGGTTCTCAGTCTGTGCTGGTCTTTATTTTAAATTAACATGGATAGCTGTGTTCTCTAGCAATGATTTCACAACTGATTTACTTCTGGTGACCTATTTTAGCTGTTGTATTGAAGGATTTGTCAATAACTTTGGTGTTTCACCACCCTGGCAATCATTAGAGCAACTGAGTCAATTGAACTTCAGGAGTGATACTGTCCCTAAATGTTGTCTGAATAGTAGGTCATGTCTATAAACAATAGGAACAGCTACCTAAAATCATGCATAAATAAAATATCTAGGAGTGTTGCTGCAATGACAGAGTCCTGATGTGCACACAGAGGTGGATGTAAATACAAGCACTTGGAAGTTCAAAAAATGTGAGAATTAATATTCCCTTAGAAACAGTAATCTCCCCTTTTCTGCATGTGCAGTGAGATAACTTCATAATTAAATGTGGTATTGTTCCCTGCTAACCTTGCTCCTCCACTGCCGGGAACAGATTATGCTTAACATTTTGATTTGCAGTGAAGAGAAAAAAAAAATTAGGTAGTTCAGTTATTCAGCTCTTAACTGTGGCTGTTCCTTTCCATCCTTGGTTTCCACCAAGCTCCACCTTGCTGCATCCAAATCAAATGCAGCAGCAGTTGTATGCTGACTGAAGATTTAATATTTGCTGAGTCATCTGATTTATTTTTTCCTTTCCCGCCTGCTAAATGCATTTTGGAGATTAATTTACCATGAGCTTTCTTTCTCCCTTAATATGTTGTGTAACTTGCAGGGAGATCCATCCCAGACTCTTGATTCCTGTTCCTCTTCTCCAACCCGATGGCTTTGGCAGCCTGTTGTCACCATTTTGTGTCCCACCATTGAGTGTTGGGGCATTTTGGGGAGCAGGACCCCAGATCTGCTGCCCCAGCCCCTTCCTTGGCCATGGCTTGTTCTCAAGGCAGGGTTTGATGCCCCTGGGTGTAACTGTACAGCAGAGGAGTTGTTTTTTCACATGATCAAGGAGATTGATTCATAGAATCATCAGAAATCTCAGGGTTGGGTTGGAAGGGACCTTAAAGCTCCTCCAGTTCCACCCACCAAGCCCTGTGTAGTGTTGAGCACTTGGAAGGATGATGAAACCTTCAGGGTTTGTCTTTTGTTGATGAGCGTGTGTCTTTGGATAAATGCAGGGGTTTACTCCTGATTTTAATCCTGGGACTTCCTTGTCTTTTGAAATGTTTAGTCCTTACAATTATTGTGCGTTTGGATTTATGTTCATTGCTCAAAAAGGATTTTCTCCGTGACACAGAGGTTGCCTGTGGGGGCTCATAGCCAGAGGCCATTAGGGATATGATGATGATGATGATAATGTTGCAGTTATATTTGCTGTGTGACATCCTTCTGGCAATCAGAGTGCAGAAAGGAACTGGGCAAGTGTCGTGGTCTGTGGCCTCCCTGGCAGCTGTTGGCTTGTTGGGGTGGGTGCAGCTCATCTAAAATCAGGATTCTGCTGTAGCCAGACGACCTTCACATGCAGCTGCTGTGTCAGCAGGGAAAGATGCAAAGGTGACAGAAATGGCCTGGCTGGCATCTGTTCAAGGTGCCTGAGCATTGCTTCAGGAAAGCTGAGGGCTGGGAGCATTTCACCGAGGGAGGAGGGAGCAGAAAACCTCTCCTGGCCTGGGGTGTGGTTCCTCTCTTGCTGGAGGTGGGGGTAGACTAAAATTTCTAGTCCCCATTTAGTTCTGCTCTTGTGCTACAATTCACAACTTCCCATCAAGCCACATATAGCTCAAATGTAGCAGAGTGGATAAAGTTAAATTATGGCACAACAGGCCCCTCCACCAAATAACTTGTACAGAGCTATCCAGAGATACAAATATATCAAAATGCAGTTGCTTTTATATCATCAGAACACATCAGTGCTAAACCAGCTATTGAGTTTTTAAACAGCTATTTAAGAATTCAGTTATTTCAAAACTGTTTTTAAAGATTTTAAAAGCTTCCTCTGCCATGGGAAAGAGCTGCTGAAATACAGCCTGAATTTGAAATCCCTGGGTTTGCTTTTTCCCAGTCTGTGGAGTTGGGCTTCTTTTTGCTCTCAGCTGCCAGAGACTCCATGTACTCAAGCATCTGTATTGATGGGTGTATCTATTGTTTCTAATCTGGTCAGTTGATCAATGAAGAGCAGCCTGTAATTAATTGTATAATATTGTACACAATGTCCCACTCTGCATTTACACAGATGGATTTGGGATTTATTAACTGTAGCTGCTTTTCTAAACAGTTTCAAGAGGATGTAATAAGAGGTTTTATTCTTCCCAGCTTTCCTGGTTTTTAGCGAACAAATAATTTTAAAGGGACGCAGTTTCAAATTTCATATTTCAATTTTTTTTTCTGGATCTCTTTATTCCAACGCTTAATATTTTTATATTTTGATATAACAGCCCAAAGTGAAGGAATTCTTTGAAGATGCACAGTTTGGTTTATATCTCATTGAGATATCTGTGGGATCAATAGGAGCAAATAAACCTTCCTTCTATCCCCGAGGACCTCATGGATTTCATTTCAGTGAGCTGGGGCAAAGGTGGAAGGAGCAGCAGAGCCAAGCAGCAGTTTCCCCAGTTTCAGTCTGCCAGAGGGACCTTTTGTCCTGCTGTTCCTCTGAGATAGGTGATGGGACTCAAGGAAAAGTTGCATCTGCCTGACGTGTCCACTATGATGTTCTACTTGTGCTGTTTTGGTTCTCGTGCAGATGGAGGGAACGAGGAGCCAGCAGACCGAAGACAGGCAAGTGTAGACTCCCGTCAGAGCCGAGCTGGCCAAGGTAAAACCTGGGTGTTGTTCTGCCTCGGGGCCTCGTCTCGTTTGTTCACCTTTGCTATTTCCCACGTGTCGTGTTTCCCGTCACACTCTGTGACCTGACAGACTTTGCACCCGTGGTTATTGTCCACACAGCTGCCAAGGTGCTGAGATTCACAAAGCAGACAGTCCTTGAGTGGCTGAAGGAGTTTGACCTGACTCCTGTGCAGCTCAGGTGGTCCTGCAGAGCTGGTGTCTCCATCCCGCAGCCACAGAGTCTTCTGCTGCTGGAATTCTTCAGCACATACCAGCCCAAACCAGCATTATTTTTCCAAGTTTTTACTTGTCTTCCCCCTGATATCAAAGGGGGAACGTGGCAGGTTCACCACAACCAGGTTATCCCTCCCCAAGCCCTGGGATGCAGTGGAGAAGGACCTCTGTGTACCTGTCTGGGGGCTGAGCAGCCCCACCTTACATCTTCTGCTTCGGTTTGTTTCATCCCGCAGGAAGAGGACAAAAGGTCCAAGGAAAGAAATACTAAAAACAGGGTTTATATTCTTTAGATAACAATGCAGCAGACTCTTTTGTTGAGTATCCATCACTCAGAGTAGGTTTGGTGGTTGTTTAACACTACACAGAGTCCTGTAATGGGGATTTCTGTCCCTGGCAGCAGCTGGTCTTAGATCTGTGCTGGGTTATGTGTCCATTGAAGCAGATTTACTAAGTTTTTAAGCATTTTCTCATTTGTGAGGGTTGTGAAAATGTATTCTCAGACAGCTTTGAGACTGAGCAGTGTTTTTTGGAAGTGAGGCCTCTGGTAGATTCTATGTGCATTGACTTACTCTGTCTTTGGGATTGCAGCAATAATTTTCCTTTCATTTAGGCTCAAGCCTGTTGTTGTCATGGTGTCCTAATGACTTATTATGGGGACATTTTCTCCAGAGAATTGTCCTTTTTTGGCAGTATTCCAGTGTTGCCTGGGTGAGATGATTGTCAGTCACTGAAGCTGTGATCAGAATTAGGGGGTTCGGAATTGGTAGTTAAAACCCTGAAGCTCAGAAGTGTCAACTGCTTTTTTCACATAGGATCTTTCAATTACTGTATTTTAAATTTATTATTTTTTTATTTTATTGTTTTAAGGTAGCATTAAAGTAAAATCAGGAAGGAATTAGGGAATTTATAGCTGTAAATATCCCATGGCAGCTTGCATAGAAGCTTTGACATTCAGGGAGAGTGGCTGTTCTTTCCCACTCTGAGCTCAGATGGAGCTGTTGCTGTGTAACTGTGTGCTGGAGGCTCTGCCATGGGTCCCTGGCATGTCCTTCTCTGTGTCTGGCTTGTGTCCAGTGCTTTCTTGCTATGGGGCAGAGCAGCTCAGATGCAGCTGCTGCTGGGAGCTATCTGAATACATTCTCTTCTCTCAAGTTCCCTTTCAACCCATCTATTCTGGATCTCTGCTGCTGTGGGAAAGGCATGGGTTTTGGCAGAGTGAGAGGGGATCTTTTTTTTGCAAATCCTTTCTCAAGGTACACTGATCTGTACCTCTTTGGTGACTGACTGAAGGAACTGCAGTAACCAGCAAGAAGTTTCAGCATGAGAGGGAATAGAAAGGGAAAAGGTTAAAAAGCTTCCAAGTTCTTGGAGCAAGCTTCTGAGCTAAATATTTCCATTTGGATCAGTGGATGCAATTGTAGAGGCAGGCTTTTTGCAGTATGGAAGAAGTCTCTGCTCTATTTTCTCTAACTTTTCCCTGTTCTGTGTCCATCACTTGAAATCTGTCTGCATGTGCTAATGGGTATTTTTCGTGTTTATTATCCCTGGATAAAGCATCCAGCTGAAATGGGGCAGTTGTCTTCCTGCTGTCTGACCTTCCATGCTACCATGTGTGATACCCAGGTGTCTTCAAACCTTCATTGGCAGGACAAGAGGAAACAGCCTCAAGTTGTGCCAGGGGAGCTTTAGGTTGGAGGTTTTGGTTAGCTTCGTTTAGGAAGATATTTTTCATGGAAAGAATTGTGAAGCCCTGGAACAGACTGGGCAGGGCAGTGGTGGAGTCACCATCCCTGGAAGTGTTCCAGAAAGATGTGAATGTGACACTTGGGGACATGGTTTAGTGGTGATGCTGGGTTGATGGTTGGACTTGATGATTTTAAGAGTCCAGCCTGAATGATTCTGTGGTAATCTTGTAAAACTCCCAATAAATAGTTTATTAGTTCAAATATGCACTTTGCAGTAACATTTTATTTAAATATATTATATAAGCAAACTGTTAAAGTTCTAGTTCAGCCATCAATGAGCCCTAACTCCAGGGTTTGATAAGCCATGTATTCTTTCTGACCAAAACAAATTTCAGACTGTTTCAGGGGTTTTGCTTGTGTGTTTATTTACTCTGCCAAGGAGGAGAAAGGAATTTTGGTACATATAAAATGAAGGTAGTACCTTGTGTATGTTTTGTGAGTTCACTGTTTTGTTGTAAAGCCTTTGAATTTTAAGAGGGAAAACTTTGCCAACCTATAATTAACTTTCACAAGCCACTGAGAACAGCACAGCTATCCAGTGGAAATCCAGTGAGGAATGTCTTTATGGAGGGAAAACATCAGCACACAATAAGAGCTAAAATCTATCTTGTAACAGAGTGACACAAGTCTGGCCTTCTCACATTATTGAAAAATTAGTGACATATTAATGATAACAGTTTGGGTTGGTTTTGCAAATGAATTATTAGTTGTCTGGGTCAGGTTGTTCTTCTTGCTGACAAGAATGGAGATCCAGGTGTCCCTGACCCCAAGTTTTCCATATCTGCTGCTAATAGAAGGAACCTTATGGCTCCTGACTCTTCCTGATCTGCAGCACCTTCCCTTCACTGTTCATTAATATTAATTACAATTAGGGTCGAGTCCTTTTGTTGTTCTATCTTCATTTGTTCTCATGGTATTCCTTGTATTCCATTGTGGATGTGTAGCAATGCGACCCCCACACGGGCTTTGTGTGTCTCTTGGGAGAGTTGGAACTGGTGGCTCTTTTTAGAGGTGTTTGTTCTTCATTTTATTTGGGGTTTGTGGGCTTTTTTTAGGCTAAAGGTCCTATTGAAATTTAATTCAGCTGGAGGTTTTTTATTAGAAACCAGCAATCTAAAAACTATGGTCATTATATTGAAAACTGGTGACTCTAAGACTCTGAAAGACAAATTAAGATCATTGAAAGAAATTCTTCATGGTTCTGCTGCTCATCATACAGAGAGGGGTACTGAGATACTCTTTAAAACTTCTTTAAGGGATGTGCAAAGGGAACGAGCAGTTGGCAAATCAGCTCTGCACAGAGCTCCCTCCAGCCAGCCCTTTTGGAATGATGAAAGCAGGATTATTTCCCTTGCATTCTAAGTGATTTTCCTTTTCCTCTGCCCATCAGGCACCTCCACAGAGAACGACTGTGCTTTTGAACCTGACTACGCAATTCCGCCGCTCCCAGTGACCGAAGGTATGCAGCACATTCGGATAATGGAGGGCATGTCCCGCTCCCTTCCATCCTCCCCCTTACTCACACATCAGTCTATCAGTGTTCGGCTCCAACCTGTGAAGAAGTTAACTGGTAAGGACTTAAATAAAGTTCACTGGGGCTTTTAAGGTCCGTTGGTGCAAAAAAAAAAAAAAAATCTGTAAGAAAAAAAGCTTTGAGTGGTTTCTGTGTGGAAGTCATTCGCTTGTTTATTACAGCTGGGGATGGATTGGATTTTTGTGTTGACAGAGAAATCTTTCTTTGCTGAAAAAGGTCTCTCTGGTTTACAAATAATCTCTCATTTTTGAGAAATTTCTGTCAGAGTGTGTTTCAGTGTGTTCCACTTTGTGTTGCTGTTATGCACAGTGGAAGCATTACAATGATTTTAAAGAAGTTGATGCTCAAATTGTGAATGTTGAGAGAACATCAGAGAAATTATGAACTTCTGTAGCAAAGTTATACTTTGCTAAAAAAAAATCTGAATGACAGATTTTATTTTTGGTCGATGCATATTTTTAGATACTGCTTTGTTTATCTAACCTGTCAGGACTGTGGTATGAATACCTAGAGGTGATGCAGTAGTGTGATTTTCAAAAGCACTTGGAGTCCAACATCTCTATAAAAGCCTGAAAAAGAGTATTTCTCCTGGTAACAGTTTTTGGGAAACTCGCTTTTTGCCTAAAGTCTGACCCCCTCTGTGCCCTGCTTTATGGTCAGCCAGGGTCCTGTGCTTGTGCTGAGGGAAATCTCCAAAAAGAGTTTTTATGGAATATAATCTGATCTGTGTGTACAAAAGGGGGCTTTGATGCACTTGGGACCTTTTGTTTCCTCTGCCTTCTGGTGAAAGGAGAACTTGGAAAGGATAGGGGAGAGAGATGCTGTTCCTGTCATAATTCCATGTCTGCAGAGTGGTTGGTGAGAGCATGGGACCCTCACCCTTATGGTACATCAAAATCTTTGTATTTTAATTTTTTTAAATAAAAATCTATGTCCTAGGACCATTTACTCAGATACTCAGAGCAGCCTTGCAGTATCTGAAGGGGCCTACAGCCAAAGAGGGATTTTCTGTTGGGAACTGGAGCAAAAAACAAGGGGAAATTGGGTTCAGACTGTAAAAGGGGAGATTTAGATTGGACTTGTGGAAGAAATTCCTGGCTGTGGGGGTAGGCAGGCCCTGGCACAGGTTGCTGGCTGCCCCTGGATCCCTGGAAGTGACCAAGGCCAGGTTGAACAGGGCTTGGAGCAGCCTGGGACAGGGGAAGATGTCCCTGGCCCGTGGCATGGGGTGGACTTTAATGTCCTTTCCAACCCAAACCATTCCATAATTCTATGATAATAGAACCTTTTAAAGTTCTTCATCTGTCTGATTTTAACCAAGGCAGCTTTTCATCTGCAGAAAAGTTAAAATGTCCATTTTTGGTAAAAAGCCTCAGGAGCAGATTCCACAGAGTGAGAGTTTTCTGCCCAGAGGAGCTAAGGTCACTCACTCCCATCTTGGTATCTGGGTTTGCTGGGTATGAAAACTTGCCTGGGTTCAGAGGGTGATAAATATTCCACGTGGGTGCAATTTCCACTCTGCTGAATAGTCTGGTGATTAGGAAAACTAAGGTTCATTGTCACTCTAAGGGGTGAAGTAATAGTCAGCATAAGTAATCAGTTCTCCCCCTCCTGCCTAGTGCCACCTCTTGTTTAGCACTGGCTGAAAACATCCTTAAATCAGCACATTCAATCTCAGTTTGTGTTATTATTTTTTTTTTTTTAATAGTGGCTTTATTAACAAAAAATAATGTGAAAAATACAGAATAAATGGAAAGAAAACTCCCCACCCTCCCAGGCCAGGTTAATAATGGAAGACACAACCATTTTGGTTTGTGTCTGCAGTAAAATCAGCACTTAAGAGTTACCATGCTTGCTGCACAAAGAGCAAGTGCTGTTGAAACAATGGGCTTAAAAATTCTGCTGTACATCAAGGGTGTGTTATTGCTGACTCCAAGCCATAACTGTGATAAAAATAATGCAGGTGCTCTGTGTACCTGCCTTGAGGACAGCAGTGCTTTCCAGGAGGTGCTTAGGGATGAATGTATGGAAGTGCTTTTGGCAATCAGTGCCAAAAATACATGCATTAGGTTAATAAAGGAGATACTGGGCTGAAAGACTCAGCTCATGATGTTTTATTCCACTCCTGTGGAACCCACCATGTGCAGAGGGTTTGCACAAAGCCCTGTGCTGCATCCCACTCCTCCTCCTCCTCCTCAGGAAGGAGTGTTCATTTGCATATTGTACATTTATATGCGCAGGGGTAATTTTATTCATCACTGTGCTTGGCTATTGCTATTTTTTCTATTGAATGACAGATTGCAAGCGTTGGGATTCTCTTAGAAAGAGCATGTGTGTGAGTGCCTGTGCAGAGAGTGGGGAGGGGAGAATATTAGCAAGAAATTTAGGAAAGAAATCGTGTTTTTCTAACAAAACCTGGCCTGGATGTTTCGGTTTGGATTCTCAGAGGCCTGATCCTGCTGTATCCAGTGTGAATTAGCTGTCTTCAAAGAGATGGGCTGGGGAACTGGTTTCATTGCAGATCCTCTCTTTGAGAGCATTTCTCAGTTGTGTTTGGGGAATGTGGGAACTTTCCCCAGTAATAAAATTCATATAAATCAGTAGGAATATTCCTACAGATCAGTGGGTTCAGGCAGTTCATAGCAGCCTCTTTCCTGAAGAAGATGAATATTTTTTCACTAGATCCTTCAGAGGTGGTGAGAGCAGGGCTGGGCGGGGTGGAGTCTTGCTCTTCCCAGTGATGCCAGTGAGGATCCACCACTGTGGTTCTCAACACCCTCCAGGTCCATCTGGACTGGGAACACACAAGATTTTCTGTGCCACCATCACACATGTAATTTGTAGGGCTGGGGTCTTGTCTTCTCCCCATCCCTCATGGGATCCCTTGCATCTCTTGGGAGTAGCCATGAGGAATGTCACATCTCCCTTCTCTGTATTTTCAGCAAATGGTTCAATACTCTTTGTAATTGTGGGACTAAAAAGCTCAGATCTCTCTACTTGAAAACTTTATTGTTTCTTGTTTAGTGGTGATAAACCCAGATTAATGACTGCAGCCCCCAGGACCACATGTTCTCTCCAATTTGTTGTACCAGCTCAGTTGGGTGGGAGCGTGAGAGATGATGAGGCACAGCTCCAGGGGTGGGAGTGCTGGGGGGAAGCTGTCAGTGCTGGCACATGTGGGAAGTGGTGAAGTCACTACTCCTGGAAGTGCTCAAAAAACGTGTGCCTCTGGCACTTGATTGCGTGGTTTAGTGGGGAATGTGGTGGTGTTGCAAGGTTGATGGTTGGGTTTGATCATCTTCAAGGTCTTTTCCATCCATAACAGTGATTCTGTGATGTGAGTGTGGTGAGGCCCTGGCACAGGGTGCCCAGAGAAGCCATGGCTGCCCCTGGATCCCTGGAGGTGCCCAAAGCCAGGCTGGACCAGGCTTGGAACAACCTGGGACAGTGGGAGGTGTCCCTGCCCATGGGCATGGCAGTAGCAACTGGGTGATCTTTAATGTCCCTTCCAACTCAGGCCATTCTGGGATTCTGCGTTTAAAAATAAAATAAATCATCAAAGGAAAGGATTTCTGACAAAGTTTCAGTTGCTGAGCCCAGGCTCCAGTCCTGCAGTGTCGTGGTTGTGCTGGGTGGACAATGGCCATTCTTTCCCTCACTGTGTGTTTGTTTGAGCCCTTGCATGAAGTGAAAAGCAGCTGAAGATGGTTCTGGTAAATAATGTGTTTTTCCCCAGTGTTGCATGTGGAATCCAAACCTTGGCCTTGCTCACAGCTTGTGGTGGCAGGTGTGTGTGAGCTGGCTGTCCCTGCTCTGCCACACCTGAAGATGCTTTAGGGGCTCTGCCAGCCTCCCTTGCCCAGCAGTGCCTGTGTTGTGGGTTAATTTGGGAATGTTCTCCTGTCTCTGGGAGGCCTGGCAGGATCTGTGTTGGTGTCAGTGCTGCTGAGGCACTCAGCCACCTGATGGTGCTGCAGTTTGGTTCATCTCAGCCTCGCTCTGTAAGGACAGAGCTCCTCACCTGCGTGGGGCTCTGCCTACCTGTGGCTACCGTGTTTTCACAGATGTTAGTTTGGGTCCCTATTAGTGTCCAGCCATTTAATAATTTCAGTTATTCCAGTTCCAGTTACTTGCATGCACTGCAGAATCATGTTGTTTTGGTGCAACCCTCCAGATACAAATGTGTCTGGTCTGGACACGATCCTGTCGGAAATTTGTGAACAATTAAACCTGTCCCCAACCAAGGGGGTGCTGCAGCTTTAAAGTATCCTAGGGCTTAGAGCCTTTTAGTATAAATTGTTCCCAGAATCCATGTCACAGCTCCTTATATGGTGCTGCCTTTTTTTCCTTTTCCTCTTGGTTGCCATGACAACAGCAGCACTGCGCCATTCATCAGCTCTGGTCCTGGGCTGCATCACCAGCCCCTCGGCTTACTCCAAAATATTCGGGAGAGCATCCATGAGTCAGTCACTCTGGTCTCCTCATCCCTTATTTCCCTGTTCTTTCAGCACTAGGAAGAGGGCAAATTAAGCTGCACCACAGAAAGAAACTATAAAAATCCTTCTTCCCCCCCCCCCCGGGGGAGGCTACATTTGCTGCAGCGTTCTGGTAGGAATTAAAGCAGCTCTGTAGCACTGGGAGCCTTGACGAAGAGGGAAGGCTGTGTGTGTCCATGAGCTTCTCTGGAATGCTGCTGGAGCTCGTTTCCTGGCACCCAGAGGATGTGCAGGTGATGCTTGTAGGAGCAGCGAGCGCCGCAGGGACACGGTGCTGCTGATTTTGGGAACGGAGCTTGACATCAGCAGCGGGAGGTGTCACCTGTAACATCAGCCTGACGTGGGGAGCAGCAGGATGGAGCCAGCGCTGGGGACAGGGAGGGATCACAGCAGGATCCGTGCCAGAGTGCTCTCCAGGCAGCACTACCCCTGAATCCCCAGCCTGGCTGGTGGGGAGAGCAAGCAAAGCCCTGTGAGTATTTGGACAATTTGTCTTTGGTTGGGATCGTGTCGGGCATTCCTCAGCCTTGTCTAACTGCAGAAAATCAATGTACAGTAAGGGATTGTGGGGCTCCGAGTTGGTGAGGAAGCCATTACTAGGAGGGAGTTAGTGTCAGATGGAGTGATGCTGCTGGTGGTTTTTTGTGTTTTGGTTGTTGCAATCATTTTACATAATCTGAGTTTGTCACCTCCTTGCTCAGACGTGCAGAATTTCTCATACAAAACATAAAACGAATGTGCAATGAAAAAATTTGATTTCGGAGCATTGCTGAAATAGAACTGCTGAGGAGTGACTTGAAAATGCTACAGACACCAAGTCATTTGTTTTCAAAATGTTAGAACAATGGGATTGAGATAATGTTTTCCTTTTTGTGTTCTGAAATGACCACAAATTCGATTTGAGTGGATTATAAAACTCCTTTGTGCTGAGGGAAAGAAATATTTGCTTTTCACTGAAAGAGCGAGCTTCTAGAAATAAAAGTAAATGAACAATCATTACCAAGGTAGAATTTGAGGAAAAACTGTTGAAGTGCCTGATGCTCATGTTGAAGCTAATTTTTGAAGGATATTGTGCTTAAAATTGTTGGTGTCAGGAGAGACTTTGCTCTTTTTAAAGTCTTTTTATACCACAGTGTTTGCTGTAGGCTTACATTTCTTTTCATTGAATTCTGTGTCATGCTGTCAGCACGACACTGATCTGAAATTCCTGTTCCTGTGTGGGAGTGGAGGTTGGGTGGGAGGCCCACCCCGTGTCTCAGAATGCATAGCAGTGCCAAGGACCCACTTACCTGGAAAGTGCCATTAGATTTCAGTAGTTCCAGATACATAATGCATTTTTTCTGGGTATAATTAATTTTCCATTGAAGTTTCCCTGATTCCTTGCAATCTCTGTCTGCCTAGAGGTTTCATGAGTAGAAAATTTATGATTTGTCAGAATAACTGAGTTGTCCCTTTTTAAAAAAATAACCTAAAATACAACTTTTTGTTGTGCTTTGGCCATCTGGATTTCCAGTCCTGTTTTATGCTCTTAATGTGACAAATCCTGATGTCTCAGGAAGAATTTCTTCATGGAAAGGGTGGAAGGGGCTGCTCGGGGTGGTGGTGGAGTCCCCATCCCTGGAGGTGTCCAGGGAATTACTGGATGTGGCACTCAGTGCTGTGGACTGGTGACAAGATGAGGGTCAGGCACAGGTTGGACTCGATGATTTTGGAGGTCTTTTCCAGCCTCAGTGGTTCTGGGATTCTGTCTCCAGCAATGAAACCTGCTGCAGCAGGAGGATCCTCGTTCACTTACAATAACATATGCTGAGTATATTTTTCCTGGTGTGTCAGTTCTTATTATCCATTTTTGGGATTCTTCATCCATTATTTTGGGACTTGTGATTTGTTTTGACAGGCGCATACTCAAATGGAAACCATTTGGGCTTGCAGAGATGGAACAGGTGGGTGAATGTGTCCCTGCGTACTCACAGATGGACTTTTGTCTCTATTAAACCAACGTAATTCTTTGTGTGAAATGAGAAAATTTCTGATTTAAATCTTCTTGGAGCTCCAAAACTGTCCGTGAAATTTCTGCAGATAAATAGTGTGTCTGTTTGTAATTTTTGGAATTAAACCAAATCCTGTGTTGAAGGGTTTTTGTTTGTTGGAGACCTGTCAAACTCATGATATTTTTGCATTAATTTCAGGATAGTTTGGATGTAACTTTTATTTTCTTAAATAAAGGGAAGGAAAAAACTGGCATATCATATTTATTGGCTTTTAAAGACCCCAGTTCTAGCATGGATTTTCCTCAGTGCTGTTTTCAAGACAAGCCCTATCTGTCTTATTTTTGACACCCAACTGTCTTTCATATTGACAGAGCAGAAATTGCAGTTGAGATATGCAGAAAATCCCATGTTTTTCTCTTGTGGTGTGAGGTTGTTGCAGAACCTTTAGAATTTTCTCTTCCCAAGGGTATTTTTATTTGCATCAAGGCTGTTGGACTGCTCAGCCTTGCAGAGGATGTGGTAAACATGTCATCACAGCACTGGAGCTGAGAAAAGGTGATAATAGCTCTGCATTTCAGATTCTTGTGTAGATGCTTAAACAGAGGGAGAACCCCAAAAGTTTCTCTAGTGTCGATGGTGTTTAAAAGGCAAAAAAATTGAAACTCTAGGGGTTTTCAGATGCTCAGAGAGAGAAATTGTCCTTATTTCACACTGGAGCTGCACAAAATGGAGCATCTGTCACGATTACACTTCTGGTGTGTGAGAATTTTTAATTTTTAGACATAGCTAAGAGGTTTCTATAGCAAGAGGAGGTGGTGTAGAAAGCTCCTGTGGAGTTAAATCAGGCCATCACTCTTCCCTTGGCTACGTCTTTCCTCCTACTCCTGGAACGTGCCTTCAGAGGTGTCCTGTGCACTCGAGAGCAGAAAGGCATCCACAGGACTCACTCATGTCGAACAAGCCCTTGCATTCTCCTGGCCTGCTTGTTTTCTAAGGAAAAGGCCTCATCTCCAGCTGGACACGTTCTTTGGTCCTCTCCTACTTCTGTCACAACAGGACAGCTTGTTTCAGAAACTTCTTCCTTTGTGAAGAAGGAATGACCACGCAGAGGTATTGGGTTGGGTCACTTGCCCAAAGATTGAGCATGACTTTGGCAGAAGTTAATTTCTGATGTGATCTGTACCTGGCTGGCTCTAACCATGCAGGAAACCTTGATCAGGTTCAACTAAACTCATGGTTTGGGATGATGCCACACATGAGATGTTCCAGCTCAACATGAACAGGGTCCTGGTTGGGCCATTGCAGAGTCACATGCCAAGTTTTCATCACAGATCCTCTGACCAGTGCTCAGACCATAGAGGGGGTTGAGGATTGGGCTGGATCATTGGCTCTGGACCATTGCTTTGGCACTTCTCTTTCCTTGCTCTGTGGTGATTTTCCTGGAGTAGCTGTTGATGCTCAGTAATTCCTAGATAGCTTGGAGCTGGAGAAATTTCCTAAATTCCTAGACAGAGGAGCTGCAAGAAAGATGGAGAAGGAGTTTATAGCAAGGCTTGTGGTGGCAGAATAAGGGGGAATGGTCTTAAACTGGCAGAGGGTAGGTTTAGGTTGGATATTAGGAAGAAATCCTTCCCTGCAGTGGTGGTCAGGCCTGGCACAGGTTGCCCAGAGCAGCTGTGGCTGCCCCATCCCTGACAGTGTCCAAGGCCAGGGCTTGGAGCACCCTGGGGCAGTGGAAGGTGTCCCCACCCCTTTGGTTGCGGTGGAAAGCTTAAACTTGAAATTTCTACAAGTGTTTCCTCTGCAGAGATGAAGGCAGGATTAGGACAATGCAGGTTTTATCCCTGTTATGTTTTTCTTTTTATCTTCTCAGCCATGGAAGTGAGTAGGTGTAAGTGAGAAAGTGGTTTTTAGAAGGGAAGTCACCAGCTGGGTGTTTCTGTCAATAAATGGTCCTGGACCTGTTGCATGTCATGGCTGTTGCCCTTTCAGCTTGGAAAGGGGCCCTGGAGGTGCTGCCTTCCACTTCAGTGTCCCCTGGTCCTGGGACATTGGTGGTGTCACAGGATTTGTGTGCACTCAGAGAAGTTTTGGGTCTTAAATCCGCTCACGATGAGGAGCATGGCACTCCTGTGTCAGTGACAGTCTGCTTCAACCATCTGTGTTCACACAAATAATCCCATGGTTATTAGATATTTCAATTAAATCCTTGAGGCATGCCATGTGTCCTTGTCCCTGCTCCTCTGTGGAAGGAAAGGATGATGAGCAGTCATCACTCCTCAAAACAGAAAGTTCTAACAGCTCCTTTCATTTTGTAAGGAAATGAAGAATTGGAAAAGCAAATAAATTACTGAAAACTACAGATGGATGAATTAGAAATTTCCTTAGGTAAAACCCACCTTGTAAATGCAGCATAATGCAGTTTTTCAAGTGTTAACAAACAAGTTCAGCTGATTCAGGCTTGTGCCTTATCAGATAAGTAGCTTCATTTTAAGGATAGAATATTCTGTGATGCTGCTACCAGTGGAGCAATAGGGATCCTAAATCCAGTTTCATATGAATGGAACAGTTTTGCATATGTGTCAATATAATTACAGCTCTGGTGGTATCAACTAACCCAACTAGCATCACAAAATTTGAATGACTTGCACAGAAATAAAATTACCTTAGCTGTTCCTAATCTCTTGCCTTTATTTTAAAATGCTGTTATCAAGAAGTGAATTTATATTGCCTTGTTGCTGTGTCATAAACAGTGGTTTATGTAGTGAACAGGATCCAGCCTCTCACGTGCTCTAACTTGGGATTACTTGGGCTGTGAATGGTGAGATATTTTACAGTTTACTCTTCTCTCTTTTATGGTCACAACATCTTGGGTTGATCTTAATGATCTGGTGGGAGAATGAATGAGATTTTGTTTACGTGGAGCTTAGGCTTGCTGCTGGCCTTTGCCCTGCCACTCCTGTTCCAATTTAATTTGCTGCTATAATTTGATACCTACCTTTGATCATTCTTGGCTCCTTGTAGAATACTTCAGCAGCGCTCTTGCGGCGCTGTCTAGAGTGCATTTGTTACTCTTTTTCAGCTCCTTTCCAAACCCCTCGTGCAGGTTTTAATTTTTTACTGCTCTAATTACAGACAATCAGAGCAGTGGGTACCCGGTGTGTGGGTACAGACAGGATGGCAGAGATTTGTCTGGGGTGGCACCAAAGGTAGAGCAGGTCATGAAAGCAAACTGGGCCGAGCAGGAGGAGCAGGAGGTGGCCAAGTGTCGGGAGCCAGGACATCTCTCTGGATGCCCTGGATGTCTCAAAGCCCTGGCAGGGGCTCGGAGACCCTGGCAGGAAGCCAAAGACACTTGGAAATTCGACCTTAATTCATAGAGCAAATTGCCAACCTTATATGAAGAACTACAGGCCACAAAAGTTTAAGTAGGAATCACAGGGTGAAGGGAAAAACTTTGGAGCACTGTACAGGGGGGTTTTGTATGTTGTACAGGGGGGTTTGAAATTCTGTACATGGGGGTCAGGGGTTCTAAGATGGAGGAATTTGGGCGTGCCCTGTCCTTCTTCTTTCTTCTCCTTGGCATCCATGTTCAGGATGACGTTGGCATGTGTGGATTGGTTCACAGAGAAAGTGCACTTGCCAACAAGGGCAGAAAGTATTGGAAATTGAAGGTAAATATCTCATACGTAGTTTTCTCTATAAAAGAGACAACGGCCCCGTGGGCGGGGGAGAGTGCCCTTGGCTGCCTTGCTGATCAGATCTTGGCTGGACAGACAGAAAAACTTTGTAGATAAGGAACAATAAACTCAACTGAAGACCAAAAGCAACAATCCAGACTCCTTCAAAGCGCGGCCTGCCCAGAACCACCTTTTCTTGTGCTGGGGCAGAGACAAGTGACAGCCGACCCCGGCAGCCAAGGGTGCTGAATTCTCTGCTGGATAACTGCTCATTTCTAACTCTCTTAGCTGACAGGTGGTGGTGGTGGCATCGGGTGCTCAAAAGGGCTTGGAGGGAGCTCTGGGAAGCTGCAGAGCCGCTGGCCTGGTGTGTGTGTGGAACGTGTTAACAGGAGGAGGTCTGAAGGGCAGAGATAATCACAGAATGGTTTGGACTGGAAAGGACCTTAGCAGCAATCCAGTTCCACCCCTGCCCTGGGCAGGAATACCTTCCTGTGTGCACTTCTCAGTGGAAAGAAAGATGGAGAGAATCCTGGATTTGCAGAATGGTTTGGGTGAGAAGGGACCTTAAAGCTGTTCTGGAAGAGCTGTGTGAGAGAGTAAAACACTAGGGAGATAAACTGCATTTCAGAACTGTTTGTATTTCACTTGTTCTTTTCTTCTGTGGGAAGAATCACCAGTTAAATATATCTTCTCTTTTTCTAGTGCTTTCTAGACTTTAATTTCTGAACTAAATTAAGCTTTGTCAATGTCCAGAAAGGATTTGACTGCCGTGTTCAGCATAGACCATTTTAAAAGCCCCATGAGACACAAGCCCCTTGGTGGGGACGCAGTGGCACTGGGCAGCTTTTCCTGAACTTTGTCAGCTTCATGCAAGAGAGAGAGAAATGTGTTTGCTCCAGTAGATGCTTAATTAGTTTCTGATTTCTGTCAGCTTGAAAGTTTAGTTTGAAATCTGAGCATTGTTAGAAATTGCTGTAACAGGTTCTTTATAACCAGTGGATTACCAGGGTTGGCTATAACTTGATTAAAGTGACAGAGCTCTTTGCTGCTCTCTGTAGACTAAATGTCCTTTACAGTACATCCAGGTCCTTTTTGGACATTTTTCCTCATTTTTAGTGCCAGTGCAACATCTGAGTCACTGAATTACAGAAAGAACTCCAGGACAGTAGGAGATTGAATGGGAATAATACAATTCAGCACTTGTGTTTTGTAGCATTCTCCTCTCATCTGTTTTAAATTTAACATTTAATGAAATAAAACTGTTGGGGAAAGGGATAGAAGGCTTGAGGAATTCTTTTCCCTCCAGCTCTACCCTCTTTTTGTCATTTGGGAGGATCTTGGGGGTATTTGAGCAGATCTTACGTAGGCTTAAAATATTGATGACGTGGTTTCATCCCATAGTCCCAGTTCTCCAGTCACTCCATTTATTTTTTTTTAGTGCAAAGTCTGAAACTTCAAGAGTGACTGCAACAGAAATTTATTCCTTGTTTTCGTAACAAGATGACTTAGAAAGCTGGAGCAAGTGGTGCTGCCTTCCTTTCTCTGCTTTCATCTTCCTCGTCTCATGCACAGGGTTCTACCTTGAGTCACAGCTGAGGAATTTCTGCTAAAAAAGGCAATTCTGAGAGGCTTCAGAAGATGCTGAAAAGGATTTTCGATGGGAAATGACATGGAGAAATGTACAGTGTGCCTCAGCTCCAAGGAGTCAAAATGACTTGATGACTTTGGATGGGAAGAGGAAAGTCCCATCTCCTCCTCCTGCCATGTCTGTATATTAATTAATTAACTTCTTTCTCCTCAAAGCTATCCCCTACGTGGACAAAGACTTGTTGGCAGCCCACGTTGAAAAAAAAAGCCTTTTCTAGGGGGAAAGTGAGGGTGTGTTTTTCTTTCTGGGATCAATAATAGGAGCAACTTAATTCCTGAGGTTTGCAGGGAGCATCTGCTCAGGGGATTGACACTGGGATGCTCCAAAGCCTGAATCTTTTGGGCTGAGCTGGGGAGGGGATTTTGCTGGCTGGTGTCTCCAGCAGTCCTCAGTTTGATGGAAAAATCACTGTTCCATTCCTCTGAATGACAGAAAGTTGTTTATAATAATAAGCAAAATGGAAATTGAGCTGAATTCCTTTTGGAAGCACAGACGACAGCCAGGTTAGTATTTTAGGAGGAATTATTTTCTCTCTGAGTATATAAATGTATTGTAAGCATCATTGTATTGCCATTATTGAGCACTTCAGGCAGAAATCTGTATTATTTTATTCTACATATATTTAAAATTCATATAAGCCTTTTCAAAACCGTGTGATTTTCTCCCTTGAACATTGATTTGGGATGTCTATTCAGACAGAAAACCATTTTGATCAATTATTTGGGAGTGTTTGTACTAATTTTGGTGAGATAGGTAATAATTTGATTTAATTACACTTTTTCAGAAGACTCATTCCTTTTTGAGGTCACTGAAGGTATTCTTGCTGACATTTTCTGTGCCTTGTTCATCTGGAGAGAGACAGAGGGGAGGAAAGAATGTTCCAGGAGGTTGCTGTGGTCCCATGAGATTGCAGAATCCACTTTGGAGAAGGTTATTCCTCAGTTTTTCAAAGGAAAAATAAATTTCAGGGGCAGTAATAGGCAAAACCTTCATGTTACAGACACCTACAGTTTAAAGAAGAATGTAGTTGATTTTTTGAGCTCTCCTTTCCCATTGCTGTCCTGCCATCACCAGCTTGCTGAACTCTCTTCCTGCTTTTATTTATCCTTTTCCTCTTTCCACCTATGTTTCCTTCAATTTTCGTGTTTCAGGGCCTTATCTCCTAAACCAAACATTTTTTTCTGAAAGTTTTGGAACGAGCGTGATGTTTCCAGACAACACATTGTTCTCAGCACTTTTCTGTGCTGCCCTGCCCTCACTGCTGTGATAATGTGGGATGAGAGGAGAGAGGCTGGGGAATGTAATTTAAAAAGCTTTTATAGTCTCAAATAATAGAAGAGGAAGAAACTGTTACACAATGGATTCTATAAAATAATGCTGGATTATGTAAAGAGGATGTTAACCTTCATTGCATGTATTGTCACTGGTTTAATTTTAATTTTTAAAAATATATGTACCTAAAAATCCTTGTTACACATGGCTGGTATATTATTTATTCTGGTTTTCCAGAGAAGCTGTAGCTGCCCCATCCCTGAAAATGTTGGATGGAGCTTGGAGCAAGCTGGTCTAGTGGATGATGTCCCTGCCCATGACAGGGAGTGGGACTGGATCATTTTTTTTTAAGTATTTTCTAACCCAAACCATTCTGGGGTTCCAGGATTAGTGCCACAGCAAAAACAATCGTGTGGTCCATAATTTCCTCTTTATGGCTCTTACCTCAGCCAAATAAAGGGTCCTTTGGGCCAGAGGAAGGATCAAAGCCTCATCACCGTGCGCTGGGTTTGTGCAGCTGTGCTGAATGTGACAGTTATTTGTTCCAGGAGCTCCATGGATCAATAACTCTGCAGCACTAAAAACATCTCAGTTCGAGGGAGACTTCAATAAAAAGTCAGCTCTGCACAGCACTGCGGAGCTGCTGGGACACTTCCAAACATGAGTCAGGCTCTGGCATGAGTGAAAGAAAGATGGGAATGGAGGATGCACTGAGCACCCACTTTTCCTCTCTTTAAATCTGATCTTCCAAAGTTTGCTCTTCCAATCATGACTCTGGATTTTCCCAAACACAGCACAGCTTGGGCAGGTTTTTGGGAACCTTACAGATTTGGAGGATTTAATTCAAATATCAAATTTCTGTTGCAAAAGAGGCTGTGGGGGTTATGAAGGTTGTGGCTTTCCCATCCCTGGGAATGGTAAAAGCTGGGTTGGAAAAAGCCTTGAGCAACCTGGTCTAGCAGGAGGAGTCCCTGTGCATGCAAGGGGGATTTTGACTAGATGAACTTTAGGGTCCATTCCAACCCCTTAACATTCTGTGGTAAAATTGTGCTTACAGTAGTTTAAAACACAGTATATTAATGTGCAAAATTCAATTTTTCGTCAGCTGGACTAGTAACAAGAGATGAGTTTGTGCTAAACACCCAATGGCAGGGGGTTGGAACTAGGTGATCTTCAAGATCCCTTCCAATCCAAACCACTTTGTGATGCTATGAAACATTCCCATCATTTTTGGCACGTTTTCATCTCATCAACCTGTGATAAACACAATATTTTTACACAAAGAGAGCAAATTTCATTATTTCATCCTCTTGTGGCAGAGGGAGGTTCAAAACACAGGTGAAATTCAACTGTTTAACATGGGGAGAGCAGAAAACTGGGCACAAAACTTGATTTTGAGCCCAGCTCCTTGGCCAGACTCTTCCCAATACCTGCCGTAGGAGCAAGCCAGGAGAATCCAGGCATGTGGCCATGTGTGTTTGTGTTTTATACTGATGAAGTCTGTGAGTAAAAAGCTGGTTTGTGTTGATGCAGATTGGGCAGTAATGTCCATTTTCCTGGTTCTTGTAAGGGGCTGGTACACAGAGAAGCTTCCAGGTCCCTGGGATGGATTATTCCATCATCCATGCAATGGGAAAAGAATTGCTGTTTCCTCCAACATTTTCCTGTACTGCAGAACTGACCCCAAAAATGTGCAGTATTGGTTTGAAATAACATCTCAGCTGTTGAAATTGAAGTTCTTCAGTAGTAGCAAGTCAGTTCGTGTATGATGCAAACATCATCAAGGCATTGAGCACAGGACTGGCCTGTGAGGTGGACACGGATCACAGGTGACAAGTGCTGTGACCCCGGGAACAAGGTTGTGACTTTTGTCTCCATGGAATCAGTATCTTTCCTGAATTAAATGCTAGTTTTGCAGTTCTGGAAAGCCAGTGTTGCTAGTGACTGCCATCATTAATCAATCCATTATGTTTTTATAAGTGGTTATTGCAGACATCCTTTTTTCTGGTGTTCTTGGAAGGATTTTCTCTGCTCAGAAAAACTCCAGTTGTGTAACATGAATATTCATGCTGTTTAACACCTGGAGTTGGTCAGTTTCCTACAGAAAATCCTTACAGGAATAAGAGGCCTAAAGGACTGAGCAGGTACAGAATACTTCAAATAATTGTTTCATGCTTTTGTTAGTTTTTTGATTTGTGCCAGAAGCTCATCCCATGACTGTGATCATAAGATTTGCCTTTGCTCTCAGGAAGGGGTTCAGGACCAAGGCAAACCGTTGTGCCTTGAAAAACCACTTTTATAAAAAGATCAGTGTTATCCATTAACATTTGGCTGTAGAGTGTCAAACCAGATTTTAGAGTTTATGATATTTCCATTTGTTGTTTATTCCAGTAGAAGACTAATGCCCAAATCTGAATCTGTCAGGATAATCTTCATTTGAACATGAGTCAGAGGTGCTTAATTCTTGTACATGAAAATCCTCCTTTCCTGTAATCGGGTTATGGGTGAGTTAGGAGGAGTTTTTGTCTTTCCCACACTTAGGGTATTTGTAATAAGTTAAACTCTTCCTTCTGTGATTTTTCCCCACCTGTATTTACATGGAGAGCATTGTATTGACTTTTTTTAAAGTAAACTGTTGATTTTTAAAGTAAACTGTTGTCTGTGAGTCGTGGTGACATGGTGTGTCTTGGCAGGTGGAAGTGTGTTTTTAAGGCTCAAGTCATGGTTTTGAGGGAACAAAAACATAATAAAATAGATGCCAGGCCAATAGATGCCAAGCTGGACAGTGCTCTGGTGTAGTGGAAGGTATCCCCTGGCCAGTTCCAGGGGGTGGAACTGAATGAGCTTTAAATTCCCTCCCAACACAACCCAGCCTGTGATTTTGTGATGCTGTGAAATGCATTAAAATTATGTGTATGGTTGAACTTGCAGTACATGGAGATTTCACCACGTTGGTGATAGGATGTTCTTTATTGCCCTCAAGAAAGAAAGGGTGGATCAGTTTGCTGGATCCATGATCCACGTCTGTGGTCATCAGTCAGTTCTGTGGAGAAGGCAGGAATTAGTGGGGCAATGGGTAACTCAGTGAGGAGTAAAAGAGATCCAGAGTAAATGTAGAAATAAAACCCAATTCCTTCCTTACAGGTGAGAGGCAAACAGTTCAGTGCTGATCTGTTAAAACATGCAGGTCCTGCATCTTCCACAGACCTGTGTGTCCACACAGCAAGTGGTGTAGTGATCACATTGCCCTCTATATGTTTATTAAAATTCTCCTTCTTTTTAAAAATAGTTTTTAGTGCAGAACCTTCTAGTGACAATCCCATCAGTCATTAACATTTCTTGAACTGTGAAAATCCTGTGAGTTTTGTATTTTAGAATACAGTGAGCACTGCCACATGTGCATGGGATGATATATGGTCCTGGTATCAGCCAGAAATGATAAAGAAAAGACAGGCTATTTTTAATATATATTATAGAAATTACTGTAGTAAAACATATTTATTAAAACAGCAACTACAAACTAAATATTAAAGGATTGACCAGTGCAGAATTACTATTTTAAACAATTTTCAGGCCATAGCAATAATCTTTTCAATATTAAAATGCTTTCATTACATCAGGATCTGGCACAAGTTTGTTACTGGGAATGATTTCTCTGGGGTGTTGGCTGTGGGGTGTTCGTGTGTGCACATGTGGGATTTTTTCCAGGGGGTTTATATAGAATTGACTGCTGGCTTGTGGTGTTTAGCATCACTTTTTGAGTGATGCTGCACATCCATGACCAGCGAGGGGTGGGGGTGAGAGGGGGCTCCAGGCTGTCCTTATCTTCCCGAGTTTCTCACATTCCTCCTGCCCCCGCACGGCTCCTGTTACACCGGCCCTGATGGGCTTGCAGGGAATGTGCTGGCAGCGTGTCTCGTGTTCATAGGAGGATGAATTTTACACACATTTTTGGGTGTGAAATGGAAGTGTGGTACCTGTTTTCCCTCAGCACATCTCCTCAGATGGATCATGAGGGGTTTTAGCACACCTGTTTTGGTGCAGAGATGGGGGGTTGATTCCTTGCCTTTCTTCTGCTTCACAGGGACTTCCTGTTGAAAAACCACTCCTTAATCGACATCTCTGTTTTGCACACTCCATTTTAAAAAGAATCTGGGATCACTAATTTGAGTGTAGCTCATTTGAGTGATCTGGTTGTGCATGGTCTGTCAGCCCCCCATCCTTGGACCTTCTCAGCCTTTCCTCCCTAAAACCAAGAGATTTATTGCTGCCTCCAAGATCATTCTCTGACTTGTTGAGCTTTTATTATCGGAGAAGCAAAAGAACAACCTCCCAATCTCTAGCTGCAGATCCCAAATTTAATTTGCAAGACAGGGAACTATAAAGATAAATTATGTAAATGGAGGGGCAGAAGCCACTGACCCCCAGAATCAGTGCTGAGGAGCTTTTCACATTGGCCTTTCATTGTAATGGGCATGAGAGTTTAACTTGGAAATGCAACATGACAATCTCTGCATGTAACTTATTGTCTAGTTCTCCTTCTCTGGTCTGGAATATATTTAAAGGCTTTTACTAAACCACTTTTATTAATTTTACTCCAAAAAAATGTTGTACAGAATTTTCAATCTTTTAGAGTTCAGACTGTTAAAACATGGAGAAAATCCCATTTTTCTAGCACTAGTGGTCAGTGATGCTTTGTTACAAACACTTTTACCTTTTCCCATCCTCTGTTAAGTCTCTTGATGTTTGATGGAATTGCAAGGATAAAAGTGGAGTGCTTCTTTTTGGCTTGCACAGTGTTAGCTTTGCTCTGCTCTTTTGTGTTGAACACCAAACCTGTTTGGTTCAACAGTGAGACTGTTTTGAAATTTTATGTTCAAGTAAACAATGACTGAACATAGCATTTATGTATTAAGTTCAGATATTTACAGTTAAATATCTTAAAACCTGTTGGGCTCTCTGTACCTCTCTATGATCTTTGCTTTTCCACAGTTGCTGGCTGCATCCAGGCTCATTTGCTTCCTATAAAGAAAATTTAATAAAATAGGAGAAAAGAAAATGTTTTAGAATATCAGGAATGTGCCTCAGTGTTCACACACTTTAAAGTCAGCCTGTGCAGTTTGAAAGTTTAACCAAGAGCCATCTCCTTTGTAAAGAATGCAGATAATTTTTTTCCTGGCAAAAAAAAAAAAAAAGGGGTAACCTGATATGAGTCTGACAGTGTCGTTTAGTTAAGTGCTTCCATCTGTTGCTTGCTATTTCCCTTACTCATGACCTCTCTTTTTCTCTCCCCCTCCTTCTCCCTTAGCCCCTCTGAGGAAAGCAAAGTTTGTTGAGAGCCCTCGAATCCCAGAGTCCGAGCTGGGCTCCCCAACCCTCTCTGCCCAGAAGCTGGACGTTGATGCATTCTGCCCTGGTAAGCTGCATGCAAAGGCTCTGTGTGAGCAGGGACAACAGGCACAAAGACTTTTTAAATTTATAATATGGCTCCTTTGGCTAGGTGGTTGGTTGGACCTTCCCTAACCAAGTTTCACCGTCTTGCAAATTTGAAAAGCATTAATTTCTGATAATTGCCCATTTACGTTTGTTTCTTGCAATTTTGCATGTGGCTGCTATCCCCTCAGAATAATTTAAAAGGTCTAGAGAGTTGCTTTTGAGAAGATAAAAATGAGCCAATAAACGTACTTGCTTTAAATTTAATTTTTAATGCTGGTCTGCAGAGAGGCTGGGATAAAACCATGTCTCAGAAACATCATTAAATCAGCTAAGCAAAACTCTGGGACCTTGTTACCTGCATCCAGGAATATTGGGGTGTTTACTTTTATTTAGTTAAGAAATACCTTCTAATTTATGTATGCTGTAGCAGTTGCTCTGAAATCCATGCATGTTGCTTGAGGCCTCTGGTTGAAAAATAAATAAAGTGGGTCATGTCCCTTTCTGGCTCAGCCCTGTTCATGTCTGTCAGCTCGGGCAGGCTTTACCTAAATCCCCCAAGCCCTGGAAAACCCAGCACATGTGAGTGCCTGCAATCTGCAACTCAGTGTCATTGCCCAGATTCTTCCTCACTTGGAAGGGGCAACCTGGGCAAGGCTAGAGTCTGTGGAGGTGCTGGGAGAAGGCTGAAAACAGCAGCATTTTGTTGGATTCTGTGCTGAATCCTGTAGATTCTTCCCCTGGCTTTCCTTGATATTGAGCCAAAGGGATCCATACTCACTACAGGCTTTGGATGGAAAAAAGGGATATTTAATATGTTGAAATGATGTGCAAATGTGTGACATCTGCCTCTGAAATCTGTAGCTACAGTGGCCAAGGTCACATTAATAAATGACTGTGAAATCAGGGTATTGCTTATTCCTGTGGCTGATGAACTTGTAGAAGAACTTGTAGAGTACTCAAAATTGGATGAATTAATTGAATGTTGTCCAGATTTTGAATGTGGGCTTTCTTGAATGTATTGTCTGAAAGAGAAGTTGTTTCAGAAAATCAAAAGACAGTTCCTGTGCTTGGCAATGCCTAATTTGAGACCACAGTTGCCTTGAAAAGTGCTGCTCCTTTTTCAATCATCATGAATTACAATTAAAATTGTGCTGCTGCAGCCCTTTTTTCTAACTGAACGGCTTCAACTGTCATGTTTATAATTGTTAATAATTATAAACTTGTTATGATTGCATCCACAGAGAATTAATCATTGCATTGTAAGATTAAAAAAACATAAATTCCACATTCCCACACCCAGACATGTGCCTCCCCTCTTCCAGAGCTTTGGAGGGCAGGACTGCTGCCAAGCCCAGGGATGGGCTTTGACAATGGGATCTGCAATTCCTTTAATTTCTTTTTCTGCTATTTGATCTCCTTCTCTTGCTGATAGTTTAGTGATCTGAAAGGAAAAGTGGAGTTTTGTACTGCCTTGAAGTGTCATTAAAGGAACATGAAGTGTCATTAAGGAAGGAAAAAAGTGACAATAGCAGAGTTGTCACAGTGGAACCAATAAGGCTGGAAAAGCTCTTTAGAGCTGTTGAGTCCAACTGCAAACCCAGCTGTCCCAAGGCCACCATGAGACTGTGTCCCCAAGAGCCATCTTGGTGTGCTTGGAGAAGGGAAATGAGACAAGAGCAGAGCAGTACCTGGCAGGGAAGAGCACGGACTTGCAGTCAAGGTAGAAACTGCAGGTTGGGGATTCAGTTTGTTTCAGTTTCCTTAAATGTGACCCCAGGGACTTGTTAGGGAGCTGCTTTCTTCATGTGTGCCATGGCCAGGGACTGTGGCCAGGTTTATACTGGCAATAGGGGAAGAGGGGAGGATAGAATCCATTGGGGAAGGATTTCTGAAGCTGTTCATGGAAGAAACTGCCAAAATTTATGGATCCTTCTGTGAAAGTAGGATGGGTTGGAGGTTTTGCTGGTCTGGAAGGCTGGATTCCAAGCTTCCACCTTGGAAGAAGTAGGTGGTTGGGGGAGGATCCTTGTATAAAGAGGGAAAAAAGAAAGAAAGAACCAAGTTGTGCTCAACTCACAGGAACCAAAGGGGACATAGCATCCAGCTCCTGATGGGAAGGTGGAGGAAGAGTCCTACTCTGGATCATGGCAAAGCTTCAGGCACTGCCTGGAGTCAGTTTTCCAAGGAAATACAACTCCTTTCTTCTGTGCTAGGCTTACATGAACCCTCTTCAAAAATGTGTGCATCCTGTGAAGATATAGCACACAGTGCTAAATCCCAAGCGTTTCCAAGAATAACGGTGCGAGTTGAAAGAAGGGAAAGAATTAGGCTGATGATCTGCCTGGCAATGGAGGGGAGGTGGAGTGGTTTTTAATGTGATCCCTGACAAAAAATGTAATTAATTATACACTTGAAAGCAGTTTAAAACACTAAATAGCAAAGAAAAGAGAACATTAGCTACTCTGCATATATAGGAATAACGATTTCAGTTTGAGATGCCGAGAGGTGAAATTTTGCTCAGTATCAAAATGTTTATTTTAAGGCTTCAGGCAAATTTCAGCACATTCCAGGGAGGTGGTTTCCTGAGCAACTGCAGTGCCACTGCTCGGCCCCTCATGCTGCTGGGGGGAAGATTTGCTTGTGACATCTTCAGTGTGAGTCAGTGTGGGGGAGTGACGTGCTCCCGACGTGCCAGTGCTGAGGAAGGAGAAAGAAGATGACAATACCAAGTGGTGTCATGGAGGGATGTTCTAATACCAAGCACAAATAACAAAGTTTTAAGCTTGGTATATTTTCTTTTTTATTATTATTATATTCCTTATGTAGCGAAAGTAATGTAGATACTTAAAAATTAATAAATATTCTTAAATTAATTTAGAATTTGGCCCATATTTTATAGTTGCTGCAACTAAGATGATGGCAAAAAAAAAAGCTGTTCCATGACTTTGAAAAATCCCTTTCTACAAGAATTATCATAGAATCACAGAATAAGCTGAGTTGAAAGGGATCCACAAGGATCATTGAGTCAAATTATGTTTCTGTAGATGTTTTTGTAGTTGCAGAGGATGTGCAGATTTCAGTCCTTGACTTGAAGTGTCCCTGGTGGGGAAGGAGTTCCTTGTCTCTTCCCTGTGTGGGTAATGAGGCCCTGGCACAGGTCTCCCATCCCTGGAGATGTTCAAGGCCAGGTTGGACAGGCTTAGAGTAACCTGCTCTAGGGGATGGTGGAGCTGGATAAGCTAAAGGATCTCCTCCAACCCAGACCATTCTGTGATTCAGCAGAGACTTTAAAAGGAGGGTCTTGGAAGGTTTCTGATCCATCTTTATTTTCTGCTCCAGTCCTGCAGACACTGTTCAACAGAGGCTTTGTGTTTTCCCCCTTGTCAACCCTCTGAAGGCAGGGAGGCTCGGGATGAGGCCTTCACATCCATCATTGCTCTTTGATTAGGATAACATAGCAGGAATTGACCTTCAAACCTCTGTTGTTCAACTGTCAAACCTTTTCTGCAGTGATTCTAGTGACTCAGTTTAATATGTAGGGGTTTTCCCCCACTTTATCACACCTCACTTCTGCCAAGAGCCACTGCTTGCATGGTAAGCACTGTCCTGGCTTCTTAGTTCTTGATTGGTCACAAGGGCATCTTTCTTTCAGCTGCTTTTTGTTTTTCATGGCAGCTAAAACATGTTTTGACTTCTAAGTGCTCAGAAAATCTGTTGGAGATGGATGGTGCTTTCAGGTAATGGCCTTTTACCTCAGATTAATGTTTGCAGTTGCATTTTGTGTAATTTATTACCTTGGTTTTGTGCTCCAAAGGCTAAGTCTGTTATGACATTATCTTTTAATTTGATTAACTCCTTCTTCAGAAATTTTGGGACCCAGATCTCGGGTGTCTGGTTTGCTTGTTGCACATTAGGCTGGCGGGCGTCTGTTTTCATCCCTGATTGAGTTAGGAGTCACTGCGGTGCTCCCGCCACCGACAGGGAGGGGAGTGATTTACCATGGCAGCAGCACTTGTGTTCATCTCATCGCTCCTTTTTCTCTTCCTTTGGTTAAAGAATCGTTGAGCTTGACATCCGCTTGCTGCTGCTTCTCTCTTTTTGTCATGTAAAATGTATTTTTCATTTTACACTATCCACGCGTTTCTCCTAAACACAGCAAAATGCTTCTCAGGTCTTAGAAAAAGCCTTTAAGAGGGAATGCAGGAACCAGCACTCCTCTCTGATTTTTCATTGTGAAAATACAGGCACTGAGCCAAAAAAATCCTACAAAACCCCAAACAAATGTAGCCAGCAGGATTCTGGTCCAACCTCTGTCATATTGGACAGTGATGAACTGGGGGGAAGGAGAGGAAATAATCAAACCAACCATGAGCTGACAAATGGTTTTACTGTTGAATCTTGCGGTTGTCCCAGCACTGTCAAGCCCACTGACCTGAAGGGAATGGGAAATCATTGTGATCAGTCCTAATTGCAGAAGAGCCATAATTTGGCACACTGGTTGCTATGGAAGCAATTGACTTTTCTCATGCTGTTCCTGGGAGGATGCTGTTGGTTCCTTCTGCTAGATCAAGAGATGGAACCAGTTTCAGAATAAACTCGTGTGTTACAAAACAAGCCCCAGTCTGGTCTGAAATTCTGGATCAGAGGGAGGAATATTGAAGGCATTGCTAGAGTTCTGTGTGTGAATCCATCTGGGATTGGCCACAGACCAGTTGCCGTTAGGTGTCATCGAGCTTGCTTGAACTGAAAGTTGCAACTTGGAGAATAGTGGCGGGGTCCAGAGTTTAGGGTTTATTGAATCTTGCCAAAGTAGAGTTGTTCAAAATAAGAAGGGAAAATAATACAAATCCCATAGGTTATTCCCATATGTTTTTAACTGTTAAATAACTGGAGACAGTATGCTTTTCTTGAAGCTTCCTAGTGCAATCTGTTAATACCCAACCCTTAGAGGGTTTGGGTTCAATCTACCTGGAGGAGAAAAAAAAAAGGGAAAAAAGAGGGGGAAAGGCTGTAAATTATCCAAATTCTGTTTTTGTGATGAACTGCCCAACTTTAAAATGTTGTGACTGCTTTCACAGATGTGACCATGTCCCAGTGCCTACGGATAAAAGTCCTTGAATTTCAGTGACGCTATGGAGAGCTGCCCATAAGTGCAAATATGCAGTGCTCTGAAAGCCACACCATGACTTGTGCTCTCTTGCCAGTTGCTGTGACTTCCTTACCCTCCCCAGGGCTGCAGAACAAGAACTTCTTTATTCTTATCTAGCGTGACTGTTGTTCCCCTGGTGAAATTGGCTTCAGTCGTCAGCATTCCCTCTGTCCCTTCTGCTCTGTTCTCCAGGGCAGCACAGCTGCCCTTGGACCCTGAAGAAAGGAGATCAACTTGTGCATAACCTCCTGTACCACAGTAGATTTTCCACCTCATTAAGCAGAATTTTTGACGTTTTATATCACTAATTATTTAACTCCAAATAATTACCTTGAGTCCAAACATGACCATTTTGGCCAGCTGCCAGGTTGAAAGTGCAGCCCTGCTTGGAAGCACTGGTTGTACCAGCTTGGCTTCAAATTCCTCCAGTGCCCTGGAACTTATTGCAGGCTCCAAAATCCTTGTGTTTGGACTGAGACTGTAGCAGCCTGACTCCCGTGCCTGCTGGTTTGTTTCTCAGAGTTAAATCCCCACTGGCTCTTCCATATGTTCCCATGAGGAACCCCATCCCTGTGGGGAAGCCTTGTCCCACCACATAGAGCAGGTTCCTGCTGCTCTGCACTCCTGGCTGCTGGCAGAGTCTGCCTGGGGCAGCATTCCTGGGCTCCCTGCTCTGTTCCCATCCATTCTTGGCATCTGTCCTGCCCGGCAAGAGGAGCTGTGATGGTGTGTGCAGTTACCTGCACGCCTGTCACCTGTGTCTGCCCCCTTCTGTAACTTCAGTGGTGTTTGTCCAACTACATTTTGCAGATGAAATTACAGCTCCTACTCTGTGTAACTTCAGGGCACTGTGAGGATAGAGTGGGTGATTTTCTTTTATTTGAGTGGGGTAAGATTTTCGTAAATATAGTTTATGTTTTAGAGAAAGAACAAATTTAAAATTGATCTCATCCACATGGACAGTAGTCTTCCCTCTCCAATCATTGAAGATACGCAATTAGCAACAGGTCTGGACATTGGTTATGTTAGAAATTAGCCTCCAAAAGAATCAGAGAATAACTGGGTTGGGCTGGCAGGGACCATTCCACCTGCTGCCAAGGGCAGGAAACCTTCCACTAGACCAGGTTGCTTTAAGTCCTGTCCAGTCTGTTATTTTAAAAGCTGGCAACAGTAAATTAGTCTATTTCTGTAGCAGTTACTACATCCAAACAGAACTTTTTAAGTCTTATTCAGGTTTGTAATGGTAGGTTTTCAAGATTGTTGTCAGCGTTGTAAATGCAAAGACCATAATTTAGTCAGATTTGCTTTTAATAAATTTATCCTGGGAACGTGCTAATAGATCAGATCAGGTAAGGACAAGGTCTTTGTGCTGTCTTGTCACTTGCTGGTGACCTCCCACTTAACAGTGGTCAAAGGTGACAGTAAAGTGTCATTTGCCTTGCTAAACGTTTGGCTCATTTTAATGCTCGTTGTGCTTTGACCTGGTAAAGCTGCCTTGGAAGAAGGAAAGGTGTTTGTCAAAATCCTCTTCTACAAACTCTTCTCCCCAAGAAAATGATGGAAACACTATGTTATATATGTATGTATATATTTCTGAAAGTCTCCTGCAACTTTGTTTATGCCCCTGTGAGTTGGCCAGGGTTGGGCCACCAAAGGGAGCAGGTTTTTCAAAATTGTCAGATTTCTATCACCTGATAGAATTAAATGATGTGAAAAATAAGAGGAAGGAATGTGAGAGGTTTTGAAAGAGAGTTGCTGGAATTAAAGAGATTATTTGGGTGGTTGTGATGCAACATGCTGGTGGAGGTTAGGATTTTTTTTTCCTTTATTTCTCTCGTGAAATTTTCTCCCATTTGTTGCTAAGAGACAATAACTACCGATACTTAAGAGAACAAAAGAGTGGCTGGGAGGAGGAGGGAGAAGGGTGCAGCCGGCTACTCTCTTACCTGAGGGGTTTTCTCTTTACAAGGGCAGGATGCTGCGGGAGTTTGGCTGGGGGTGAGGGGCTGAGCTCGGCTCCCCGATCGGAGGAGGGACAGCCGGCCTGGAGGATTCACTGCTTTTGTCCTCCCACTGCTTCTCCAGCCGTGGGTGAGCCTTTGCTTGAAAAAGCTGGCGAACTGGGACCTTATTACACCCGGTTTGACTCGAAAGGACGTTCATCACCTATTCGGATGCCTCGGAGGAAAACCCGGGACCCCTCCTGAAGGGCGCATCTCCCCGGCTGAGGCAGATGCTGCGGCGGAGCCCGGCTGCCGCTGCCTCGGGCTTTTTCTCTACACTCAAACCCAGCACCCCGTGTCCATCGGGCGCCCGATGCTAAGGCTGCGGATTTGTCTGTTACATTTTGTTTGCCACCCCTGGAGCCTGCTTCTGCCCGCCCGCCCGCCATTGCCGTGTGGGGAAAGGCGCCGAGCCTGCGCACAGCGCCCCCTGCAGCCGCGGGCAATCATCGCCCCCGGCCTGCCTGAGGCTGGCTCCTGTCCGCTGTTCGCGCCTGTTAGGAATAGGTTAGAAACTGCTGAAAAAATAGTTGATAATTGTTAATGTCTGTTACATTTTGTTTGCCACCCCCGGGAGCTGTGCCTGCCTATGCCCGCCTATGCCCGCCCGCCATTGCCGTGTGGGGAAAGGCGCCGAGCCCGCGCACAGCGCCCCCTGCAGCCGCGGGCAATCATCGCCCCCGGCCTGCCCGAGGTATTCGCGCCGGTTAAAAATCGGTTAGAAACTGTTGAAAAATAGTTGATAATTGCTAAGCATTTGGGTGTTATAACCACCCTTTTAACCCCTTTTACAATATAAGATATGTGGCACTCAGCGTACCGTATTACACCTAAATAAATTGCGCCACTCCCCAGGCGAAACGAGCCAGCCTGGACAGAGCTGTCATGGGCCAGTTAAGCGCCTTAAACCTTCGTGCAAGTGAAGGATCCAAAAAGAAACCAACCCAAAGGACAGAAAACAGGATAAAAAGGGGCTTCTGGCCCAGGGAAGCCGTGCTGCTCCGCCTGGAGCAGCCTGGAGCAGCAGGGACATCGCTGCTGAAGTAGACCCAGCACCGGCGCTGCAGCATCCTCGACGGGATCGCTCCTGTTCAGCCTGGGTCCCCTGGCTTTAAGCCTTTTTTTTTATTATAATAAACGCTGAAATCACTTTAGTACCGTGTGTCTGGTCCCGTTTTTAAAAGTGCCAGAGCTGTTGTTTGTTTGCCTTGTGTACACATGGACATCCTGGTAAAGAACTGGGGTTTCTTTTCCCGTTCCTTTGCCTGAAAGCCCCATAATTTCAGATTACAACAATTTGAGGGGAAGGGGGTCACATTCTCCATTCCAAGGGAGGTTGCCACCTTCCTTGGCAAACACCTCTCTTTCAAACCAAGACACATGCCTAATATTGCAAAACAAAAGCAGGCTTTGGCAAATACAAAGTATTTAAGGGAGTGTTTCTTCTTTTTGATATTTAAATAGCCTTCTCCATCAATAAGAGTGTAATACACTACCTCAAACTTGTCTGAATAAAAAGTCAGTTTAAGACCTAAAAATAAATACAAACAACTTTATTTACCAGCCAAGGCCTTTGATGGATGGCCTTTGACATCCACTGTTGGATGTCCAGAGCTGGAGCACAGCCCCATATTCATTTTTTTGAGCTAAAGTGCCAAAAACTGTAAAGAAAGAAACAATTTCATCTCTGCTTTACATCATGGGGAACTTACTGCTTCTGTCCTGCTGTCCTTGATTTGTTGAAGAGCTCAGGAACGTTTTTGGGGGTCAGAGTGTAATCCTGCTTCCAGGAGATAGTCCAGATGCTCAGGCTTGTATTTATGATAACTGGCCTTTTATAGATATGTATATAAATATATATATGTGTGTTCAGTAATGAGTGCCCTCTCATTTCCCTCAGTCTTTTTTCTTTGGTCCAGAAGGGCCCCCCTGAGCCTCCTTTTCTCCAGGCTGAGCCCCTTTCCCAGCTCCCTCATCCACTCCAAACCCTTCCCAGCTCCATTCCCTGCCCTGCTCCAGCCCCTCAGTGTCTTCCCCAAAACTGACCCCAGGACTGGAGGTGTAGCAGTACAAAATTTGGCATTTTTAGAGATGCATATAAGGCCACCACCATCCCTTAGTAGTTAATTTTTTTTTAAATCTCTTCTTGATGTGAACAAGACCAATGAAAAAATCCTTCCATTAATTCTGAGATTAGGGGGATATGCAGAAATGGTCAAGGATATTTTCCAAATACAGCTCAAGTGTATCCAGAATAATTTAAAGCAGATGTACATAATAATGGGACAGATTCAGGTCACATGGAGGTAGGGAAGTTGTTAGATAAAACTCTGCAGTTATGTAATTGAAAATCAGGGTCCTAAATGGCATCATTTATTTCTGCCTTTTCATAGGTGCTCGCTTTTTGCACATAGCTAATCTTTTTTCATTGCTAATTCAAGAATTTTTGATTTCCTAAAGGAAAATTAGTCTCATATTCAGGAAAATTCAGGGATGGGTGCCTCTAAGGGAGCTGTTACCCAGTTCTTGTTAGCCACTCACTGAAGTGGATTTTAGCTGGTTTGAAAGTAAAAGTACAGCAATTAAACTCAAAATATTCTGTGGACTACAGATGCATTGTTAATGTCTCCCAGGGGCACTAACCCCCACCATTTATCTAGAATTAGATGAGGGTGGCTATCAAACCAGTCACAGAATTACCAAATAAATCATGAAGGAATTTCATTTGCTTGTAAGCAATTGCAGCTGAAATATGTGGCAGCTTTCGTATAGGAATTGAAAGGAGGTAACAGAAACATTGTTTGAAAATGACAATGTACAAAAAAAATTGGACATTTTGAATGTTATGGTTCCTTGAGAAGAGCAAACCTAATAACTTTGCCGTAAAATGATATATTTGGTTTCCAAGGAATACTCTGAACATTTATGAGCACTTATGAACTCAATCCTGCTGCATGTGATGCCTACAGAGGTGTTAGAGCTGACCCCTTCAGAAATCCAAAGGGTATTTCTAGATAAGACATCTGAGAGAGCTGCCAGGCTCTGTAAAATTGCTCCTAAATGGCCTAAATCAGGTAAATTCCAGGGTGAATTGCAGAGATCTGCTGACATATTTAAAGTGGGTTGAATTTTTTGAAGGGAGGATCAGAGGTATTAAATTGCTTGACAAGCTCAGGTTGTATTTCTGATTTGCATTTTTGCAGTTCAGTCAAAGAAAAAAGTCATTAACTAAAAAAGAGGCAGAAGTAGATGGAAAGTATGGGGGTGTTCACTGCTGGGATCTGCTAAAATTGTTCAAAATAAAGAGAAAAAGGTATCTGTGTGAGCCTTAGGTATCTCCACTTGTTGCAGCAGACCCTCTTAGGGGTAGAAATGAGCCAAGACACAGACTCTCATTTGAGAGTTGAAGTTAGAGTAAAATGTGGTTGCAGCACCAACTGGATAACACTCAGGAAAAGGGAGAAAAAACCAGTTCTGTCCTTTCACTGAACTTAGGAAGAGAGTATTAGGTCTTACTGTCAGCCCTGAAAGGCAACATACAGCTTTTTTCCATAATACCCATTCACAGAGCTGTTATGTCTGTTCTTTGACATCCAGTTAAAGGATTCCACTTCTTTTTTAAGACTTTAGGAGGGGATAATCCAATACAATGGTGCTTTGCTTAAATTCAAAGTTATCTGTACTTTGAAAGCTAGGTTATAATTAAATAATTGATAGTTCTGTAGGAAATATGGGGGTCCCACAGCTCCACTGCTTTGGTTCAGCTGGTGATACCTTGTACCATGACCAGCATCTCGCAGGGAATGAGCATAAAACAAGGCAGGAGAACCTTAAGGTGAAGGAAGTCAGAGTTAGATCAGATATAAAGAAGAAATTATTCCCTTTGAGGGTGGTGAGGTCCTGGCACAGGGTGCCCAGAGCAGCTGTGGCTGCCCCATCCCTGGGAGTGTCCAAGGAGAGGTTGGATGGGGCTTGGAGCAGCCTGGGGTAGTGCAAGGTGTCTCTGCCCTTGGCAGGGTGGGAGTGGATAGGCTTTAAGGTCCTTCCCATGCCAAACCTTTCCATGATTCTGTGAGTTACAGTCACAAACTGGTTTGGGTTGAAGGGATCTTGGAGATGTTGTGGTTCCAACGCCCTGCCATTGGGGGTTTTATCAAACCACATAATAATATTCCTCTATATCTTCAATGTGCCTGTACAATGACTTGAGGCAAGATGGTAGTTTTCTGTATTTTACAAGATTGTAGTTTTCTATATTTTACAAGATTGTAGTTTTCTCTATTTTACAGGAGAAAGCCAAGTTCCATCCCCTTGGAGATGTTTTAAGGGTAGTTTAAAAGAAGCAGCGCCTTAAGGACAAGGTTAAACTCAACCTCCAGTGAGTGAATTTTGGTTGGGAGTTGTTCCCAGCACTAAGCCAAAGGAAACTGGCTGTGCCCAGTGCCCTGCAGCTGCCTCACCTGGGCACTCCCAGGTGGGCAGTACAGATCTAGATCCAGATGTTCCTTTCTGCCCCAGATGTGTAAGTCAGCATAATTTGAATATTTTTAATATCATGGTTGTGAAGACAGAATGGGAATGCATAATAAGCTGTGGAGCCATATCCAGGGAATGGCTTTTACCAAAAAATCTACCTTTAAAAATGCCATTTTACCTTTTAAAGAAAGAAATAACCTTGGAAATAAAAGTCTGTCTAGTTTTCATTTTACATAAATTACGTCTGTTCTGGCTTGGGCTCCTAGAGGCAGTAAATGCCCACAGATTGACTGTGGGTGGTCAGCAGTTCCTCAAATTGGGCCATCCGTTTAAATTTGTCTCTCTTAAATCTATCGGATTCACGTCAGCGTTGGTTCAGGCAGTACAATGGGGATTCAATAACTCAGACAGCTTACGTGGACCTCCTGTATCATCCATTTCCATAACAGTGGAGCCACGGAGGAAGGACAGCTGCAAATGCTCAACTCCCAGAGCTGGTGGTGCTTAGGAATGCAGCCGTGGTTGCATGGGAGATGCTCCCGGGTTTTTAATTTGCAGTAGTGCAGAAGAGACATCCAAAAATTGCTGTAAGCTTCTGTGAGCTGTGCTGTATGAGATGAAATATGAATTTCTGGAAGCAACTGGCTTGAATTTCCTGAGATTTTGTACATATCCCAGGATCCATGATTTGTGGGTTTCAGTTACAGTTATCAAAAAGGAATATTTTATTTAAAGTCGCATCATTTTACTCTTGCTGCAGACTGAGTGGTGGAGGAGCCCAAACCAGGACAGAGCAAGGAAATGGAGATGGGCTCTTTTCCAATTTGTACATTATCAGATGAATAATTAACTGTAGACTAATTGCAAATCCTAATTAGTCTCCTATAACTGCACTAAACACAGTATTACTTCAGTGTAAAGTGGTAAGAACTTGACCTTCAGGCTTGGTGTGAGCAGGAAGGAACTTGACTTTCAGAACCCAAATTACGTGTGTGATACTGCAAGTCAAAAACCTCCACAGTTTTCTGTTCCTCCTTTTTTGTTACAAAATTAAAAGGATACAGATATGCTAGTGTATATGTCGGGCCTTTTCCCAGTGTGCATTGCTAGCTAGAAGCTTGTCTGTGCTGTTTTCCCTTCAGGTGGTGGGAAAAAACAGAAAAAATCATTAGGAATGTTGGTTTTGGCCTGTTTTGCAGACTTGATGGGGAATTTGTGGCATGGCCCATAGAAGGAGTGCAGAAAGTGAGTTGTATTTGGAGAGTCTGGATTTCTGTATGACCATGAGTGTGTTGGGGACAGCAGGCGACAGTGGAAGTTGCACATGTATTTTCTTTCCTGTTAACTACTCAGTAGCACAGATTGGTTGCTCTGCAGTTCATGGAGCACCTTCCAAATAGCTCTCCTAGTCTTGTCTTCTCTGTGAGTAATTTTCTGTGAGAAACAGAGGGAAGAGAGCAAACACTCTTCTCCAAAGCTGGTCCAGAAAATCTTGTTCCCTGGTAGCTCCGGTGCTTCTGCTACAGGAACAAGATACCTAGGTGTGCTTCCATGGGAGATGCTGAGAAAAAAATGAGCACTGAGAGGAGAAGCAACAGTTAACATTGGAGAAAATTTATATCTATGGTACATGACCTAAAACTAATGACCAGCATGGAATGGTAAAACAGACTTGAATAACGTGAATAACCTGAAAACCCGGATACTGAGGGTACAAACAGGTACAGGTGTTGTGTCGGTAAAACCACTGAAGCAGCAGCCAAAAGTCAACAATTCCTGTCTGAATCTGGTTCTCTTGTGTTTAGGTGATACTGAGCAAGAGCTGGGACCCCCTCCATCCGTAGATGAGGCAGCGAACACACTCATGACTCGCCTGGGCTTCCTCCTCGGAGAGAAAGTCACGGAGGTTCAGCCAGGGCCCCAGTACAGCATGGAGGTGCAGGACGAGAACCAGGTATGGCATGGTGGAGTTTGGGAGAGGGTGGTTATTGTCTAATTCCATGGCAACCAGGTGTGTGGTAACAATGGTGCTGAGGTAAAGGTTGTACGTCCTCATCTCGCCGTGACTCATCCTCACAGAACAGCAGAACAGTTCAGGGATCAGCCATGTGAGACAGCTCCTGTTGTTTTTCTGTTTCTGCAAATGTAGGAGTGGGCAGTGTTTCTAATCAGATTATAGTGACCAAAATAATCTGTACTTGCCTGGCATCTTCTCTGTGATATTTCAGAAGTACTTCGGTGGTGTTACATAAAGATTTAGAGTCTCTGCAGAAGAAAGAGGGAAATAGTAATAGCCTGATTTCACAGATAGTCATGGTTCTTGCTCATATTTGCCCAACAAGGTAATTTCATGCTTGAAAACAGATAAAGAAGGCAAATCATAAAATCTTTATTGTGATGAAGCTTGTTACACCCCTGGCTGGCTGGAAAGCTTTGGGCTATGATACAGGTTTTGTAGAAGCTGTCTGAGCCTGAGTTTCTCCCTCCTTTTCCTCAGGTATGGACAATTAGCACTTTTGCTGAGAGTGAAAATAGGAGGCATTTCCCACCCACCACCTTTTTTTGTGTTTAAATTGACAGATGGCTAATCCAGTATGTAGCAGAAGAGCTCATCAACCACTTCCAATTCTCTGTTCTTTTAATTGTCATTGGGTGACTCTGCATGAGTCACTCAGATATTTAACATAAATGTAATTCAGAGAACCTGAATTCCTTAAAAAGGGAGTCAGTGAAAAGTGGCATGTCCTCAGCACAGAACAGATGTGGAGCTGTTGGAGAAATTCCAGAGGAGGCCACGGAGTTGGTCCAAGTGCTTGAGCCCCTCTGCTCTGGCAGAGCTGGGAATGTTCAGCCTGGAGAACAGGAGGCTCCAGGGAGACCTTAGAGCCCCCTCCAGTGCCTAAAGTGGCTCCAGGAGAGGGATTTGGACAAGGGCCTGGAGTGACATGAGTGGCTCCAGAGGGCAGGGTTAGATGGGATATTGGGAAGGAATTCCTCTGTGTGGAGGTGGTCAGGCCCTGGCACAGGGTGCCCACAGAAGCTGTGGCTGCCCCTGGATCCCTGGCAGTGTCCCAGGGCCAGGTTGGGTTGTCTGACTGACACAAGACATTTTTGATCTCCTGCATGAGCTAGTTTGATTGAGAGCCAAGAAATGTGATTTTGTAAAGTTTTTGCCTTTAACACATATGTTATACTTTTTACACTTCCCATTCAATTTTTTTAAATCAAGTTGTGGATTTATAATGGACTGTACTATACATTGAGCTAGAAAATGTCCTTTTAACAGGCGGCTATTTCAACTGAATACTTCAAAGCCAAGCAGAGCTTTCTACTATAAATGGTTCCTTTTGTTGTTACCTTTTGACAGAAATTAAAATCCAATCTTTTCTCTAAAGCCAAAGATGTCTTTGGAGAATAAATAAAAGAAAAAAATCTAAAGAGAAATAGCAGACTTGTCCTCTAAACGAGATTGGTATCTTGGGCTGTGTGCTAATTTTTGCATGAAAAAGTTTTCCAGGGCCTTTGAATGCTATTCATGTTCAGGAGAAGATAAAGAGAGGCTGGTTCCTCAATTACCAAGTTAATTTTTTCCTTCCTTTATAAGTGTCTCCTGATGTCAGCACTTGCCTTGAATCCTGGAGTACTCTGAAAGAAGTCTGGAAGTGACCTCTCGAGGTCAGCCCATCCATGCAGCCCAGGGGGCAGAGCTGGCTTCAGGGAGGGACCTTCAGTGTTCTCAGGGCTCATCCAGGCAGGGTTTGAAGGTTTGTGGAGATCAGTGTGTTCTCCTGGCAGCCTGTCTTGGGGCTCACCAACTTCAACTGTGAAAAACATTTTTCTACTACCTAGTAGAATGTAGCTATGATATTTTATGAAAAATCCTCTGCTAGGATTTTTCCCGTCCTGAGGAGCTGAGTGCCTCAGGAAAGAAATGTAAACAATAACTGTGTGCTGCTGTGGAATGCAACAGGTGCATCTTCCATTAGTCCATGTGGATTGTTTTCAATTAGTGACCAATCACAGCCCCCTGTGCCAAGGCTGTGAGCAATCACAGGATTTTGTTATGCATTCTATTCTATTCTATTCTATTCTATTCTATTCTATTCTATTCTATTCTATTCTATTCTATTCTATTCTATTCCATTCCATTCCATTCCATTCCATTCCATTCTTGTTCTTTGTAGCCTTCTGATCCTTCCTCTCTCTCTGTTATTTTAGCGTAGTTTTAATGTAGTATTTTGATATAATACATAACATAATAAATCAACCTTCTGAAGAAAATGGAGGCAAGCCTTGTATCCTCGCACATGAAAAAATCACCACAACAGTAGAAAATGTCCTCAGTGGAAGCTGTGGCTGTAGCTCCTTGTCCCTTCCCTTTCCAGTTCTGACAGGCCCTGCAGGTAGTGGAAGGGTGCAGCTCTCCTTGGGTGCAGTGTACCTGTCCTTTCTGTAGGCTGAATGAACCCTCTCCATCAGCCTCTCCACCTCAGCCCAGCCCTCTCACCCTTTTGGGGCTCTCTTGTGACTCTGTCATCTCCCACTGGCTGTCTCAGCCAACAAATCCTCTCCAAGCTAAAGCTGCTTTGAATTGCAGCAAATTTTGGGAAAACGTCTCCAGATCTCCACCCCAAACTGAATTTCTTCCACTACCTTATTCCAGTCATGTTGAAAATCACGCAATGAGACATTTATGGGATTTGCATGAATTAAATGAATTCTTCTGTTAGCCATTGATTAATTAAAATCTGATTGAGACTTTGACCAGTAGTTTGCACTTGAATCTAAAAATTAGAACATTTTTTTGGTTTTAATGTGTTAATTTACATGAGCTCAGCAAAGAAAACATTCTTTGTATCAAAAGCTGCTGCTTGTTATTCCAGCCATGCTTTGCCTTCTCAGGCGAGACAATAATTATTTGCCATCTCACCAGTGCTTAAGCTGAAAGGAAGATAAGGAATGGGAGTATTTGCACTGAAACTGCCCAATCTCTACATTCTACAATGCCTTTTCCCCCAGTTGCCTTATTTTGAATATATCCAAGGATATATTCTCTAATCCAGATTGTAATAATCTGTTTTCTGTGATTTTAATTGTGATTTCATTAATGGGAGATCTCAAATGCTGAGGATTAAATCCTTTTTTCCCTGCTTTTTGGGAAATTATTTCTAACTGTGTTGTCTGCCAGAGCAGCACAAAGGACACTGAGGTTCTGGCAGAACAGAGTAATTTTTCAGAGTTCAGTGAAAATGTGACAGATGAAACAGCAGCAATAATAATACAGAATGTTCTGTCAATGGAAATTTATATTTAAAACTCATATAGAGGAACTTTTTTCTATATCAATACAAAAATAAAACATGTCAATCAATGCCAAGTGATATAGTGTGTTATTTCATAATTTCCAGTTGCAAGGAGCTTGTTCTTCAGGAGCTGCATTGATAACACAGCAAATAAAGGAACTTCTATCACTTCTGGCATTTCATGAAACAATGGTTTTATCAGCTGGAGGGAAGATAAGTGTACCATCCTTGCACTGAATTTTAATTTGCTTTAAAGTGCAATGATTTCGTGTTTTAAAGTTAGTGAATGTTATTTTGTACTGAGATAAGTTTCAGTGGGGATTTGTTTAAAATGACAGTTAAAACAAAGATATAGAAAATCTCCACCGTAAAGAATTTATAATAGTAATAAAGCTTTGCATTCTTGAAGATCCCATATGTAAGCTGATCAGATGCTGTAGTTTGAGATTGACAGGCACTTCTTCATCTAAACCAACCTGATTCAAGCAGGCCCAGCTGAGATGGGGTTGGGTTATTCCCCACCTGGAATTCTCTGTACAATTCCCAACATAAAAAGGACATGGAACTGAGCAGAGCTGGGCAGAGAAGCTTCATTCCCCTGCCACCATGACTCTTCCACATGCACCCTTGGCCTTCCTTGTCCAAAGCTCCCCAATTATATGACCTTAAACTTGATGCAGTTCATTGGATTGTCAACGAGTTAAAGAAAATATTGGGAAAAACTGATTAGATGGCTGAGGTGTGCTGATGGAGTCCCGTCAGCTGTGATAAATCACAAGATAGTTCCACTGTGATGGGTGAAAACATCTGTGTGACACAAGCCAAGAAGAGCCCTGTGTTAGGTTGGTATTATGAATAATAATAATAAACCCTGTCAATTTAAAAGAAAAAAAAATGGAATATTTTCATTGAATATGGCACACAAATAGTTTTTAATTTGGCCACTACAATGAATGAGCTAGAAATAATTTTGTAAAATTAAAAGCAGATTTAGAAAAATCAGTGGTATATTTAAGTATCTGAAAAACTTGCAGTATGAGGATATGGAAAGAGAGAGAAAGTGCATGACAGGTAATGAAGCTTTTCCAGAGGATCTTCTGTATCCAGTGGCCTGCAGTTAAAACAAGGGCTCTGTCATATATCAGATTGAATTCAAGAATGATTTTGGGTTTTTAATAAATGCATCTCCCTGCACAGGATCAGATGGATAAACTCCACCAGGTTCCTATAGGGTCTTACCAAAAATCACTTTTAAAACTTCATCTTCTTTCTGCTGCTTTATTTTCCATATTATTGAGGGTTTGTTTAAACTTCATCTGGTGGGGAAAGCATGCCTGGGCAGGGAAAGGCCATCTGGTATCTGGAGAAAAGATCTCTGTTGTTTTCCTGGAATGGAGGAAACATTTATTGGGCAAAATAAAAATTGCAGCCCCACAAGGATTCTGAGCAGATGGGAATGGCCTAGAGGTCTTTGCAGGATTTCCTGGATGTGGTGACTGTAACTGTAAGTAAAGGTGAGATCACACTGTGTGTTTCCCACCCCAGAGCTCTCCACTTTAACAGAGGCACCAAATGTACCTTTCTGTCACATTTTTTGCTTATTTGTGCTTTTTTCTTTCAAGCTTTCAGTTCGGTGCTAAAAACCAAAATTCCCGATCAAGTATGGAATCACAGAGCTCACCACTTCAACAGAGGCACCAAATTTACCTTTCTGTCATGGTTTTTGCTTATTTGTGCTTTTTTCTTTCAAGCTTTCAGTTCGGTGCTAAAAACCAAAACTCCCGATCAAGTATGGAATCACAGAGCTCACCACTTTAACAGAGGCACCAAATTTACCTTTCTGTAACGGTTTTTTGCTTATTTGCTTTTTTCTTTCAAGCTTTTTGGTGCTAAAAAACAACCAAAACTCCTGATCAAGAGTGGAATCAGGCTTTTGATAAATACTGCTGTTTATGTTTCCTGTGGCTCCTATTGCACACGGAGGCAGTCAGGGATCTCTGAGGCGTGAAGGAGAAAACGAGCCCAGTGTCTGCCCCAGGTGGGGGGCAGCCCGGCTGACGTTTCCATTCCAAACTGCAAAGCGCTTTTCAGCCTCACCAGACAAAGCAAATCCTAAAGTGTGAGCTGCAGCCAGCCTTTCCCCCCGTGGTGAGTGATGGGCTGTTTTTGCTTTGCAGAGCTCGGCGGTGACGCAGCGCATCAGCCCCTGCTCCACGCTGACCAGCAGCACGGCCTCGCCGCCCGCCAGCAGCCCCTGCTCCACGCTGCCCCCCGTCAGCGCCAGCGTCACGGCCAAGGACTGCACCTACGGGGCTGTCACCAGCCCCACGTCCACGCTGGAGAGCAGAGACAGCGGCATCATCGGTGAGCATCATCGTGCTCTTCATCCTCCTCTTCCTCCTCGCTGCTGCTGGCGGAGCCCTCAGTGTGCTGGGCTGCTCTAACAAGTAGTCAGAGAATCCCTGGTTTGAGTTGGAAGGGATCTTAAAGATCATCCAGTTCCACGCCCTGCCATGGCAGGGACTCCTTCCACTGTCCCAGGTGAAGTCCTGTCCAGCCTGGCCTTGGGCGCTGCCAGGGATGCAGGGACAGCCACTCTGGGCACCCTGTGCCAGGGCCTGCCCACCCTCCCAGGGAACAATCCCTTCCCAGTATCCCATCCAGCCCCGCCCTCTGGCAGTGGGAGCCATTCCCCCTCATCCTGCCACTCCAGGCCCTTGTCCCAAGTCCCTCTCCAGCTCTCTTGGAGCCCCCTTAGACACCAGAAGGGGCTCTGAGGTTTCCCTGGACCTTCTGTTCTCCAGGCTGAAAATCCCCTGCTCTCCCAGCCTGGCTCCAGAGCAGAGGGATTTCAGGCATGTCATCAACTCAGTGATGCTCTGGACTCACCCCACCTGTTTCATGGGGACCCCAGAGCTGGATGCAGTGCTCTACTGAGATAACATTATTTATCTGTATTTGCTAATTAGGGAATGGTTTTACATTATTCAGGTTTATACTGCAATGACCAAGGTTATCTGTACCCCTCCATCTTCCATTCCTCATAGGTAAAACTATATAGTAGTTGGTGAAAAGTGGGATGTATGAGGTTGATAACTTCACATCAATTAATTTACTTTTGGAAATTGTTTAAATGGTGCAAGAGGAAGCCTTGGGCAGGAGGAGCTGAACTAAATTATCACAAATTTCAGTGAATTTCGGTAGGTGCTGTAGCAGGTTTCTCATTTGAGTGATCTGTTGCAGGTGTAAAGAATCTGAAGAAAATATACGCAGATTAATTTTGTTCAGTACCTGTCCAGGCACAGTGGAAAACATTAATGTTTGTATGATATCAAACAGGATGATTGTCACTTGGGTGTCTTTGCTATATATTCTAGGTTGAGTATTTCCCCAGCTTAAGAAGATTTTATTTTGCTAACAATTTATGTAGTGTTTTAAAAAAAAAGAAAGGCAGGTTGATAATTTTGGGAGGTTAGTTGCACTAGTGGTTAACATTTTGCTTGGCTGATCAGGGAATCTGGGCTTAGTTCAGCTCCTGGATGCCACAGCAACCCTTGCAGCACTTCTGCCTGCATGATCTTAAAATGCAAATGGGTGAGCTATTCTGAGCTGTGTGCCAAAGTAGGTTAATGAATCCTGGGCAAAGTCACTGCAGGATCCCACCCCCTCACTTCCCTGCTCACCATATCCCACCAGCAGAGCTGCAGCTTCTCCCACATCCAGCCCCAAAGCTGGGCTGGGCTGAGGGTCACAGTGAGCACACGTGGGTGTTTGATCCCAGCTGGGTCCTGCCTCTGCCCAAGCTGTCACTTGGTTCTAAGAGCTGAGCAAAGGTTGAAAGGATTAAAAAAAAAATTTTACAAGGTCCAGATCTTCAAAATTCAGATATTCTTTATTTGTAAAATAAAAGCAGTGGGAATGGGGGAGAAGGTGAGACAAGAGCAGAGGTAGGAGCAAGTCAGCCCTTTCTCCTGATGCCATGGAATCCTTTCCATATAAAACAGAATGGCTGGTGAAAATTCTGACCTGACTGTAACCTCTGAATAGCTTCCAGGATTTTTTGGCTCTCACTATGTAAAAGCAGCCAACTGTTAATGTTCAAAAATCTGCTACTGAAAAGAAAACTGGTCAAAGAATCATGTGCTGCTCTGAGGGAACTTTGCACCTCACAGCCCCTCCAGTGTGAGCTTGGAAACTTTGCTGCTGGAATGCAGCAGAATACAGGCAAACCTCCACCAGTCTTAGCAGTCCTTTGAAATAACCAGCAAACTTTTCTTGCCAGTATGCAAAGCTTATCCAAGTGAAGTTCAAGCAGCACTTTATATCATTAGCAGCATTCTCCTGAGGAGTGGCTGTTTTCCATGTGGCATCCTCCTGTAGGAGTGTGTTCATACCCCGAGTTGAAATGGGGCCACGCTTTTTCCCTGTGATGATCTGCACTCTGTTCCCTGCTGAAGTGTCAGGGGATCATCCTGTGCAGGGACATAGCTTTGAGGGGAAAGCAGCTTCAAAGGGAGCACTGGAAGTCCTCTGGCCCCGCTGCTTCAGTGAGGTGCACGGGTCTGGTACTGTATGGACAAGATGTCTTCACTTAGATTTTGTGTATTTCCTTGATGGAAAATAACATATAAAATAGCCCTGTTCCCTCCTGGGAATCCCTGGCCTGTAGCTTCTTCCAGTTACTCTTTTTTTTTTTGCTATTTTTTTCCTTTTATTCCTAAGCTTTCATCAAGATGCTGCCTTCTACAGATGTATGTGTTTCTGGGTTAAAAATAGGTTTGTTAATAAATTTGTCCAAGTGCCTGCTAAGCAAAATAGATGCTGCTAAGCAGAATAGATGCTGCTGACAATGAAACAAGATGGATTTGTTTCCAACTTCATCTGCTTTGAGAAGGGAACAAAGCTCAAAAGACACATCAAGATAAATTTAACTCAGGTTAAATATTTTTGTGATCTTACAGTTAAAGCATTTGAATTCTGACATTCTCATCAGTATTATGAAATGCTCTGTTAATAATGAATAACATTTCTGAGAATTACAGATCTTTTTCTGACTCCCAATGGCTTCTAGTTGGGTTCATTCCCCAAAGAGAGTTGATGTTTTGGTAAAGATCATTAAGGCTGCTACCTCTATTAGAGTTGGGACCTTTTTAACAGATTTCTTTCATGGTTACAGTAGTGGAGTGTGCTTAAAACAGTAATTACCTTGTTTCTGCAAGTAATAATCTGCAGTTTCTAAACAGAAGCTGTGCTAGCTGTTCTGTCTCACAGTGCTTGCAGGGAGCTGGGCCCAGGAGGTGGAAGGGTCTGCTCTCCTGCAGAACTGTTTTACCCAGACCTTGCATTTCCAGCCTGGGTAGCAGCCAGGATAGAGCCCTGCAAGGCAATCATCCCATTTGTCATCCCATTCTTTATCCCATTCCTCATCCTGCTTGTCAGCTGGTGCAGCAGGGAATTCAGATTTAGCACAGAACGGATTTAGGGTCAGGTGATGCTACTGTCGAGGTATTTTTCGTTATGTTTTAGGACATTTTGCAAGCTCACCATGATTTATAACACCCCCAGGCCTGACACAGAAATGGCTTTACCTGTTTAATGTCTGTCTATTTGTGGGATTGTTTATGTGAATTAAGACAACAATTGTAATTGTCTTTTTCTCCTATTTGAGACCACTGTTGATAGAGAAGTTAAACATCCAGCAAGTGGTGTGGATTTTGGCCTCAAGCCTTGAGCAGGACAGACCTCAGGGCTTTTGGGGTTGTTTTTTTTTTTTTGTATGGAGATGCCATAAACTCACTGCCTGGTGGTGTCCAGCAGAGAATAATGTTCTAAAGGGCACCAAGGTTTTTGGGGCACAGACAGCGTGTGACTGCACGAGGCTGCTGCTGGCCCTTGGGAACAGTTTGGACTTACACTTCCTGCCTGCCAAATTTTTCTGTTTGGCAGCTGGAGTGGTCTGGGGTGATGTGGCTATATTTAGGTGTATCCTTCTGTGGCTGAGTTTATGGAGGCTTATGTAGATTAGGGTAAAAAATTTATTTCACTCCTTGCCAACTTGTACGTGTTAGCTGGGACATCTCTAATGAAATGAGGCAAGAGGTGCTGAAGTGAAATGAGGTTAATTCAGGCTGGGTTTGGAGCTCGTTGCAGTGCAGCATATGAAAGCTCATTGCTTTGCCGCAGTTATTTCTTTAAATCAACAAAATCCCTGTTTCTTACTTGAGGCACTATAAATCTTTACATATAATTAATGATACAGATGTTGGTCACTGTCACGTGGGACCTACAAAAACTGCTTCTCCCACAGTTACAGCTGGAAGATGAATGTAAAGGTTGATGTTTTCCAGGCATGGTCTTTGCCTCAAACAGAATTGGATGGGATGGTAAAAATTCCCTTGCGTGTTTGACTAGAAACACATTCAGTTGAAAAGCACCCAGGGCATAGGCCAGCTTGCTGCTAAATGAGAAATAATATTTGTGGCCTGTAAATATACAAAACTGTCTTGAGAAGTGTAGTGCAGTTTGTAGTGCTGAGGTGCTGTCTGGGGGGGCTGCTGCTGCTTCAGTACAGCTCTGTTATTTCCCCAAAGAAATTAAAATATTTCACCCATGTTATTAGCAAAAAGTTCTAATCAGAACTTCTGTTTCCAAGGGAAACGAGCCACATTGGAAAAGGAAAGTTTGACAGAGGAAACACAGGAGTAAATCTGGAGTGCTCAAAGCAGGGTGGGATTGTGAAGTGACTCCAGCACTTCTGGAGAGTATTCCCTCCTGGCACCACAGTCCATGTGCCTGCAGAGCTGCTTGGAGCTGGTGCTGGGTGCTGTGGGTGGGATCATGGACACAGAGATTCAGCAAATCCCAGGAAAAAGCTGCAGACAGGATTGTGGACGGGCACCACACTGCCTGCACACCCATCCGAGGGGCTTTCCATGGGATATCATTCATTATGTGCTTTCCAGCAGTCAGATGATCTGGATGCCTCAAATTCTGTCTGTGCTCACATTAAACAGCGTGAGACTGGAGACACAGCTATGTATCCATAAATACACAGCTCTATATGCACACATGTCTATATTTATGTCCCTGTGGTATTACTTGGGTGCTATAGAGAACCTCAGCTGTTTGTGTCAGGTTTCTCTTGTTCTGTGTGTGATTCACACACTGTCCCATCCTTCTCCATCCTTGCAGTGTCTTGTTTGTTCCCAGCTCACTGGTTGGTATGATCCAATGGAGTGGGGCCCAGGCAATGCAAGGTTCTGGTTTTGTTTCACCAGGGCTGCTCTTTTTTGTCTGGATTTAGCAATTGAAGAGCCTCAAGTGTCCTTCTGTAGCCTCCAGTGCCCCGGTGGGTTCCTGCTGTGGCACCCCCAGCGTGTCCCACCTGTCCCCTGGAGACTGGGGTTGAAGGATCTGCCTCTCTGCAGATGGCTTAAAGCAAAAATTCCTGCTCTTTGATGGATTTGAGTTCATCAGTTCATCATTTGATCTCTTCCCAGTTTAGAGCACGCTGTCAGTTCAAAGGTTGCAATTTTTTTTGAGCTTTTGATTAATGAGGTGTGCATGTGTTTAAAAATCATAGAATTATAGAGTGGTTTGTGTTGGAAGGGACCTTTAAGGACCAGCTAATTTCAGTCCCCTTGCAGTGTCCCCAGGTGCCACATCCACGTTTTTGGAATGTTTCCAGGGATGGTTATTCCATCACTGACCTGGAGAGCCTGTTCCAGGACTTCACCATCCTTTCAATGAAGAAATTTTCCCTAATGTCCAACCTTCACCTTCCTTGGTGCAACTTGAGGCTTTTTCCTCTCATCCTGTCAGAATGGAATGGAAAAGAAGGGGATGGGATGGGATGGGATGGGATGGGATGGGATGGGATGGGATGGGATGGGATGGGATGGGATGGGATGGGATGGGATGGGATAGAATAGAATAGAATAGAATAGAATAGAATAGAATAGAATAGAATAGAATAGAATAGAATAGAATAGAATAGAATAGAATAGAATAGAATAGAATATTTCACTGTCAGGGGACCTACAGTGATCACCTGATCCAACTCCCTGACCATTTCAGGGCTGCCCAAATCTTTGCATTTCCATTGTATTTATCTGCCAATCTGGTGTTCACAACTTTTCTCCCCTGAGTATCACTCAACATTTTAGTTGCAAGTAACGTAAATTTTTTTGAATTATCTTTCTGAAATGTGCTTTCTCCAGTTGGCACTGTGAAGGTGCAGTGTCTGAGCAGCTCTGGGGGTCACACTATGGGAGATGTGCTCAGCACGTCAGTTCATGTTGCTGACTCACAGCTAACCTGATGCTTTTGCTTTTTAATGGAAGTAAAATTATTTTGGTTTAAAATAGCTCCTAGAAGAGATTAAATCCATAGAGCCATCACTTCAGCATGTGCAGCAGCACTTAGATCATCCAGGGCTGTTCAGCAGGTAAATTAATCCACAGGGAACAGTCCTAAATATCTGATTCAATGATGAGTTTGCACATAAAACAGCTTTAGTGTAAACTAGAGAAAATTATGTTTAGAATGAACACAAATTGTTGATTAGAAAAAGGGGCAGCAGGACTTAATAGCTCTTTTTTCTTTTTTGTTGTTTCACTTAAAGAAAACTTATTTTGACACATGGTTATTTTGTTTTTCCTCAGTTTGATGTGTTGGAAGATGACTGATGTCAGCTGCTGATTTGTTTCTACAAAGACTAATTAGACACATACTGATATAGGCTTTTAAAATTAACGGATCCTAATGGATCAATGGGGATTTTTTTCTGTGAATAGAAAACATGGCATGCCTTGCCCTGCAAACCCGGTCTTTGAAATGGAGTTTTTTTATAGAGAATCATTTCACAGATATTTCTCAGCCAATTTGAGGAAGCAAGAGAAATGTGTGAATAGCTGTTTTCTGGTTTTATCTGATTTTCTTATCCTAAATCATAAATATGTTTACCTGACAGCAAGCCTGTGTACAAATGCCAACAAACAAATACCAGTTCTTAGCAGTTTCATGTGTTGGTTTCAAATTCCAAAATACGTTGCAAGCAACTAAATTTTGAAACATTTGATGGGATGCAAAAATACTGAGCTCACTCCTTAGAAAGAAACCCAATACTGATCAAGCCATAGAAATAGGGGTGAAGATTGAAGCTGTTGTGGGGTTGGTTAGGATGGATAAGGAAAAGGTTTCCCAGAAAAGCTGTGGCTTCCACTGTCCCAGGTTGCTTCCACTATCCCAGGTTGCCTCTGCCCTGCTCCTGGCAGTGTCCAAGGCCAGGGTGGGGAGGGCTTGGACCACCCTGGGATGGTGGCAGGGGGTGGCAGGGGGTCTGTAAGGTCCCTTCCAACCCAAACCATTCTGTGATTCTCCAGCACACTCAGATAAGCTGGTGTGAGTGTTGGGACCTTGTCCCAATTTGTGACTAAGATTATGACCTTGAATGAATACATTGGGCAGTAAAGATGAGAGAAAAGTCAATAGGCCAAAGGAATTTACAGCCAGGGGGTAACTACACTGTAATCCAGAAGAGAAAATACAAATGGGGAGAACATGGGGGTGTTCTGGATCAATTGAGTGTTGTCACTTCCTAGTAGGAAAGTCAATATAGCAACCATCCTCATCTGTAAAATGAAATAATATAGGGGAAGCTGAGTGGATCACAGTTAAAGCTTCATAAAAACTTACTGTCAGTCAAATGAGATAAGGAGTTCAGTTTCTGAACCAAACCATTCCATGGGGGCTGGTTGTTCAGGCAGGTCAGTGGAGGCTTCTCAGTGTCAGACCTTGTAAGACCTGGCAAACTTCTGCCAACATTCCCTGGAAAAGGAAAGGTAGAAACTGTGATGCCAATTAAAAGACATGAGGAGCCATGGTAATGTTTCCTCCTAAATAATTTCTGTTCTTTCTGGAATGGTGTATTTGAATACAATGCAGCACAGAATTTTTAATACTCTTTGTAATTACAAATGGCTTTTAACAGTATGAGCCAAAACATTAGAGCTTAAATGTTCTTTTAGAAGTCGTAAGCAGAAACAGTATCATTAAACTAAAATCCATAATCTCTGATTTATGCGGATATGGAAAATATGATGAAGATCATTTTTGGCTCTTGCATGGCTCAGCTCAGCATTGAGCAGCGTGTGTTCAAGCCATTCTTTCTTTGTTACTAATTCTGTTTATAATTTCTTCCTTCAAGCTACATTGACAAGTTACTCTGAAAATGTGGAACGTACTAAATATGGAGGGGAAAGCAGTAAGGAACTTGGATCTGGGGGGAACCTGAAACAGTGGCAATCCCAGAAATCCAGCATGGACTCGTGCCTGTACCGTGTGGATGAGAACATGTCAGCCTCCACCTACAGCCTCAACAAAATCCCCGAGAGGAACCTGGAGACAGTCCTGTCCCAGTCAGTGCAGTCAATTCCTCTGTACCTTATGCCACGGCCAAATTCAGTAGCAGGTAAGAAATTTATGTTTGTGCCTTTAGGTCAGAGCCAGACACAGCACACAGATGCCACAGCCCTTCTTGTGTTTCCTTATCCGAGAAGAAATCTCCTTCCTGGAGTCATCATACTTAAGAATGGCAAAAATGGGTTTTTGTTTGACTTACTGGTTCTAAATGAAAAATTCCTCCATGGAAAACTGTTTCTGATGGTGTTCAATGGTTATTTCAGCAGTTTATGATCACTTTCTTATAAAATTGTACAAGATTACAGGAGTATATGTTTAAAAAGAAAAAGCCAGATTCTTTACTGTCATTACAATGCAAATGTCTTGGGTTTAAGGTGCCATGACATCATAGCCATTCCTACTGTTTCAAAGGATTCATTGCAAGTAAAATAACCTCTCTCATGTTTTCTGAAGAGCTTAACAGCTCTGGAGTTAAGAGAATCGTGGTACTTTCTGTCTACAGAAGATCTGCTCTGGGTCCTGTTGCTCCTGGTGGACTGTGCCCCAAACATCTCACACCTCACTGCACCTGGCGTTTGCTAGTGACTGACATTTTTTGTCTTGGCATTAAATCAACATTAATTTCATTTACATTTGTGTTTGTTCTTTGAAACATTTCTAAATGATGCTGTGCCATACCTTATTGATGCCTTTTACCAGCCTGCTGAGCATTCCCCTGAAGCTGGTAACAGCAGGGCAGAAAAAAGAGATGGGATTAGAAATATTAAAGCTTTGCTGCAAAGCTGCTTGTCTGGAATTACTCCCTGTTCCTTTATTGCCCCATATTTTTTTCTTGCTGGGTAACTTCTCTGGGTTAAAACGTGTCTGTGTAGACATGTGGAGAAATCCACACTTTGAATTCTGAGTCCTGGCGGATACTGCTCCAGAAAACCCAGAGACACTTGTGAGAGATACCCCAAAGAGCCTGGGATATGGTCTGTTAAATCAGCATCCCTTGGTGAACCAGGCTGCATTGCATAACTGGATTAGTTTTCCTTTTTAATCCCGCTTTGGCCGGTCACAGACCTAAAAGCAGTGCAGAAATTAGATTTATAGATGGTGAAGTACAAGCCCAGAGCATGGAGGTGCAGCACAGACTGAAAACCTGAAATTCCAGGCTGAAGAGAGGGGATAGAAAAAACTCAGAAACTCTGCTTCCATAGCCTGCTTGCTTTGGATTAATTCCTTATAAAGGACACTGTGTAAACATCTTCCACAGCAAACAGAGTAGGCTGGACACCATAAATTTAAATACATGTGTGTTCATTTCATTGTCTTTGGAAGTTGTTGACTTGCTTAGTGCACTTCAAGGCAAATAGTATTTCAAGAGGAAACTATCTATCCAGTAAAATTCAGGAGCAGCTTCTCCTTCTAGATGTTTATTTTTTGGTAGAGATTTTGCTGCTTTGAAGTACTATGTCAGCTAACACAGTTCATGTCTCAGGTTAAATCATGGAAGTAAGTATGATGAGGATTCAAGATTTGCCTTAACATTTTATCATCAAATGATCACATATGAGCTTCTCTATGCTTATGGCACCAGAATATTTAGGTAGTGAATTTATATGGGTGATGTTCACCAAAGAGTTTAACCTCATTATCTTTGTGCCTGAATAATGAGAAAGGGAAGCCAAGTGTAGTTGCAGAGTTAAGTCTGTCTGCAAATGTGACATTGCTCAAAGAGTTAATGCTGAGCTGCCAATTCCATGTCCTTGCTCCAGTGACACACGTTGGGTAACCACTTGATAAACCAGATTAGTTGACTAATCCAACTGAAAATTAACCCACCAGAAAATAGGTATATTAATTTTGAGCCTCAAGGTCATCAATGTGGAGACAGTATAGCTGGGAATGGGGAAAAAGTTGCCTTTCTTTTAGTGGTATTCCACGTTTTAAGGTAATCATGAATTCACAGCTTTGCTGAAACAGGTTTTTCCCTTTTTTTTTCTTTTTTTTTTTTCTTAAAAACAGTTGAGCTTGTATAAAGTCTGTTCTTGGGAAGCAAAGCATAGCAGCACTTACACCTGCTGGCTTTTTTTTCCTCCTTTTTTTTATTTTTTTTAATATTCTTCCCAAATATCTTCCAAAACAGCACAAAACCACCCATTTTTATAGCAGCTTACAAAGTACAGTCACTAAATGTATTGTGCCCCTGCTGCCACTGGGCAGTTTACAACTGGGAGCAATTCTTACAACACATTCTTCCCTGTGAGGGTGGGCAGGCCCTGGCACAGGGTGCCCAGAGCAGCTGTGGCTGCCCCTGGATCCCTGGAAATGTCCAGAGCTGGGTTGCAGAGGGCTTGGAGCACCTTGGGATAGTTGGAGGTATCTTCATTTATTTGGGAACACCAACAGGAGACCAGACCAGAGCAAATACCAATGAAGCATGAGAAAAAAAATCACCAAAATGGTTCTTGGTTCACGTCAGCTCCGTTGTCTCGCGGTACTTACATCTCCATATATTCTCATTAAAATTTCATTAAAAACAATAAAAATACAGTCACCAGAGCATGAGATCCAAAAGGCAGGCATGATGTACCTCTTTGCTTTGTTGTGGCAGCCACCAGCTCAGCCCACCTGGAAGACCTGGCTTACCTGGACGAGCAGAGACACACTCCCCTGCGCACGTCGCTGCGGATGCCGCGGCAGAGCGTGGCCAGCGCGCGGGCGCAGCAGGACCTGCGAGGTAGGAGCACCTGGGGGCTTCAGTCCTGGGGGTGGCAACTTCATCCGTGTCTCTTGTCTCAGCAACCCCTTGTGTGAGGACACGAGGCTTGGCTCTGTTTTCATCAGAAGGCTGATTTGTTATGTTATATTAAACTACTACATTAAAACCATACCAAAAAAACAGAGAGAAGATCAGAAGGCTACCAAGACAAGAATAGAATAGGAATCAATAACAAAATCCTGTGACTGCTCACAGCCTTGGCACAGGGGGCTGTGATTGGTCACTAATTGAAAACAATCCACATGGACCAATGGAAGATGCACCTGTGGCCTTCCACAGCAGCACACAGTTATTGTTGACATTTCTTTCCTGAGGCTCTCAGCTCCTCAGGACGGGAAAAATCCTAGCAGAGGATTTCTCACTAAAATATCATGGCTACACATGTCCATGTGAAAACCAGAATGGTTTGGGTTGAAAAGGATCTTAAAGCCCATCCAGTGCCACCCCTGCCATGGCAGGGACGCCTTCCGCTGGCCCAGGTGCTCCCAGCCCTGCCCAACCTGGCTTGGGCACTGCCAGGGATCCAGGGGCAGACAGCTGCTCTGTCTCAGAGCCTCACCACCCTCACAGGGGGCAATTCCTTCCTAATATCTCTTCCAGCCCTGCCCTCTGTCCTGTCCCTTGTCCAAAGTCCCTCTCCTGCTCTCTTGGAGCATCTTTAGGCACTGGAAGATCATCCCAGAGCCTTCTCTTGTCTCTTCTCCAGGATGAATACCCCCAGCTCTCAGCTGGGCTCCTCAGGCTTAATAATTTTATAAGTTATTAAAAATGAGAAATTTTATGGACTGCTACTGTTTTGTCTTATTTTTTCAGTCAAGGCCAGGGATTGCAGTTCCCCCTTGCATTCTGCACTGTGCCAGTGGGGAAGGAGCCCAGTGCAGTGCTGGGACCACCAGCTCAGCCACTGCTTGTAGGGCTGCTCACAATGCCTGTATTCAGGCAGCTCTTTGAGTTCTAAAAAGCCTTTTGAAGGGGAAATTTTTGTGGTTCTTTGTGGCAAATTCCACAAACAAGACGTTAGCAATGAGAAGAGGAGCCAGGGCTGACATTTTAGTGTTTTGCTTATTATTCCCAGGCAGCTCTAGCTCAGTTTGCACCATCTCCTTGGGATTTCAGCCCACCCTTCAACTTACATCCCTCTTTTAATCTGAGCTCAGTCTTCCACCACGTGCTTGAGCTGTTACTGTGACAGTCCTGAGTCTGCAGCAGATCACCAGACTAATGCTTCAGCCCCATCATTTTTTGTTGCACAGATGAGTAAGTGGCTGAGAAAGCTCATTTGGATATTTTCAGGTTGTTTCTGTGCCATGGGACTGGTTTATTTTCCCCTGTGCAGAGATGAGGGGTTTCCTTTGGCCATACCTGAAACTTTCCTGTTCTCTAGGGGATTTTTGGAGCCCACCATCTTAGGGTGTGAAACTGGAAAGCACAGGATGGGTTTTCACCCAACATGCTCGACCTGGTACAGCCTGGCAGGACTTTCTACCAAACACATGAGCCCCCCAAAGAATGGGTTTGTGAGTTTTGGATTTCTGCAATGAAATCCTCCTGGCTGCTGAGGCAGTTCTAGAAGTGCATTAGCAGGCAGTAAGTGGAGAAAGCAAAGTTTGACAGACCAAATTTCCATATGTTCAGAGGCAGGAGCTTGCCAAGGCTGTGTAATTTGCAGTGATTGCATCCAAAACATTCAACTTTATTGTAGGAACAGAATCAAATTGTTTTCCAGACACACTTTTGAAACCCTTGTAGTACTACATATTTTCCTTCTGTGTTTTGGCTTTTTTTCCCCCTTTTTGTGACAGTTGCATGAGAATAGCAGCAGTGTTTCAATTTTTTTAAGTTTGTTTCTTATCTTACCTGAGATGCTGTGCTGTTGTTAAAAAGAGAGGGAGAAGAAGATGTGAAAAAGCAAACCATCACTATTTGGAAATGTTTTCATGTCATTGCATATGCAAGGGGGGGGCTCTTCCCTGAAATGCTGCATTTTGCAGCTATTGCTGTGAAATTGCATCAATCTGGACTGATACAAACTGCAACTCTTTGTTCCAGCTGGAAATCCTAAACTTGTGTTTAATTTTAATCTCCCTAATCTTGGCACTGGGCTGAAATTGTGAAGACATTCATGGCCCAATGTTGGGGGACCCATTACAGCCCACTGTCTGTTCCCAGTGTTCCAAAATCCCAGTGAGAGGGACTAAATGGGAGATTGTCTCTGCTATTTTTTGTTAAATCAATTATTTTAAGCAGGGGAGCAATAGAGGAATCCAACACTAAGAGTGTGATAAGGATTCATCCCAGTGGCAGCTTTTTGATAGGATGGGGAAGGCAATTTTTGCTTTCCCCATTTTCATCCCTGGGGATCTGAGGCTTTTCAGGTTGCTGTAACCCAAGGCACAAGCTGATGGCTGTGATGTACCATGGGTTTTCTTCTCCAGAAAGCAAAAGTGTTGCAGGATGGAAAGAACCAAGATTTTTGGGTGATGTTTGGGATGGAGGAAGGGAGAGTTCCAACTTCCCCAATATATTGTGGATCTGTATATGTAGTATGGCACTAAACGTATGTTAAGTTGTTTTTATAATTTTCAAGGGATTTTCCTCACAGTATGTGTTTAATACTGTTGCCTTGTGGGTAAGAGAGTTTCATGTGCTTCTTAGAAACTAAAAAATAGCTTAGCCTTTTTAGACACAGAGGCTGTGGAAAAAAAGGAACTGGTTTCATCCCATGTTTAAGATGACCCTTGAAAGAATCACAGAATCATAAAGGTTGAAATGCATCCAGTAAGTTCATCAAATCCAACCATTAAGCACTGCATAAGGCCACCACTGAGCCATGTCCCCAACTGCCACATCCTTTTAAATCCCTCCAGGGATGGGGATTCCACCACTGCCCTGGGCAGCCTGTGCCAGGGCTGAACAGCTCTTTAAGTGAAGAAATTTTCCCTCCTATCCAAAAGTTGCAGACTAAAGCAAGTAAAGGAAATAAAGTCAGACATTTGCTTAGTTTAATATGATACACCCAGATCTGGGTCTCTTGAATTGAAGTTTTCAGCAGCAGGGAAGAGCCCAGTTGCATATAGTGGGCAGTGTTCAGTTCAGTATTTTAATTTGTTGCTTGGGCTCTACAGAAGTTGCACAGTATTTCTTCAGCACCAGCACACATGGTCTGTTGGGGAGGTATTTCTTGCTCTTCTTGATAACTTTATGGTTCATTTCTCAGTGAAAAGAGAAGATATTTTAATTGCCAAACAGGAATATCCTGTCAACAATCTGCCTTAATTTATTTACTCCAGAAGAATTGAAATAACTTTGCTTAGATTGAATTAACACTTGGAGGTGCTGAGATTGTTGTGGGCTCCTTAGACTGAACAGGTGAACAGACATTGTGTGTCTCCATGTTCAGCCATCAGTTCTGTCTCCCAGAGTGCAGCATTCTGCCCAGGGCCTTCAAAGGTGGTGGATTTAAGAAGAAAATTAATTTCTCCAGCCACAATTTTTCCCCAGCTCTAAGCTACTCCCTGTAAAATCTTCAATGCCCTGGAAAATACTGTGGATGAGACAGATGCTTTCACAACAAACCTGTGGGTGATACAGAATTGTGTTGTGTTTTCACCTTTTGTAACAGAAAGATTTCTGTGTGAGATAAACATCCATTTCCAAACTCTGCTTTCCCATCTGCCTTGTATTTTCAGGGTGCCCCAACATTGAAGGAATGATGTATCTGACTCCAGGTTCTTAGAAAGCTAATTTATTATTTTATGATTAATATTATGTTAAGAATACTAAATTAAACGATACTAAAGAATATTAAAGAATACAGAAAGGATGCAGATAGGAGGCTGAAAGATACTATTGAAAAACTCCTTTGCAGAGCCTTAACACAGCTTGGCTGTGATTGGTCGATAAGTAAAAACAATTCACATGAAACCACCTGTTGGATAAACAACCTTCAAACCACATTCTAAAGCAGCAAAACACAGGAGAAGCAAATGAGATTTGCTGTTTTCCTTTTTCTCTGATGCTTCTCAGCTTCCCAGGAGCGAAATCCTGGCGAAGGGATTTTTCCAGCAAATGTGACGGTAACTGGACGTTGACATTCTTCCCGTGTCTCCCTTTCCAGTGCGCTTCGCTCCCTACAGACCCCCCGACATCTCCCTGAAGCCGCTGCTCTTCGAGGTGCCCAGCATCACCACGGAGTCCGTGTTCGTGGGCCGGGACTGGGTGTTCCACGAGATCGACGCGCAGCTGCAGAGCTCCAACGCCAGCGTCAACCGCGGCGTGGTCATCGTCGGCAACATCGGCTTCGGCAAAACCGCCATCATCTCCAGGCTGGTGGCGCTCAGCTGCCACGGCACCAGGATGAGGCAGATTGCCTCAGACAGCCCCCACGCCTCTCCAAAACGTAAGGGGTCTCCAAAATTCAGAGTTTTTACGTCAGCTTGTAGAGTGACCTTGGCTGAAATAATCCAGTTTCTCTTCAGGCCCAAGGAATCAGCTTAGTCTTTGTTGTCACGTCTTTGTTGTCAAGCAAAGGAAGGACCTTTGAGAAATGTGTCATAGAAGTCCTGAATGGTTTGGGTTGGAAAGGACTTGAAAGATTATCTGATTCCCACCCCCTGCTGTAGGCACAGGCGCCTTCCACTATCCCAGGTTGCTCCAAGCCTCATCCAGCCTGGCCTTGGATACTTCAGAGATGGGGCACCCACAGCCAAACCTGTTCCAGGGCCTCCCCACCCTCACAGGGAACAATTTCTTCCTAATACCTAATCTATATTCTTCCTAATCTAAATCTACCTTCCTTCAGCCATTCCCTCTTGTCCTATCCCTCCATGCCCTTGTATAAAGTCCCTCTGCTGTTACAGGAAGCTTTTATACTGCTCCTGTTCCAAAGCTGCTTTTTGAAGAGTCAGAATAGTCTGTCTCTGACTTGTCTGGCTTAGAAACATCACAGACTTTCTCTGGCTGGGAAGACTCCAGTTTTAGAATCATAGAATCACAGAATAGTTTGGGTTTGAAGGGACCTTTAAAGGTCATGTTGTCCAGTCCCCCTGCTGAGGACATCTCCAGCTGGATCAGGCAGCTAATATTCTATGATTATGAATCCATGCCAATGCATTCTTCTTCCCATACAGATTGTTTATCTCCTTGAATCATGGTGTAAATATTCCATGCAGGTCTCGAGCCCCTGTAGGCTCAGGACCCAAGATTGCTCTCCCTCCTCTGGTCCCATCCAATTCCCATCACTACACAGTGGCAGGTTTGCAGGTAGAGATGACAACATTTTAAAATCACTCAGCTTTCAGTGAGTGAGTAAGACAGGACTAAAAATACTGAGTTAGGTACCTGAAGGTATCTTTAAGGATGTAGGTCACTGTATCTCAGTGAAGCTGCAGTTAAATCTGTTTACTGGAAATGCTGTGCTCTTGCCCTGTCGGAAGAGCTGAAATGTCACCGGGATTGGCATGTTGAACAGTGTCACTTGTCAGAGCTAAATAAACAATGTGTAGTGAAAGCAGGGCTTGTTTCTATATTTTAACCACAGCTCTGCAGTGCTGTGTCCCCAGTCTCCTTAGGATGATGGTGGACATTAAAGATAAGGCTGTGCTAAACTCCTTCTGGACTAAAAGCTGGATTTCTCACATGGGGTGTCTTGCACCCTTTGTTCACCCTTGGTCCCCCCTAACAAATTGTTTAGTTCACTCTGGTGTGTCCCTGGAGTTGGAAGCTGAATGATTCCTCAGTGTTAGTTATTAGGATAGAAACCTTCAGAATCAGTAATTAATTAGATTTTATTTCCTAAAGAGATCACAAGTCTAGCTATAGAAGATAATAATTATTCTGCAAGATCCTTGTGGGTCCCTTCCAATTCAGGATATTCTATGATTCATCTCTGATTTTGTGATAAGTTTCTTTGTCATTTCTTTTTCCACATGCTGAAAAAAATCTATTATGCTTATTAAATCTATGCTAATTAATATGTGCTAATCAGGTGGTCTGACTCTGCTATAGCAGTTGTGCAATCAGCTAATTAAACTGGCTTCAATGCAGCCTCATACTTCTAATTCCTCACTCAGAAAATTAATACAGGTGACAGTGGTGGTATGCTCAGAATCAAGAAGGTGCCTCATTCTAACACATTGAGGGTTTAATTATGGAGGCAGCAGTCGTTCTCCTCTGTTGTTTGCCATTAAATGGGTCATTGTTTGCATGATTATTTCCAGTCAAGCTCAGGGATGCACTGCAGCAATCCAGTCAGGAGAATCCTCTGCCAGCACAGACTGCACTTCAGAGTGGTGGTGTTCTTAAAGTAATCAATAATTAGACATCACCAAGTGCTGCCTGTTGTGGTGTCAGTCAAAAACCCTCTATATGAGTACTTTGTAATGAAAATAAAAATAGTTTGGAAATGTTACCCACAAAGGCCAGGTGGATGAGCTTCTGTAGCAGTCTGCTGGTAAAGCCAATTTCTGCTTTACCAGGCAAAAGAGGCAGTCAAAGTGCACTAGGACACAGTTAAACTTGCCAGAGATGATTCCAGGATAATTTATTATTTGCTTGCAAGCCTTTTCCAGATCCTTGTGCTGCTCCTGCTCCTCTCCCCCTGATTAAATTAATGGGCTTCAGATGGCTGTATTAGCTGGGGCTCTTCGTTTATTTATGTTAGAAAATAAGCCTGTAATTCAGAAAAATTGGCTGTCTGTGCTGAAGGAGGACTTGGAACCAAATTAACCAGTGATTGTTCATAACAAGGGAAGGTCTGTTGGCAGAAGTGGAGAGCAGGAGAGCTCTGCACTCAAATCCACCAAACCTGAAGGCAGAGCCTGCCAGAGGGCCCAGTTCACTCCATTATTGTCATTATTTTGAAGTCAATGAAATTACAGTGGGAGAAGATGAATAAGACAAACTCAAAGCTTTTTCTTAGTGATCCTTTTCTGCTTCCAAAAGAAGTTTCTTGAGAAGCCTCCGGCCCGGAAACCCCTGAAATCCCAACCAGAGTATTTGTGGGAAGTATTTTAACCGCCGTGCACATGAAACAGCAGCTGCCTGGTTTTTAATAATAATCTCAGTGCTTGTCTTAACCTCTTTCAGATGTGGATGCCAACAGGGAGCTGCCCTTGGCTCAGCCTCCTTCTGCCCACACGTCCATCGCCAGTGGGAGCTGCCCCGGCACCCCCGAGATGCGCCGGCGCCAGGAGGAGGCCATGAGGAGGCTGGCATCACAGGTGGGGCAACCTGGGGGCTCCTTGGGAAAAGGACAGCTTTAGTGGCACTCTTTGGGAAAAGTGGCACTGCTTGGAACTTCTCCCGCTTGGAAAAATCCATGTGTTCGCATGCTCACTTGGGGTGCCTCTAGAGAGAGATTTCTGGAAAGGAGTTTTAGTACTTGGGAAAGTTGTTTCTCTAAAATAAGACTCTACATCAAATACACTTCCCTGTTACTCTGAGGGTTTGTCTTGCACAGCCACCCTGCTTTACATTGCAAATGTTAGGATATGACACAGTTATTGAATTAATTATTGAAATAGTTGTGGTTTTTCTTCAGCGCTGAGAATAAAATTGCCCAGTGATTGAGCAGTGTTTAGCTTGAAAAGGGCAGGTACTGTGTTTGGGGAAGGCACAAGCTGAGTGTTAATGCTGTGTGTGCACTTGGGAATTTTTTGGAAAATTCTCCAAAGTAGACCATAGCCTTTGGAACAATACACAAATTACTTGCTGTTTTGGCAGGAATGGTTTGTATGGAACATATGGAACACTGTCACTTATGTACGTAAGATTTACAGCTTGAATTTTATTGTATTACTGAGACTTAACCCTAATTCTGTAGTGGTGGGAAGGTGCCATTCTATTGCTTTGAAATCCAAGGAGTTTGCTCTTGCTCCTCCCTCACCTTTTGGGAGGATAGGAGCAGGTAATGCTTTCCTGTCACCTGCTCCCACTTTGGAGAGGAAAATAGCAAGAAAAGTCTTTGTTCTTTGTGTTTTGCTTGGCTTTTTGTGCCAGATACTGTCTTGTCCTGTCTGCTTTCCTGCTGCACGCAGATGGCCAGGCAGGTAGCATGTGCTGCATAAACAACTACTAAGATTTGATACTCTCCTCTTCCACATGGAGTTCTTGAAAGGAATGCAGTGCCCAGGTCTGGTTTTGTTCAGGTTTCATTAGTCATTGTATTCCTTGTAAACCTGAAGCTCTGCAGACTACCAGAAAGGGCAGTAAAGTGTGCTATCTCTGCTTAAAATACCTCATCTATCACTTCCCCTGAGTGCTTAAGTCATCCTGCTGGGTATGTAATTGATAAATGGATGCTGTTTTAGCTGGTTTCCTCCTGAAAAAGGTAAGGAATATGGCTCTTTCAAACACTGTGTCACATCCACAGCATAGAACACTCACTGAAGATTTTTTTGCATCTCTGATCACTGGAGAAAGTGCTAAAAACAATCCTTACAGCCAAAATTAAAGTAAAAATGGGTTGTTGTACCTTGGCTGCAGACTCTTTAGGAAGGGTTTTAAGGTCCTTCAGTCTATCTGGATGGAAAAGTATTTCTTGGATATGTGTGTTTTATAGTTATGTTTACACTGAAGTAAGAATTGAAGCACAGAAGAAAGTGTTGACAGTGATGGACAACCACAATTGTCAGGGTTATTTTAGGAGCTAGATGAACCATATGTGAGGAGCTGGAGAAAGCTGTGTGCAGATGTTCCACCTCTGCCTGCACTGAGCAGAGCAGAATGTTCTCAGATTGGACTGAGGTCCCTGTGCTGCAGAAATGCAGATTGTTACAAAAGCAGATTAATAATATACAAACAGTCTTAGGTAATGGCTGGCACAGGCTCCAGAATGCTGGTGGGAAGCTCGTTGTCCTCTCACCCACTCCCCTTCCCTCTGAAAATGTCACTTATCCCAATATTCAGAAGTTGTGTATCTATGATGACAGAAATGAAAGGTGAGCAAACAGTTGATTTTCCTCCTCTGGATTACTCAGGGTTGTACTTTTATGCCTGGTTTTTGTACAGTAAATTCTTGGGGGCAAAGTTTGCATTCAGCTCTTAATGTCAGAGATGAACAAATCATTAATTTTAGAACTAAGTAACTGCTGACTGGCAAGCAGAAGCTCAACCCGGTCCTGCCATGCTGACCTTTCCTTTTCCCTGAAGGTTTATCCTTTACTCACAGAGGATTTTTAATGGACTGGCTACCCAGTTTTAACTAACCCATTGAACAGCTTTATTCTTTGGGTTCCTGGATGCTGTGTGGTGGCTTGTGGTTGCAGCACTTAAACAAATGGACCTGAAACCCAGCTCAGCTGCACTAATGGGTCGTACCCCGTGCAGAGCAGCTGGTGGAGGAGCTGCACATCCACTGCATTAGTTCATTTTTTCTGATGCTGAACACAGCTGGTGGCTCCAGAGGCTCTTGTCCCCATCCTCCAAGCCATATCCAAAGCATCACTAACATTGCTGCAGGCATACAAAAACAGAGTGCTCCTGCCCTACACAGAGGTGGAGGGATTCATTGCTGCTGAGCCTCAATGCCCTGGGCCACCAATGAGTTTCAGAAAGCATTTACCAGCATACTCAGCTATGTAAAGGTAATGAGCATTCCCAATAAACTGGGTCACCACGTGCCACGTTCTGGGTCACAGTCACATGCAGTGCTAACGGCCATTTCCATTTTCACAGCCAGCATTGTGCCTGGCATGTGGCATAGTGGCAGGTCAAAGTGTTACACTGCATTTATGGGTCAAAAAAAAAGATCTTGTTAAAGGTTGAAATACAGTGCTGAAGCCCTTTAAGAGCACTGGAGGGAGTGGGGTGTTGCTGTGAGCTCAGGGGTCTGGGAGGCTGGTCCAAGGGGGTTGGCTGTCCTTGCGTGACATGCTTCCAGAAGGAAGCCAAGACAAACCACAGAGGAGGTGTGATGGCAAAGGAAAGCTGCCTAAATGGAGTAGATTCTGTTTCAGAAGCATTGCTGGAGAACTGTAAAAGTGAAATCATTGGAAAGGGACCTTCCCCAGAGCATTAGTGGCATTCAGCAAATACAGGGTAGAAAGAGCAATTTGAACCTGTTTGGGGTGAGTCCCATCCACACCAGCCCCTGGCCATCCTGGAGGCTCTTACATTCACTTCTCACATTAACCTGCTCTCATTCCCAAGGGTGGAACAGGATTGGAAACCTTGAAAAGTTTTACAGTGTGAGAAAACTGCTTCCCACCCAGCTCCATGTAAGTGAGGAGCCTGATTCCCAGCCCCAGCTCCAGCACCAGGCTCCACACCCAGCACTGGCTTTTGGCAGCCTCTCTGTGATTTGAAGATAGAGAAAATGTCACAAGAGAATAAATAACATCAAGATGAAATTCTGGCTCAGGTTGCATTTTCTAAGAACGTCATTCTGCCTTTGCTTTGGTTGAGTTCCCAGAATCTTTCTTTGCTTACTGCTTTAGCTTCAGATCCACCCATTAAACATTGTGTTTATCCTACTGGTTATAAGGCTTAGTTGATACACCAGGAAATCGAGCACAGGGATCAGGAATCAGGGAATTATAGAATTGCTAAGGTTTGAAAAGCCTTCTTAAGATCATCAAGTCCAACTGTAATGCATGGGAAGTGGCTGAAATTAATTGGGTTGTAATTGCATGTGTGTCCCAAAATCTGATGGTGATGATGATTACACATGACCCTTTTTCCATGACATGACTCTTCAGATTCCTGGAAGAAAATAATTGGTCTCTCATTAAAAGAGACTTTATTTTTGTGTCTACACACAAACTGCATAGGAAATCAGAGTAATTTCTGTTAGTGGAACCTGATATCAAGGAATGGCAACTTGCAAACTTCATTCTATGAAATGCACAAGTTGTAATCCCCAAATAAATAGGATTGATGAAAAGAAATCATTACCTCTGTAATTACTTTACATAGTGCTGTTCTCTAAGGGAATTAATTATATTTTAACTGTCTGGTAGGAAAAATTCTGTAAGGAATTTGGAGGTATCCATTAAAACTTAAATACATGTATTAGAGCTTGATGCTTGAAATAACAGCCCAGCTTTCTCATCACTGCATGTGTCACACCTCGTTTTGACTGGGAAAGGAAATTACTGCATTATATCCCGTGGGTAATTTCATCTTGAAAATTAAAAGCCAGTGCTGAACCAGCAGTGGGTGAGGACCCCACAGCCTGGTGTGTTCATTCCTTGGTACCATCCTGGCCACCCTGGAGCCTCCTGCAGTCTAAGGGACAGGTTTTGCAGGTGGACAGACAGAAAGCCTTCATCATGTCCAAAGCCATGGGCACATTTCATCCCAGCTGCCCTGAGCTGCAGAGGAGCTTTTCCTTTTCAGTGTCTTCAGCTATATTGTCCTTCCCAAGTTCAAAAATGCAGTTTATTTTGCAACATTCTGTGCTACAGTGCTCCAGGGCAGTGGTGGCTTTGGTACAGAACTGCTCCCACCTGCCTTGCTGGGATATTTTTGGATACTCAGTGATATTTGAAAAGAAAACCCAGTCCAGAATGGGAGCTGGAGAAAAGCTTTGTGCCCTGGCAGAGGCTCATTCCAAATGGGCAGGCAGTGCCTGAGGCTGGAGGCAGCAAGGGAGCAGGAGAAGCTGTGCTGGAGTGGTGCCAGAGCAGCTTCCCAGGGGATTCACAAGCAGAGACAGGTTTTTGAGGGCCTTTTTTATATTGCAAAAGAAAACAAGAAAGTTGGCAGCATGGCCTGAGAAGATATCACTGGTTTTCTGCTTATTTTAATAAGTGGGCAGAATGTAGCAGGGTTCTAGCAGAGTTTGCTGAGCTGGAAAAATCAGGGGAAAGCTGGGAAAAGCCGAACTTTTTTTTTTTTTTTTTAATAGAATTAATTTTTTTAATGAAGTGTGGGATCACAATGTATGAGTAAAGCACAGTGAGCCTGCCATCGCCCCCAGCTCAGGGGAATCTGTACCCACGGTGCTGCCTCACTGTGATGGACTCAGGGAGTGCTGTCTGTCCAGTTCCACAGAGCTTGACATGTGAAAACAAAGCAAATAAAGAGTAAGTTCAAGAAAGCAATCACACGTTTTTACTGGCACCCAGTTCTTAAACAGAACTCAGAGCATAGCACAAGCTCAGCACAGCACTTCAGAGACGTCAACCACTGTCACTGTCAGTCTCTGCAAACAGCTACGGCTTAATTTCATTTATTCCTCGAGCGGGAGGTCCAGTCATTTTTCAGGATCAGTGCCTGTTTTTACCAACTGATTTGTCTGGATTCTTGTCATAGTTAGTTAGCACTCATTGCTCTTAAAGACTTCACCTGCCAGAACAGCTCAGACTCACCAAATGAAAAACCGCCGCTTTTACAACTGCCCCAGCATGGCTCTGATGAAGAAAAACATGGAGTTTTTCACTCTTTTCTCTTTGCTAGGTCGTAGCTTACCACTACTGCCAGGCTGACAACGCCTACACATGCCTGGTGCCCGAGTTCGTGCACAACGTGGCCGCGCTGCTGTGCCGCTCGCCGCAGTTCGCGGCGTACCGCGAGCAGCTGCTGCGCGAGCCGCACCTGCAGAGCCTGCTCAGCCTCCGCTCCTGCGTGCAGGACCCCATGGCCTCCTTCCGCAGGGGTGTCCTGGAGCCCCTGGAGAGCCTGCACAAAGGTACTGCTCTTCCTCGGCATGGCCCGGCCTCCCGTGCAACTTGTTTTGTTGTGGTTTTTTAAATGATGGTTAGTTGGATTGTGGGTGTGGGATTAATCTGTGTGCGTGGCTTCTCGAGGTGAGGAGAAGAGGTGGGATCTGGAGGAGCTGGGAAGGCTGAGAATTCATGGAATGGTTTGTGTTGGAAGGGACCTTAAAGCTCATCCCGTTCCACCCCTGCCATGGCAGGGACACCTTCCATTCCACCTCCCCAGGCTCCTCCAAGCCCCATCCAGCCTGGCCTGGGACACTTCCAGGGGCAGCCACAGCTTCTCTGGGCAACCTGTGCCAAGGCCTGCCCACCCTCATAGAAAGGAATTTTTTCCCGGTACCCCATTTGGCCTTCCGTTTTCTTGCTGCTTTCATATCCCAAACCTGTCATTGCAGTTCTCAAGGTGAAAACAAGCAACCAGTTCCATTCACAGCGCTGCTTACAGGAAAATGTTCTGATTTATTTGTGTAGGGGTGACTTTTTGTCCCTTTCCCTGTCACTGTTCAGTGGGTTTTGGAGAATCTGAAGCTTTCACCAAAGGTCTGGTATCATACAAGTCTGTAGACACCCTGTGTAAAGCTTCAGGGGGAGCTGGTGACAAGCCTTATCCTGATAACAGACTCAGAGCTTTTTCTGATACAGCATTGATTTTGTCTTCTTTTCTTTCTTCCCCTCTGCAAGTTATAAGTAATTCATCATGACAGTCACTAAATTTAAGATCTTTGCTCGTTGCCATGAAAACTGTCAGAGCATTGCAGAGTTCAAGACTGTTGTCCTGCAGAATCATGTTTATTACTGTGCCTGTGCTGCATCTTGGCTGCAAAAATAGTTCAGTTAATTTTGTTACCGCCCTACACACTACAGTGTAAGATCCAACATGAAGTAGCTGCAGCTTCTGGCAGATTCAAAGCCCTGATGTTCAAATCAGCTCTTCAAAACTGTGTCCAAGCTTTGAGCAGCAGCATCTGGGTCCAACCTGCCCTGTTCCACCAGGCACAAAGCATATGTTGAGCCAGCACAGCATGACAGTGGTTGGTTTTCCTGGCATGGAGAAATGTCACTGTGGAAGGAGCGTGGTTGCTCTTTCCTATCATCACTCTTGGCAAAAAGAAAAAGAAAAAGGATACATTTAGGAACCGCTGCTCTAGAGGAAAATAATTCTTGGTTATTACAGTAGCTCCTTGGGAGATGTTTCAGCTCTTGATTTCAGGGTGTTTCAGAGGATTCTTATTTTTCTTGTCAAGGAGGTTGACCCCCATCTGGCCCTAAATTCTGAGAAGTGGGAAAATTTTATGTGAAACCTTTTTTTTTTCCTTTCCTCTTGGGCTCTGCACTCAGCCCAGCTCCAGTGGAGCTGCTGACCAAGACTGCCACTTTTCAAACCTGCTGGCTGAGAGTGCTGGCAAGCTAATTTGCACCAAGTGTTCTCTAACAAGATGAACAGCATCTGGAAATTGGTTCTAAAATACATGATATTTAAGACTCTGTAAATATATCAGCAGGTCTTTAACAAGGTGCTGTTGAAGCTTTAGTGCTACTGGGACAAAACTATTGCACAGGTATTAATGGTGAAAGTCACTGAGAAAGATTCATGTTTCTCAAATACATATATATATATATATATATATATATATTTAACATCAAGGAATCTAAATAATAATAAATCTAAATAATAGGAGAACCAAGTTCTGATTCTTCCCCTACTCCTGCTTTCTTCTCTCTCCCTTAGGCTTTATCAGGAGCATGAGATGTGGGTATAAAACTCAGGCACTACGTTCACTCCAAGGTTTCAGAGAGGAATAAATTATATTTTCTGTTATATCCAAAAATCTTACTGAGAAGTTAACTGAAAAAGCAGCTATGGTAATTTTAGTGCAAAATACATATTTTTCATGTGTATGTTTACAGTGCAGTTGATGTAAAGCAAGGACAAGATGCTCAGCATTTCCAAGCACAGGGTGTTTTCACATGCCTGTTTTCCCTGGAATACCACAGGGACCCCAGGATCTCATGGTCAATGAACATTTTGTGCTGGGGTTTTGCAGAAAAGTTTCTTAATTAAAAATTAAAATTAAAAGTCAAAGAGAAAAACTGACATGCTGCCAGGAAAATTTACCTTTTTGGTAGCAGGAGTTTATCTGTAGTACTTTACAGATCAGGGCTTGTAGTACATGTGAATAGCATATGCCATCAATAGATTGAGATTTCACATTTTACACCTGGTTTTGAGTCTTATTAGGCAAAATAATTGAGAAGATACTCCTTGAGTATAAGATACAAGTCCAAAGGTATCTCTACCATTAGTTGTAAAGCCATACTCAGCTCTCAGTGTCTGACATAAAAAATGACTGCACTGTCAGCATCACCTGATACTGTATTCTCCAGCAGCAAAAAAAAAAAAAAAAATCCTGTTTAAACAGTCCATGATTCACTTGTAGGTTTGTCAAGGCCAGGTTGGAACAACAACAGGATGTCCCTGTCCCCAGCTGGAGGGTGGAATGAGATGACCTGTAAAGGTCAATATGCAATTAATGTATCATTAAAAGGTGCTGGTGCTGTAGGTGTTCTCTTCTTTGGCAATATCTGATCATGGTTTAATATCTGGTTGCAGTAATTATGGTTGCTTGTCTATAGCCTATCCAATAAATGCTTCTTCTCTTTCTTTCAGAGAGGAAGATCCCTGATGAAGATTTCATTATATTAATTGATGGTTTAAATGAGGCTGAATTTCACAAGCCAGATTATGGAGACACCATAGTATCATTCCTGAGCAAAATGATTGGAAAATTCCCTTCCTGGCTGAAGCTGGTAGTGACAGTCAGGACAAGTCTACAGGTATGTTGAGACCCAGAACAGGGATGAACTGTGTCATTGTCATGATGGGACTTTGGTAAAGAAGATCTTACTGGATGTTCTGGATTTGCTCAAAACCTTTATTTCAGGTTATCCTTTTGGCTTTGTTGTTCTTGGATTTACATCCATGTCACTAGGCTCACTCTACAGCTTTGGAGGGATCTAATCCATCATGGCTTATTCATGTAAATAAATGTTCATCAGCAGATAGCTCAGATCATTTTGTGAGACTGTTCACATGCCAGTAGGCCCCGACTCAAGAGCCATTAGGAAGGCAGAGCCTGGTGTCTGGCAGCCTGTGCAGCTAAATAACATCCTCATCTCCACGTGGAAAGGCAAAGGAATTCAGATCTTCATTTCTTTTGGCATGACCCAGAGCATGATGATTTCAGTCTGATTAGGCCAAGACATTACTCAGCTCAAGACTGTTGTGAGCAGGTCAGCAGGGAGCTGAGTCTGTTCCAGCCCCATCAGGGCAGCCAGCCCCCACAGTCGTTGTCACTGGAATGGCAGCTGCTTCCCAAGATCCAGGAGAGCTATTTGCTGTTCCGTGCTGGGGTCCATTTTTTGCTCAGTAATGGAGTAAATTAAATATCATTTGGAAGAAATCTTTCTGTAATTGTAAGTAAATTGGATCCCAATGACTTGAATTCCTCATTTAATTAGGGTTTTGCATCTGTAAAGTCTTCACTGCCACTTGAGTTCGCACTGTGCTCTCTCTCTCCGTTTTGTTGGAGAGCTTATGGCTTTCCTGGAGTTGGCCTTGTACAGATCTGTTGCATCACTTCTCCTCTCCTCACAGCAGCTGAGAGCACATGAGGCAAGAATTTCTTTGGAGAGACCTTTGGTGATGTTGAATCAGGGTGTTCAGTAGATGAGCATTCCCTGAGCCCAGTGTCCTGCAGCAGACAGACACAGTTGCTTTGCACTGGAAAATCCTCACTTATTATCTGTCCTATGTTTTTGTGCATCTGTGGATGTAGAATGCAGAAGGATGCTCCCAGGGAGGTTCTTGGTCTCAGCTTCAGCAAGTTTCTTGTGGCCTCAGATCTGTCATCTGGATGTCCTGGACAGCAGAAGGGATGGGAGGTCAATCGTGGCTGGGAGGGATAGGAATAACAAGGGCACTGCTCTGTGTGAATTTACCAGCCCTTTCCATGGATGTACTGTTAGAAAGTGTCCCTTGTTTTTACATCAGTCATGTGTCACACACAACCTGCTTGATTATAGATGGGGGTGTGAGGCCCTGAGGGCACAAACTGCTGTTTGTGGTCTTGCCTTGATGGAAGGTCTTAAAGGGGTCTCAAAGATGCTATTGTAATAGAAACAAAGTTTACTTAATGAATAGTAAACACTGCAGGCATGAGTATCTTTTTTTCTTTCTTTCTTTGTAGGAAATAATTAAGCTGTTGCCCTTCCACAGAATATTTTTGGATAGACTGGAGGAGAATGAAGCCATTGACCAGGACCTGCAGGCATACATCCTGCACCGGATACACAGCAGCTCGGAGATCCAGAACAACATCTCGCTCAACGGCAAAATGGACAACACCACGTTTGGCAAACTCAGTTCTCACCTCAAGACCTTGAGCCAAGGGTCCTACCTGTACCTGAAACTTACTTTTGATCTCATAGAGAAAGGATACCTAGTTTTAAAAAGCTCCAGCTACAAAGTGGTCCCAGTGTCCCTGTCTGAAGTGTACCTGTTGCAGTGCAATATGAAGTTCCCAACACAGTCTTCCTTTGATCGGGTCATGCCTCTCTTGAACGTAGCAGTGGCTTCTCTGCACCCATTAACAGATGAACATATTTTTCAGGCCATTAATGCAGGTAACATTGAGGGCACTTTGGAGTGGGAGGACTTTCAGCAGAGGATGGAGAACCTTTCTATGTTTCTTATCAAACGTAGAGACATGACGCGAATGTTTGTTCATCCCTCTTTCCGAGAATGGCTTATTTGGAGAGAAGAAGGTGAAAAAACCAAGTTTCTTTGTGATCCAAGGTAAGCAAATGTTCTAAGAAATCAGAGCTTACTTGTGTTACTCTACACTGTTACTTGAATCATCTTGTTTTATGAGGTTGCATATGGCTGCAGACTGTACACAGAGTTTGCTCTGTGTATACTGTGGGTCTCTACGTTCTGTCCTGATCACCTACCTGAGGCCTTTATGTTGTTCATGGAAAGAAACAAGCACCCCTGGGCACACACCTGACTTGGCAAACCTAACAGTCATCTTCAGAATGAGATGAGCTGTTCCTCAGGAGGCCCCAGGCTGCCTAGCTCAGTTATCAGCAGGGGCAGATTATTCCTGCCAGCTCAGTCCTCATCGTCCCTTTCTCCAAAGGTATCAAAAGCACAGGAAGTAGAAGATAAGAAGTGGAAAGATGAGCAGTGTGGATACATCTTTTGTAGCTGCTTATTTTTCAAGTTGTGCTCCTTGTAGTTCTACTAAAGGTTTTTTCTGAAAACAAAGAGCAGAATTGTTCTGTAGTGATTTTGGACTGTAAATGCATCTGTAATCTGTATCCTGACAGCAGCTGAGTTCCTGGCTTAGCTCACAGGGAACAGAATTTAATCATGGTTAGATTTATATTCTTTAAGCCCAGTGATCTCTATCAACAACATGACTGTTGTTTCTGGTGACAAGTGGAAACAGACCATCTGACTGTAATTCTCATCGTTTACCCTCATAAGTTTTGCTCCATTTTCTGCCCATTTCTTAAAATGTGATTATAATTGTCAGGGAAACACTCAGATTCAAGGATGTGCCAGTGACCCAGTGGTCAGTCTGAAGACAATCTCATGGTATCTGCTGGAGCTGAAAAGCACCTGGCTGATCAAGGCAGCTCTGTGGTGTCAGAGTAATTTACCACTTTAAATTTCAAGGTAAACAGGCTGCAGTAGGAAAATACCAAATGGTAACTAATGAAACAAAATACAATCCAGAGATTAATAGAGAGGGATCCCTGAGCTACAACACTCCACAAAATCCTCCTGTCCAGCTGACACTGAGCTCAGAGCATGGGAAACCCTGAGCAACAATTAAGATAAGTCATGATTTTTCATTTTATTTCTTGGAAGAGAAGCAGAGCTGGCCACTGACAGAGCTCACAGCAGTAGCCTGTGAAAATTTGTCTGCATCTGGTTTGTTCACAGCCAGATGGATTTCTTTCTGCTCACTTGGGAACTGAGAAGACATGACAAGTGTGCAGAGCAGTCCTCGGGGTTGTCGTACGTGAAGCAGTTTGACCCCTCTGTGTCAGTACAGTGACAGTAAGGTTGCTGAGACTGATATTTTTCCCTGCAAGAAGAGCTTTGAAGTGAAATGTGGGTTTGTGAAGCTGCTTTTAATTGACTGACCCTGACAGAGCGTCCAGGTGTGAGACCATTACGAAGGAAATTGGGATAATGGGCCTCGTGTCCACTCATATCCCAGCACTGCAGCTGGGATAATCTTCCTGATTTCATTAGTGAGAGTGAGTTCTCATGTTCTCAGAAGCGTGGAAAAGAGGGGAGGGGAGAGGAGGAACACAGGAATTATCACATTTTTCTATGCTTTTAAGAAAAACAGCAGATCTGCACCCTGTGGGGTTTTGGTTAGCCTGTTGAGATGCTGACCCTCTTCTTTGAACCCTCATCATGTGTTTGCTGTCCAAAGCAAAGGCTAATTGCCTCTGAAGGGGCACGTTCTCAGTGCTGCTCTCCCCAGAGAGGAACCCCTCCCAGCCCCTCCATTTTTTAACACAGGGCTCCAGTGAGTGAGGCATTTGTCAAAGCACTTAACCAGCATTGCAGTAACGACCTCCCCAGCCTGTCAGGCCAGCACATCAACCACTTGATGTGCTTGCACTTGATCAGCAACCAAGTGCCTTCCTTGACAAACAGCATAAAACATTTCAGGGGAAGACCCAATCCTTTGTGACTGGTGCTTGGAGAAAGTAGTTCTTACTACACATTCCTCCTTGTATTTCTGAACCTAAATTCTGCTCTAATGCAGTGCTTTTCTTCTGCCCAGACTTAATCAGAAACCTCTATGCAATTATTTGCCATGTTTTTACAACACTAATAAATGTTTTATACTGCTTCTGAAGGGGCTGTGAGCAAGACAGAAATGAAGTGATTTTCCCTGGCAGCTGTAGTCAGAGATGGACCCCAGAAGTGAAATTACTTTATCCAGGTTTAAGCATAAACATCTGAGTTACTTGTCTAGACTTGCTTTATATTCAGAGGAGAGAAATTAGAGTGATTAATTTCATCCTGAGCTAAAAGGCTGCAGTGGGTCAGACAAGGAGTGCCTGGGAAGCATCTCCTCCAGCTGAGTTATGAGCAGTCTCAGGATGATGGGCTCCCCAGGAGATGTTTCCAGTACTGACAAGGCTAGAAGAAGTGAATCTCTCCAAGCTGCTCCTCTACTCCACACACAGGGTTTTGAAGCAGATGCACAGATCTTCTTTCCTTGTTCAGGAAAGCTAAAGTGGGATAAGGATACTCTCAGTGTTTTTGCTGTATGAGTATCCCAATTTGGGCTTCTGTGTCTCAGGGTGGCACTGGCCCAACCACTGTTGTGTGTGCTGGTGGTGGTGGCTGAGGGAAGAGGCTCTTTGGGGGTGTCCCAGCATCCATGGGACCATAGCAAAATGAAACATTTTACATCTTCACCTCAGGTGCTTCACCTCTGGCTTGGTGAAGCCAAAACTCACCTAATTTTAGGTGTCTGCCATCCAGGTGCCACTCCCATCTCCTTGAGTCCTTGGAGAGTTCATTTAACCTCTTCTAGTGCTGAGTGAGGTGAGCTGAAGCCTAACCCCAGCCCCTGGCTGTCCTCCAGGGTCACTGAGGCACATGCTGCCCCAGGGAGGTGACCTGTGCAGGGCTGGAGGTGGCAGAGATTGGAAGCAGCAGAGGTGCTGCCTTTGGTGTGGCTTTGCTGTTCCTAGGGCAGTGGGTTTTGAAGGACAAGCATTTTATCAACCCACAACAAGGCCATTTCTTCACCTCTTTCCTCTTCAACGTCCATAAACCAAATCTGTTTGTCAAACCCCAACTCAAGATACACTGCATGAATAAACATGCAGGCAGGAGGACACAGCTCCCATCTAACACCCCAGTTGCCATGGTTTCTGGCAGAGCTGTCTTTCAGTACAATACTCTGTAGGTATTTTACATTTTTTCCTTTTTCTCTCTTGGGATCACATTGCAAGTGGAGACTTTTCCTGCACAAAATTAATGTTTTTATGTATTACCCAGCAAAATGATAGAGTGAAGGCTTTAGAGCAAAATTGGGGGTTTTGTTTTATTTTGATGGAATGCTGAATCTGATTGACAAATAACAGTCCTCAGTGTGAAGATAATTCATTTAGAAAGTTGGGAGAAGAAAAAGTTGATGAAAGTGATATTTCTAGTAATTCATGAATACAACAAACAGCTTTAAATGGGGAGTTGGTCCTTGCATTACACGTCTTAACTTCTTAAAAATTACCCCCAGATCAGTCCTCCATATGGTGCTCACTTGGGCATTATGGTGCATGGATTAATTGATTTTCTTTCTCTTTTTGATTATAAGACTCTCAAAACCTCTTAAAATGCACTTAGATTGATTGTTAGCTGAAATGATCAAGTGTTCACCAAAACCCAGGGTAGGTCTTAATTGTTTTCTCCACATCCATGAGGGATGGATTTTACTCAGCAAAGCAAAGGCATTGTTTGAATTCAAGGTGAAGCAGAATAATGGGTTTAGAATTTATTTGAATTCCTTACATATTATGCAGAAAATTAAAAATAATGCAGTGCCCACTAGTACCTTGTGGGGCCAGAGATGGAATAATCAGGTTTTCCAAATTGGCTGGCAGCAGTGCCAGCTCTCAAGGGGCTGCTGTCATTATTTAGCATTGCTTTACACTTGGAATTACCTCTCTTAATGTCTTTTCCATCACTCCAGAGTGCCACTTTTGTGGCTCTGCGAGTGTTGTAGCTCACAGTGGGCTTTCTGAGTGCCCCAAGGTACAGGCAGCACTCAGCACATCAGCACAGCCACAAGGGATGTGCTCTCAGTTGTTTTGCCATCCCCAGCCACGGGCTGGATGCCACATGCCACCAAAATACATGAGGTCAGGTTGTTTCCTTGCCCAGCCTGCTGTCTGGTCACCTGCACTTGTGCTCAGTTAGTAATTAATGACCAGATCATTAATTACCAGGGGTCTGGGTGTTCAAGGTCATCTCCACAGCTCTAACTTTGGCAGAAGTGTGGAGTGTGGTAGAAGTGGTGGCTGAGCTGTCATTTCAGGTAGAGCTTCCTCTGCACCCATTACAAGGGAAGGAGAGCACAACATTTCTCACTCTTTTAATTTAATTTACCCTTCAAGCCATATTTATTGAGTGCCATATTTGTGAATCACAGAGATGAGTCCATCATCATGTTCTCCACTAAACTGGAGAGGCAAACCCAATCTGTTCACCAAGTATGGAGTGCTGACTCTGAGAATACAACTCCTAGGCATCCCATATGTCTTCCAGAAAAATTTTTTTTTGATTGCATGTCTTGGAGCCCAGTAATTTTTAAATGTAAAAAGAATGGGTAATAACTCCACAAAGTGAGTGAAGGAAACTTACCATGTGCAAATTCCACATCTCCAACATCTCAAGACTTAACTCTAGTCAGAGAATCGTGGAGGGATTTGTGTTGAAAGGACTTCAAAGCCCATCCAGTTCCACCCCTGCTGTGGGCAGGGACATTTTCCACTAGACCAAGATGGTGCAAACCCCATCCAGCCTGGCCTGGGACACTGCCAGGGATGAAACAGCCACAGCTGCTCTGGGCAACCTGTGCAAGGACCTCACCCATCTCACAGGGAAGGATTTCTTCCCAATATCCCATTTAACCCTGTCCTCTGGCAGTGGAAAGCCATCCCCCCTTGTCTGCTACTCCAGACCTTTGTCCAGTGTCTCTCTCCAGCTGTCTTGGAGTCCCTTTCTAATCTCATGCAGAAATCAGAGGTCAAAAATAAATTACTAAAGCCACTGGTAGCAAGCTGGGAGTCTGTGACAGGGATTTGGCAGTGCAGTGAAGTGACTTCTCTGCAGGTTTTGCCCTGAACTGCAGCTGCAGTGTCAGTTGGAAGAGCCAAGGAGAAAAGGCACAGATTATAAATGATGACAGATGAGCTGGAGAGCAGATGTGATCAGTGCCACCATAAAGGACATCAGCAGAGCATCTCGTTTTAACTGCCTCATTAGACATGCAAACCTCAGCACTGGGATGCAACGAGGGGTTGAATGGATTCACTATCTGAAGTTACTGTCCTCATAAAATCTGCTCTTTTTCTTTTCTTCTGGATGTTAAACTTCTGTCTGTTGGGCCATTTCCACATGTAAATGGAAGAAAATACTCCCAGAATAATTCATCCTGTGGCACCGAGCCACCAAGAAGAGAGGAGCAGAGTTAACCAGAAACTGACTGAAGAAAGAAATGTTCCTGAATTTCTTCCTGTTACTTTATTCCTCAAATATTAAGACCCACTTTTAGAGCAAAATCGTCTTCCAGCAGTGCAGGAGAGAGTAGCCTTGACTATTTGATTTGAATTCTTTTTTAGAATATGAATTCCTTCCAAGTTAATTTGCAGTTATGACATCAGAGGGAAACTACATTACAAAAAAAAAAAAAAAATCAATAAATCAATTTAGGTGATAAACTGCTCCTTTGAAAGGGGCTCCTGGAGCTGAGCTTGGCCTTTCTGCAGGACAGACATCCAGAGATCCTTCTGCAGGGGAGGAGGCTCTGGGCTTTGTCAGAGCACACATCAGTCTCTGCACTGCAGTTATGACATTACACTTGGCAGAGCTGAATAAAATGGGAATACTCATCCTTTGAAGACCAGATTCACTGGGCACAGTGTCAAATCTCTTGATTTGGGAATGTTTTCATGGGATTAGCTGGAAGAAGGGAGATGTGGGTATAAATCAGGGAATTTAAAATAAATCAGGGACATTGGTAGGATCAGAAGTGAACAGGGCTGAGTCTCATTTATTTTTTACTTGTCTTTTACTCTGGTATTTGCAATGCCTTAACACTGGAGTAATTTTATACTCTTCAAAGTCTTTTTTACCTGAGAACTGGAAGAGTTTAGGTGATGCACAGATCTGGAAGCTTTTAATATTTTCTTTTGCATTTAATCATTCTCCTTCACTGCTCTTTGGTCACACCAGTATTTTACCAGTGAGACTTTGTCCTTTTCCATCTGTGACGTGAGGAATTGGGTCACCTGGGGACTGTGCTTGAGGTACCAACATCCAGCATCATCTTGCTCTGCAGCCAGAGCTGTGTGTGACTCATGTTTGGGTGGATGAGGGACAGTTGTGTAGAGATCACATCCAGCATCTATTTTTAATTGCACGGAGTGACAGGACAAGGGGTAATGGCTTCAGACTGACTGAGAGTAGGTTTAAATTGGATATTTGGAAAATATTCTTTCCTGGGAGGGTGGGCAGGCCCTGGCACAGGGTGCCCAGAGAAGCTGTGGCTGCCCCTGGATCCCTGGAAGTGTCCAAGGCCAGGCTGGACAGGCTTGGAGCAGCCTGGGACAGTGGAAGGTGTCCCTGCCCTTGGCAGGGGGTTGGGCTGGATGGACTTTAGGGTCCCTTCCAACCCAAACCATTCCATAATTCCACATAACCTCATGTGCAGCCTTCTCTTACCTTCCTTAGAGCTGCTGTAGGTGTGCACTGGTTCGTGCTGTGTAGGGTGTTGGAATGATTAGAGACTCATTTTTATGTCTTTTTCCGTATATAAATATATATATAATTATTTATCTATATACACACTGTATATATGCACGTACACGCACAGGCACGGAGAGCAGATTAAAGCTGCAGGAGCTGAGCTGGCAGGGCTATTAATTTTTCACAAAAAAAAAAAAATTCTTACATTAAAAATAGAAAAATCTCTGATGATAAACTCTGCAGTAGTGAAATTCAAAGCATATCATTTCACTGAGCTCCTTGATGTAGAAATCATTACTGCCACTCTGCTGTATTAAAGAAAAAAAAAAAAAGCCTGTGCTGTTGCAGTCTGGTTTAGTTTCCAATTAATGTTGACAGAACAAGTATTTATCAAGCCAGCTGAAAGCCAAGGTCTGGGAAGCATTGCAGAGGTAATGTATTACTCATGAATACTGTACCTTATTCTGGAGTAGTTCGTGCATGCCTTATTCATAACACCAAAGTCAGGTTTGTAATGAAATTCAGGTGAATACCCTTCCAACTGCGGCTGAAGAGCAGTTTAGGAGCTGACTGCACTGGTGTGGCAGGCAGGAGCTGCACTTCACCCCTTGCTGTGAAGAACAGGCACCTCAGAAGCTTCTGGATTTTCAGTTCATGCTGAGGATTAATGCAGTTACAGATCCATTCAGAGCCTTCCTAAACATTCTCAAAGAGTTTTTCACCAACGAGCAAAAAGCTGGTATTGTTTGCTCTCCTGTGATGTGGAACACAGAGGAGAGGGGAGTGGCTGAAGAGTCCTTGTGCAGCCACTCACAGTCTGGAGCAGAAGATGCAGCTCCTGATCCCCTGCCCGACCATCTCCCCAGAAGGGGAAGGAGCTCTGAACTGTGGAATCATAAAACCTTAGAATGCTTTGTGTTGGAAATTACTTTATAGGCCATCCAATCCAACCCCCTGCCATGGGCAGGGACACTTTCCACTTTCTCAGGTTGCTCCAAACCCAGTCCAACCTGGCCTTGGACATTTGCAGGATGGGGCAGCCACAGCTGCTCTGGAATACCTGTGCCAGGGCCTCATCACCCTCACAGGAATCATGTTTTCCTAATGTGTAATCTGTACCTACTCTCGGTCAGTTTGAAGCTGTTCCCCCTTGATCTGTCACTCCAGAGCCTTGTCCAAAATCTCTCTCCAGCTGTTCCCCCTTGATCTGTCACTCCAGAGCCTTGTCCAAAGTCTCTCTCCAGCTCCCTGGTCAGTGACCTACAGGTTCTTGAGCTTGCACCACCAACTTTTGGGAGCTGAACACCTTGGCCCCTCTCAAAACCCCCACAGCACTGGGAATCTGGTGGGTTAATGGGATGGACTGGGTGTGTTACAGCAGTTCCAGGTTTTCATAATCTGGCAGATTGTGAAATTATGGCAGAATGGGGCCGGGTTCAACCCAGCAATTGCTGTTCCACTTGACTTCTGGCAACACTGAAACTGTGTTTCCTAGTCACTTGCTTCCTTCTGATCTGTATCTCCTTCCTTCCCCTGGACATTCCCAGAGGTTAACAAGTAATGAGCAAATCCATTTGTCTGTCTTTGCTAGGAGACCTGACATTCTCCTCCCATTCCAAAGAGGGGGAGAGCCAAAGGAGGGCAAGGCAACAAGCTGCTAACTCAAGGTGCTATAACCACTTCCAGGGCCTTCTGTTCTAGCTTTTTATGTTTTGTCCCTTCTGTTGGTGCTGTGTGGAGAGTCCTCACAGCACAGATGCATGGGGTCAGAGGCACTCCTTGCACTAGGGCACGGTGATGGGTTTGCAGCACTCAGCTGAGGCATCAGAGCTGAGTTGTGATGGGCAGAGTCACCATCTGGAGAGGCTTTTCCTCCACTCAGGGGAAGTGTGGAGCAATGGGATCCCAGCACGGGCCGTGTGCCAGGCCAAGGTGTGGAGAGCAGCTTGACAGGCAAAAAAAAAAAAAAAAAAAAAAAAAAAAAAAAAAAAGGGGGTTTTCTCAATTTCTTTTTATGACCTAAGAGTGAAAGTACTACAAGTCAGTGAAAACATTTCAGAAAACAGTTATTGGAGTTGATGGTGCCTCTATAAATAGTGCAGCATTTTGAAATGAAGCACAACAGAATTCCCCACCAGTGCAACAGTTTTATTACCTGTAAATGGGCTGTGGTGCTCTCTCACCTGTCCAAACCTGGGGATCAAGTCCTGCCTAGTAAGAAAAATTATTATTTGTTTTTCCAGCAGGCACATTCTTGTCCTCCCAGCACCATGAGGGCTGACAGCATCACTGGGCTCTGCTCACACAAATCCATGTGTTACCAATCCAAAAGGAGGTTCATTGGCAGGGTTCAGGGGACACCTTGCCAAAAACCTGGCCAGGACATTAGAAGTCATTCACTTTTTTTTTTTTTTCTGAGTTTATTTTGAGATGGATAGTATTCATCCCTGAATGGGGATGAGCTGGTAGATCCCCACTGCTGTGAAAGCTTCCATCTTGTGTAATATTTACTAGATGTTTGGCCATCCAAGCTATTTCTTTGTTTTGCCAGACAGGGATGAGCTAATAACATTTCCTGTCCTTAAAAGCCCTTTTAAAGCCACAGTTGATATCATATTTTATTTTGCTTGGCTGGAAGGGGTTAGATTGCTTTTAGTGCAGTCACATTTTTATGTACTTCCAGAAATGAAGTGGCTTAAAAAGACTCCCTTGGGATCAGCCAGGGGCTTAAGGAAGAATATAATTTTGTTGGTAAAACCAAAAAAAACATCACACAGACCACTGAGGTCCCAGGGTGGAGCCTCTCTGGCTCCTGCCCTGCTTGCTGCATGTCCTGCTGTGGCATCCAGTGTGCATGGGGCACCTGCAGGAGCAGGTATTTGCTGATCTCACCCAGAAATTTATATTAAAACTGGACACTTCTGCATTGTGTGTGTTTTGTGTGTCTGTGGAGAATCATCTTCTCGCATCTTTGAGAAGATTCAGCCATGTTGAATTTGGCAGCAATACAAATCTGGAAATGTTGAAAGGTTTAAAAATGTCAGTAAAATAATCTTTAGCAACAGAAGTTATTGTCTGGTTTTGGGAGTTTTTTTTTGCCTTCAACAGGACTTGATGTGTAGTTCACTTAATTTGCTGTGGTTGTCAATCTGGTAGGGCATTGCCAGCAGCATCTTTATTGCTGGAGAACATGTTTAGAAGGAGTTTTACAAAGAAATAAAGTTGTTTCTTTCCATGGGACTGTCCACAGGATGCTGAGTGCAGGTGTCACTTAAAGGACATTTTATTCAAAGCGTGTACATTTGAAATAATGGCATTTTCTAGTGGCTTCAGGTTGGTTACATGCTTTGCAAATGTGGTTTACCTCTGTGAAATGACTGTAAAAGCAGCACTTCAGCTTTCATTGCATTGGTGTTTCTAAATTTACCTCTTCTCATAGAAAATATATTGGCTTTTGTTTTTTTCCTGTCTGCCGATGTCTGAGGGGTTTTGAGCTCAGTGATCACCAATAATAAAGGATGCAATTAGTTGTTGGTTTACAAGTGAGAATTCAGCCAGCTCTGTTTCCCAAAGCTGGCTGTGGTTGAAGGATTAGCAGTTTTGTCTTCAGAAGTTGTTTTGTTGGTGTAATGAGAAATAGTAACATACCTTTTCTTCTGATTTTAGGAGTGGCCACACACTACTTGCCTTCTGGTTTTCTCGACAAGAAGGAAAATTAAATAGACAGCAGACTATTGAACTGGGACATCACATTCTCAAAGCACATATTTTTAAGGTAACAGAAAATCAGATGAAGGTTTACACCAGCCTCATCCACAGCACTCAGTCTTGTCGTGGGGTTGGTGTGAGAAGTGTGATTGCTTGAGGCTGCTGAAGCATGTAGAAGTCAGCTTTAGAAAATTGGCTGTGGTACCTAAGAAATGCTTAAAATTAAACCCTCCTTCAGATGGCAAATTCAGCAGATAACCTCCTTACCTAGAATTGCTCTCTACCATAAAATGCTTCTTGCCCTGAAAGATGAATTCTTGTAGCAGCATCTAGAAAAAAGGAAATCTTTAAAAAAGAGTGATTTTGAAGAATCTAATGAACAGGAAAATCTGATCATTGTTGAAATTGGCTGATTAGTCCACCCTGCTCTTCACACTGCCATTTAAGACCTGGGTAATTGAAAGGCAAACTTGGGTGTGAGTATCAATATGACCCATAAACTAAGTATCATTCTCCCAAGTAGGGAGCATGTCAGGTCATCAGTTCAGGTTGTTTTTCCTCAAGTATTACAGCAGCAGACACAAAGATCCTAATTTTGAAGGTATTTATGAAGGCCTGGTGCCATTATAATTCCATTTTATGTACTCACCAGGAAGCCAGGAGAATATTAGACCAGAGCTAAAGTGTTTTGTCCAGCCAGGGAATACTGAGAGCTGGGCATAGAGGCATACCTTGATAAAACAGAGCAGAAAATCTGTTTATCCTTCTCCAATCTTTCCTAGTTTGAATCCACTGGTACCTTAGCAAGGTAATGATGGAACACTTGGAATTTCCAGGTGTAAAAAAGGTAAATGATGCACAGACCCAAAGTGCTGACCTGACACGTGGGTGGGAAGACATTCTCACATTCCCATCTTCTCTTGCTGATGGTTTGTCTTCTCTTTTAAACACAAACATCCTCAAACAGTTTATGGGAAAAGAAAAGTACAAATGTTTTATCTTTTAAATCAATTGCCAGTCTTAACAGGAGCATATAGAAAACCAACTTGAAAAGCCTGGTGTGGAATAAAAGGGCACAAGGAGAAATGTGCAGTGATACAGGAGGACCCAAACTTCAAGCTGGCATAGGTTTTGCAAATTAGCAAAAGAGAAGGCTTTAATTGAATCTTAAATTAGTTTCAAATGTCAGTAATAGAGAAGAGGGTGATGCTTGCAGCAGCCTGGTCTGGTGGAAGGTGTCAGTGCCCGTGGCAGGGGGATGGAATGAGATGGGCTTCAAGGTTCCTTCTAACCCAAACCAGTCTGGAATTCTGGAATTCTGCAAGGTGCCAATGGCCAAACAGCAGAGGAGGTGATGAGGTAAAAATTAAAGATGCTGACAGCTTGCATACAAGACAGGACAGGAAAAACCAACTGTTTGAGCACTGGGGCTGTGGGGGCTGGCACAATTGCTCAAACTGTCAGGCTGGTCTCGTGTTGGATGGTCCCAGTGAAGTGGGAACCACTGAGGGTATTTTGATTAGATGTTGTATGAAGCTGGGATTTGTTTTTGCTGAAGGATTCACTCTGCCCCACAGTTCTGAAGAAGGAATTAGAAAAGGAAGATATGAGCTAAAAAAAGAGAAATAGGGCAGGCTTTTACCTGAACAGTTACTGAATTCTAATGGTGTTGAATGTACTTTTTTTCTTTTTGGTAAGGGGTACGTGTCACCTTTTATGTCTTGCACTAATATTTAAGTATATATATATTCTAATGCAACAGTTAAGATTTCTATAGCATCTGTGATTATCTTCAGAGGGCTATTCTCAAAATATCTACCCTTTTCCTTGGTCCTGATGGTGATTCAGGCAGCTTATTTTTGAGCTAGATAGTAGTGTAACTATTTTTAAATTATTTTAACTGTTTATTATAAAAATGCTTTCCCTATCCAATTTCACCATCCTGAGTAAATGAAATTTAATATTGACCTCTAATGTCCTGTGTTGTGTCCTTTCAAAAGCAGCATTTAACAGTGGCTCAAATTCCTGAGCTCTTTTTCCCTCAACACAAGCAGGTATTTTTTGTGGTTTATCTCCCTGAATTTTAAGGAAACAAGTACATGGAGCTGTTATTTATAAGAGCTTGTCTAAGCTATTGCTTCTTTTGGTGATAAAACCGTTTCAAATGACAAATCTGTTGATGGCTGGGGTGATGCTGCAGATTATCTTTCACACAGAGGAATTAGAGCTTGCAGCCGAGTCCAGCAATGGGCTGGGACATGATTCCCACACATCTTCCCTCAGAGGAGACAAATCCCACCTTGTGCTGAGGTTTTGTGGCAGCAGCATCATCCCCATCCCAGGCACGCACAGAACTGGGGCCCTGCAGGGGTGGAAGTGAGCACCCGGCGTGCGAGAAGGCAGAAATCAGGGTTTGCATATCAAAACAGAATGAAAAGTGCAGTGCAGGATGCCTGTGCAGTTTCCATGGAATCAGCAGGCTTTCCTGGGAAGTCAGCAGCAGAACAGCAGCATTCAGGGCATGGCTCCTGCTGGAGTCTCCATCCCACCCCTCTGCTCTTCCATCCAGCTGTTCGCTCCCATCTGTGGCTACAGAGAAATTATGGCTCCTTCCACAGGAGGAGAAACCTGCTTAACCATGTTCTGCCAGTTATGGGTGCTGGAAAATATGTCAGACCTTCAATATATTATGTAGAACCTGATCATGGACACCAGGTAGAAAAGTTGGAGACAATCTGGTACAACATACCAGGGCATACTGCTCCAGGCTGTGGTTGAAAGCTCCTGAATTTATCTTGCTGTGAGCAGATACTGTGTACTTTATTTAAAAAGAAAAAAAGCAGCAATCTGTTTTCCTAACATGGCTTTTTGTGAGGGTGTTGAATGGATCTGGTTGTTCACAGTTAAATCCTGCCTTTCCTCGACCTTGGAAATGGCTACATTACATTTACAAGTAATTTTCTGCAAGCTTATTAATTGACTGTGAAGGTCAGATATGGCAAATTGTCACATTATCTTGGGTGTAGTCATTATTGTCCTGAAACTCCTTTGAAGTCCAGAGACCCAGGAGGATCTGCCCAGTGTAACTGAGCAGATTTCTAAGTGTGGATCTAAGTTCCTTTCTCTTTTTCAGGGTCTGAGTAAAAAAGTTGGGGTATCTTCCTCCATCCTGCAAGGGCTTTGGATCTCCTACAGTACTGAAGGTCTTTCAATGGCGTTGGCATCTCTGAGAAATCTCTACACCCCAAACATAAAGGTACTGGAGGAGGAGGAGGTGGAGAGCTGGGGGGCTCAAAATTCACACAAGAAGCTCCAGCAATGGGCAGTGACCATGCAGAGCATTCACTGGAGCTATGTGCAGTGTCCTGGCCAGGCTGAGCAGCTTGCTGAGTGTTTGTCCTGAGCTGAGGAGTGGCCTTCAGTCAGTTGAGATTTTTTTACCATGTGATGTAGTCTGTCAACTTTGTTGAAGGATCTCCTTTTCATTGCAATGAGCAAACAGTGAGTTTGTGCCTGTGCAAAATGGGATTTTCCCTTCCCAAAGATGTGGAATGCAATAACTGATGTTGGAACTTGACATGTAAGGGGCTCTGGCTTAGGTGGGCATGAGCTCTGAGGTGGCACCAAATCCAACAGCACGTGTTCCTGTACTGGTTCAGGCACTTCTTTTGCAGTGTAAGATGAATGTGTTGACTTAGGTGAGCCCATCTCTACAGCAGAAAGGATTTCAGACAGAGATACAGGTTTGGAATTGTTTTCTCATGTGGGAGGTGTTTATCCCAGGTCCTTCCCACCCAGGTGAGGTGAGCTCAGTGTCTGTCCCTGTGTCCCTTCCTTGTCACTCTCAGCCATCAGGTGCCAGCTTTTCCACTTGATGAGGGCAAAGGGAGCCAGTCCAACCCTGGAGAGAATCCCATGGGAAGGGTGCTGAGTACAGCTCTCTCCAGCTGTGTGTTTTGATTCCCCATCCCCTCCATGTCCCCAGATGCTCCAGCAGGGCTGGAGTGACTGTTCCAAAGCAAAGGGTGGTGGCACCTTCAGACCACTTCCTAGCCACCTGGGAAATGATTAAACTGCTCCATCTGCATCAAATGGGACCATCTGTTGGGCAGATATTTTTGCTCAGCAGTTTGCTGTTTGTTTGGAGATGTGTAGAGGGTTTCTGCTGTGGTGTCACCCTGGCAATAAGCTCCTGTCTCTCTGTGAAGCTCAGCCTGAGGCTCTCCTTCCTTGCGCAGGTCAGTCGGCTGCTGATTTTGGGAGGTGCAAACGTGAATTATCGGACAGAAGTTCTGAACAACGCCCCCATCTTGTGTGTCCAATCTCACCTGGGCTACGCAGAGATGGTGGCCTTGCTCTTGGAGTTTGGGGCCAACGTTGATGCTGCTTCTGAGAGCGGCCTGACCCCGCTGGGCTACGCGGCTGCCGCCGGCTTCCTGAGCATCGTGGTGCTGCTGTGCAAGAAACGGGCCAAGGTAAAGGAGCCAAAAGCTGCTCTGAGCTGCTCCATGTGTGCTCAGGGCTGGGTGGGTGTCATGGTTTGACCCTGGCACAACGCCATGGGTCAGACCACCACAGTAGGAGCTGCAGGCAGGACATGGAATGCTTGCTAGGGAGCATCCTCCAGCAGATGAAGGCAGGAGGCTGCTTTTGGTGTTGCTTTCTTTTCTCTGCTAAAATGTAGTGGGTTTAAAAGTCCCACATTGACACCAGCTCCTGAGAGCCAGTAATTGGTGTCTGGAATTCAGGTCTGAGGTAGGAGCTGCCTTGTGACGCTGCACTGGTGACCTGCATAAGGATGTTCTGGAGAAATCCTTGAACTTCGCAAGGTTAAAATGGCAACGCTGCTTTTCCAGCACAAAACATTCTTTAAATATCTCCCTGAGACACATTCTCCTAAAATTTTCATCAGACTTGTCCTAGAAAAATCCCTTTTGTTTAGCTTTGTGATGAGTGGAGGTTTAATTGTATATTATGAGTCAAGTCAAAATACTTTGTTGAAGAAGAAAATTATGCTGATTTTTGAAGTGGAGCCTCCTGGAAACAATTTGTGGTTTCTGTATATCTTTAATTTTAGTTCAAAAGGCAAAATATGGGTTTATGTCGTTTTGGTATGGATGTCAGGATGACTGAGGGACTGTTTAGATCTTGCTGGGTTATGTTGTCTGTAATAATGTGAGGACGGTATGAAGGAAAAAAAAAAATTTTGCTTTTGTTGGATATTTTGAGAGAGTTTAGTGATGTGAGTCCTGCCACTCATAGTTTTCCTTGAATATCCCTAACAGTACTGAGAAATACCCCAAAACACAGTTTGGTGTAGTTTGAAGACTGAGATATTTGCAGAAAATTCCAATACTGATCACTGAAGGAGTTGAAAAAAGAGAAATATTGATATATTATTAATGTGAATGTGTTATAATACATTAAATATTTCTCATATGTATTACATAACTGTAATTTAGGTCAGGCCTTGGCACAGGTTCCCAGAGAAGCTGTGGCTGCCCCTGGATCCTTAGAAGTGTCCAGGGCCAGGTTGTATTTCAATACACAAGAAAATTTGAATACTGGACTTCAGGACACAACAGAAAAAATATTTTTGTAGTCTTTGAGTTTTTGAAGAAAACTGGAGAAACCTAAAAAAAAAGTAATTATATTTTCCCTAAAGCAAACATTTGTGGCCAAGATAATGCCAGAGCCTGGGACATTGCTTTGGAAGTGTTTGTTTTCTGGTCATGGAAGTGATAGTTTACCAGAAAAATGCACATTTTGCACACGTGGCATTATTTTGAAACAGGGACTGGAAACTCTGAAGAAGCAAAGATGTATTGCTCATGATTTTTTGTTTAACTGTATCTTTTAATCTCTTTTCTAGGTGGATCATTTGGACAAAAACGGGCAGTGTGCCCTGGTCCATGCTGCCCTCAGGGGACATCTGGAGGTGGTGAAGTTCTTGATCCAGTGCGACTGGAGCATGGCTGGACAGCAGCAGGGAGTGTTCAAGAAGAGCCACGCAATCCAGCAGGCCCTGATTGCTGCTGCCAGCATGGGCTACACCGAGGTAGGACTGCTCTGCCTCTGCAGGGAGGGGAACCAAGGCTTGGCCTTCTGCTGCCCACCCACCAGAGAACGTCCAGAGGTGGAGTCCAGAGCACCTCTGTCCTGCTCTCTGTCCCATCCCAGTGCTCACAGATCCCTGTGGTCAAGGCAGGCATCCAGGAGAGGAAGGATAAAAGCCTTTAAGTTGTCAGAATAAACTTTTTTGGAATAAACTTTAAACAGGGATAAGATGGATGGACACACGTTGCCTACACCGCTCCTCCAGCATGATGGGGAGTGTGAGGACATGTAACTTTGGACTGTGTGTTGAGGGAGAGAAGAGACAGAGAGCTTCCTCTGCCATCCTGACAAAGATTTGTGATGGGGAAAATTATATATGGAATAATTGAGGTTGGAAGAGACCATTAAGGTCTTTGAGTCCAAGTGTTAACCCAGTGCCAAGCCCACCACTGCCATTAGTACTCCAAAGAGCCCCAGCGACCCACAGTTCCTTCTCCTTTCCTTAAGAGTGAGTTTCTTTCCTACCAAATACCTCCTCTCAGCCTCATCTCCTCTAGGAGATGCACCCACTGCACACACCAGGTCATCTCCAACAGAACAGACACAGTCACAGGGAACTGACCGTACCAAGTCTCATGTGCCATCATATCAAGACACTTGGCAAAGTGTTTTTTGTATTTGTACAGGGCAGCAAGTTCAGTGATTAATCTCAGGAGGAATATTTCCTTGATGTCAGGGTGCCAGGCAGAGGCTGTTCCCTTCCCTCTGTGTATCACAAGCAGCTCGTGTGATGGTGTCAGCAGTTCCTGTATAACACATTTGAGTTTCTGATCTGACATCATTTTGTTTTAGATCGTCTCCTACCTGCTCGATCTTCCAGAAAAAGATGAAGAGGAGGTGGAGAGAGCACAGATCAACAGCTTTGACAGCCTCTGGGGAGAGACAGGTGATTTCTGTAGAAGCTGTAGCTTCCCTTCCCTTCCCTTCCCTTCCCTTCCCTTCCCTTCCCTTCCCTTCCCTTCCCTTCCCTTCCCTTCCCTTCCCTTCCCTTCCCTTCCCTTCCCTTCCCTTCCCTTCCCTTCCCTTCCCTTCCCTTCCCTTCCCTTCCCTTCCCTTCCCTTCCCTTCCCTTCCCTTCCCTTCCCTTCCCTTCCCTTCCCTTCCCTTCCCCCAACCACCCAACTGAGCAGCCTTTTGTCTACATGAAACAAATCTGTAAGTTCATATGAAACTCAAGACTCACTTTCACATAACTGTATTATTTATTTTCCCAAAAGTAAACAGAGAGTTAAAATAAATTTGGAGAGAAATGCAGGTTTCCACCTAAAAATAGCAATCTGCTCTGAAAATCTGAATCCTGGCTTGTCTGAGTTTTGATACTTGTTGCTCATGTCTCATCTTCCACAGAGCAGAACCAAATGCCTGGCTCAATGATATCAGCCTGATGTCATCCAAATGGCAGTGCCAAGTGACATCATAAGTTTAGGAATTGCTGACAGCACACTGTAGCCAATTCCAGATGGAGCATTTCCCCCTGGGACAGAACTAACATCAAAACCCAGCAGAAAAGTGTCTGAGTCACTTATGCTATCTCCATCAGAGTTGGAGGTGCAAAAAACATCTCCATCAAACTGTTTGTCTTGCTGCCAGGCTGTGAAACAGATACACATGCTGGATGGGAGCAGTTTAATAATTCCTTCTCCAGATAAAGTTGTTTTTTCTACAAGAAAACACAGCAGCAGGAACAGAAAACACTGTTGCAGATCCCTGGTGTATGAGGCCGTGGTTTGACATTGCTCACTGACAGAGATGGGCACATCCACACCTGAGCCTGGTCTCAGGCTCTGTTTGGGCTGTTTTGAGAAGCACAGCAGTTGTTGTGTGGTGTTTATGCCAGGACTTGGTTATTGCACGGTGAGTGGTCCTTCTGGAGCTACATCCTCATGGAAAAGCTGCACAATTCCTGTTTACCAGCACTGGATCCTGGTTGCTGCTCCTTGGCTGTGCCCTGTGGACACATCTTGGTTGTGCTGGGCCATGGGAGCTCTCCAGCAGACTGTGAAACTTCAAACCAGCCCATTTTCATCTTCCTTAATTCCTCCTGGAGGAGCAAGGTCTGGCTGCTCAGTGGTACAGGAGCTTTTGAACTTCCCTTGAGCTGGAGCTGCAAAGGACAGGCTGGAGCCACGTACCCACTCCAGTTGCTTGGACCTTGAGGAACAGAGCAGCAGAAAGATGTGTCACCACAGGCAGAAGGAATTGCAAAGCAAAGTGGAGAAATAGTGGATCAAATCATCCTGTTTCAGTAAAGTCTTCTCCAAAGAACAAACACCAAACACTGGAGTGATTCACATTTTCATTGTTGCAAACATAAGTAATTTTGATGTAAAATACCTCAAATTAACCTGCAACATTTCAAGTGCAGGCAGGCTTAGCAGTGGAACCCAGCAGCCCTGCATGCCAATCCCTCTGCCTCCTTCTATATTTGTAGCTTACGTTTAAAACCCACATGGATCTGATTATAGATTTTGCAGAACGTTCTGCTTGTGGCAGCAAAATGATTTTTCATTTAACTCTTGGTGTCTCTCAACCCCAAGAGAAGAAATTTCAGCCATAATATGGAAGAGAATTGAGAATTAATTAAATCCCCCACCATTAACAGTGTTGCAGTTGGAAACCCATCAACACCTTGTAATCGGCCAACCCACAGAAATGTACTTCAAAGAAAAAACAAGCGACATCAGTCAGAAATAGACTCCCACCTTCTGCTCCAACTCCTACCAGAAGCAGCAGAACGTGGAGCCAGTGGAGCTGTGCTGAAGTGCACAGAAAGTTGTCGAGAGGGAGGAACCAGAAAGTCTAAAATTAATACTGAATCAAGCCACCGGCAGGTCCTGAACTTGAAACTATTTTCAGATTGGATATGTGTTCTCTAACTGAACCACACTTCTGAGCTAACAGAGCACATTTTATCAGGGAAAGAGCTCTCAGGTGCTGCTTCTACCCTCCTGTAATATCATGAGCATATGAAAATGGGAGATATTTTTGGGTTTGCACAAAGACCCTGGCTGGTAGGATCAGCCCTGGCCAGAAACAAAGCCCAGAAACAATGTTCTTGGAAAACAGGTGAACAAATCCATCCTGTTTTGCTTTCCAGTTGTTTCCCTGGTTTTAAAGATCTGCAGACTGAAGTGGGATATGGAAAATAATGGATTACACTGCTCTGTGCTTGTTTGGACAAAGAAAAGCCATCAATGTGACTGATATCAGTAGCTGGCAGGGTCTGTCAGTGCCTCCTGCTTGATCCCTCACTTGCTCCCTTGTACTCACGGTGGCATGAGGCAGTGCCAGGTTGCAGAAGGTCTTGTCAAGTACCTGAAGACCTTTATTTTCTCTGGATATTGTGCCCCTTCTCAGATACATTTGGCCTCACAGCCTATGGCTTTGGCATTGAGGAAAAGAGTAACAATTGATGATCACATTTCTTGGCAGCTAAACCTGAACCTCAGTCACACCTTTAGCCTCAGTCACATTTGAACCTCAGACACCCCTTGAACCTCAGTCACAAGTGCTTGGAGATTATTTTATATTTATTGGGGGTTCTCATCCCATTTCACTGGGTAGAAGCTGGTTGTCCCAAGCAGCCTCGTTCCATGACATTATGTAAACTTTTCATGGAAGAGTTGACCTCTGAGTAACTAAAATTACAAGAGTGGAAGCTTGAAAGTGGAAGGTGGAGTTCCTGTACCAATCCAGCCCATTTTCTTTGTTGGTTTTCCCTGCCATGAGATCGGTTTGGCATTTCAGGCCCCATCACTTCGATATCCATCAGAAAGACAAGTTTCCTGGTAGGAGAACAGTCCCATGAGCGCGTTGCCCTCCCCCTGACTGCTCTCCTGTCTCGTGCAGCTCTGACGGCGGCGGCGGGGCGCGGGAAGCTGGAGGTGTGCAGGCTGCTCCTGGAGCAGGGCGCCGCCGTGGCGCAGCCCAACCGCCGCGGCGTCGTGCCGCTCTTCAGCGCCGTCAGGCAGGGCCACTGGCAGGTCAGTGGGGTCCTCCCCGATGGTGGGTCAGGCCATCCCTTCTGTCTTGCTGGAATAGGCATGGAGAAGACAAGCCTCAGCTGTTTTGGGGAATGGTCAGAGCAAAAAGAAGTGGTACTGGTTCTACTGTCACCCTGTGTTGTAGAATCATGGAATAGCAATCATCTAATTCCATCCCCATCCTGTGGGCAGGAATACCTCCCACCATCCCGGGTTTCTCCAAGCCCCATCCAGCCTGGCCTTGAACAGTTCCAGGGATGGAGCAGCCACAGCTTCTCTGGTTATCTCACCATTTGAGAAGCAAACGGGATGCTCATGCCTTACAAGAACATTTTTCCTGTCCTTATACCTCCCTTCATAATCCTTAATCAACCCTCCAGCAGTCCCAGAGGCCACCATACCTGTAGGGGTGGGAGTTTTTTAGAACGTGGGGTCTGTTCTGCTTTTCCTTGGCTCTGGCATCTTCTCAGCTGTGTCTCCACGTGCAGCCTGAGTCCCTGAGTCGTGGCTTTGTGTGCTGCAGATCGTGGACCTGCTGCTGACGCACGGCGCTGACGTGAACATGGCAGACAAGCAGGGCCGGACGCCGCTGATGATGGCCGCGTCCGAGGGGCACCTGGGCACCGTGGAGTTCCTGCTTGCACAGGGTCAGAGCACCTGCTGGGGACTGTGCATCCCACCACACCAGCTCCTGCTTCATCCTGAGCAAAATTTGGGCTCAGCTCAGGATCAGCTGGAGGGGCTTTCCCACAGCTTCAGGGCGGTTCCTGGGTGCAGTGTGGGCAGCGTGAGAAAAGGCTGGCAGTGCTTTGAGGTGCTGGAGAGGGTCCAAAGAAGAAAACAGAGGTGGGGAAGGGTCTGGAGCACAATAAGGGTGCTGGGAGAAGCTCAGCCAGGAGTAAAGGTGGCTCAGGGGGGACCTTCTGGCTCTGCACAGCTTCCTGGCAGGAGGGGGCAGCCAGATGGAGGTCAGGCTCTGTTCCCAGGGAATAAGGGACTAGAGGAAAAAGCCTCAAGTTGCTCTAGGGGAGGGATAAAAGAGTTGTTCAGCCCTGGCACAGGCTGCTGAGGACAGTTGTGGAACCCCCATCCCTGAAGAAATTTAAAGGATTTAAAGATGAGGGGCTCAGAGACATGGTTAGTGGAGGGCTTGGCAGTGCTGGTGGAACAATTGGATTCAATGATACTGAAGTCTTTTCCAACCTGGATGAGTCTGTGATTCCACACTGTCCTCCCTTGCAGCCTGTGTCCCACCTTGGCATTCCTGATTGCTCTAGATGCTGTTTGTCTCCTCCCCCAGTGACACTCCACACTGTTGAGAGCTCTGGCTGGAGGTTTCTGAGCACACCTGGAGCAAACATTGCCATGCTCTACTGCTCCACAAACAGTTTGTGCCAGCAGGGAGACCTCTTAGGCTGCTCTCAGCTGTGCAGACCAGGGATGTGTCAGCTGGGATTAACAGGAGCGTTTAGGAAATTCACATCATTCCCACATTTGCTGAACATTCTAGAGGCAGGGAATCTCATGCTGGGAGGTTTAGAGTTTGCCTCCAGGAGAAAAGCACTGCAGCAGCAATTCATCCCAGCTGCTGGCAAGAGCATCCCGCAGGTAGCTGCAGCTCCTCGCAGGAGCAGAGTGATACAGATCATCTCTGCACTCTCCAGAGCCAGAGCCATGGCTGTGCCATGGCAACAGGAGTTGTCTTCATGCCATGAAGAGGAGTGTTCACTTAAAGCTGCTGTTCAGCTGTCATATCCGTATCCATATGCCGTGTGCAGCAACACTGACCCGTTGGTATGGCAGCGCCATTTCCTCATCCAAGAAAACGTCAAGTCCTCCTCTCCTTGGCTTGCAGTTGGCAGTAGTGTATCCCACAACGTTGTATTTATATTGGGTGAAGTTCAGGAAGAAATACTGCTGGAAATTGTCTACTTTTGGGTAAAGGGGAGGGGAGTGAAGAAGGGAAAATATGTGCTTTTTTAGGAGAACTGAGCTGAATTGACTTAATTCCCCATGGTGACCTGCTGAAACAGCAAAATGGTCTTCATCTCTGACTCACACAGGCTGGAATGGGGTTGGATTAAGTTAAAAAAAATACAAAGATGATGTCTCAGATGAGGGAAGTCAGATCTACCATGCTACTCAGATGTTTGCCAGGAAAGCCTGCAGAGGTAGGCGTGAAAAAGTTTGCAGCTTGGTGTGAATCAACCCATTTGCCACAGTTTTCTTCCCATCAGTGTATTTGAAGTTGCCACAGAGGGTGGGATCTGTGGTGGTAGAAACGTTAATAAAGGAATTAATAATTATGTACAGAGCTCTCTGAAAACAAGCTGTCATTGCTGAGCAGAGTGTTTGCGGTAAACAGCGCTAAACAATGGAGAGCTCTGAAAATGAACTGCTGCTTGTTCCTCCAGGTGCCTCCATTTCTCTGATGGACAAGGAGGGCTTGACAGCCCTCAGCTGGGCCTGCCTGAAGGGCCACCTGCCCGTGGTGCGTTCCCTGGTGGAGAATGGAGCAGCCACGGACCACGCGGACAAGAACGGCCGCACGCCGCTGGACCTGGCAGCGTTCTATGGCGATGCTGAGGTGGTGAGTGGCCCCTGGCACTCCCAGAGGAAATGGGCACTTGGTGTAGAAGCCATAAAATCACACAGTTCAGCTTGATGTAGCAATGAGCACACGTAGTAGTCCTGGCTCTCCATATGGGAAGGTGCTTCCACAGAAGCTGATCCAAGAATCCCAGAATGGTTTGAGTTGGAAGGGATCTTAAGGACCATCTCGTCCCACTATCACAGGTTGCTCCAAGCCCCGTCCAACCTGGTCTTGAACATTCCAAGGGATGGGGAAGCCACAGCTTCTCTGGGCATCCTGTGCCAGGGCTTCACCACCATTGCAGGGAAGGATTTCTTCCTAATACCCAGTCAAGACCTATTTTTTTTCAATTGAAAGCCATTCCCCCTTGTTCTGTCATTCCAGGCCCTTGTCCAAAGTCCCTCTCCAACCTTTTTAGAGCCCCTTTAGGCACTGGAAGAAGCTCTAAGCTATTCCTGGAGCCTTGCCTTTTCCGGGCTGAACAATCCCAGTTCTCCCAGCCTCATTAACAGAGGTGCTCTAGCCTTTGGTGCATCTCCATGGCCTTCTCTTGGACTTGCTCCAGCAGGTTGATGTCCTTCTTGTACTTGAGACCCCAGAGCTGGATGCAGCCCTCCAGAATGGAGTAGAGGGACAGAATCCCCTCCCTCAACCTGCTTCCCACAATGTACCCTCAGACACTGTGGAGATACTTCTAGCCCAGGCAGTGGAGAAGAGCAAACTTCTGCTGATCCTACACCCCCAGCAGTGTGTGGGGGTCTCATCCAAGGGCAGAACTGACTGTTGGGCTTCTCATTGCAGGTTCAGTTCCTGGTGGACCATGGGGCCATGATCGAGCACGTTGACTACAGTGGCATGCGGCCCCTTGACAGAGCGGTGGGCTGCCGCAACACCTCGGTTGTCGTCACCCTCCTGAAGAAAGGAGCAAAGATAGGTAGGAGCAGGGGGACACTGCCATCAGCTCTGTGCTCAGTCAGGACTCAAACAGAGGGGCTGGCACCCTAAAAAATACAAGTATAACCCAGAGGCAGCCTCAGCCCCAGCCGCTGCTTCGCACTCCGAAAGCAGACGGCGAGCCAGGACTATTTGGTTCTCTTTAGTAAAATGGGGACTTTATTATTTTTCCTGATTACTTAGCAAAAGTTAATCAATAAACAACTGTTTCTTTGGCAAGGTCTTTCCTCTGGTAACGCTTTTTCTATCTTTACTAGTCTGAGTTGCCAAGTGTACTGTGCCCATGCCTTGCTGTGAGCTGCTGCGTTCACTTGCTCTGTGTATGCTTCCAGACCTCAGTGTACCTGCACTGCGCCACACAGCCGCTCACGTTACGTTTTCCTGTGAAAGGGGATTTTGCTGGTGCATTGGCTTCCTCGCTGCCTGCCTCTCACAGCTGCTTTTTTCCTTTCTTTTTTTTTTTTCACCTTCATCCATTTTTTTCCCCCCTCTCTCCTACAACTTCTTGTTTTCTCCTTTCTTTGAAGGTTGTCAGACGTTACCGAGTCGCCCACGAGGTATATCTCATTGCTGTCAGCATCAGCTTCGATCTGATAGCTTTGTTAGCCTTGCTTTCTCCTGTTTGATTTAGTCTGCATGCGTCCCCAACACCTCTAATCTTTTAATTTACCTCACCTTCAAATAATTTTTTTAATGACTGTTGCAGAGAATAACTTGAACTCAAAAACTAACCTCCTTCCCCCGAAACGTACTGAATCTACTTATAGAGTATTGTTGACTTACTCTTCACCCACACTAATGAGCTGTCCTCAAATTTTTGCCACCCCTTCCCTCCCAGTGTTAGTCCTTGAGACACAAGCTGGCTCTGCAGGGTGGTCCCTGTGCAGAGCCAGTGCCCCCAGCCCAAAGATGCCTTCAGCACCAGCAGCACTTACACACAGCCTTTCCTTTGTAATTGTTTCTGCCTTAATGGATTTTCTACTCTAGTCTATCACATCTTGTGAAGCTGGAAATCACAATCCACTTAACCACAAACCACCCATCAACAGTCAAACTGCAGATTCCCTAGTACACTTCCATAGATTTGAGTTTAGAAATGCTTTTATGTAACCGCTCTGATTTTTCCTTTAAATACAGTTTGTTTCCCCCATCTCAGCCTGTCCCATATTCAGCACTGCCCTCTTGTGGAAACTGCTCCATCATTTCCCAGAGCACTGGGATTAGCCTTAATGACTGCAAAGGAAAACCATTGCAAGGGGGATGACGTTAATTTAGGTGTCAGAGGAATTGTCAGCTCAGTCCTTTGGAGCACTCTGCCCTTTGACCATGCCAAGTTGTTCTCTCCAGCAGAAATTCCCACCCCAGGGTATTTTTTTCCACCCAGCTTCCTACCACCCTTGCATTGTATGAGTTCTTTACCCATCATGCATCCTGTACACTACAGGTCCAGCAACCTGGGCAATGGCAACCTCCAAACCAGACATCATGATCATCCTCTTGAGCAAGCTGATGGAGGAGGGAGACATGTTTTATAAGGTGAGAAGGGTGGGTTTGGAACATGCAACAGATGCAACTTGCAGCATCGTTTGGTGTGAGGTTTTGGCCATGTTAGGTCAGTGGTTGGTCCTCCTCAGCCTAAATGGTTCTGTGATCCTAATGCTGCTGCCTTAACCCATAGCAAGTAAAAGCTCCTACTCACAGCATTCCTTGTGTTCTAAACTGTTTGGTTTTGGTTAGTGGGGTTGGAGAGGAGGGGATTGATTGCCCAAATCTGTAACAAAGCTGAAACAAAGCCAAGTTGCATTGGATTAGAGCCAGCACTTCATTTCCTCTTTGAAAACAGCAGGACCTAAGTGTTTGTTGGGAGTGCTGCTGCCATTGCGTCAGGGCTGGCAGCCTTGTCACTACCTGGTGAGCTCACTGTTGGGGATCAAGGCAACAGGATAAAATACCCCAGAAAAACTCCCAGGTTAACTTCTTGCAATGAGAACAGATTGTCAGGACACAGCTGGCTTTGTCATGTCCTTTAGCCCATGGAGACATTCCACTGTTACAGTTAGGTAGTCTTTTTTTGCTCTCTGTTTGTTTAAGCCAGTCTTTAAAACCTGGGGATTTGCACACACATAAAAATCGTGCAAGTACAACAATGATTCACTGTGAGGCTCTGAGGGTGAAGCAGAAAATACGCAAAGCTGGCATTGTAGTAGGAGTTATCTGCCAGAGATACATGATACAGCTGAGAAACCTGAGTCTATAGGTTGTTAAAAATCCTGTTCGTAGCTGCAAAATTTATGTTGGGTCCTGAGGAACTGTGTGTGTCCTAGATCCCATCCTGCCCTCTTTCTCTCACCCTGCCTGTCGGCTGCCCCCCTTCAGGGTGCACATCATCCCATCCCAAAATTAGTTGCCCAAAATAGCAGAGATGAGTCACCTTTGAAGGTGACTGTTGCCTACCAATAATTATAAATGAAACCCACTTAACAGACTTAGCAAAACTCTACATCAAAGAGTTTTAAATCTGAAGCCCAGGGAGGTGAATCTCACCCTGTTTGTCCAAGTTCAGAGCTATGGCAGAGCTCTAACATTTGTCTTTGCTATTGCAGAGGCTTCTCTGAGCCCCAGAGCTCCACCCAAAGTCCCACAATTTGTGTTCCTTACCCTCCTGGATGTGTGTTAAGCTTTGGGTGGAGGGTGTTTTCCAGGAATGGGTAACTGATCACCCAGCTCAAAAGACCATCCAGCCAAGAGCCAGATGGAGTTGTATCGAGTTAACACCATTTCTCCACGTTTCCTCCTGTAGCGTGACAGCTCTGTATGAAGTGGGAGATCTCAACTTGTGCAAGGCATCTGCCTTTCCAGCTCAGATGTTCCCTTGATCAAATGTTCTGCCCTTCTTTTCTAGGGAAGAGCTAAGTAGTGAAGTTGTGCTTCCTTAGCCACCTAAAACATTGGTTGGGCTGGTGAGTGAATTCTCTGCAGGGAGGTACACTCAACCCAAGGATGAGTTTTGACATGTTTTCCTTCTAATAGAAAGGTAAAGTGAAAGAGGCTGCCCAGCGCTACCAGTATGCTCTGAAAAAATTCCCCAGAGAGGGGTTTGGAGAAGACCTGAAAACCTTCCGTGAGCTGAAGGTGTCGCTGCTTCTCAACCTGTCGCGGTGTCGGAGGAAAATGAATGTAAGTGTCCCCTCTTTTCATGGCAAACCCAGCAGTTTTATGCCTCTGCAGACATATCCAGCCCTAATCGTGCTGTGGCCTCTCAGATCTCTCCTCTCTGTAACCTGGTTGTCCTTCACAGAGCACTGACATTTTATAATTCCAAAGCAGTAGTGGTTTAGTGTGTGTTTCAGATGATTAAAAATTCATTGCTGTGTTTATAGCTCTTTGAATTTTTTATTACTCCCTTTTGATGATGATGTTCACATCGTCACATGGGGGTGGAGGCATTTTCCAGATTTCTGGGGCAGCAGTGAGGAGGAGCCAGGAGATATGCTCCTTTGAATACTAATTAATTTCAAATGAAGGAGCATATGCTTAGGGGGTTAGCACTTCCCCAGGGCAGTGACTCATCCAGAAACACCTCCACAAGACTCCTTCTGGGCCCAGAACTTCCAGATCCCTGTCACTCTCCCCACTGCAATCTGGCAGCATCCAGCAACCAGCTCCTGCAGATGCCTGTTCTGCTCCCCTTCCCTGATTTGGAGTGCAGGGACATTCACTTCCACAAATTAAAGTCCCCATAAACTCAAAAAGTGACATAGCTGAGGTCATGAGGCAGCAAAGGTTACACTGGAGGGGAAAGACCTTTGCCAGGCAAGTCCTGTTGGCAGTTAATGCAGCTCTGTCCTTCACAGGCAATTTTCTTCAGCTCCTTGAAGAATGTCACTGTGTTCAGGGAAGCAGAAGGGTGTGGGAAAGGTTTCCTATTGCTTTGAGCTGTGGAAAAAAATTGTTCATGAGATAACATTCCAGCCTCTGAAAGACCAGATGTTTCCTCAAGACTGTAGGTTGTTGGAGAGGGATTTACATGCACATGTTGGGGACACAGTGAGGCTTGCTGGCCTCTGTGGGTGATGACAGTAACTTGGGTTGACAACACCTGAGTCTTTGTAAAGGCCATCATAGCTCCCTGTCTGTAAATGATGTTGAATCCATGTAAAAAAATATTCCAAAACCATCAAGTTTTCCATGCAGTATGAAAAAGAAAGTCCATACTAAGTTTGTTTTCTTCCATGCTGTATGTATTTTAAATTCTGAATTTACTCACTTGCTTACCTGCACACCTATTCAAATGACAGGATTTTGGAATGGCGGAGGAATTTGCCACTAAAGCACTGGAGCTGAAGCCCAAGTCTTACGAAGCTTACTATGCAAGAGCAAGGGCCAAACGCAGCAGCAGGTGAGCAGGGACAGAGGGGAGGAGGTGAGGGGCCAGTCTCTGCCAGCCTGGCACATCAAGGGTGGGCACCCACCCTGCAGGGCCAGGCAGTGCCCCCATGGGAGGAAACGGCCAAGGAACGTTCGTTAGTGAGACCACAAAGTAATGCCCTCCCTCATCTGGTGATTTCTGAGCCCAAATGTTTTGGGAGGTTAGCAGAACTTTGTCTGGACATCTTACAGCACTGCAGACCTGTGCACCAAAGAGGGGTGTTCTTTTTCAAAGTACACTTTAGTTTGACCACAACTTGGATTCAAAGCAGAATATGACTCATGGTCTGTGTTATACCAGAGGGAAGACTCATTCATCACAGTGGTCTCCTGTAGCCTTAAAATCTGTGCATGTCTGCATTTCCTGCAGCCCTTTCTGCCCAGCAGATGCTGCTGACCAGCTGGGCAGTGGCTGCAGGCAGGCACTGGCCAGGGAGCCTCCAGCCAGAACTTGTGCCCAGGCACTCCTGGAGAGCTGCAGCACAGGGATCTCCCTGTTCACCTACCTCCCTGAAGGCTAAAAGATGTGAGATTAGATCCATTTGCCATTCCTAATGAGCAGCAGGGCTGCTTAGGAGTCCTGTTCTCAAGGACTGGGCACCCTGCCACTGCATCTCTGTTTAACTGGCAGCCAGAATGTCTCACATAGCAGGGCAGGTATGTGAGCCCCTCTGTGCAAACATCCCAGCTCAGCAAACACCACCAGTGTGTGACATTCCATGCTGGAGGCAAGTGTGGAACTGGGCCCCTGGCCCAGCTGGTCCAGGTCCTGACGTGGGAGGTGAAGCCACAACTTTCTGTTCCACAGAGGAGCCCTGCAAGCTGAGCTGTGCACACACCTAACGCCTTTCCTTTAATGGTTTCCTCACCATTGTTCCCAAAACATTAAGAGGAACCTTAAGACCCATGTTCCTTTTCAGATGATATCAGCCTCCCACATAGCAGTGTCCTTTTCTCCCTGGGACACTCTAACAGAAACTGTCACCACTTTGGCTTTACATTTCCTGTCCCAGTCTGTGCCCAGCAGCACTCCTGGGGTCACCCAGCTGGTAGGAGAGGAGGCCTTTCCTTATTCCTGATCTTCAGTAGCTTGTACAGAAAATTAAGCTGGTGCTGGGGGGGGATCACAGATGGGAGCTTTTCCCCCATCTGGGTGGGTTTTCCCAGATCACAGTCATGTTCAAACACACAGTTTTGCTCTCCAGAGTGAACAGTGTCCCTGTAAATGCCAACTCCCTTCCCAATCCCCCACCTCCCTGTTACACCTCCTAGGCTGGCCTTTCCCTCACAAAGGCTTCCCTGGGCTCACAGCCTCTGGCACATTGCTTGATTGCTTCATTCCAAAGAAGTTAGCCAAAATCCACTGCAAAATTGGAGAGACAAGCCTTGCCCAGAGCGCTGACCTGCGGGAGCCCCTGAGCTCTGAAGCCAGGCCTGACGCTGGGTGGTCTTGGCATCAGGCAGGAGTTAAATTTTCACTGGCGTGAGTGGTTGTAGCTCTGTCAGAGCTTGTTTACAGCACTTGTGAGCTGGGCTTGTGGTGATCAATGTGTTGGTGTCCCCTTCACTAAAACAGAGGTGAAGCTCATGGCAGTGCTAGGGGGAGTAATTAATTAGCCCCCAATGTGAGCTGCAGAGGCAGGCGTGTTTGCTAGTCTGGGTTGTGCCATCTAAGGACTGTGTTCCCTTCTTCTCCAGAATTTTCCCTCTGTTTGGATAACGTAAATCCAAGGGAGGCCCATAAGGCAGCATGGGAGAGGTGCAGCAAGCAGTAGCAATCACAGCTCCCTCCCTCAGTGACATGCACAAGCCATTTTATTCCCCTGGAATCTCTGCAAAGAGCTCCATCCAAATCCAAAGTACTTCCAGTTCTCATTTCTGTTCCTTTGTCAAGCAGGCAGTTTTCAGCAGCCCTGGAGGACCTGAATGAGGCCATCAAGCTGTGTCCTAACAACCGTGAGATCCAGCGGCTGCTGATGCGGGTGGAGGAGGAGTGCAGGCAGGTGCAGCAGCAGCAGCAGCAGCAGCAGCAGCAGCAACAACAGCAGCAGCAGCAGCAGCAACAGCAGCAGCAGCAGCAGCAGCAGCCATCACCTCCACTCCCAGTGGAGCCAGAACCCGAAGCCCAGCATGAAGAGCTGTATTCTGTGCAAGATATCTTTGAGGAGGAATACCTCGAGCAGGACGTAGAAAATATTTCCATTGGCTTACAGACAGAGTCCAGGCCAAACCAAGGGCTGCCCATCATCCAGAGCCCACCCCCATCTCCAGCTCACAGGGACTCAGCCTACATTTCTGGCTCACCGCTTGGCTCTCATCAGGTCTTTGATTTCAGGTCCAACAGCTCCGTGGGTTCACCAACCAGGCAGGGCTACCAGTCCACGTCTCCTGCTCTGTCGCCAACACACCAAAACTCACATTACAGACCCAGTCCTCCACACACATCCCCAGCTCACCAGGGCTCCACTTACCGCTTCAGCCCCCCTCCCGTGGGGAGCCAGGGGAAGGAGTACCAGAGCCCACCACCATCTCCCCTGCGCCGAGGCCCCCAGTACCGTGCCAGTCCCCCTGCAGAGAGCATGAGCGTTTACAGGTCCCAGTCTGGCTCCCCAGTCCGTTACCAGCAGGAGCCCAGCGGGGTGTCCCAGCTGCCCGGCAGACCCAAGTCTCCTCTCTCCAAGATGACGCAGAGATCCTTCCAGATGCCCCAGCTCCCCGTGGCCGTGCCGCAGCCGGGGCTGAGGCTGCAGCCAGCCAAGGCACAGATCGTGAGGAGCAACCAGCCCAGCTCCGCCGTGCATTCCAGTACTGTCATCCCCACTGGTGCCTACAGCCAGGTTGCCCACTCGATGGCCAGCAAGTACCAGTCGTCCTCGGGGGACATGGGGGTCAGCCAGAGCCGGCTGGTCTACCAGGGCTCCATCGGGGGCATCGTGGGTGACAGCAGGCCCGTGCAGCACGTGCAGGCGAGTCTCAGCGCCGGCGCCATCTGTCAGCACGGAGGGCTGGCCAAAGAAGACCTTCCACAGAGACCATCCTCGGCTTACAGAGGGGGGATGAGATACAGCCAGACGCCTCAGATTGGGCGAAGCCAGTCCGCCTCCTACTATCCGGTGTGCCACTCAAAGCTTGACCTGGAGCGTTCTTCCCTCCCCGCCAACCAGCTGGGCTCTCCAGATGTGTCTCACCTCATAAGAAGGCCCATCACAGTCAATCCCAGCGAAATCAAGCCTCACCCACCGACTCCAAGGCCTCTACTCCACTCTCAGAGCGTTGGCCTCCGCTTCTCCCCTTCCAGCAATAGCATCTCCTCCACCTCCAACCTGACTCCCAACTTTCGCCCCTCCGCCTCGATTCAGCAAATGGAGATTCCCCTCAAGCCAGCCTACGACAGATCGTGCGATGAGCTGTCCCCGGTGTCACCCACGCAGGGGGGCTACCCCAGCGAGCCAACCCGCTCCCGGACCACGCCCTTCATGGGAATCATAGACAAAACTGCTCGGACTCAGCAGTACCCCCACCTCCATCAGCAGAACCGGACCTGGGCCGTGTCGTCAGTGGACACTGTCATTAGTCCCACGTCTCCTGGCAATCTGCCCCAGCCGGAGTCCTTTAGCCCACCCTCTTCAATCAGCAACATTGCCTTTTATAACAAAACCAACAATGCACAGAATGGCCATTTGCTAGAGGAAGACTATTACAGCCCCCATGGGATGCTGGCCAATGGGTCCCGGGGAGACCTCCTGGAGAGAGTCACCCAAGCCTCCTCATACCCCGACGTCAAGGTGGCAAGGACGCTGCCCGTGGCGCAGGCCTACCAGGATAACCTGTACAGGCAGCTCTCCAGGGACTCCAGGCAAGGGCAGACGTCCCCAATCAAACCAAAGAGACCATTTGTGGAGTCTAATGTGTAAAAGACACTTGTTGGAGTGAGACCCTCATGTTTTCAGCACACACTTCCAAGCTTGATTTCCATGCATACTATTATAATTATTATTATTACTATTATTATTTTTATTTCTCTTTGATAGCTACATGATCAAGTTTCTCCGGTACTTTATGTGGTGGTCAGACAGCCATGCACGTGCTCCAGCCCTTTTGTTCCCCAGCTGACTGTGAAGCCAACATCAGCCGAGCCAGTATCATTTGCCCAATTCCAGCAAAATTCCAACCAGGATATCTTAGTCCATGGTGTGGGGTGGTCCAGAGATATCCCTACGCAGCAGGAGGTAACCAGCTCTTTTTCAAGAGACAATTGCCTTGGATTTAAATTGGTTTCTTTTCTCTCAGTGATCTCTTACTCAACTCTGATGGGAATTCCTAGGGAATTCCACAGGAGCCTTTCCCAAGGCTGCATCCACAGGTCCCCGTGCCAGCCAGGCTGTTTGGCTCTTTGCCCCAAAGAGTGGATGACCCTCAGTGATGTGATTTAACACCAGTAGCTATGCACAACACCCACAATACCTATTCTGATTCTGCTGGCTTACAGCACTTTCCTTCCTTATTTAACTTGTCACTGGCCAGAAGGGGTGGGGATCACACAGCACTTTGCTGCTTTCCAAGTACCTACCAGGTGTCCTCACACTGATTTCTTTGCTCGGGGCATTTTACAAGGTGTAAGGTTAGGCTTTTGTTACGTGTTTTAATCAGCCAAGGGAAGTGGCCAGGAATCTCTTGTGCATGAACTGGGGTTGCACTAACTTCTTCACACTGTTGGCAGACTTCACCTCACCCACAGCATTTGCATGGGGCAAGTCAGTGTTGGGGACTTCGTCTGGGGGGCATTTATCACTTGCAAGGAAGAGCAAAAATCTGACTTAGGAAATGGTATTCAAAGAGGAAAATTGCAATTCTTACTTTTTTTTTTTTACATTTTTTTTATGATGAGGATGTAGAACATGGCATGATGGTCCCAAAAGAGGAAGGGTCCTTCTACAGTCCCAGGCCTGCAGCATCCCTTCCCTCTGGCTCAGTCCTGCCAGGGCTCAGGGGCTGTAGCAAGGGCTGTGCTCCTCTAAGATCCTCTGTTCCCAAAATCCTGGAAAGGGACACCGTGTTCCATATCTGTGCATGGTGGAGACCATGTGTTGCTTTTTGAGAAGCTGTAGTTCAGAGAGACCTATTTATAATTTATTTATGTTATCTATTTCAGGACATTTTCCAGTGCAGGTTGGGTTTTTTCTATTATTTTTGGTTTTGTAATCAAATGCAAGTCACATCAAGACAACATGAAAAGCAGGGGCCGGTTCCAAAATCCTTTTTACAGGATTTTCACTTTTTTTTCAATTATTTGCTGAAAATTTCTTTTGAGGTGGGGGTGGAAGAACTTCCCTTACCAGTTCCTTTATTCCTGGTGGGTTTGTAATCTGCCTTTTGAGTTCTGAGGGTGAAGGGTGGGATGATGGGAGGGAGAGTGATAACGCTGTAGCTTGTTTTAAAGCAAACTAGTGCCTGTTGCCCAATGCCAAACCTCACTCATATCAACTCTTGGGAGCAATTCAGTGCTGAGCAGGGCAGTGATTCCTCCAAAGGGCTACTGCGAATCCATTGCAAGACTTCTTGAACCAAATCACAGGCTCCAACCTCTGCTGGTGTGAGTGAGCATATCCCAGCCACACATCCCTGCAGCTGCACCCTTTCACACCAGCTCAGGACAGGGTCTGGAGCTCCTGCAGCAAACCCTGGCTTTGATGGGGCATTTTTTCTTTTCCCTGTGTGTGGCTCAGCACATCTCATTGCTGTTTCGTTGCCTAACTTGCTCAGAGCAAGCTGGGACATGCACACCTTGGGCCAGGGGAGGCTTGTGTCTCATAGACACGTGGAGAGCATTTGGAAGGGGGGGTTCCTCTATGAGTTTTGGCTGTTTTGGGGCACCCCAGGGGCCATTTGGTCTTTGTCAAAGCCAGTATTTGGATTGAGGTTGGTGTTTCCTTCCTTAAGGTGCAACCCAGTGCTTTATCCCAGGGCTCTGTAAAATGGAGGGCTGGCTGGGACCCCTTCAGTGGGGTGGGTACCCCATGGGGACACCCAGGTCTGTGCATAGTTTCTTTCCTTGCAAATGGGGTGTGATGGCTTTCTTTCTTCCTTTCATTTCTGAAATAACATTCTCTGTATTGTGAGGAATAACTGATTTCTCCTCCACATCCCACATGCCCACAGCTGGGAGACGTACCCTGGGTCTGGAGCTTTGCTTAGTGCCTCCCATCCTCCAGCTTTCTGCCTGAGTGAGTGGCTTCCTACCTTTAGTTGCTTCTTTGAAAGGAAAAAGTCACCCAGTTCAGCCCTGTCCCTGTGTTACCCAGCCGAGTGTGACACCCTGGGGTGCTCCTCTCCCTGCCAGCAGCGTGCTCCAGGGGCAGTGCCAGGAGAGCTGCCCATGCTCTGCTTTTGCCACTCACTGCCTTGTGCTCCCAGTCCTGTCCTTCAGAACATCCCCCCACAGCTCTCCTGTGTGTAACTCTCCAGTTTCTGAAGATGTTTTAAGGGAAAAACAAAACAGCTCACGCTTTTAACACAACCACAAAGCTGAAGGAGGCTTGAAACACTGCAGCATGCAGGTTTTCTCACGATTCCACGTGTTACATTTTCCACAGGATTCTTGCACTAATGGTTTTCCATCTGTTCTCTCTGTACATGGGTGCACTTTACTGTTTGAATTTGTTACTATGATAAATACTGGATATTTAAGCGTGAGTAGTGTCTTCATTAGAAAAATAGCAAAACAGCTCATGTCTCTTAGTGTATTTTTCAAAAAAAAGAGAAAAGAAATGAAGCAATGAATCATAACATTTATAGCACAAGAACTGACTCCTGTATATAAGCATCAACAGATTGAGTAATTTTTGAATACAAAATTATTTGCAGTGGTTTTAAAGCACTTCCCTGGCAATTCTCTTAGGGACAATTGAGGCAGGATGGCTGCTGTGGTCACCAGGTGGGTAAGAAGCACATTTCCTCCTGGAAAAGCTGTTCTTGCTCAGTCCCCTACATCCCCACCAAAGTCATGATTTGGTCTTTGCACGAGGAGAAGCAGAGGTCATTCTGTGTTGTGCTGGCATGGCCCCGTTGTGCTTGGGGGAGCACAAGGTCAGATCTCACCCTGAGGGCCCTTCATCCTCTACTCTTAGATCTGGGTCTGACAAGATCAGGCCACACTGTGGGATCACGCTCAGTTTCAGACATTGAGCTGTCCTGTACATCTGTGCTATGTATTTAATTACTTTTTGAGTAATTAACACGCAGGTCAGTGCTGCCAGCTGGTGCCTTCATGCCCTCCTGACTGCAGTGGTACCAGTGGCAAGCCCCATCTTCAAGCAAGCAGGATTTTAGGTCCACCAAGTAAAGCAGGTTCTTGATGACATTGAAACTCCAGTTTGCATTCTTGGGGTACATGCGGAAGGCAGTGCCAAAAGTGATGCTGAAGCTGACCCCTTTCTTTAGCCAACCTTCCCACCAGGTGTCTCATCCTCACCTGTGGCTGCTCTGAGACCCAGGTGTGCTGCCACAGAGCTGGAATCTTCTCTCCCAGCATCAGGTGTGGGTGTCTGCCCCATCCCTCAGTGGGCTCTCACTTTTCTCCCAGGTCAGAAGGATGCTGCAGTGCAGGGGAGTGGACACCCACGTGGTGGGAGGGTCTGCAGGGTCCCACCAGCCAGGCTGGGAGTGGCATCAGAGGGCTTTGGACATAGTCTTGAGTGGGCATCAGAGTGCTTAGGAAAAGGAGGGTTTTACAAAGACAGGTCCTTTGAGATCTGTCTCCAAAGGAGGTACAGCCTGAGCTGCCTTCTCTGTGTTACTGTGTGGGAGGACTGTGATGGTTCCAACAATCTGAGACGTGTGTCTGTCCATCTGTCTGTCTGCTGTGGCACCAGTGCCCAGCTCAGTCTGTCTGAGCACTGAACTTTTTGGTTATTTTTCTTTAACCTGGCTGTGAAGAAAACCGCGTGGCTGGTGTGAACGTGTGAGCGTGCGTGTGCCAAACACCGGAGTCGTGCTGGGATTGGGTCTGGAACCAGGCTGGGTAGTAAACTGGGAGCAGTTCAGTCTCCTTCACTAAGGTTGCTGTATATTCAGGGTTACCCAGGAGAAGTCTAGCTAAAACCGAAGTGCCAGCTCTGCCTTATCTAGAGAACCAAGCAAGCCAGCGTGCCTGCTCGTCCTCCGCCTCCCTCGCCCGCGGGGGTCCATAGTGCACTGCACGAGCTCCTTGGTGGTTGTACTTTGCTGTACTCTTGGGAATTCAAGGTAACTCTTCTGGTTTATCAGCCTTTACCCAAGGGCTTAGGGAAAGAGCTGCTGTACCTGCTGGGACCTCTGCAAATCAAAGCCTTCACCCCATGCCGGCTGCACTTCGCAGACTGGTGGAGGGTGTGTTGGACACAAAGCACAATGGTTGAAAGTGAATCTGCGTTGTTTTCAGCTTTATGTGAATAATTGCTGGATTTTCATTCAATCAAACTCTTTTTTCTAATATAAACCACTAAGGGCTCAATTCTTTAGCAAGATGCATTCGTGTCCAACTCGACTCTACAGCTGGATCTCACCAAACTGGTACAGACCGACCCAAGAGGTCACAGCGAGCGCGACCGTCACGGGGAAAGCCAGCAGACACCCAGCCCACCAGCCGTGTCCTTCCTCCTGCTCCTTTTCTAGCTGTCACGGGACTGGGGAGTCAGCAGCCAGGTCCCATCTGATGGGATCACATCCTGTGGCTGTGAAAACAGAGGGCTGCTCTGCTAAAAGACTCGGTCCCTTTGGGTGATGCTGTCCAGGGACGGCGGTGGGGAGGCAAGTCAGGGTCAGGGTGGGTAGGTGGGAAAGCCTCGTGCCCATAGAGCTGGGTCCCCACAGGGCTGCCTCGCTGTGCACTGCTCAGCCAGCCACGAGAGCAGCACTGTGTGCTACATAAAGTCCATTGTGTTGCTACACTGATAAGCCAGAGACTCGTGTGGACTCTGCCAGTACTGCCGGGCTCATCCCTGTCCAGCCTTTTCTTTGCCGTAGTGTTGCATTCAGCGTCCATCTCCTTTCTGTCTTCACACCCGAGAGGATCTGAGTTGGGTACAAACACGTCCACTTACACCTGCCTTGTGCTTTGTACAACTCCCTGGTTGCCATCCTCTGAGACACTTGCTGGGAAGATCTTTAAGACACTTAAATTTTCCTTTAGCTTTTCTATAATTCAGATGTAAAGGACTTTCTCTCTGTACAGTATATTATCCAATGCATGTTCTGTTCTCTCTGATATATTGAACACCACACAGTTGTGATATTGTGCAGTGGGAAGAGCAGCCCCTGCCAACAGCAGAGGCCTTCGCCTCTCATCTCTAAGGAAAGAAGAAAACATATTTTTTCCTTTGCTGTATTTGCTTGAGCAGAGTTTTCTTGTCTGTACATGTGAGCTGTGAGATAGATGTGAAAAGTTCAAAAGAATGCATTTCCCCCCCCAATGTATACAGATTGTAATCTGTACAATGAAAACTGTATGTATGAAAAAATGTACCTATTTATAAATGGTTAACACTTGGAAATGGTGTCTGGGCTGCTGTTTTTCCCACATTGGGGTCAGTGAAGGAGTGTTCTGATGCTTCTTGGTGTGGAAATGATGGTGTGAGAGTTGGGTCTCACAGTCACTGCATGGGGATGGGGACAGAGGCCTGGGAACCACCAGGAGCAGGAGGTGACAGAGGCAGCACTACTACTGCCAGCAAAAGGCATAAAATAATATAGTGGATAATAATTATAACACCAGTGCATGGCCAGACCCTGGAGATGTGCCCATGGGGACCCTCACACAGCTACCACTGAGGTCTGCAGGCTTGACAATCCCACCCACCCTCCCCAGCCCCTCAGGCTCCTCTCCCAGCTGCCCTCGGCGTGTGGGGACTCGAGGATACCCCAAAACTGATCTGGGGGGACAGAGAGTGAGGAGGAGAGGGTTAGCTGCAAACATTTATTAGGTCAGGAGCATCCACTGAGCAAACACATCACGCGTGGGGAGAAAACACTTCAGACATGAAGCTGCTGAACCTGCACAGGCACAGGGTCACTCCGAACCCCCAGGAGCCCTTTAGGGGAGCATCCCCCCCACATGGCCATGCTGAGGGTGAGGGGCTGCCAGTGAGTGGGACATCCCAGTGGTGGCAAACATCCCCTCTGCCCATCAGCACTGGGAACAGCCTGGAGGCTTTGGTCCACAGTGCAGAAATCTCTGCTCCCACTCTGTCCCCAGAGCAGGAAGAGGAAGAACCCAGGGACTCCTCTCCTTCGTGCCCCTGCCAGCCCCTGCCCTGCCCATTCCCACAGCACTGCCATTCCCACAGGGCTGGGATGGGTTCAGGGGTCACCAGGGCCTGGACAGGGCAGAGCTCAGGATGATTGAGGCCAAGCCAAGCTGAGTCCAGCAGGCAGCATTGCACCAAGCGTGTCCTTCCCCAGCTGTCCTTGTCACCCTGGGCTGGGCAGAGATGCAAACCACCAGGGACAAGGTGCACAGGAACATTTCAGACATCACAAGGAGCCCGTGCTGGAGACCAGGAGCTGCAGATGTCACTGGCTGCCACCACCAGGGCTCTCTCCCTCTGTCAGGGTCTTGAAGTCCATGGACAGGGCCATCTCCTCTGCCAGGGGTGGGCGCTTCCACTCCTCCCGGGTCAGCACGTAGCCCACCACCAGCCCAAAGGCCACCAGCAGCACCCCCAGGGTGTTGGCCAGGATGCCCTCAGGCACAAAGTGGCTGTAGGAATCACTGCAGGGATGGAGAGGGATGCTCAAGCCTTAAGGGATGGGTGATTTGTCCCTGTCCTGGCTGTGACCCTCTCCTCATCCTCATCCTCATCCTTCAGGCACACACTATGGGAAAGGTCCCTTCCCCAAATCAGAGCAAGAGAGGAGTGCTGGTGTTTTGCTTTTGGGAGACCCTTGGTGACAGCAGATTAAGCTGGTGGCACAGTCCTGTACAGGGGCTATAGGCAGCCCAGTACCCTCCCTGCTGGAGGGAAGTAGCTCCTGGGGTGCCCCATAACCCTGTCCCCACAGTGCTGGGGCTGGGGGTGACCCCAGTGTGCAGCTGGGGTCCTCACTGTGTCCTGCAGCTGCAAGAGCAGAGGTCCCAGGGACATGAGTCCCTGAGTGGTTCTGCAAACACCTGGATGCAGGGAAGTGGCACTGGGCATTTTACCCACATTCCCAAAGAAAGCTGCTGCAGGATCCAGCCCCTTGTTAAACTTCATCTGGTAAATGACTCAGCAGCAGCAGAAATAAAGGCCTCAAGGGGAGATTTAAGAGCCACAGATTGAGCAGGGACATCCTTCTGCTGAGGTCTGGAGGGCCACCCCCTCACTCCAGTTCAGTCACCCACCTGATGTTGAAGAGGAGCATCTCAGTAATGCCCAACAAGCAGGAGGTGATGGAGAGGATGAAGAGGGTGATGCCAAAGAAGATGTGCTGGGGCTTGTACCACCCTCTCAGCGAGAAGGAGGCACCGGGGAACAGAAAGAAACCACAGCCCAGGAGCCACTGTGGGGACACAGGGATGTCACAGGTGCTGCTGAGCCCCTTCCCTGCCGGGGGGGCCAGGGGCTTCCCACCCCTCACCTGCAGCAGGTAGAGCACGAAGGTGGCCATGCCACACCAGGAGTGCAGGCTGTACATGTCAGGGATGCCCTTAGCCCGGTGTGACTCGAAGACAGCGATGATGCCTGCGGAGAAGAGACCATCAGCACCAGGGCAGCATCCTGCCCAGCCCAGCCCAGCACAGCCCAGCGCAGCCCAGCCCAGCACTCACCCACCAGGGCGATGACCAGGGCCAGGCCATGGAGCAAGGCGTGCAGTGCCTTGGTGGAGCGCTTGGCTTCGTGCCTGAACACCCGGTACACCAGCAGAGCTGCACAGAGAGGGCACCTGAGCATCCACAGGGCTCACCCAGCCCTGCCCAGGGATGCTGCTGCACCTTCCCCGTGCCTTTTTGTCACCACTTTGTCCCCTTCATCCCCTGCCCGACCGCAGCTCCAGGCTTTGGAGGCTGCAGCTGGCACAGGGCGCGTGTGCCGCCGTTCTGCTCACCGTCACCTTGGAGGAACACCATGCCCAGCACCATGCACAGGGGGTGGGCGTTGAACTGCAGCGGGCTGTGCCAGGCCACGCCGCCCCGGTAGCGGCCCAGCCAGGCACCCGTGGTGGCCAGGAGCGTCAGGCCCAGCAGCTGCGACACGGCCACGTACGCCGAGAGCCCACTGGGGTTGGAGGGCGGCGGGGCCCCGTCCATGGCAGCCTGCAGGGACACAGAGGAAGGGGCAGCGAAGCCACAGCGGGTCCCGGCTGGCCGGACCTGGGCTAAGGTCCGGCTCTGAGCAGCGTCTGTCGCCTCTGCTCCACCCTCACCTGCCACGGAGCCGGACGCTTCCTGCTCTGGCTGCGTCACCCACACCTGGAGGTGGCTCCCAGCCGCCACGGCACACCCATCCCCTGCTCCCGCACCTGCTGCCTGCTCCTGGACTCCTGTCCGGTCCTTCTGTCCCTGCCTGCCTGCTCCTGTCCTTCTTGCCAAGCCTCCTGCCCCTGCCTGCCCCACTCCTCCTGCCCCAGCCCTCCATCCACACCCCTGCACCCCTGCCCTTCTGTGCTTGTCCCTGACTCCATCCTTTTCATCCCCACCCCTCCAACACTGTCCCTCCATCCCCATCCCTCCATCCCCATCCCTCAATCCCCATCCCTCAATCCCCATCCCTCCCACTCCATGCCCATCCCATGTCCCACCTTCCCCCCCTCCCCAGCCCACCCGCTCGCAGACCCCCACAACAACCCCCAAACCCTGAGAGGAAGGAGGTGCAGGGGTAGGCAAGGGACCCCCTCCATGGTAAAAGCAATGGGGACATGGGGCTGGGTGAACATCCCTGCTGGTGGCAGGGACAAACACATGGTGTCACCCAGCCACAGCACACCACAGACCCTTCCCGTGGCCCCCACAACTCACCTGATCTATGCTTTGTGCTGGGTTATCCCTCAATGGATCAGAGCCACCACTGCCACAGCCGCTTCTCCTCTTCCCTGGCACCTAGAGCCAGCAGCTCCCAGTCCCCAGGTCCAGCGTCCCCTCTGCTCTGTCCCCTCTGGGGAGGAGCCCTCTGCCAGCTGTGGCAGACAGACCCACGGTGCTGCCAGGGCTGGGGGAGTGTGGAGAGGGGGAACGCATTAAGACCACGCACACACTTTATTCCCAGCCACCTTTATTGGATCAGCCAGATAAGTGAGTTAAGGGAATTGGTTTATCCCATTAAATTGCACTGCAAAGGCTGCCTGTGTCCAGCCTCACTGCCCGGGGCCATGGGGTGCTCTGTGGGATGAGCAGGGGGACCAGGCTGGGGGGGGACAGTGAGAGGCACCAGCTCCCCCATATCACAACAGCCTCCCCCAAACTCTCATCACACCGAGGGGCTGCTGGCACATCTGGGGCTGCAGATGGGGACCCATGCAGCCCTGTCCTGCCTCCCGCCAGAGGCAAACATCTGGCCCTGCTGGCAGTCACACAGGGCAAACACAGTCCCCAACAGCACTGAGGATGGAGGGACAGGCAATGAACACCCCCAGCCACAGGCCTGGCAGCAGGACATGGCATGTCTGTGGCAGCGGGATATTCTGGTTGCCCATTAGCCATCACTGAGTGCTGGGAAAACCTGAGATGACTGGACCCCTTCCAGGACCTGCCTGCTCCCCTCCCAACCTCTGTCTTCCCAACCACATCCACAGTTCCCCCTTCCCAGGGCAAAGCCAGCGCTCCCTACTTTTGGCAGGGTGTTTTCTCTGGTTAATCTGGTTAATCTGGTTAACCCACATGCCCTGGGGGGCAGGATGCCCGGCCCCCCTCACTGTGGCCTCTGGCTGGGACTCTCCAAAATGCCAGGGGGGTCTCACAGGGCCTGTCTCTGCTCTCGATGCTCCTGCAGGGATGGGGATTCTCCCTGGCTCACAGCTGAGGAGGGTCTGAGGGGCATATGGAGGGGTTGGAGGCAGATCCCCACACAGCTCCCCGCGTTCCCCAGCCCTACCTGCGGGCGCTGCTGCCTGTGCCAGCGGTGACAGTGTGTGAGCAGGGACAGGGCCACCGCGTTGGCACGGCAACGCAGCGATGACAAAGCCAAAGCGAGGGGGAGCTGCACCCCAGCACGGCGGCGGAGGGAGCAGAGGCAGGGGGGCTGCAAAAGAGAGGGGGACCACCAGCACGCGGGGCCCGTGTGTTCTGGGGACAGTCCCCGAGGAGGTGGCTCACTGACAGTGTGTGTGACACCCCCATTCCCAAACCTGAGCCCCTGCTCGCTGTGACACCAAAAGGCCAGGGCGCACCAGGCCTAGTGGCTCAGCCCAAGGACTGTCCCCTCCACAGGGGCTTTGTCACCATTTAATTCGTGTTTGGGTCTTGCCGGCTCATCCCTGCACCCAGCAGCAGCCCTGGAGTGACATCCTGGGCACCAGAACCCCTCGGCTGGGCTGGTGGGCCAGGGGGTGGCAGAGGGGTGGCATCACCCCCCGACCTCCATCTGCCCCATGGCGAGGCCTCCAGCAGGGCCAGGCACACCCTGAGGGAAATCCCTGAGGGGGAAAGGGCCCGGGGACAGCGTGTGAGGGACAGAAGTGTATGAGGGACAGAAGTGCATGAGGGACAGAAGTGCATGAGGGACAGAAGTGTATGAGGGACAGAAGTGTATGAGGGGACAGCGTATGAGGGGACAGAAGTGTATGAGGGGACAGAAGTGTATGAGGGACAGAAGTGTATGAGGGGACGGAAGTGTATGAGGGGACAGCGTATGAGGGGACAGCGTATGAGGGGACAGAAGTGTATGAGGGACAGAAGTGTATGAGGGGACAGAAGTGTATGAGGGACAGAAGGCGAATTGGGGCGAGAGCAGGGGGCCCCATCTCGGCTTGCCCTGGCCGAGGTGCGGGCAGGGCCCCCGGGGGTACAGCACTCCCGGACCACCGCCCTCGCTGTGTCTGTGTGTCCGTGTGTCTGTCCCTGTGTCTGTCCCTGTGTGTGACACCACTAGATGTCACCAGGAGCCGGCGGCGCGCAGCGCCCTGGGGAGGGAGGGAGGGAGGGAGGGAGGGAGGGAGGGAGGGAGGGAGGGAGGGAGGGAGGGAGGGAGGGAGGGAGGGAGGGAGGGAGGGAGGGAGGGAGGGAGGGAGGGAGGGAGGGAGGGAGGGAGGGAGGGAGGGAGGGAGGGAGGGAGGGAGGGAGGGAGGGAGGGAGGGAGGGAGGGAGGGAGGGAGGGAGGGAGGGAGGGCGGGCGCAGAGGATCTGGAGCATCCTCGGCCCTGGATCACCCGCAGCAGACAGGCAGCAGGCACGGGCCGGGGAGGGACGGCAGCAGCCTCAAGCTGGACCCCCAGAGAGACCCGGGGCTCCCGCAGAGCCAGAGCACCCTGGGGAACCCGCACACCCTCGCTCATGGCGGGGTTCACAGCACCCTCTGCCCTCGACCACCCATGGGAGCTTGGAGCATCCTTGGAGTGGCTGGTGGGACCTGGGGCTCCCGTGGTGCAGCAATCAGGTGTAACAGCCTCTGTTGGGGTGCAGGGCTGCTCCCCCAGCCCTTGGGCACTCGAGTCTGCTGTCACCCACACAGGAACCCTGAGCAAAGGCACCTAAGTCCCCCACCAACATCCCCACTCCCTTCTCCCTGCCTGGGGCACAAACCCCAGCAGATGGGGACCCACCACCGCCAGCATGGCATGATTCAGCAGAACTGAAACCCCAGTGCGGCCCCAGAGCCTGATGGAGACCTGACACAGCAGCAGCAAAGTCCAGGTGCCTCTGCAGCCCGGGGCAGAGTCCCAGAGCCACCACCCCGAGCAGAGGGAGGTGAGGTGCGAGATATGGGGTATGGCACTGCCAGGGGAGCCACTGTCACCACCCGGCCGGCCCTGGGCCTTTATCACTGCTTGGAAAATGGTTTACCAGAGTCATCTGCTAAAGCCATAAAAGTCACCATAAACTGGAAACCTGTGCCATGGCTGGGATGGGCTGGGCAGAGCAGAGGGAGGACTCCCCCCACCTCAGCCCAGCTGAGACCCTTGGAACATCCACAAAGGGGATGAGATTTGGGGACTCATCCTTTAGGATACTTGGCAAGACATAAAGCTTCGCCTTGATGAGAGCAGCACTGTGTAACCCAATACCAAATAGGTTTAGAAATGTTTATAAACATGTGTCCAGCTGAACTATCTCAACTTTCAGCAGACAAGGAAAGAGAACAGCCCTTTAAGCCTTCAGAATGAAATGGAGGTGGATCTTGTCCCATCCATAGAGCAGGAACAACGGCAGTGTTTGCTGAGGGGCCATGGTGGCAGCCAGTCCGGGGACAAATGAGCTGCTTCACTGCTGAGTTCCTCTTACCAGGCAGCAGCAGCCATTTATAACGAGCTCTTTAATTAAAGGCGTTGCCAGGGGCATAATGGCTTTATTAAATCTGCTTGAGCTTTCCCCAGGCTGGAGGTAATGAAATCCTTGTGGCACTGCTGGCATGGGGATGTGTCACTTAGGGACCAGAACCTGTGCTGGCTGTCCTGACATGGCCTGCAGGTTGAGGGGATGCTTCAGACCTCTTGGGCTGCTCAGGGATGCTCAAAGCCTCTCAGGGCTGCTGAGGGATGTTCAGGGATGCTCAAGGCTGCTCAGGGATGCTTGGGGGATGTTCAGGGATGCTTAGAGGTGTTCAAGCATGCTCAGGTGTGCTTGGGACTGCCACAGCTTCCTTCAGATCACTGAGCTGAAGTGGCTCTGGAGATGCTGCTCCAGCTCCCCAGCTGAGGAACAGCCATTCCAGGTTTGTCCTGGGCTGTCGAGAATCCAGGGATCAATAAGAGCATCATCAACTGATAATTCATGTTAAAACCAGCAGTTCTTGTCCTTGCCCAACCGTGCCTCCCACCTTGGCATGGGCATCTTCCCTCTCTCCGCTACAGACTATTAAATTACCATTTTGCTGATCTAACTTCTTTTGGTTGGTTTCCTTCTTCTCCTTCCTAAATCAAATTCTCATTGCTAAGAAATGCTAATTTGCAAGATGCCTCCCCTGAGGACTGCGATTCAAGAGCCCAGCTGCCTTGGAGGAGCTGAGGTGCAGCCTGAAACAACCTCAGGCTGCTGCTGTTCCATGTGAAACCCCAAACCTGGGGCTAAATTAACCATTTTTCACTAAATATAAGAGAAAAAATAACAGTCATGTTGGAAGGTTCAGTGGCTGCCAAGGGAGTAAGCACTGGGTAACATCAAAAGGGTTGATTTCTGGTTCCTTGGGGTGCTGTGACAGCTGAAAACCAGGTAATTCCCAGCTGGGACAAAGCTTCCTCAAGAACCTGGATCCTTCCCAGGCGGCAAATCAGCTGGAAAAGACTCTGGTTCTCCTCCTGGCAGCAATTAAGGCACCCCGTCCTCCTCCTCAGCAGGAACACAACTTTGCTGCGTGGGGCGGGCGACACAATCAGCCCAGCACAGCAGCCCCTGCAGACACTTCATCTCCTTCAGGAGAGGCTGAAGGCGACTTTATGGCCATTTTTTAATAGCAGCTTGGATAAACAGCGTCGATAACCCGTGCTGGGCTCCCAGAGGATGATTAATGCTCCTGGAACAGTCACGCTCGCTCGCCTCAGGGCTGGGATTGTTTTCATTTATTAAAAGGGGGGGGTGGGGGGGAATAATGGACTTTGCCATGTTTTATTGGGTTGATAGGTACAGAGGGGAACACGCTGGCCTCTTTGCTCACCCTGTATCATGCCCAGCTCTGGCTGAGTGGCAAAGATGGGGGATGGAGTGATGAAGGATGAGGGATGAATGATGAAGGACAGAGAATGAAGGATGAGAGATGAAAGATGAGAAATTAAGGTGGAGGAAGGAGGGACGAAGGAGGACGGATGAAGGTTGAAGGACGAGGAACTAGCAATGATTTCTCACCAGGTTTTCACTTCTTGCCCTGTGATGTTCCTGACTGTGTGCCTGGCACTGTGCACATATCCTGCACTGTGGCTGGGGGCTCCCCAAGGGCTGGACTACAGGGGTCTTACATTTATTTAGGACCCATTTAGGAGCCCTGAGTCCACCAGTGCCTTCAGCACGCCGCATGTTCAGGGCCTTGCAGTGTCACAGCACATCCTCAGGACTCTCTTCACAACGGGCACATCCCTGGGCTGCTGGTGCTGCTCCCAGTCTGGAAACGAGCCCGAGGAGATCTGATGGTGAAAACCACATGTCTGTCCCCTTCCCACTCACCCCCAGCCCCACCAAGCTGCCCAGCTGGGGAAAACACACGGTCCCACCCAGGCTGCCCCGTGCAGCCAGCCTGGATCACATGTGTCCCCACACCTGTGCCAGGTCCAGTCTTCACGGGACAATGGACCCTTGTCCTGGGGCAGGTGTGTGCCAGAAGGAGTTTTTATGGGGTGGGGAGGAAATTGTGATGATAAGGAGCTTTCTGCTGCGTTCCGCTGAGTGTGCACGTCGAGTGATAAAGCAGCACCTCACCAACCATGGGGCCAGGGTGAGCTCCCCCACAGCTCGTTGCCCCCCATCTCCACTCAGAGGGGTCTCACCAGGCTTTCAACACACCTTAAATCCAGGGAAAAGCTGGAAACAGCCTCACAGTGGTGCCAAAACTGCTCGGCAGAGACCTTTTTCAATCAGACAGCAGGAGCAAAGACTTCTGTGTCTTCTTGCCTTTACAGTCCCCAAATCCAGGTGACATAGAGGGGCTCCACCAGCCCCAGCACTCACTGGAATAGCTGAAAATTATCTTAGCAATCAGAGGTCTGAAATAAATGGTAAAAGTCTGATTGCTTCAGGCATTTATTTTATTGTTTTGGAAGGCTGAGGAAAAAAAAAAAAAGCTATTTGTTTAGATGAAAAATTTGGACTGGAGGGGTGTTTTTTTCTCCTCTCCCTCGCAACAGCAGCACCACAGCTGGGAAAGCAGCTTAGTGAATTATGCACTATGATAATTGATTGAATTCATCAGTAAATAAAGCAGCCGCCTCTAAACTCAGGGTCTGGAGAGGGAGGAAAAATTCTCAACCCGGTGGTTCGTACCAACAGGTGCAGGAGTTGTCATGCCCATGAAACCACAGCCACCAGGAAGTGACACACAGCGCTGCACTCTGGACTAAAAAAAGCTCCTTTTGGGTCTAAATAAGGAAGGAATGATTTCTCTCCAAAAGGGAATCCTTTCTCTCACCTCCAGAAGCTCCTTGGTTCTTCAGAGGGAGGGATCAGAGAGAAGCTATGAAGCAATCTTGAGCCCTTTAAGAAATGGTGGGATGGAGAAGCCAAAAATGCGGTTTATAATAAAAGAAGGGGAAAATAAGCTTGAGCATCCCCAGCCAGAGGCCTTAGGCCTGGGATATACCCACAAAAATCACCAAATCTTTCCAGCCAGCACCAGGGCCATCCCCAAATTTCTGCTCCTTTGCTCCACCACACCTTCTCACCACCACCATGGTCACCTCGTAGCCCCCCTAAGAAACATTTACTCTCAAAACTCCTTATTTCTTTCTCCTGGGAATTCTGGCCTGCGCCAGTGAGTGCCCCTTCCAGCGCTGCTGACTGTGGGCAGGGAGGAGATTTTGCAGGTCTGGCAAGCCAAGGAACTGACCCAAAATGCTGGGAGCAAGTCGTGCTCCTTCACGTGTGCGGCCGCGGCGCGGTGACAGTCCGGCCATGGCACACGTGTCCCCTCACACGTGCCCCAGGGAGGGGGAGCACGGAGTCCCCACGGAGGGGTGATGGAGATGCAAATTGATGGGAAGCATCCCCTGGGCCAGGGGGGCTGCTGGGGACATCATGTCTCGCCCAGCGTCCCCCCAGCCCCCGTCCCCCGCCAGCAGCTCCGCATCCGTCTCCCTGGCAACGCATTTTTCACATTCTTCAGCATCTCCTGCCCCTCTGGTCTGTGGTGCTGGCAGCTCCCCGCAGGCTGGGAGCAGATGGATGTCCATCACGCACCCCAGCAGCCCTGACAGGGGCAGGGAGAGCAGGGAGTGGTGCTGCTGCTCCACGGAATGCCCACAGGTGACTCAGAGCCCATCCCTGGTGGGTGTGCTGGGGCACAGAATGGATTTGGGGCAGCACAGAGGTAACAACGAGCATCTGAGAGCTTGCAGGCATCTCACCTGCCTTCCTGGACCAACAGCCACAGAACCTGCCAGTGCTCTCCTACATGTGGGATATGTTTCTTCCTGATGAAGATGGAGTTTTATAATATAGGGTGACACAGAGCCATGGTCACCCTTGGAGATGCAGCCTTAGAAGGAACTCTTTCTCCTGCACAAAGTCCAGCAGCAGCAGCAACCTTGGAAGACACTCTTGTGTGAAAGGATGGAGCACAACCCTTCTCCTGAAGGATCATCACTGGACACATCAGCCTTGGAAAAGGACTCAGATGCTGGGATTTCTGGATACCAGTGACATTGCACAGACTGTGCACTGATCTCCTGAAACTCCCACTGGTGCCAGAGGCTGCACCACGACCCAGAGCTGGGAAAACCCCTCCCTGGTGCAGCTGGGAACAGAGGCTGGAGGGGGGCAGGAAATCTCCATTCACTGGCCCTTGGGCTCCAGCCAAATTGGACCCAAATCAACCTTTTTTTTTTCCAACTTCCCAGTAAACTGGACTCTCCAGAGAACTGTGGCTGGTGGGGAAAGGGGTCAGCAAGGGGGGCTGGAGGTAGATGCTGACTCTACCTCCAGCTCTTCAATGTTCAGGCTCACAGTGGTGCTGGTGCATGGGAGATTCCCCCATGGGCTTGGGGACAGGGGGATGAAGGATTTTCATGTGCCCACACCAGCCTGTGCAGGTGGAGGGTGCTAGAACAGGGTGTGAAGTTGTGATTTTTGGCGTGAAGTTTAATGGACATCAGAGGGTTGCAGTCTTCTAAGTTCTTTTATATTTTTTTAATGGCTGTACACGCCTGACAGGAGGACATGTGTCTTGAGTGGCCACCCTGTCCCCATGGAGTCACCCCACTGACTCACTCCAAGGGGCCATGATGCTGTCCAGCTGCTCTGCAGCTCCCAGCAGGGACAAAAGGTCAAGGGATTTACCTCTGTTCCCCCCATAAAAAAAAGCTCTCTCTTGGCAGGTGTTCACTATTGTGTCTCTGGGGTGGTTGCTCCAACAAGGAGTCATAAGGTCAGTCAACCCAGGGCCTAAGTTCAGCCCAGGCATCATTCCCAGGGCTGAGGCCAGGCCCTGGGGAAAAGGGATTTAGTTGATGATAGAAAACAAAGCAAAACAAAGGAGTTATCGAGCCCACCAACACGGGTCTGGTTTTCATTTTGAAGGAACTTTTTGTTCCTCGTTTGTCATCAGCCTAATTCCTCCAAGTCCAAAACGCTTGGTGTGGTGTGATGTGATTTCCTTCACAGCCAGGAGAAATGCTCTGTTTCGCTGGAAAATGAGGTTCTGTCGGGAAGGGGCTCCTTTGGCAGGAAGCAGTGTGAGACAGACCTTGGCTGCGTCCCACAGGAACAGTTTCCCTCCTGTTCTTGCCCTTGCAGCCCCCCTACAGGTGATCGCGATGCTGCCGAGGGGCGTCTGTGGTGTGATGCTGGCGAGGGGAGATGTTCCACTAAGGACCAGTCGAGCTGGATCGCCCTGCGCCAAATCAGGAGGGGACTGGGACCCTGCAGGGATGGAGCTGCATCTCACCCACCCCATCCACCTTTCTCTTTTTCCTGCCTTTCCCTGCATTCTCCTCCATCTCCTTCCCTCCCTGCCTCCCCAGCCCCTTCGCCTTCCCTGCCAGGAGCCGAAAGGACTTTGCCCCCGGAGGCAGCGCTCGCTCTCCGCTCCTTCCCGCAAGCCTCGGAGGGCGAGCGGAACACTCCGCTCTTATCTGCGAGGGGAGGCAGGCTCGGTGGGCAGGGTTTGCGCGAAAGCTGCCGGGTTTATAAGCAGCCGGCGGCGGAGGCAAAGCCGTGTCGGGAGGCAGCGAGCCCGGGTGCAGCGATGCCCGCGGCGCTGGGGCTGCTGCTGGGGCTGAGCCTCGCCGCTGCCCTCCGCTCGGGCATCGAGCCCCCCGAGCACAACCGCACCGAGGCCGGGGCCACCCTCTTCGCCAGGGATTACAACAGCACGGCCGAGCTCGTCCTCTTCGACAGCGTCTCGGCCAGCTGGAATTACAGCACCAACCTGACGGCCGAAAATGCCGCTCTGCAGGTAGGTGGCGGGACGGGGGCGATGCCAGCGCGGCGGTGTCCCCAGCACCGGGGACCTGCGGGGGTGGCTCACGGTGGAGACACTTGGTGTGGTTCCCTTCCTCCCTGCGGGTTTCTGTCTCAGCACCTCGGGGTGGCAAACCGAGGCTGGGAGTTGTAGTGCTGGAGCTGTAGGGTTTTGCCCCAAATTGGCTTTCAGGGAGACTCTGCCCCAGAATGGCAGCTGTGGTCCCAGAGCAGGGTCAAGGTTATTTTTAGAGGTGATTCCCTCCTCCCAGCACCTTCCACTTTGCTTTTCCCCTTCCTAGAACTGGGCCAGGTGTCAGTTGTCCCTGTCCCTGTCCTGTCCCTGTCCCTGTCCCTGTCCTGTCCCTGTCCCTGCCCCTGTCTGGTGTCACCACATGCCAGTGCTGAGGGTTTCCATTTGGGGCAGACACCAGGAGCCCAGAGTGCACAAGCAGCCGGGTGGCATCGGGACTGAGGCTGCCACCTCTTGTCCCTGTGTCCCCAGCCCCTGGGGACAAATACAGTGATGGGGGACACTCCAGGCTGTGGGGAATTAGGCATCAGCCCAGGTTAGGGCAGGAAGAGCTGTGTGCATCCCACAGGCATGTGCGTGTTCCCCCAGGAGTTTGTGTGTGTCTGGGTTGTATTTGGAGGGGCAGGGAGCTGGAGCAGCCCTGGGGCTGAGCTGCAGCCCAGCCCAGCCCAGCCCAGCCCTGGTGGCAGTGCCTGCAGTGGTTTCCCAGTCCCAGCTGTGCTCGGGGAGCTGCAGTGGCCCCAGCACGGGGTCGTGGACGAGTCACTGCCTGCAGCTCGGGGCACATTGCACAGGTGCACGAGGGGCAGTGCAGCCCATAGGTGACCTCGGTGTGTTCGGCCAGCCCAGTGTCACACAGGGGCTGGCACACCGAGCCCTGAACCCTCCAGATCCTTATCGCCAGCCAGGGGCTGTGTACAAATCACAAATGGGACAGGACTGCTGGGAACATGTCTCAAACCATTTTATTTTCCAGCATCAGTCTCATTACATGGTTGTGACAATGGGAAGATGCCAGCAGTTCGCATCCCAGGCAGCAGATCAAGAACTTAATGTTACAACTCACTTTATAAGTTTTTTGACCAATCACACAAAGCATATTGACAATAGTTCTATCCAACTACTATAAGCACACGTACCTTTGGTTAAAACAATGCTTGCTTATTTCAAATACAATACCTGTTTGTAAGCCTTAAAACACAATGCACAGAGCTCCATTATTGAGCTTAGAACTTAAGCTGGGGGCTTAAAGTGGGGACGGGAGCACAGTGTATCCTGTGCAGGAAGGAAATGCATCTTCCTGTAGAGGGGAAAGATCACTGCCAGGTCTGGGCACTGCCAATTTGGCAGGACACTCAAGAGGGCCCAGGTGCCCCTTCAGCCTTTTTTTGTCAAGCTGATGTGATGTCTGGGCAGGCACCCAGCTCTAGCTGCAGATGTGGTGGGTTGGGGGACCTTGGGGCAGAGCAGGAACATCCCAGCTACACTGAGTCCATAATTAAGGCCAGGAGAGCACCTTGCATGGACTTTTCTCAGCAGGTGTTTCCAGACCAGCTTTCCCCCTTTAATGTGCTGTTAAATGTGTGAGGATCATGCCCAGGAGCTCCCTGCAATGCCAAGGCTCCTAAGCCAGCCCAGGTAGAGGAGGGGATGTGACCCCCTGGGATCAGTCCGTGGTGGGGCAGCAGGGAGGGGTGGTGGATGGGGAGTCACGGGCTGCTAAAGGAGTGACAGCTGGCCAGCAGGACCCCAAAGGCTGGATTTGGGGGATCTGGGAGAGCATTGGGCCAGGCAAACCCCACACATCCACGCCACAAGAGGGGCTGAGCCAGGCCACCAGGGGCCTGCCACAAAAGGGGACCCTGTGACAATGGGGGGCAGGGGATAAAAAGCAGGGGCAGGGAAGGACAGAGGGATGCTGGACAGACAGATAGATGTACCATCTTTCACAAGCTGGGATTCTGAGCAAGGGGCTGTCAGTGGGGCTTGGGGGCTGCTCATGTTTGGGTGCAGAGCTACTGCAGATGCTGGGCCAAGGCAGTGCCAGCGTCCTGAGCTCTGCACCCAGCAGGGAGGGACTGGGATGGAGCTTTTGGAGGGGAGGCTTTGAGGCTCTGGGTGCCAAGGGGCTTCTGAGCCCCCCACAGGGGCATCCCCTCCAGGGAGAGATCCCAGCTGTGGGGTGAAGGGCCAGGACTGGTGGGCATGGCCACAGCTGGAGGATCTCAGGCAGCACCACTGGCCTCAACTCGCACCACCAGAGCTGTCAGGAGAGTTTAGGGCACAATTTGCCTGACCAAACACAGGTGCCTGTTCAAGGAGAAAACAAAACACAGCTGAGCTCTGCTTCCTCCAGCTCCTCCAGCTCTGCACGGGGTCTGGGAAGGGGTAAAGGCATCTCCTGTTTAGAGGGGTGATGCAAGAGCAGGGTGTCTGTGGGGCTGGCATGTTGGGGGATTGGAGCCAGTTGATGCCAGTGATGCTGTGGGCACTGGGATGTCCAAGGGGAGCAGTGGCAGCAGTGAGGGTAGCCAGGGGCACCTGGCACTTTTGGCATTCCCACCCCCCGTGTCACACAGCTGTGTTTCTGCCCCGGGCAGCCTCCAGCTCTGCCACACCACAACTCCCTTCCTTCCCTGCTGCCTGCTGAGGGAATGTGGAGATTAAAATAAAACAAACCAGGCGTGTTGGAGCCAGGCTAAAAAAATGCCACAAGTCACAGCTAATGAGCTCCATAAATCACACCAGGACAGCACATGGACACCAACCAGGCACTCTGCCCCATCTCACTCCACCTGCACCGGGCCAGGACACTCTTAAAAGGTTGGAGCTTCCCAGAAATACAGCTGGGATACAAACACCTGCAATGCACTCCATCCCAAAACCAGGGCCACAGCCCCAGCTGCCTAAATAACACCCCACAGTGGTGGCAGCTTACTGCCAGCCCGTGGGCCCAGGAAGGGAGATCAGGGCTGGCAGGAGTTGGGTGGCAGAGAGACAAAATCGGGGACTCAGAGCAAACGGGTGAACACCAGATGTGGCATTTACAGGTCAGAGAGTGCAGACAGCCAGCTGAGAAAAGTATAGAAAGAGAAGTGTACAGACATAGAGGAAGGAGAAAGGTGGATGTGGCACTTTTGTAGTTATCTTTTGGGCTTCTGTGAAAGTGAGGAACAGCAGGAATGGAAATAAAATTAAGCCAGACCTCAGAGCTGCTTCCAAAACCAGGGTCCAGCAGATGTCAAAGCCAGCCCAGGAGCACCCAGACAGCCTGACTGCCTGGCCTGGACAGCCAATCCCACCATTCCCATCCCACAGGAGACCTGGAGCTCCCTCCTAAACACCCCCACAGTGTGCAGGTGCTCATGGAGAGCTCCACAGGGGCTGCAGACACTGCAGGGCCAGATGGAAGCTGCTGTCTCCATCCTTGGGTGCTAGGGAGTGGGGACAGCCCTGCTGGCACCCCGTGTCCTGTCACCTCTGACTTCCACACACCCTCATGATTTTGCCCCTGGCCCCCAAAGCATACCTGGGTGGTGGCATGTCCCAGGGCTGGTCCTGAGCCCCCATGTCCCCTCTCACCCTGCAGGTCACGGCATCACTGAAGGAGCAGAACTTCACAGAGCTGTGGGGGAAGAAAGCCAAGGAACTCTATGGAGACAGGTGGAATAACTTCAGTGACCCCCAGCTGAGGAAAATCATTGGATCAATCCAGACCTTGGGACCCTCCAACCTGCCCCTGGAGAAGAGAGAGCGGGTAGGCAAGGTGGCAGTGGAGCCCTGGGCAAGGCTGGGGTGCTGTGGAATGCCTTAGAGGGATTTCTCACAAGCGTCCAGACTCCACTGCTGGTGTGTTGCATTTTGGAGGGTGTCACTGGCCTCTGCACAGTGATTGAGGAGGAGATGGGGTGCTGTCTCCAGGGGATGTGGGGTGCCTTCTGGCCCTATTAGCCAGCCCTAACCTTATCTTGGAGCTGTCCCAGCAGGAACTGGAGATTTCCTGCTTACACAGAGCAGTCTTGGGCATCACCTGGAGATCAGCCAGGTGTGCAGCCCACTGAAAAGAAGGGCTGATGCAGCCACCTGGCTGCTGGGCTCCCCATAAGACAAGGACTGCTGTGCCTTGGTGGCACAGCTCCATGCCAGGGACATCAGGACATCCTGAGCCTTCCCCATCACAGTCCTGAGCTTTCAGGGCAGCTTACCTGAATTTTGATTTCCGTGCATGAAAACATTGCCCAGGCTGAAGCTGGCAGCCACTGTGCTCCACATGAGAGCAGGACAGGCCCTTCCATCCTGACCCACAGCTCCTGACAGCCATTCCCAAGGCCCATGATGCAATCCCTTCCTGAGAACTGTCGGCCCCGGTTCCTTCCAGGAAACCCATCCCTGCCTCCTTGCAGACAGCAGACAGCATCGTGTCTCCTCCCTGCACATCAGTCATGCCTCACCCGTCCCTGGGCAGCTCTAGCCCACAGCCACCATTGTCCCCATCTCCATCCCCTCTGCACAGATGGAGCAGAGTGGAGAGAGGGACAGAGCAGAGGAATTTCCTTCCCTGGGAATGGGCTTCCTAGGCATGTTCCAGGAAACCTCCTGTTGCTATTGTTTGCTGTTGTTGCAGTTCACAGAAATAAATCCCCCTCATCCTCCTGCTTTTCTTCTCCTATTTTTTTAAACTCATTTAGATAAACAGCCTGTGCCACGGCCCTGCTGACAAACATCTTTATAAACAGCCCCTCTCTGGAGCATGGCTGTGCAGGGATTGTCTGTCCCAAAGAGCCTCCCTGCTCCCACCATGCCAAAACCCTGAGTGATAACACACTTATCTCACCAAAAACGTGCTGCATAAACACACCAATCCTTCACCACATCCTTCTGGACACACACACTCCAGAGCTGGGAAGCCTGTAGATCCTGCAGGGCTGTTCCTGTCCCCTGGCAGCCCCTTTCCTCTCAGCACTCTGTTCCTTTCCTGCAGTACAACACCATCCTGAGCGACATGGACAAAATCTACTCCACGGCCAAGGTGTGCCTGCCCAATGGCACCTGCTGGGACCTGGAGCCAGGTATGCTCCCTGTCCCCTTGATCCTGCCAGCTGCTGAGCACCCCATGGCCAGGACTTTGTCCTGCTCCCCACATCCTTGGTGGGTTGGGGTTGGCATGTGCCACTCCTTCATCAGGACTGTCCTGGTGTGAGAATGGGCACTTGGCTCTGGTGGCACCTCTGCAGAGCTGTGGCACGTGCCTCCCCCTCCAGCTCCTTTCTTATGTTCTACTTGTCCCCTCTGTGCCAGACCTCTCGGACATCATGGCCACCTCCCGCAGCTACAAGAAGCTGCTGTTTGCCTGGGAGGGGTGGCACAACGCCGCGGGGAACCCGCTGCGCCCCAAGTACCAGGAGTTCGTGCAGCTGAGCAACGACGCCTACCTGCAGGATGGTACAGACCAAGGGGATCCCCAGCCAGGGACCAGGGGGTGGAAATGGGGTGTCCTACTGCTCTCCCCACCCCACATGCAGCCAGGCATCCAACTTCTATCTCCCAAGTACCAACATTCTAGGGATGGGGGGAAAAATCCTGCTGCTAGTCCCTGGTCCTGCCTTTAGGGGGTGGGTAGTGGGGGCAGCCTTTGGGGCTGGAGACAGAGGTTTTCCCTGTATCCCTGGCAGGATTCGAGGACACAGGCAGCTACTGGCGCTCCTGGTACGACTCAGACTCCTTTGAGAAGGACCTGGAGCACATCTACAACCAGCTGGAGCCACTCTACCTCAACCTGCACGCCTTCGTCCGGAGGAAGCTGTACGACCGCTACGGCCCCAAATACATCAACCTGAAGGGTCCCATCCCTGCTCACCTCCTGGGTAAGAGATGAGACTCCCCCAGCCTGTGCTCAGAGGTGCTGGTGGGGTCAGAGGGGCACATACGAGGCCAGAGAGTCCCCAGTTATCACTGTGTTTCTCTTCTGACCTTCCACCAACTCTACTCCAGCTGTTTTCTCTTTTCAGGGAACATGTGGGCTCAGCAGTGGAACAACATCTATGACCTGATGATCCCCTACCCTGAGAAGCCCAACCTTGATGTCACGAGCACCATGGTGGAGCAGGTGATGAGCTGAGGGACTCACTGGAGAAAAAGCAAGAGGTGTTGCCAAGGCTGGCCCATGACACTGACCCCATGGGAGTAATTTCTCATAGTTGTATAGGGGACAGCAGAAAATCCATGTCTGGGAGGGGAAGGGACAAAGAAATTATCTTGCTTCATATCTGGCAATGACCAAAGAGGCAGCAGGTGGACAAAAGTGGGCAATGCACTGGGGCTACTGCCAGTTCCCAGGCTGGGGCTGCATTGCTGCATTCACACCATCACACAGCTCCAAGTCCTTCTTGGGTATGAGTCCTGCTCCCTTCTCCTGCCCCTGCTGAGCTCCAGCACCATTGCATGGTGCTTTTTAGAGATGTTCACACCAGTTCTGGGGCTGGGCCTCCCCATCACAGAGAGAGGGGCAGGACCTCAGTCCCTGGGAGCAACTCACCTCCTTCCCTCGGTCCTGGAGCATTGGAGGCAATGCCCAGGGCACAGGCAGCCCCTTCTTCAGCCCTAACCCATTGCCTGCTGCCCACAGGGCTGGAATGCCACTCACATGTTCCGGGTCTCGGAGGAGTTCTTCACCTCCCTGGGGCTTCTGGAGATGCCCCCTGAATTCTGGAAGGAGTCCATGCTGGAGAAGCCGACGGACGGGCGGGAGGTGGTGTGTCACGCCTCGGCCTGGGACTTCTACAACCGCAAGGACTTCAGGTCTGTGGGGGCATGCAGGGACCCAGGGCTACGGGGCAAGACCCTCTCCTGTCCCCGTTGGTGATCACCCTTTTGGGTGCCCCCAGCCTGGCCATGCAGCCCAATGTGGCACTGTCTGCAGTGGCAATGCTGCCCTGCCTTCCCCTCCACTTTCCCTTGCCCTGTGGGGTGTTGCCACCCTCTCTGAGGCTGTGGGGAGTCCCTCCCATCAAGGGGGTGCCCTGGCAGCTGGGGCCCCTCACTCAGCTCAGGGAATGCTGTTTCCACATGGCAGGATCAAGCAGTGCACGTCGGTGACCATGGAGCAGCTGTTCACCGTGCACCACGAGATGGGCCACATCCAGTACTACCTGCAGTACAAGGACCTGCCCGTGTCCTTCCGCAGCGGGGCCAACCCTGGCTTCCATGAGGCCATCGGTGATGTCCTGTCCCTGTCTGTGTCCACCCCCAGCCACCTCAAGAAAATCGGCCTCCTCAGCGATGCTACTGAGGATGAAGGTATGGCACCTTTGGAGCTGGGTGACCTGCAGGGCTCTGGCACCGCCTGTGGCACTGGGAAGGGTTTGAGACATGCCAGGGTGGGTTGCAGTCTGGCAATGCAGAGCTCAGAGCTACCACAACCCCTTCTCATCTCCATGGGTCCATGCACAACCCCCTCTTGTCTCCACGGGTCCATGTAGAGCCCTTTTGGCTCCATCCTCTTCACCCCTGAGGCAGGAGTGATGCTCTCCAGAGCTTGTCTGTGCCTTTCCCTTCACCAACAGAGCCCAGACTGGAAAACAACATTTTTTGTGCTTGATTGGCTTTGACCTTTCTAGCATTCCTCCCTCCCTCCCTCCCCAAGAAGCATCCACCACTGGAGCTGCTGGTGTGGCTCTTGGAGGTGGCACCAAGCATGCACGTGCACAGTCACGAGAGCAGGTGACATGTCCAGCTGCCAGCCAGCACAGCAGGGCAGGACTTCTCGCTGCAGGCACTGCCCAGCTCATCAAGAGCCTCATCCTCCTACCCGACATCCCTCAGCTGACACATCAAAGCAGATGGTGGCAAAAGAAATTGAGCACTCCCAGACCTGCCCCGGGCGCTGCTTGGCGGAGGAGGGACAGTCCTGGGATCCTCCTGCCGTGTCATTAAATACGTTTTATGACAAGAAAGGCAGCACAGCAGCCAAGAGCATCGGGCCAGTGCTGCATAAACACAGCGAAGCAGATGGTCTCTGCCTCAAGCCATTGCTGCCCGACTTGCCAGCCCTTGGCAGCCAGGCTGCCATGGTGATGACAGCCAAGAGCCCCTCAGGGCAGTGCTGCCAACCCTTCTCTGACCCCACAGCTTCAGCTGGGTCTCCAGCAGGTCTTTCTCCAAACTTCCTTCCCTGGGTTTCCTTGAGAGGGAAAGGAGCTGTCACCATCCCCTGTGCTCCTCATGATACGGTGGTGACTGTCCTAGAGTTGACTCTGGTTCTGGGTCTAAACCATCAGAGTCTTTGCAGTGGTGTGACTGCAGAACAAACTCCCCAAACCCTCTCACCCGGAGGCCCCAGGGTGGAAGTGTGAAGAGCTACACTCACCAAAGACCTTTAAACTGAGCTAAAGTCAAGGGGACACCACACTTGTGGCTCTCATTGTCCCCACTCAGTAAAAGGCACGTTGCCCCAGGTAGTATCTATAGAAACCTCCTGTGTCCTACACAGCCTTCTCTAGGAGCAAGGTTAGATGTTGAGATGCTGTCCCCATTTCTCATCCAGACCTGCCCACCCTCTTGCCCACTAAAATCCTGGTGCCTGTAGTGCTGTCTATGCAGAATCCTTTCCAGCCTGGTTCAGGCTCTGTTTCGTGCAGAGAGCAATATCAACTACCTGCTGAAGATGGCCCTGGAGAAGATTGCCTTCCTGCCCTTTGGCTACCTCATCGACCAGTGGCGCTGGAACGTGTTCAGCGGCCGCACGCCGCCAAGCCGCTACAACCACGACTGGTGGTACCTGAGGTAGGGCACACTCCCCAAGGCTGGATGTGTGTTGGAAGCTGGGCACGTGCAAGGAAGGGAGGCAGGAAAGAGGAAAGAAAAAGCGTGAAAGTAGCCATGGAAATGGTGGGAGAACAATGGATAGATGTGTGGGTGGGTAGGATGGAAGGATAGATGATGGATGGATGGATGGATGGATGGATGGATGGATGGATGGATGGATGGATGATGGATGGATGATGGATGGATGGATGGATGGATGGATGATGGATGGATGGATGATGGATGGATGGATGATGGATGGATGGATGGAATCCATGGATGGATGGATGATGGATGGATGGATGATGGATGAATGATGGATGGATGGATGGATGGATGGATGGATGGATGGATGGATGGATGATGGATGGATGGATGGATGGATGGATGGATGGATGGATGGATAGGTGGATGGATGGATGGATGGATGGATGATGGATGGATGATGGATGGATGATGGATGGATGGATGATGGATGGATGATGGATGGATGATGGATGGATGGATGGATGGATGGATGGATGGATGGATGGATGATGGATGGATGGATGATGGATGGATGATGGATGGATGGATGGATGGATGATGGATGGATGATGGATGGATGGATGGATGATGGATGGATGATGGATGGATGGATGGATGGATGGATGGATGGATGGATGGATGATGGATGGATGGATGATGGATGGATGGATGGATGGATGGATGGATGGATGATGGATGGATGATGGATGGATGGATGGATGGATGGATGGATGGATGATGGATGGATGGATGGATGGATGATGGATGGATGGATGGATGGATGATGGATGATGGATGGATGATGGATGGATGATGGATGGATGGATGGATGATGGATGGATGGATGGATGGATGGATGGATGGATGGATATACATGGAATCATGCTCCGATTTCTTCAGCACTGTGCCAAGCCTTCCCATTCTTTGACTAGATTCTTCTGACCCTTTATTATTCCCATGCTTGTGTTGTCCACAGAACCAAATACCAGGGCATCTGTGCTCCGATTTCAAGGAATGAGAGCAACTTTGACCCTGGAGCAAAGTACCACATCCCAGGGAACACTCCTTACATCAGGTAGGGGAAGTGTTGGCAAGGGAACCAAGATTTGGGATGCAGTGGGTGGGGGATCACCTCTGTGGGCAGGGACTGTTGTGTGCTGTTCCTGCTCAAGACAGAGATCTCACAACATTTGGGACCACAAATAGTGGGGTTGAGCTCTTGGACTTGTCTGCTTCCCCTTGTCCCCAGTTCTGACCATCATGGGCTTCCTTGGCAGGTACTTTGTGAGCTTCGTCCTCCAGTTCCAGTTTCACAAGGCGCTGTGCCAGGCAGCCAACCACACCGGTTCCCTGCACACCTGTGACATCTACAGGTCCAAAGAAGCTGGAGCCAAACTCAGGTGGGGACAGAGGAGGGTCAGGAAAATCGCCATGGGCAGATGTGTGCATGGAAGCTGATGGTGTGCGAAGGAAGGAAGGAAGGAAGGAAGGAAGGAAGGAAGGAAGGAAGGAAGGAAGGAAGGAAGGAAGGAAGGAAGGAAGGAAGGAAGGAAGGAAGGAAGGAAGGAAGGAAGGAAGGAAGGAAGGAAGGAAGGAAGGAAGGAAGGAAGGAAGGAAGGAAGGAAGGAAGGAAGGAAGGAAGGAAGGAAGGAAGGAAGGAAGGAAGGAAGGAAGGAAGGAAGGAAGGAAGGAAGGAAGGAAGGAAGGAAGGAAGGAAGGAAGGAAGGAAGGAAGGAAGGAAGGAAGGAAGGAAGGAAGGAAGGAAGGAAGGAAGGAAGGAAGGAAGGAAGGAAGGAAGGAAGGAAGGAAGGAAGGAAGGAAAAGTGAACTGGAGAAATAGCTTTGCAGATGGATGGATGGATGGATGGAAATACGTGGAAGCACTGGGGTGGGGTGAGTGGTCCTCACCAGAGTATTGCTATTGTCCCAGCCATGAGCTCCCACCCAGACAAGAGGTCACTAAAGCACAGTTGGCTCCTGTTGATTCCCTGGGTGTTAAATGCATGAGTGTGTGGCAGAGAGTCCTCAGTTCCCACATGCAGGACAGTGGTGGCTTCCAGGGCAGTTCCCAGGTTCATGTCCCACTCTAGAACAGCATTTTCAGCCCTTAAGATGCTGAGATATTATCACTGCTTCTCTCCCATCCTCTGGCCTCATGCTGGCTCTTGCTGTCCTGCTCCTTCGCAGGGAAGTGTTGAAAGCTGGGTCCTCGAGGTCGTGGCAGGATATCCTCTTGAATCTCACTGGCACGGCTCAGATGGATGCTGAACCCCTTCTGGAGTATTTCAGCCCTGTCACCAAGTGGCTTCAGGAGCAGAACAACAAGACCAATGAGGTGCTGGGCTGGCCTGAGTTTGACTGGCGTCCCCCTGTCCCTGAAGGCTACCCTGAAGGCATTGGTAAGGCTCTACCCCAGGTTTGGGGAACGTCAGGAAGAGGTCCCCCAAGGGACATCATTAATCCACAGGCAGAAGCAGAAGAAGGTCTCTGCTGTGGGTGGGGTTGTCCCTATACCAGGAAAGAGAAATAGCCAGCTCCATGAAGTGCCACGGGGTGTTGCTTCCCAGGAGGCAAGTGCCACTGTCTGAAGCTGCATAGTGATGCCATCAGTCATGATGTGAAGAGTTTCTCTTCTTAGTTGTATCCTTTGTGCTTATGTGGGAGAGTCTAGGGCATGCAGCTTGTCCTGTCAACCCATCATCTGTCCAATAGGACATGCCAGCTGGGCACCTCTTCCCCCATTTCTTAGCTCAGCCTGCTCCCAAGTCGTGGCATCCTTCAATGGACCTGCAGATCTGGAAAAAGCTTAATTATGACTTCTCCATGGGATAGTGCTCTTGCAACCACCCTGACCTTTCTCTTCTCTTCCCCCATTTATTTCCTCCTCTAGACAAAATAGCAGATGAGGCACAAGCTAAAGAGTTCTTGTCCGAGTACAACAGCACAGCTGAGGAAGTGTGGAATGCCTACACCGAGGCATCCTGGGCCTACAACACCAACATCACTGACCACAACAAGGAGATCATGGTATGGGAACGACCCTGGGGCTGTGCAGGGAGAGCCAACAGCCTGGGAAGGCAGGTGGTACCCAGGGCACGTTTCACAGAAGCTCTGAACACCAGGGCAGCCTCTGCCCCTCGTAAAGAAATAACCTTCTCACCCAGGAGGAGCCTTTTCCTTGAAAACCCTCATCATCCAACAAGAAACCCTCAAAGGCAGCTGTGGGGAGGGTGGCAGTCATGAGATGCCTGGTGTTTCTAGCAGTGGCCTGTGTCTTCTCCCCATAGTAACTCTTCTTCTGTCATTGTAGCTGGAGAAGAACTTGGCCATGTCCAAGCACACCCTGGATTATGGCATGAGGGCCAGGCAGTTTGACACCTCCGACTTCCAGGACGAAAGTGTCACCCGCATCCTCAAGAAGCTGAGTGTCATTGAGAGGGCAGCCTTACCTGAGAACGAGCTGAAGGAGGTGAGTGGCAGGGGGACAGAGCAAGAGAGGGTGTCCCTTGCCATCACCTTGTGTGAAGACAAAAGTTTCTCTCAAAATTTAAGAAATGCCACTGGGCAGCCACCGTCTGCCTTGAAAATGGTGATAGCTTGTTACTTTCTACACAAAGCCAAAATCCTTGTCTTCAGTTTCCCACCCAAAGGTTGCCTGTTCCAGGCTGCAGTGGGGCCTGGATGTTTGGGTGACAATAGCACATTGCTTGTGGGCCCCAGACCCTCTTGGATTGACTCTGTTGCCTCTGTTGGGGTCACACTTGATCTTGGAAGGGACCAGAGTAAAACACCCGAAAACCACAATGGGCTGGGACATCCTCCAATGTCCTCCAATATCAGGAGCTAGGATAACCACTTTACACACTCTGATTTCCTTTGCAGTATAACACCCTCCTCTCAGATATGGAGACCACATACAGCGTGGCCAAGGTCTGCAGAGAGAACAAAACCTGTCACCCACTGGATCCTGGTAAGGTCTTGCAGGGTGTCCTCTGGAGCATTGGCACTGGCCCAGAAGGGAGGGATTTTTTTAGTGGGAGCATGAAGAAAGGCCATGAAGGGTTCTTTCACCTTCTCTGTGATGGGCCCTGAGCAACACGGTATAGAACCATTGCTGCCCATCCAGCAGCATCACAGCAGCTTCGTTGCTGTCTCTCAGACCTCACAGACATCATGGCCACCTCTCGGGACTATGACGAGCTCCTCTTTGCCTGGAAGGGCTGGCGGGATGCTTCTGGGAAGAAGATGAGGAACAACTACAAGCGATATGTGGAGCTGAGCAACAAGGCAGCCACGCTCAATGGTCAGTGCCCTGCTCCCCTAGAGCCCACCATGGCCCTAACCCCCTGGGGGCAGAGGATTGGGCTCTTCATCCAACTGGGGTAAAAATCCCAAGGGTGTGGAGGTCTCACTAACTCCCAGGAGATCTACTCTCACTCTTGGCGTGTCTGAACAGCAAGACAGAGTCTTGCCCAAGAAGGACAGAGTGTGACAGCTTCTGCTCTTATCCTGCCACAGGCTACACAGACAATGGGGCCTACTGGAGATCCCTGTATGAGACACCCACCTTCGAGGAAGATCTGGAGAGGCTTTACCTGCAGCTGCAGCCCCTCTACCTCAACCTCCATGCTTATGTACGCCGAGCCCTCTACAAAAAGTATGGTGCAGAGCACATAAACCTGAAGGGTCCCATCCCTGCCCATCTGCTAGGTAAGGGCTCTGCTTGAGTACACACTGATACACATGTGGCTGTCTCTGTGCCATGCCAGGAGTTAAGACTGGTCTCTGTTCACCTCTGGCTGAAGGGAAAAGGTCCCCTGGGATGGGTCTGTAGAGGCAAATCTACCCCAGGGAAGGGCAGCACACTCAGCATGATTTGACTTCTCTTGCATGGATGGGCTCCTGCCCACACTGCCCTTATGCAGACAGGGCAGGGACCAGGCAGGGTGATCCACCTGTGCAGGAGGAAGGAGAAACTGGTTGCTCTCCTCTCCCTGTCTCCCTCCTGACATGCATCATCCTTCTGCGCTTCCCAGGCAACATGTGGGCTCAGTCATGGTCCAACATTTTCGACCTGGTGATACCTTTCCCAGATGCCACCAAGGTGGATGCCACCCCGGCCATGAAAAAACAGGTCAGTGCTTTTCCAGACTGCTCTGGGGAAGTTCCTTGGGACCCAGCAACTTTTGGCAGTTGCCACCACCCCTGCTGCCAAATGATCTAACGTTGCCAAAAAAATCCACGCCTCATCTGTATTCTCCCTACCTCTACATGCCAAGACCTGGATCCAGGTCTAGCTGATCCCAGGAGATTCCCCTGCCCAGAACAAGGTTGTCCCTGTCCTCCCATCCTTCCCCAGCATCCCCTCACCAGGTCTCTGCTCTTTCCCCAGGGCTGGACACCCAAGAAGATGTTTGAAGAGTCAGACCGTTTCTTCACCTCTCTGGGCCTCATCCCCATGCCCCAGGAGTTCTGGGACAAGTCCATGATCGAGAAGCCGTCGGACGGGCGGGAGGTGGTGTGTCATGCCTCAGCCTGGGATTTCTACAACCGCAAGGACTTCAGGTGCCCGTGGGGAGCAGGTGGTGCCCACTGCTGACCTGGTGCTGGGGCAGAAAGAGTCTTGGTAGAATAAAGGCATGTGGGCTGATGGCACCACAGTGCATCTTGCTCTGTGGCTGTGGCACCCCAACAATGGCACTTCTCTTGGAAACCAAGATGTTGGTAGGAGTCCCCATGGTGGATGGAGGGGGATGGAGGGGTGGATGGAGGCAATCCATGCCTGCCCTGCCCTGTCCTGGAGAATGGAAAAGCTGATGAGCAGGGACAGGGAATGAGCAGGGTCAGCAGGAGGTGCAGGAGGAGGAAGAGACCAACCCAGTGGAGTAAGACCAGCCCAGCCTGGCATCAGATGTGGGGAGGGGCTACATAGAAAGGAAAAATATCTCAAGGGGGTGTGATAGTTCCTGGAGGTTTTCATGCCACCACTGCCCTCCCTTCATCCCCAACCCCTGTGTCTTGGCCCAGGATCAAGCAGTGCACCGTGGTGAACATGGACGACCTCATCACCGTGCACCACGAGATGGGCCACGTCCAGTACTTCCTGCAGTACAAGGACCAGCCCATCTCCTTCCGTGACGGGGCCAACCCTGGCTTCCACGAGGCCGTTGGGGATGTCATGGCCTTGTCTGTCTCCACCCCCAAACACCTCCACAGCATCAATCTGCTGGACCAAGTCATGGAAAACGAAGGTGAGCTCCAACAAATGTGGAGATGCTGATGGGAACAGCTGGAAATGGAGATGGTCAGGAGGGGCTGGGTGAGGTTGAAGGGCTCAGGGACATGCATGGTGGCTTTGCATGCATGGAGGGGACAGGACTTGTTGGGGACACCCAGTTCTGGGGCAGAATGACCCACAGAGGGAGGAGAGGTGGATACAGCACTGTCTTGCTCACATCTTCATGCCCCGGGCAGAAAGTGATATTAACTACCTGATGAGCATCGCCCTGGACAAAATTGCCTTCCTGCCCTTCGGGTACCTCATGGACCAGTGGCGCTGGAAGGTGTTTGATGGGAGGATCAAGGAGGATGAGTACAACAAGGAGTGGTGGAACCTCAGGTAGGATTGAATTCAGACCCCTGGCTGGGGCAAGGGCCTTGGCTGTCATCCCACTGGGTGTTTTCTCCTTGTGGTCCAGCTGACTGCAAAGGGAATGATGAGATACACAACCCCTCCCTCTGTCCTCACACCCCACTGTGTTCCTTGCCACTTTGCCCCATCTCCTCCTCCCCAGGCTGGTCTGACTCTCCCTCTCTCACACAGGATGAAGTACCAGGGCTTGTGCCCACCAGCACTGAGGTCTGAGGATGACTTTGACCCCGGGGCAAAGTTTCACATTCCTGCCAACGTCCCTTACATTAGGTGAGCCAGCAGGGCTGGGGCACGAGGGACATCACTTGGACATAGAAGCAGGATCCCCAGGTCAGATGCCAGCAATAACACCTTTTTCCATGGCTGGTGGTACCATCCTGCCTGGGCTGGGCAGCTCCAGAGACCCTGAGAGAGCTTCAGATGAGATGTCTGGATTTAGGGGAATTTCTCCCTATTGAAGGAAGATGAGCTCATCCACTCCAACAAACATAAAACACATTTTGGGAGAAATGGCCTCAGCACACTGGGCTGAGCTGGAGGTGCAGCTCCAAAGCCAGTGATGCTCCTCCAGACTGGGAGGGTGCAGCCAGAGAAGGAGGGGAGCCACATCCTCCCTTGCACAGGCACAAGCAGGCTCCATTCCCATCTCTTCATCTCTCTCCACCAGGTACTTTGTCAGCTTTGTGATCCAGTTCCAGTTCCACCAGGCACTCTGTAACGCAGCTGGGCACAAGGGTCCCCTGCACACCTGTGACATCTACCAGTCCAAGGAGGCCGGGAAGATCTTGGGGTAGGTGTGTGGGCAGGGTAAAGCCAAGGCATCAATATCCCCAAACACCTTAAAGCCAGCCCAGCAGGACAGGAGGCAACACAGCCCCTGGGCATCCCTGCCATCCCATACCTGGGGCAGACACCCTGGGCTGGGCACTGGGGCTGTGATTGCAAAAGCAGCCACTAGATGGTAGCTAGGCCCTTGGCAGAGGGAAGGCTCCCTCCTCCTCCTCCTCCTCCTCCTCCTCCTCCTCCTCCTCCCAGCCCCCAGTTCCTTAGGGAAAACAACCCCCTTGCCTCCAGAAAAGCACCTGCAAAATTAACTCTTTCACCCAGGGACTGCTCTGCACCAGGCTGGATTCACTGGAGGTTTTTAATCCCTGTAAATCCCTCTTCCCCCTCAGATTAATGTCCTTCCCTGTGCTCCAGACTGGCAGCCCTATGGTTTTGGGTGTTCAGACTACCCAGGGATGCTGATACCAATAACTCCAAGGGAAAGGGAGGGGCTGGCAGCCAAGAGGGTGACGGGGAACAAACTGGAGCTGATTTCTCCTGCCACAGGGATGCCCTGAAGCTGGGTTTCAGCAAGCCATGGCCCGAAGCCATGCAGCTCATCACAGGGCAGCCCAACATGTCAGCAGAGGCCCTGATGAGCTACTTCGAGCCACTCATGACGTGGCTGGAGAAAGAGAACCAGAAGAACGGGGAGGTCCTGGGCTGGCCCGAGTACAGCTGGACTCCTTACACAGGTATGCAGGGCTCAGCCAAGCACAGCAGGGCCGTGACTGGCCAGGGCTCAGCCCTCACCTGGGTCAGAATGAAATGGAGCTCTCTTGGTGCTGCTTGGCCATCCCAAAAACCTCAGGGTGTTTGGGTACTTCTCCTTGATTCCTCGTGGAGCTGAGGCCAAAGGGCATCCAAGAGACCAGCAAAGGTGGTCCAACATACCACGGCCCAGAGCCCCTGGCAACAACCATGTCTCTCATTTCTCTCTTTTCCAGCCCAAGATGACTCCAGCAAAACTGATTTCCTGGGAATGTCCCTGACCAAAAGTCAAGCCACAGCTGGGGGCTGGGTCCTGCTCGCCCTGGCACTCATCTTCCTGATCACCACCATCTTCTTTGGCGTCAAGTTCTTCTCAGTCAGGAGAAAGTCCTTCAAATCCATCTCAGAAATGGAACTGAAATAAGGCAGCCACCAGCAGGGCAACACAGACAGGGTGCAAGCATGGGCACTTGGCCAGGCTGGCAGCCATGCCACGGGCACACTTGCCAAGGAAGCCATGGGTTTCCACAACCCAGGATTACTCTCTCCTATCAGGTCAGACATTCCTTTCCACTATGCAAGAGCCAGAGCAGAGAAGAGCTATTTATTTGTCAATGTCTGAATCAGGGGAAAGAGAAGTTCAGGCTCCGGCAGGCACGGAGCCGTCACAAGCTGCCCCTGTGCCCAGGGCTGGAGCTGGCCCAGCCTGCTCACCCACCAGCCAAATCTGACCTGTGGGCAAAGCCACAGAGACCTGAGTGACAGAGGGCAGTTTGGGGAGGGATGGAGCACATCCTGGTTTGCCTGCTACCAGGCTGTTTGCTTGCATGGATGAAAAATAAACCTGTGTCTTGTCCCCCTTCGAGCAGCAGCTCAGCTTCTTCTTGCACGTGGGCTGGGGGCTCAGTGGAACAAGGAGAGCAGGAGAGCTGCCACCTCAACCCAGTGCAAACACAAGTCCCTGGGGACCAGTCTGGCTTTGGGGCAACATATCAGCTTGTCCCCTCACCATCTGAAAGATCAGCATCCCTTTGCAGCTTCTCCATCCTCCCCTGGATCATGGCTGCCATCAGAGCTGACAGCTCTGCCTAAGGGAGGGGCTGGATCAGGAATCCCCAAAGTCCAGACATGAACTGTTGAAAGGGCTGGGGGGTCACCAGGCTGGAGCTCACGGCTGCTGTGACCCCAGCACCAGTGCCACACTTACATAAAGAGCCGGGGAGGGGGTTCCAAGGCCAGCGATCGCCTCCTGCCCTCCAGCTCCTGATTATCTAGGGATCAGCCCTGCTTTGAGGCCCACCCGTCCCCCCCGCCATCCTCCCCGTCTTTCTTCTGCTTCTGTAAATAAAACTTCGTATTTGTTCTGCAGTGATTAGGTGCAAAACTAATCCCAGGCCGGGGATTATTGCAGCCTTAAAGAGCTGTGATCTGCTGCAGCCCGAAGCAGCAGGGGAAATGAGGGGATGTGGCTGATCCACCCGTCCCCATCCCATCCCGTGGCCTCTGCCCTCGGTCATGCCTCAGTTGGGAAGCCGAGGCTTGGGAGCGGCTTGTTGCACCTGGCAGAGGAGCAGGAGGCAGGTGTCAGCCCGCCCACGCTCGGCTCTTTGTTTGCTTTCCACCCTCCTGGAGCACAGGATGCCCGCGGGGAGGTGGCACCCTGAAATTCCATGCCCAGACCCCGAGCAGGGATGAGTGGGAGCAGCTCCGGAGCTCACGCCGCGTCCTTCCCTCGCCACATCCCGGGGCATCTGCTTTATATCCCAGCACACCAGCTCCCTCCTCTCCCCCCTTCCCAGCAGTGCCTTGCTCACGGAGCACAGACCTGGCACGGTGAGAGCTGAGCTGGAAGCCAAGTGTATTTTCAGCCTGGGAAAGCGGGCTGGTGCAGGTGTGCTCCATCCAGCTCAGCTCCTCGCCGGTAATTTTGAGCTCCTTGGCTCCTTTCTGCCCCATTAGTGGAGGAAAAGAGGTCTCCAGGATCATCAAGATCCTGCAAGTTTCATGAAAATTGCTTTCTGGAGAAGAGGATTATAAAAAAAAATAATAAAAAGGAAAAAAATAGCCACACTGAACACTGTCAGTCAGGGAGAGCAGCATACACTCAGCCCTAGCCAGACACCAGAGAATCCACACAGGAGCTGAGTTTGTCCTGCCACGGACACGAGGGTGGGTGGTGGGTGCACTGAGCTGTGTCCAGAGGCACACAGACATCCCAGCCCACCAGCCATGCAGAGGATGGGCAGACACCAGGCTCCTTCAGCACAGCTCCCAGCTCTGTGCAGCAGGTGGGACTGGACACCAGCCAACCTTCCACATGGGGCCAAGGTCCACGCAGCAGATGGGATGGGGTTGGACACGGGGCTACCCCCAGCACAGGTGCAAAGTCCACCCAGGAGATGGGGCTGGACACAAGGTTATGCCCAGTCCAGCCCAGGGGGAGGCTGAAGGTCCCACCTTGAGCTCCACTGCATCTTCTTGGCTGAGATGGGGGGCCTGGGTGAAACTTTTGAGGGCCAGCTCGTGCCCCAAGGGCTCTGCCAAGCTGGCAGCAGTGTTTTACAAGCTAGCTTTAAAGCCAGGATGATTTCCCTTCCCCGTTGTGATAACATCTGGAGAGATTTTGCTGCCTTCTGCCTTCTGCATCATGCTTGCAGCTGAAATTAGGAGGCTCAGCGAAATCACTCCCTAAGGAGAAAAAAGAAACGTAAAAGCAGAAAAAAGGAGGAGATTCCCCCTTAATTCACAGAACTCCTAGAGGGGAGCTCAGGAGGCAGTGGGTACTGAGGCTTGGGGGGCTGCTTTGTACCCCCCACTCTGTACATGGATCTTCCAGAGGAGATTTCCTTTAAAATCACATGAATTCAAAGCAAGAAGCACTCTGTGTTCCCTTCACCAGCACAAGGACTCTTGGGGAATAAGAGGAACCCATTTTTGGGTTTTTTTAGGTGCATTTTTCCCCTCAGGAAGGTGGCTGGGGGTTCCCACACCCCGTGGCCCCTTGGTGCTGGTGGGGCTGGCCAAGCCAGGTCTATTCTTAGCCGGCGGGTGGCCAGGCAGGAGCAGGCAGGGCGCACAGGGCTGCGTTCCTCACATTCCCCTTCCCCGGGGACAAGGAGCGCCTGCAAACACGCAGCCACAGCTTGGCAGCAGCTGGGGCCGCCAGAAGGGGCCAGGGTTGGCTGAGGAGAGGGGAGAGGTGGCGCCGGGGGGACAGCAGAGCTGTGGAAGGGATGCAGGGAGCTGCAGGAGGGACGGGGAAAGTTCCATCCCTGCAGCTCCCTGCCCTTGGCTTCAGCCCCTGCGAGCCCTGACAGCACCATCCCTCCCTCCCCACCTCTGAGGGGCTTAAAGGTGAGTTGGGGGGTGAGGGGAAAGACCCCATATTCCCCCCTAAGGAAGTTCAGACCCTTCCCAGCCCCATGGCTTAGTTAGGATTCCCTAAGGGGGAATTGCCCAAGGGGGACAGGGCCAGATCCAGGCAAACGACAGCTCTACCCTCCCCATGTCCATCCTTGATGGAGGGGGGTCATCCATGCCTGTGGCTGCACTGGGCACCCAGTGGGGTCCCATCCTCCCCAGGGGGTGCACCCAGGGGTGCCAGCTGTGCTGAGCACCCCCCCAGCCCCACAGAATCCCTTCCCTGCATGGGTAACACCGCCCTGTCCCAGGCTCTGTCCCAAAGCAGGCTCTGCCCATGTCCCACTGCTGCTGGGGAGCTGTCCTCACCCTTTGGGGCTCCCACTGAGGCACCCCAGGTGACACGGGGAGAATTTCCCCCCACCAAAATTGCTGGGAGCTTGGCACAGGCTCCTTGCCCAGGGGTTTGCAGTCAGGCAGACCCTCTGCAGCCGCTGCCAGCACCCCCTGCCAGGGCTGCACGCCGCCTTTGCCTGCTCGTCCTGCAGCATCACGAGTCACTGCAGCCTGCAGGCCCCATCCATCCTCCTGGCAGGTGAGTCACGAGCCTGCCCCGTGCCTCAGTTTCCCCTGCTGTGCAGTGAGGACGGGCAGGGTGCCAGGGGGGATGCCATGACCTGAGCAGAGCCTCCGTGGCATTTCCTGCCACTTGCAAGTGGGAAGTGGCTTTGTCAGGAAACAATGGCCGTGACTTGGTTTAATGTCACTGAGTCCTTTCCAGATTTGCAGCCTCCCAGGGCTGGGAAGGCCCAGGCTGATGTGAGTTCAATTTGGCTGCACATTTTTACCCTTGTTTTGGGTGGCTTTTTTTTTTTTTTTGTTTTATACTTAACAAGCAAACAGTGTGGAGGTGAGAGCCTGAAAAAAATACATCAAGATTTGGAGTGGTGAGGCAGAGAAAGGAGCCAAAACAAGGAGCATCCTTCCACCTGCAAAATAAATTTACAGCCCCAATTCCTCCATCCCGTGTCACATCCGTGGAGCATCTTCCAAAGGCGAAGGGCAAAGCAGGGGCATGAGCCATGCCAGGCAGAAGGACGCCCGAGAGTGCCTGGGGACAGTCCTGGTGGCTGGAAGCAGCTTTGGGGACCGTGCAAGTCCTGCCTCTCCCTTCCCAGCTGTGTTTGCAGCGTGGCTCTAATTACAGAAATAGGCAGAAATGTCTCGTCTCGGTTGGCAAACATTTCTCCTGGCAAGCGCCAGCCGCCAGCTGCCATGCCGGGATCCAAGGGGGCTCCCATCCCCTCCATCCCACACCTCCCACCACAAATCCACACCCCGTTAAGGCTGCATCTCCTTTCCCAGGGCAGCCCCTCGCTGGGTCGGTGATAATTTCCTGCACAGATTAGAAATGCCAGGAGCAGGGAGGGGGAGGACACCCTTGGGAAGCACCCAGGTCTCCTTTGCCCTTGGAAACCAGGTGAATCCCACTGATTCCCCAGGGTGTGGGAAGGAATTAAAAAAAAAAAAAAAAAAAGGGGGGGGAAAGGAGTAAAACCTCAAAAACATTCAGTGAGGAGGAAGAGGAGGGGGGAGAAGTAGAACTGAGGGAGGAGGAGGAGAGCAGGGCAGGGAGAGAGAGGATTACTGCTCAGTTAAATTAGAGGGAGCCCTTCAGCTGACTTGAACAGCAGGAGAATTTGCCCAAAGACCCCAATTTTTCCAATTTGGGATAAAATGTAAGCACAGGATTAACTACAAGCATATGCTTAAAACCCAGGGAATTGAAAGAAGTCTGGGCACAAAGTGCTCCAAAGAGGGCAGGGAGGCAGGGCATGGGCTGGCAGCTGCCTGGATGAGCTGCCCCTGCAGGGGTGCCCTGAGGGGTCTGGGGAGATTTGAGGGGATGGAAGAGCCCTGGGTGCTCTGGGAGGCTCCTGGAGCTGAGTCAGTGATAGCCTGGACGAGAATGACATGACTCAGCTCCATGTGCAAGGGCTGTGTGGGGAGGAGGGCTGGTGGGAGAGGCTCTTCCACACGCTGGGACTGACGCCCTGCCTGGAGAAAGTGGGATCAGAGGGACCCCACTGCTGTGGCTGGAGCAGGACGAGCCTTTGTGGGGTCCCTGCAGAGCCCAGCCCTGCCAGAGGGGCTGGGGCTGTTCCCACGCCCAGAGCTGTGCTGGTGCCCCCACACCCCACCCTGGGGACCCCCCAAAGAAGGGCTCTGAGCTGGCACGTGCCCTTTTTGTCAGACACATCCCCATCCACGTGATGTGCCCATGAACATCCCGGGCTGATTTATGGGATGAGAGGAGGGCAGGAGGCCAACCTTAAATCCTGACTGCCTGGTGATTAATAATCATAATTACTATCATATTAGCTGTAGTAGTAATAGTTTGCTTTCCCCTGCAGAACTGGTCATCCAGGAATCTCAAGGAGGTTTCACCAGGCCAAGTGACCAATGTCCCTATTTTCTAAAGGAAATTGCAGCACAGAGCTGTCTCCCTTGAGTCACACAGTATATCAACAAGAAAACAGAGAAGGCAGGAGCCTGGACTCTGTGTCCCTCTCCCTCCCCCATGCTATTAAGCTGCATCTGTGTAATATAGAGCAAAACATCCTCCACGAGTCGCAGTAAATCACGGCAGAGGCAGTGTGCAGAGTGGATGGGGGGAGATAATGGGTTTTTCACCCTCTTCAACAATAGAACAAGTTTTTCTGCGTTAGGGAAGGCTGACTTCTCTGAGAGATGGAGATAAAAACAGCACTGAGGCTCCAAAATGGGCCTGAAAGGACACTTGCCTCACCCACTTGCATTGCTGGCCAAGGGACAGGAGGGAAACCAGGCAAACCATGCTGTGGGTCGAGTGCCCCACTGGCATGGCCTGGTCCGCATGGGCATCACTGAGGTGCACTGGAATATTAATTGAAAATCCCAGCAAAACACTTCTGTTGATGATAATGGACCATAATCCTCTTAGAGCAATTTCATGCCTGAAAAATCATGCATAACAAAATAATAATAGAAAGCCCCTGAGTGGACACTGCCCTTAGCAGTGGACACAGGAGGAGAGGGTCAGCCAGAGTGGATTTCTCAGGAAGGAAAAGGAGCTGGTCCCCTTGGCCTCCACCCCTGAGGTGGGCAGAAATGCTGAATTTGGTCTAGGTCTGAACACCTGCTCTAGCAGTGCAGCATCACCGTGGGACCCCGATGTCCCACAGAGACCTGGCGACCCACCAGGGCCCCTGTGCTCTACAGGACCCGTGGTGCTTTCTGTGACCCCAGAACCCTGGAACCTCCTGATTCCCCACGTCCCAAGACCCTCTGGACTCTCCATGTCCTTCAGAGTTCCCAGGACTCTCACAACGCTCCGCGTTCCTCAAGGATTTTCCGTGCCCGCCGAGCCCTGCGCCAGGCAGGGTCGTCCCATGCCAAGCCCCCCTCCCCAAAAGGAGCAGCCGCTCCCCGCACGCCCCTTCAGCACCACCTCGGCTGGACAGCGGCAGGTGCGGGGCCCCGCACCTGGCCGGGCACCCGGCACCCCGGCACCCCCGGTACCTCAGGAACACCCTGACCTCCTCCTGGGAGCCTCGGGGACCTCTGGGAGCACCCTGACCTCCCCCCGGCATTCCCAACAACGCCCCCAGTTCCCCTTGCCTTGCACCCCATTTTTACCCTACCCTCCTCAGCGCCCTGTTCTCTGCTCTGCACCCCCAGACACTGAGCCCCCCAACCCCTGCACCCAGCAGCACCCCCTCTTCTGCCTCCGCAGCTCTGCACCTCCTCCTCCCCCGCACCACCCCCTGCACCTCAGCATCACCCGCAGCACCCCCTGCACCCCGGCACCCCCTCCTCTGCCACCCCCGGCACCCCGGCGCTCTTCATCACTCCCTCCTCCACCTTCCTCCTTCACCATCCCCACCCGGCAGCTCCCGGCGCTCCCGGTGCCTCCTCCTCCTCCTCCAGCACCCCTCTCCGGCACCCCTTCCTTCACCACCCCTTCCTCCAGCGCCCTTCAGTTCCACTCCCTCCAAATCCCCGCATCCCCAGCACCACCTCCAGCTCCAACACCCCAACCCTCCAGGACATCCCCTGCCACCCCCCGAGACCCCATCCCACCCCCTCCCGGCGCCCCCACCCCAGCCCCACAGCGATTCTCCCTCCACCCCCAAACCATTCCCCGTCCCAGCGCCCCAAAGCCTCTTTCACCCCTCAGCACCCCCTGCCCCGGCCCCTCAGGGACCCCCAGCACCCACCTGCTCCCCCGCCCCGCCCGGAGCCCCCCGCCCGCGGGGCCGCTGCCAGACGGGGCCGTGCGGGTTTCGGTGCCGGGGGATGCCGGGGGGTCCGGGGGAGCCCCGGGGGTCCCCGGGGGGTGCGCGCTGCCCGGCCGGCAGCTGTTGCTGCTGACGGCTCCCCCGGAGCCTCGGGCTGCCCGGGGCAGCGGTGACTAAGCACTTTGGGGATTTCTACTCTTATTATTTTATTCTATTATTTTCTCCCGCTTTCGAACGGGTCCTCCCCCCCTCTCTCCCCCGCTTCCCCCTCCCATCCTCATCTTCCCCGGCCGCCCCCGCCCGGGGCCGGGCGCGGCAGGGCGGGCGGAGGGGTTCCCCCTTCCGGCCACCGGGAGCATGGGAGCCCCGGGCCGGCTGGGCTCCAGAGCTCGGTCAGCCCTGGGGTGAGGCGGAGCGGGGCCGCGCCGTGCCGTGCCGCGCCGCGCCGCTCCGGGGCCGGGCCGCGCTCCCCGCCGCGCCCGCGGCAAGTTCCGCCGCTCCCGGGGCGCGCGGAGCGCAGCGGAGCGATGCCGGTGCGCCGGGGCCATGTGGCCCCCCAAAACACCTACCTGGACACCATCATTCGCAAATTTGAAGGACAAAGTGAGTACCGCGCCCTCCGGTGCCGCTCCGCTCCCCCGCGGCCGGGGCGGCCCCCCAACTTCATGGAGAGGAGGGGGGCAAGGCGGGAGGGTGGCCCCGGGGGCACCCCTGTGACCTGCCGGGGGGGGAGAGGGGTGGGCGACAGCCGGGCAGCGTCCCCGCGGGTATTTATAGACAGGGCGACACAGGGGGACGAGCCATCCCAGCCTCGGTGTTCCCCCGGGGATGGGGACACCGCGACCCCCCCAGTCCCCGGGCAGGGACGGTGTGCCCGGGCTGTGGGGAGGGGGCCCCGGCCGGCTGGGAGGGGGGACAGGGTGAACCCCAGCGCAGCCGGGCTCGCTGCCTGTTTGCCTCCAACTCTGCGCTCCCGGCGGCCGCCGTCCCTGGTGAAACGTTGCCATTTGCTGTTGCTCCGAGTAATCCCTTTATATGAATTTTGGGGCTGGTTTCGTGTTAAATACAGCGAAAAGTCCGTGCGCACAGGGGAGCTCTGGGGTTTGCGGGTGGCGGGGTGGGGGCGCGGGGGTTCCGCTCCCCCTCCCTGGGCACCCCAGCGGGGCTGGGTCCCCCCGACAACGCTGGGGATGACGGCAGGGGACCAGGGGACCGCGGTCCCCCAAAAACTCAGCTCGGGGGGCTTCTGTGGGGTGCCGGGGCAGCGCACCCCGCACTGTCCCGGCTCACTGTGGGTTCCCTGGCGTCCAAGTTTCCCGAGTGGGCAAATTCCCCTGGCGCTGCCACCCCTGCAGGCTCTGCGCTGCCTGGCCTGGCGGTGACTGACGTGACCCTGGGCATGGAAAGTGAGAAAAACTGTCCCTGGTTCCTATCAGCTCCCCCGGGAAGCGGCGGCTGGGGAGCAGCGGGGCCAGGCGGCGAGGCGTGACAGCGAGGACACAGCCGGGTCCCCGCTCCCTGCCCGCTCCCTGCCCTCTCCTTGCCCATTCCTGCCCGCTCCCTGCCAGCCATGTCGGGCACCAGCTGGGTTCTGCCGAAGCATCGCCCCACGCTCCCCCGCGGCAGTTCCGTGCTGTGACAGGTGTTGGGAGACAGCGAACCAGCACACCTAACGCATCCTTGCTCCAGGCAGGGAGTTCTGCCGTGCCTGTGGGCGCCCTCGCCCCCAGCACGGCAGCTCCCATGGGTGTAGCTGCTCCTGGTGAGTCCCCGCTGCAGCCAGAGGGGCCCAAAATCTTCCCTGCCAGGGCTGGTGCAGAGCCCTGGTACTGTGGGACCAAGGGGAAATCTGCAGGTGAGAGCAGGACAGAAAACAAATTGGGGGTGAAAAAAAAAAGCCCCAAGGAGACCTGGCTCTGCAGCTCCTTGCCATGCTGGTCGTGGTCACATCCCTGTGCTCAGCACAGCTTGCTCCGGCGCCCTGCCAGCCCTGTAAATCCTGTCCTGCACCAGGATCCAGACTGGATCCAGTCCATGGAGCTGATACTGGATAGGAAAACTGCTCATCCCAGGTGGGGAGTGTGCCCCAGGAGCAGGGCTGTGGGACAAGGTCCCCTCTTGGTGCTGTCTTCCAGCTGGCAAAGCAATTTGGATATGGAAGGATCGGGAAGAAGGAGCTGGGGAACATTTGTCTGTGGTGGTTTGTGCTGTTTGCAGCATCGGCACCAGCACCAGCCCTGCGTGGGAAAGGGAAGGGTGCCAGAGTGGGAGTCCCCCAGAAAGGGCTACCAAGGGGCTGTCAGGGGGTGGAATGAAGCAGGAGACTTGTGCAGCACCCCTGGGGACGCTGGTTTTACTGGGAGGCATCCTGCAGAGCTGGGACCCTGCACTGGGGACAGCCCTGATGTGCCTGGGAGGGGTCCCCCCACCCCTCCCAGGGTGCCACAGCTGTGCAGAGGTTTCTCTTGCATTTGGGTGGAATTCCCCATGAGGCTGGAGCGCAGCAGGGTTCTGGAGCACGCAAGCTGCAGATGCCATTCCTGGGTAATCCAGGAGATTAATTGGGGTCTGGGCTGGGAGGCAGCCTCCAAATGGACCCTCTGCTCAGGCTTGCCTTCAGCTCCAGCCCGGAGCTGATGCCAAATGCTGAGGGAAATGGTGCTGGGGGGCATGTGGCATTCACCACATGAGCGTGTCACATCCCAGCAAACCCATCTGAGAGCCCAGCACTCCCCGATATCCTTAAAAAAATAAACCAAAATCAAACCAAAATCAGAGCTCACCCCGAGATAAGGATGGAAGCGGCTCTGTGTGGGCTGGATGACGTGGGCTGTGCAGCACTGCCACACACCCTGGCAAGGCAGCAAGTCTGGCCCCAGCCCAGCCTAGGTGGCTGCAGCACCAGGAGGGAATGGGGCAGCACCACTCTCTGCCTTAGTTTCCCTTTTCTTTCCCTTGAGCACTTTACTTTTTGAGCACAGGGGCCACAAAGCCCAGCAGAGTGTGGATTTCACCTTCAGCCCAAAGGCACAATTATCCTATAAAACATTAGGAGAGTCGTTAATGTGATGGGTTTCACCCCTGCTTCCCATGAAGCCAAGCCTTACACTCACTCCTCCTCTTGCCCCTTGCCTGACTTCAGTCAAATCTGAGCAAGGGTGGAAAGTCTCTGAGATAACTCAGGTCCCTGATAAGCTCCTGGGAAGGGACAGAGGCTGCAGCTCTGCCTGCAGTGCCGGTCAGGGACAGATTGCCCATTAGACAGCAGAGAGTCCCCACATGCCAGCGGTGAAATGTCAAGGCTGCAGGGATTGGCCAATCCCAGCAAAACTGCCTCTACTGAGAACCCCCATTTGGGTCCCCCCCGTCCCCAGAGTCACAAATTCACATCGAAGTGGGGACACTGAAGAACAACTTTCTGAAGAGCAGAGCAGTACCTGGGATTGTGCGGGCTGAGGTCAGCCGTGTCCCCCCAGAGCTGTCACCAGTGTCCCCAGGGAGCTTGTCTCTGCACAAGGGGGTGCCACCAAAAACACAACCACACACCCCAGCTGTCCCCAGCAGCCCTGGTGTAAGCCTCGTGCCCTCCTGCCTCCCTGCAGACCGCAAGTTCCTCATTGCCAACGCGCAGATGGAGAACTGCGCCATCATCTACTGCAACGACGGCTTCTGCGAGATGTTCGGCTACTCCCGCGTGGAGGTGATGCAGCAGCCCTGCACCTGCGACTTCCTCACCGGCCCCGACACCACCAAGAGCTCCATCGCCCAGCTCACCCAGGCCCTGCTGGGCTCCGAGGAGTGCAAGCTCGAGATCCTCTACTACCGCAAAGACAGTAAGAGCCGCTCTGTGGGGTGGGGAGGTGGGACCTGCCCTGCATTCGGGCTGTGAGGAGCCCAAATGTGGTGGCTTGTGCCCAAAGGTGGGGGACAAACAGGATCTGATGCCACCAGGGCATCAGGATTGCACCCGGGCTCGGGGCTTTGCTGAGGACAAATCCAGAGTGGCTCCCGGTGGGATGGAGGCATCTCTGCTGTTGTGGAGCACATTGGGACCTTGAGCAATAGAGGATGTTGCCAGATGATTTGGGAATCAGGTCACTGGTGAGCCTTTGGGGATGGCTCGTTGCTCCTGGGACGAGCCATGTCATTGCTTGTGGGATCCTTGAGCCAGGAATGAGAATCCAGTGGGAAGCCCATGGAGAAGCCAGGCTTGGGCACAGGTCTGTGCTCCAAGACGAGATGAGACAGACCCCCCATCCCTGCTGAGGGTGGGTGCAGCGACGGGCTCAGGGCTGCCTTTGCAGCGAGCAGGATGCGGCTGTGCGTGCACAGATGGAATTACGTTAAGATGAAAATGAAGCTTTGATGGAAAATACGAGTGATTAGTTCTAATACGGCAGGAAGTTAAATAAATATTTAGTGCTTGATGCTGCAAAACAGCGGCGGCCACGGCTCCCAGGGCAGGGAAATGCAGGTCCGCTGCTCACAGGAGGTTAAAAGCATGAAGTGTTTCCTTTTTTTAACATATGGAGCTTTCCCATTGCTTCAGATTGTATTGATGGGGGCTTGGCCTGAGCGCAGGGCTGCGCCCCACTGCTGGCAGCTCCCAGCCAGCCAGTCAGAGGAGAACCACGGGAAGCAAAAGGCAGGAGCAGGCAGGAACCCTGGCTCCCAGCCCAGCGCCCTATCTTGGGGGCTGGCACCCGGGTGTCCTGGCCTCCCTCCCAGACCCTATCTGCTGGGCTGGCATCCAGGTGCCAGCGTATCAGCCCCGGAGTTATTCACTGGCAGCACCTCTGCGCGTTATCCCGGCGGGACCCGAGCCTGGCTGGTGGCAGGACCAGGCCACTCTGTCGAGGCTCTTCCTGTGGGGCACTCCTGGGTGGAGAGGGGCCATGAGCGGTGCCAGGTCTGGGTGCACGTCCCCCCCTTCAGTTGCAGGGCCTGGCTGGAGCCCAGCACAGTGCAGAAGTGGCACACGCTGTCCCCCTGCTCCCTTCCAGTGCCAGAGCGTGGCTGTGCTCTGGCTGTGGCAAGGACAGCGTGTGCAGCCCTGGTCCATTTCCTTCCTCCCTCCCTTCAGGATAGTTTCCCATCCCGTCCCTGGGGACTACTTGGCTTGTGAGCCTGATGCATCACCATGCTCCCTGCTTTGAACATTCCTGCTGGGCTCACGGGATGCTCGGTGCTGTCCTCAGAGCCCTGCTCTTCCTCTAGGCCACGGGGAACACTCATTGCAGCTCTGAGCTGCTTTCTTCTCTTTTTTTTTTTTTATTAAAAAAGAGGGGAAAAAAATAAAAAAAAAAGCCCAGAAGCAAACCCTTCATGTCTATTTTTAAAACCCAACCCCACCAGCAGCATGCTTTCCAATTGTTTCCCCCCAGCACTCAGCCTGCGACCGCTCGGCCCATTATAAATGGGTCTTATCGGCAAAGAAAAGGCTTTTGCATTATAGGGAGCTGCTGCTTAATTAGCCAGCGGAGCTCCGAACCTGCCTGTCCTCTTTTTCATACCAGCAGCACCAATCTCCAGCCTCGACCTGCTGTTTATTACTGCGGTACTCCCGGCTCTGCAGCTCGCGGGGCTGTTTCCTCGCTTTTCTGGCTGGCAGAGGCAAAATTACACCCAAAATCTGCCCGTTGGAGACACCCCAGCAGGGCCAGGTGGGGTGGATGGAGCTGGGCAGGAAGGGGCCACCCAAGGGTGTCAGGGCCAGTGGGTTCTGGGGTCAGGCAGGATGCTGTGATGGGGGGATGTGTGTCCCTGGGGACAGCCTGGCTGCTCAGCCCCACTCGGATGCCCCTGCTGTCATCACCTAATTATAATTATAAACAGAGCCAAACGAGCCAGGGGTGCCAACAGTGAGCCCAGCTCCAAAATGGAACCAAGAATGGAACCTTCATGTGGGGGAAGGTGGGACCAGCCCACGCAGGGCAGTTGTCCCTCCCTGCCACACCAGCCCCAAAAAGGCCTTGGAAAGAGGGAAGAGCCCGTTGGCAGCGCGTGTGGGCTCTAATCCCCAGCTCAAAGCTGGGAGATCAGTGAAAAGTTAATTTCCTTACAAGATGCTACACAGCTGGGGCTGGCCCAGACAGAGGGGTCAGCACGGGATCAGCTCCTGCAGCAGCAAGGAGCAGCCATGGCCCCTGCAGACACTGTGCACTGTGGCCAGGGTGAGCTCAAATCCTCCAGCATCCCCTGAGGACGGCACTGAGGAGCTGAACTGCATCCAGAGTTGGTTTTTTTCCCTCCCCAGGTGGGGATGTGCTTTGCAGCAGAGCCACTGGCCAGGGCTCGTGGCGTCCCCAGAGCAGGAGGTGGCCACAGGTGCTGAGTGCCACCGTGCTGGCGTGGCCTGAGCAGCAGCAGCTGGTGGCACTGGCTCTGCTTAATCTGCGTGAATGTGATGCTGATGAATATGAAAGGGGAGATGTGGCTGCGACAGCTGGAGCAGCTGGTGGGGCAGCCCCAGCCCCTCCATCCTGTGCTGCCCTGGGCAGAGCCCTCAGCTCGTCCCCTGCAGCAGCAGTTCGTGGCAGTCCCCATGGAACTGGGATCAGGGACTGGGATGGGGCCAGCAAACTCACAGCACTGGTGCAGGAGCCAGGATCTTCCCCTGGGAGCTCCAGGAGCGGGAGGGTCAGGGAGTGACTGGGGTGCCCTGTGCCACTCAGCGTAGCCCCCCAACAGGTCCCCACGGCGTGCCCCAGCAAGCAGCCAGGCAGGCATGGCTTGGGAAGTGCCACCACACCCAAAGGGGGCAGGGGTCCTCGTGTGGCACATCCCCTCTGTCCCCAGCCCAGGGCACATCCCTGGCGCTGCACCTCTCCTGCAGCTGCTGCCAGGAGGCCTGGCTGAGGCAGGGGGATGGATCCAAGCGGGGTTTCTCCACGCAGCTTTGTAAACAGCAACGTGTGACGTGCCCATGGATGCACTGGGAGCAGGAGGGCAAATCCCACCAGCAGCTGCTGCAGCCTGGCACTGCCAGGGATTTGGTGCTGGCAGCCCCAGGCAGCCCCTGCTCCTGCCCCATGGTGGGGCCAAGGCAGGACTAAGGGGACTTTTTGGGTGTTGGAGGAGTAGGAAGGCACAGCCAGCTGACAAACCCCAACCCCAAGCTGAGCTCTTGGCTTGCACAAACCCATGGGGTTTATGCCAAGCTAGGGCTGTTTGCTTCTTGCTGTTTGCTTTAAGGGTCAGTCTGTGACCTCGGGAGAGGGATGGACACCAGAGCCCAGCTCCAGATGGGAACTTATAAACATCCCTCCTCACAATGGCAAAAGCTCTGGTCGCAGAGATCCTGCATGCAGAGCTGATTCTGCCATCCTTGGCACGGCTGGGCTGCAGCTCAGGCACCCCCATTGCCCTGGCTGTGCCCCAGGGCCAGTGTGACTGGGGCAGAGAGCTGCAAGAGACACATTTTTCATCTTCTGATACTCCACAGATGCTTTTTGCTTGGACCTTATGTCCCAGATCATCCCCAGCCCCTCCAAGAATGCTGCCTGGAGGCTTTTTCCTGAGATCCCTGCCCTGCCAGAGTCCCTGACTGCCCCCCGAGCTCTCCATCCTCATCCTCAAGGACTGCTGCATCCCCAGTGGGAGGGGGCCCCCTGTGCCATGGGAACAGGGCCCTGGGATGGCTGGATGGACCCAGAAAACGCTGTCAGCTCTGCAGCTCTGGCCACACAGCCCCGCTCTAAGATGGATAATTCCTGCAGCCAGTGGGATTTAGCAGGGGAAGGACTGAGGGCCTGGACACAGCCACTCACTTCACTTGCAGAGGAGCTTAAGGTGCATTTTTCCAACCCACTGTATTGATCCAGGACCCCTTTTGGCTCCTGGGGATCAGAGCATCCTTCTTGTACCCAAAATCACCCTGCTAGGCTTGGATCTTTCTTGTGCCAACACGTTGGTGGGTACCCTCTGCCAGCTGACACTCCTGGTTTTCCTTCTCCACTGCTCTTCCAGCCAGCCAGGCTGTGAGCACACAAATCCCTGCCTTTCCTCAGCACACAGGGGAACCTCTGCCCTGCTGATGTTACTTAATAAGGTCATTTTTGCTGGCCTGGTGTCCTGGCAGGTTTCAGTCCCTGGTGCCCTGTCTGGGCGTGGGGAGAGGGGCCAGGGCAGACCCTGCGTTGCACATTTTCTCCCTGTGCAGGGGGATGCAGAGCTGCAGGGGCTCACCCCGGGTCCCAAGAGTGACCAATCTCCCACCAGCTCAGCCTCTCTCTCCATTTTTTTCCATCCCACCTCAGGGATTTGCTTTAGGGCCTCCCAGCAATCTGCACTTCCCTTTGAAGTTCTACCCAGCCCCGACGCTGATTTATCCCAGGATGGGAGCACAGCTTGGTCCTCCAGGCTCCTCTCTGGAGCACAGCTCTGCTCCCATGGCTGTCCCCATCCCCTCCGTGCCCTTCCCAGCCCCTCTCCTCTGCTCCTTTATATAATACCACTATAGATTTAGCCACTCTGCCATGAGACCCTGCAGATTAAATCTCCTGGCCGGGGGGAGGCCTGGGGAAGAGCTCCAGGCACAGATTAATAGCTCTCTTTTTTAATATTCATAACAATACAGGCTGGTGTCCGGCTCTCGGAAACCCCCGTGTCCTGTTGATTAGTTTAATACTGATGGCACTGACAAATGCATTAACCACAGGGGATAAGAGGGACAGGGAGGGAGGGCCCCCAACAATGACATTTTTAACGTTATTAACTGTTGGCTTTTATCAAGGTCAGAAGACACGGTGGGTCAGAAAGCACAAACCTCACTCAGCCTGGGGGAGCTGGGCTGGGTGCTAGAAGGTCAAACCAGTGGTTTAGGGAATGTTTAGGGTTTTCTCAGCCCACCACACTGGCTGTGGGACCCTTCAAACCAGCATCCATGTCATACCCACCTGCCAAGCCCTGTCTGCAGCCCCCCGGGCTGGGTTTCACCCCAGATGGGCACAGGCACCCTCATGCTGGTGGCCACAGAGCTCAGGCAGGTTGTGAATCCCCCCAGGGCTCCTCCAAGAGATCATTTGGTGGCTGGATAAAATTAGATGGATGGAGACAGATTAGCTGAACAGCTGAAGGGAAGGGACAGTCAGATGGATGGGGACAGAGGATGGAGGAGCAAGGTTGGGGGGGAGGCCTGAGGTGCCTCCTGGGGCTGGCTCAGCCCACGGGTGCCACAGCAGGTCTGGTTTTGGCAAGAAGGATGAGGAGGCTCAGCGTTCAGCAGACTGGCTCACCATAGGGAAACTGAGGCAGGGCAGAGGGTGCCACAGCTCTCCCAGCTGCAGCCTCTCCACAGAGGTGGGGGTACCCCAAATCACAGCTGCACAGACCCCAGATCCTGGGGGAATGCCCTGTCTTTGGGCCAGGCTTAAGGGAATCTGCTGCTCCTGATAGTCCCTCATTCCCTTGGCACCTCTGTGCTGAGCAGTGTGGGGCTGAGCAAGGCACTGAGCTCCTGGCATGCAGAACTGGGCCTGTTGGGGCCACTTTTGGGGTGATTCCCCTGGTTTTGGAGGGGGATTAACTTTTGGCCAACCCTGAATTGGCCAGGCAGTTAGACTAGATTATTGCTGTAGCTCCCTCCCCACAGGAACAGTCTATTTTATTTAATTTAAGAAGGGATCAGTGAGGGGCTCGCAGTGACATTGGCCGGGGCTGCTCAAGCTCAGCACCTCCCAGATTTGCAGGATCAAACCAGGCACCAGCTGCCACCCAAACCCACCCCCAGCCACCTCCCAGCTGCTCCTTATATCCCTCCAACTGGAGATGTAACTGGGCCCAGTTTTCAGCTGTTCAGCACTGGCCATGGGATTAACCCTTTCCTGTGCCACACGGGGCCTGCCAGGACAGCTCAGAGCCCATCCCCTCCCAGTGCCATGGAGGAACTCGGGAAGGAAACCTGAGGCAGTGAAGGAATGCAGGAGGGCAGAGCGCCTGAGCCAGGACTGGGCTGTCTGGATCAGAATTCCCAGCCCAGGGGGAAGCATGGGGTTGATGGATGCCCAGTGAACCTTGTGGGTTCCAGGAAGTCAGTGATGCTTTAAAATCACCTTGGGGAGAAAAAAACCTCCTTATTTTCTAACACATCAAAGGAGAAAGCATCTGTGAGTGGGTTCCCCTGTGCACACCAGTGCCAGCATCAACACTGGCAGAGCTGTGGCATCCTGGGCACGTGCCACCTCCCTCACTCAGCATCACTCACAGGGCATCTCTTCCTCTAAAGATCCCTAAAAATCCTGACAAAGGGAGGGAAAAGAGCTCACTTCTTCCTGCTCCACACAGAGGTAACCTGTCACGTGCCACGCAGCCCCCAAACACCTTTATCTGCCAAAAACCCACTCTCTCCTCCCCAGCTCACACATTTTGGTGGATTTCCTCTCCCTTTGGTGAGCAGTGGAGGAAGAGAAAAAGACAGAGAGAGGAAAAGAGAGAAAGAGAGAGACAAGGAAAGACCAAACGAACAAATCACAGCTGCCGGGGTCTTTAAAGAGATTTCACCATATCCATTTCTTTCCCCTTCTTGCGCCTGTGTGTGTCCGTGTATGTGCACATCCCTGACGTCACGGCAGATTTTGAAGTTGCCCGATGCCGGCCATCTGCTCCTGATTACGGGAGGCCCTGAGCTCCTTAAAATTATACGCAGAAAGGCCGGCATGCCCCTCCCGGCTGGAGCGCGGCCACGGCCGGAGCGGCAGCGCATCCCGCTAATCCCGCTGAGCAGAGCGGGGCAAAGACGGCGTCGGGCCACAAGCTGCCCTGCAAGGAGGTGCTCCATCATCTCTAGGAGATGTGGGATGGGAGCCTGGGGGTGTTTTGGCAGAGGGACCAAAATTGTGGTAGTGGCTGTGGCTCTGGGGGTCCCGCTCGCATCAGTGCCACAGCAGCAGCACACAGCTCAAGGAAGGGACTCTGTACTCTAAAATAGAGGATTTGGTGGGAATAAAGCTGGCAAAGGAAGTGGGAAACCACCTTCACTCGGTGCTTTGGAAAAGACCTGCAGGTGTTTTCAGTTGCAGACTGGTGCCTGGCTGCTGCACAAGAAGAGCCACGGGGTCGAGCTGACATCCAAGGGGAAAATCCCTGTGGGCATATTTGGGATGCTCCTCACAGCCTCCATCACTGCCAGGACACTGAGCCAGTCCTTGTGCCCCCTTTGTGCCTCAGTTTCCCCATGGCAGGGCAAGAAAAGGCCATGCCTGGCCACTCCATGGCTCTAGGGAATGTCCTTGGGGACTGTCACACTGATCCCACCCGGTCCTGCTGCCCCCATTGCCTGCATCCAGCCCCCAAAAACTGCCTGGTGATTGCAGGGCAATTAACTGCAGCGTGATTACAAGCAGGATGCTTAATGAGGTTAAACCACTACCTGGGACTTCCTGAGTTCTTAATTACTCACTCTTTAATTGCTGCTCTCAAGTACATTAATATAAATGACTGTCTGGGACAGAAAAAAGAGATGTGATCGGTGTGATTGGGATGCTTCGGGGATATGCCCCTTTCCCAGGGCTCAGATCACGTCCCATACCCACCAGCAGGGATTACACCCATCAAAGTGCTCAAAACCCCACTTTTCTAAAAAAAAAAAAAAAGTATTTGGCGCTGGAAGGGGAGGGGGAGGTCGGAGTGTCCTGAGCAGCCCCCCTGAGCCTGTCTCTGCTCGGCAGCGTCGTGTTTCCGCTGCCTGGTGGATGTGGTGCCCGTGAAGAACGAGGAAGGCGTCGTCATCATGTTCATCCTCAACTTCGAGGACCTGGCGCAGCTGATCGCCAAGAGCAGCGGGCGGAGCCTGCACCAGCGCCTGTCGCACAGCTGGAACAAAGGTGCGTGACAGCTGGAACAAAGGTGCGTGACAGCTGGAACAGAGGTGCTTTCCTCGGGAGCACGGGGGGACTGAAGGATGCCTCTGTGTCTGGGCAGCATCCTGCATGGGAAGAGGTTTGTGGGTTTTGCACAGCCACAGCTCTGCCTGATTCAGGGACTGGTCCAGCCCAAGCCCAGCTGGATGGGAAAAGGCTCTTTGAGCCAGCTGTGCTGCTCTTGCCTTCACAGCTGTCCACAAACACTTCCTGACATCCCAGAGAGCTGGGGAACAGGGCTGGGGGCTGACCCCCTGCATGGGATGGTGCATTTTTGGGAGGAGGTCTCGCTGTGCAGTCCCCTCCATGACCCCCACCCTGCATTGCTGGATCTTTTCCATATTTATCACTGGCTTGGGCTGGAGGTGCTGCTGTGGGGCAGGACCTGTGTGTGGGGTCACCAGGAGGGCCAGGGGACATTTGGTGTCACCAACAGCGTGGCTGTGCTCTGGGGGTGTCACTGCAGGCCAATGGCACCAGGGTGGCTGCACTGCAATGGCTCAGCCTGCCCCAGCTTCAGGCTATTCCCCACTCTCCCAGGCTCCTTCTAGGGTTTTGGAGACAGTGGAAAATTCAAATTCCCTTTTTTTTGGGAAGACTGGATGAAAGGGAAGCTGTGGTGAGGCTCTTGAGGGGATGTGGATATTCAGGGATGCAGATGTTAGACCTGACAAAGAGCTGTGACTTCTAAATCTCCTCCTTCCATACAGCCCTCAGTGCTGGTCAGCTCTGCTTGAGCCAGGAAATAACCCCACCTCTGCCTTCATGACATTCCCTGGGGGTGCTCTTGGGAGGCTTTGGGCAGGCCCCAAAATAAAGCTGTGGGAGCAGCTTGGGTCTGTCCCCCCTTGGCACATGGGGTGGCACAGCAGGACCAGGATCAGAGCCACATCAGGGAGCCCTGGGGACAAGTGCCCGTTGAACCGGAGTGTGTGAGCCTCAGTGCATTCCCACTCGGTGGATTTCTATATCCTGGGGCCATTCAGGTGTCTGTGTATGGCAGCAGGAACCAGCAGAGCTTTGAATGGGTTTGCGTGTGCTCAGGGCAGACAAGCACACCTGGATGTGTGAGTGTGAATGGACAGATAACTGTGCACGTGTTCCTAGCTCTGTGAAGTGATGAGATTCATATTTTTGATGGATTGCTTTAGTACCAGCTACCCTCTCTGCATGACCTGATGAGGAAATCCTAAATTCCAGCACCAGCGTTGCTTTGCAGCCCCATCAGCTCTCAGAATATCTCAACATACGATGCACCCATTTCCATCCCATCCAAAGACAGAAGGCACCCAAATCAAGAGTACCTGCCACTTCCCTGCATGTCTGATGCTGTGTTGAGCATCCCAAGGGATGTTGTGATGTCCTGGGTTTCCCACTCCAGTGACAGGGGGTGTGGAAAAGACAAGAGTTTGTGGTGCCCATCCAGATCAGGCTCTTTCTGACTCAGTCTTTCATTGCACAGCCACAGGTGGCTGTGTTGCTGGTTGCCAGCTCCCTGGTGTGCAGGGAGAGTTGGATGCTTTGCTTCTTCCAGCTGAAAAGCTGCTCTAGGCAGTGGGGATGGGGTGAGCAGAGGGAGCCCGTGTGGTACCCCATGGGCTGGGGCATTTCTGGGCAGGCTGGCACCCTGCCCAAGCAGCTCTGTGGTGTTTTGGGGCTGGATGAGGGAAGCTAATCTTGCCAAAAGCAAAGAGCTCCTCAGCGTGCTGCTTTTTCCCAGGGGACAATGTCTTTGTGGAGCCCATGCCATATCCCATGCACCCCAGGATTGAGGCCACCTTTCGTGCAGGTAGGGAGCAGAGTTGGTGCTGCTGGATGAGCTTCAGGGCTGACCCAGGCCCTGAGGGTGTGAACCCAGCTGCTCACACAAACTCTGCAGTAGCAAGTGACCATGGCCTCCTCTAGAAGAGGACAGGTGACTTTGCATTGACTGTCACAACCAGGGGCATTGGGCCCTCTCCAGATCTGGCTCTTCCTCTCCTGCACCTCTCTCACATCTCCTAGCAGCCCTGGCTGCCCTTGTCCCAGCCCCAGTCCCCTGTGAGGTGGTCTCCTGGTCCCCTGTGATGGCAGAAAGGGATCTTGTTTTTGTGGTCCAAATTCCCTCTGAAAATTCAAAACAAATCCAGGAACACAATTGTTAGAACTACTTTTCTTTCTATGCCTTTCTAAATTACCATCTCTATTGTGTGGGGGTTTTTTTTCCCTAAAGTTCCACCAAGGAGATTTAGAGGCTCGATTTCCTCCGGGACCAAATCCCTTAATTGGCTTTAACCTTTTTAATTGGCTTAGGGATGCTTTGCACCTTTCCCATCTCACATCCACAGTTGTAGGGAACTCTTCTCCAGCTCAGAGGAGCTTGCTGCCAGGCCAGGGTCTGCCTTGAGCACGTGGCACTGTGATGGCATGGGAACAGCAAGTGCTTTGGAGGAGGAAGGGCCACACAGCATGTGCATCCCCCAAAGCCACCCAAAATTCTCCACAGCCTCTCCCCCGCCCCGCCTCACTCCAGCCATCACATGCAGCTAGGTCACACCTTTCTCTCTTGTGTTTTGTTTTTCTTTTTAACAAGGTGAAGGTAGGAGTTTGAAGTTTAGTCTCCCGTCCCTGCGGCGACTCAAAATCCAGCGGAAATCTCTGCCCACCAGTGAGTTTGATGGAGTAGCCATTGACTATGGAAAGGTAACCGTAGCCTTTGTCTGGTACCAGCCCACGCCTCAGGCCAGGTCCCAGCTCTTCCTCGCTGTCCCCATCCCACTCCCCTTGGCTGCTGTGGCTCGGGCCATCTCCAGTGGCAGGGCACAGGCTTGGCCTGCTGAGGGCTGGCAGGGCTTTGGCGGTGTGGGCTGCAGCTCCACCCTGCTGCTCTGCACATCCCGTGCCTCGAGGGGGGAGCAGGAGGTGTGCCAAAGCGGGGAGGAAGGTCTGCCTCCATACTCTGAGTTGTCCAGGATGGTGGAGCTCCAGGGAGTTGTCCCCCACCTCACGTTGGGGACATGGTGGTGGTTGTAGGAGCATGGATCAGGTGTGCTCTGAGCAAGGACTGGCAGGCTCTTTTCCCCATGTTTTCCTGGCAGGGACCAGGCAGCACAGGCAGGTCCAGCTTCTCAGCCCTCCAGCAAAGATTGTGCTTCCCATGATGGAAGGTGATGCTGTCACCAATCTTGAAAAACTGTTGGTGGGGCTTGTTTAGAGATTGCTGTTCTTGGTGGCTTCCTGACTGTCAGCAGTTCTCAGGGCACCTCCAGTCAAAGACCTGTTGTTTTCTGAAATGCTGCAGCTCAAGGCTGTGAGCAGGAGGCTTTTGCTCTGCTAAGGCATCCCTGGGTGCCAGGGTCTGGCTGTGCTGGGTGTATCCAGGCAGCCTGGATAAATCTGCTTCCCCAAATCATAGATGGAAGGTGCCTGTCTTCTCAGAGGTCGTGCTTATGGTAGGTTGCAGATGTGTGTAGGGTTATCAGATGCTTTGGATGCATCATTCCCACAGGCACCAGCACTGCTAAAAGCTCTGGGTACCCCGAGGCTGGAGCTGCACGGGGCACTGCAGTGTGGAATGGAAATGGAATGCAGGGTGGAATGGAAAATGTGCATTGAGGACACCCTGATGATTCACCACTTTGCTGGAGCTTGGTCAAGTGGGCACAGCCCAGAGATGCGACAGCCAGACTCTCCAGGCACCCCATCCTAAAACCTGCCCTAAAGGGCCCTAGGGATGGTGAGAAGTGCCACAGTTCCTCCTGTGGGTATTACTGGAGGTGCACATTCTTATGGGTTTCTACTCCAGAAGGTTGTTGCTCTGCACACCCCATTGCAGACATTAAAGTCTGGAAACTCTTCAGGTCTCCAGGAAAAAAGGTTTAGCTGTGGTTTATGGTGGCTGTAGGAGAAGGAGGAGCAATATGGCCAAATTTGCAAAGCCAGCAGCTCCTCCAGTGCTTCCTGGTGCAGAGCACATCCTCCCCCATAAACACCAGCACTGGGCCTGGGCACTGACCCTCGGTGGTGGCCTGAGCAGCAGGGAGGGAAGGGCAGCCCCAGTGGTGGGACACAGGGACATCTCAGAAAAAGGCATGGCACAGCAGGTACTCCAGGCAAGCCTGTCCCTAGGTCTCCTTTTCTCTTGCTCTCACCTGCTTCCACCCGTGCAGCATCGCCTCGCAAACCTCCCCACACTGCCCAGCCTCCGGCGGGAGCTGGCAGGAGCCAGGAGCTGCCAGGTCCCCAGGGACTCGGTCGCCCCGCTCCAAAGCAGGTCCTGGTCCAGGCTGGAGATGACCTCAGGAACTGCAGTGCTTCCCAGCCCTCTGCCTCTCCTCTTACCTACCCCGGCTCCCTCTCCTTCCCCCACAGCACGCGGGGACTCCTTCTAATACAACGCTTTCTCCTGGCTGTCTTAAAGCCTGGTGGTGACTCCCTGATTTTGAGGGACTTGAAGACATCGCCCAAGGAAAACTGTATGCAGTCAGAGACCGAATCCCTCCTGGAAAAGGAGCGGAGGCCAAGCCTGGAGGCCGACCCCACCCTACAACACTCGTCCCCGAAACAAGAGCCTCCCGTACTGGGCCCACGAGGGTCGTACCCCGCATGGGGTTTCTTTCGGTCTCGCCCTGGGGGCAGCTTCCACAGCCTCCGCAGGGTCTCCTCCTTGGACAACTTTGAGGCCGCGAGGTCTGAGTTCCAGAGAAAATTCAGGGAAAGGAGGGCAAACTCAGGTAGGGAAAACCCCGGAGCTGTCGGTTCTACTGCGGGAGTCAGGGTTCTGCCAATGGCCTCAGCACAGCTCGGGGGGGAGGTCTCGGTCTCTTTTCCCTCTGCAAAGTGGAGATTACCTGGGTCTCCTCCCCAAAACCCATCTCCATGTGATTCCCTGCACAGGCAGGTCCTGCTCTGTAGGTAGAGCCATCCGTGGTTTGTGTGTGAGGTGTGAGACCGTATGAGGTTGCATTTGGCTGCCCCACGCAAGGGGCACCCCGATGCCATCCCACCTTCCCTGGAGGGAGGGAAGGGCTCTGCAGGCATGTGCAGTGTGAGCTGTGTCCATGTGTTGGAGGTGGGTGAGACAGGCCAGGCCACTCTGAAGGGAATGATCCTTCATCATGCTATCCACGTGCAGACCTCTGGTTCTCATGAGAATGATGAGGACAAATTAGATGGAGGTCAAGAAAGACAAGGCTCTCAGCTGGGGATGAGAGAGATTGATCTGTGGAATCTGGCTGTAAAAATGGGCTGGGGGTTCATGATCCTCCAATAGTCACAGGTTACAGACCCTCAGGAGGAGACACGATGGAGAGGGATGGAAGGGGCATGAGCAGGGAGAAGGGTGGCAGCAGGATGGCTGGTGCTAACTGGGCACCTTCACAATGCCTTCAGACACCTCCTGCCCACACCACCACTTGGAGCAATGTCAGAGTGCAAGGGTTAGAAGGGGTAAAAAATTGAAAATACAACCCTGCCCTGCCTGTAGGAGATGGAAAGGTTGGTACACACTGAGGACAGTGCCCAGGGATCTTCCTGGAGCTCTGGCTCTGGGTACAGGCTCCCACTCATGACAACACGTTGCCACAAGCCTGACCAAGAAATTACCTACACAGCTTCCTCCCTGGTCCTGCCCTGGGGTGACCCAGAGGCAGGTCCCTAGGGAGAAATAGCAGGATCCACCCTCACTACAGCTCTTTTTCCAGAGAAAGCTCTGACCTCCCTACCTGGAGCTGGGGGTGGAGGATACATCCGACTCCTGGTTCCCTTTGGTGGCCAAAAACCAAGACAGCAGCTCAGAAGCTATGTTTAGCAGGCAAAAGGTGGAGGAGAACAACCTTCTCCTGTCTGTTTTCATGCCAGTTTTGGCATCTCTCCCTGGTGAATCTCAGTGGGTTGATCCCCAACCCACTGCAGTCATCAGGGGTAGCAAAGGACACTGAGTGTCTCTGTGTTTTGGCAGCTGCTCTGAGCCTCCTGCAGGAGGTTTAATGGTGAAAAGATGGGTGATGTGTGGGAAAAACAGCCCTCTCTCAGGCATCCCAGGCTGGGCTTCTGGGCCAGCCTGAAGAAGTCAAGCCTTTATGGCCAAGCAGATTTTGTCACCCTTTGGTGGCACCTTGTGGTGGTCCCCAGCTCCTGGAGGTCCTACACGAGGTCAGGGCTCTGGGGATCTGTCCCTGCTCACACCGCCCTTCTCAGTGCTCCTCTCCATCCTCTTTCAGAGGCTTCCCACGTCAAACCCAACCCCCCGAACTCCACCTCGGACTCGGACCTCATGAAGTACCGGACCATCAGCCAGATCCCCCAGTTCACCCTCAACTTCGTGGAGTTCAACCTGGAGAAGCACCGCTCGGGCTCCACCACAGAGATTGAGATAATTGCTCCCCACAAGGTGATGGAGCGCACCCAGAACGTCACCGAGAAGGTCACACAGGTATGGGGGCCCTGAGGTGCCACCAAGGCAGTGATGGGGTGCTGGTGTTGCTGCTGGGGGCATCACAAGGACTCTGGTGGCTTTGGGAGGAGAGGAGCAGAGAGAGTTGTGACACCTGGAGATTCCATCCCAGGAAATGCCAATATGCCATGTTTGGTTATGCCTTCCTCTGAATGGCTGAAATTCTCATTTTAGTCCCCTAAATGAGTATTTCTGGCAATTTGTGGCTGGGGAAACACCAGCATAAACTGCTCATGATGGTGGCCTTGAAGGGGACATGTGTTTGCGTGTTTGTGTGTGCATGTGGCCTCTTTTGTGGGGAGATCTGGCCACTGTTCCTGCCCCCCAGCGCTGGGAATGGAGCCCTTGGGGTATGACTGGCCCCGAGGTGCCCAGCCAGGACCTGGCCTGGTGTCAGCACACCGAGGGCCACAGGATCCCCTGGGAGACAGCAGGTGGCACTGCACTGTCACTGTCACCCAGAGGGACACGGGACAGTGCATCCCGTGGGGATAGCAGTGAAAGATGCTGATGGATCCCACAGTCCCGAGCTCTTCTAGCTGTGGGGAAACTGAGGCACTGGAGAGCTTCAATGTACAAAGTACATCCAAGGGCACCTCCCGTTGTTGCCAGCAGCAGCCCAGGGCAAATTTAATGAAAACACAGCCATCTGACCCCAGAAAAGCCTCCAGGCTTGGGAGTTTGCTCCATCAGAGTGGGGTGCTGTCCAGGATTCTCCTTCTGTCTCGGTGCCATGTTAAATAATTCATGGTGAGGCAGAGACAGCGGCGAGACACCGTCTAAAAATACCAGGGAGTGGAGACGAGCTGTTTGGGATGGTCTGGCCCTGCAGTGAGCTGGCAGGGAGGGCAGGCCACAAGTGCAGTGAAGGTCCCACAGGCTCACAGGGCTGTGGCTCTGGAGCACAGCTGGAGGCACGTGGGGATGCTGTGGGGTCAGTGTCAGCAGGCTGGGGTCCTGTCTGCAGGTGGAATGTGTCCCAGTCCCCTCATCTGCCCCTCTGGGCAGGAGGGTGCTGGGGGCAGGGATGAGCTGTGCCAGGATATGTGCTCGGAGTGACACTGGGTCACTGCCAGCCTGCAGCCAGCACCATGGGCCTGATCCTGCCCAGCCACTCGTGTTTGAGGCTCTCCTGGTGATTCTGGAGGGGCCCCCACCTCAGGTCAGTCCCCTTATCCCCAGCACCAGGCAAGGGACACTGGGGGACAGCTGGGAAAGTGATGGGTGCTGGAGAACCACGGGGCACAAGCAATGGCCTGGGTTAGCCAGGGTCACAGGAGCCTCCCCCCTCTGTCACCCACAGCCCACACACACCCTGCTCCCTCCTCCTCCTCCTCCTCCTCCTTCTCCCCTCTGCACTCCCTCGCTCACTGCCAGCACCCAGCTCCCCACACCATGAGCCTGCAGCTAAAGCCAGTAAGTGCAGGAGGAAGGGGACAAAGGGAAGGGGCACCCAGGAGGATCACCATGGGGAACAGTGGCACTGCCACCTTCAGAGACTCCCAGGGCCACCCAGGCCACCCAAGGGTGACCTTCCCATCCCTTAGGGGCAGAGAGGAACAAGGCTGCAGCGGCTCCTTAGCTCTCTGTTGGCTTGGATGCTCTTCTGGGGGTTGTTTCTTTACCTTTTTCTGCCTCAGATCTTTGGGGCTGTGGTTTTTTATTCATTCCTGCCTGGAAAGCAAGAGTGTTTAACCTGTTCTTGCTTCTGCCACAAGGGCTAGGTGCCAGGAACGAGGGGCAGGGCACGTGCCCCAGCACAGGGAACAGTATTTGGTGTCCTGAATTCAGGACTGGCCCCACAGAGCTGCCTCCAGCCAGGCAGAACAAGCATTCAGCTGCCGAGGCTGCGAGCATTGCTGCTTTTCCCAGCCACAAGCTGAAGGAGCCCACCTCAGCTCTTCCAGGTGCATCCCAGTTTTAGCATCAAGCATTTATCAGTGTTGCCTTGTTCCCATCCCCAGAGGAGCCAGTCCCCAAGCCCAGCTGGCACCTCATTCCCTGCACAACGATTGCGTTTGGGTCACTTTTTCCAATCCCTCCCCTCTCCGTCCACCGCCGACGTCGACGGCTCCCGCTGCTCCATTGGCGCTGCCGTCCCCACGGGGGCCCGGCATCGATTGGCTTTGATTAATCCACGCCGGGCTCCCGAACGCCCTTCGCAGCCGCATGCCTCCCACCCGCCTGGCCGAGTGCCTGCGTGCCTGCGTGGGCAATGCCACGGCCCGAGCGCTGCGCCCGCCGTGCCGGACGCTGCCTGGGCCTGTGGGGCTGGGGGCCCCCATGGTGGACACCCGGACCTCGAGGGCCAGCTGCCGCCTGGGGCGCAGGGCCAGCTGCAGGCAGGTAGGAGCAGGGGACACCTCTGGGGCACGGGACCTGCTGTGGTGTTCTGGGATGTGGGAGAGGCTGCTTGTTGTGGGATGGATCCTCTTTGGATCGCAGCATCAAGAGCCCTTGGGAAACCCTTGAATAAGAAACCTTGATCCTTCCTGTCAGGGCAAGAAGGATCAGACCCTTCTGATCCATGGTGATGCTCACTGCTGTTGCGTTGGGATATGTGGATCCTCCTTTCTCCTCTCTTCTCTTTCCTCTCTACTCTCCTTTGCAGCCCAGCTGGGGGGCTCAGTGCCAGGAGAGAGAATTGAGGTGCCCCTCATCCTCCTTTGCAACTGGCACTGGTCCCAGCACCACAGGGACACTGGGGGACATCAGAGCTGCAGGGGCAGGAAAGGGATCCAGCTGCATCCAGCTCCAAATAAGCCCCTTCATGCCACCACCCCTCAGCACCCAAAGCAGGGCAGCCCCACCCCTCCCTTACCCAGTGTCTCGTGTTGTGTCCCCACAGTGGCTTTAGAGCCACCAGGAGCTGGCATTGGTCCTGGAGGGGGAGCTGGGCCAGGCTTGGACGTGTGGGGACCTCACTGGGGCTGTGGAGTGTCCCCATGAAAGCAGCGAGCCATGGGGACACGTGACAGCATGGGAGGGTGCTTGCACCATCTCAGATCGAGATGGTGTTTGCATGTTGGTGGCCACAGGTGAGATGGGAAAAGGGCATTGCCTGAGGCTTTGCTGCAGGTGGCCCAAGCTGTCCCTCTGCTTGGAGGACAAATGTGCCAGGAGGACATCAGGGGAAGATACTTGCTATGGCCAAGAAAGGCACGGTGCAAGGCTTGCAGGATGCCCAATCTGCTGTCACCCTCAGGTGACACAGCCATGTGAGGGCATCTCCAAGCTGCCCATCCCACAGCCCTGTAGCAGGGACATCCAGCAGCTCCCAAGCAGGTGGCACAGAGCTAAGGGCAGAATGAGGCTCAGCAGCAGGCACTTTCCTCTCTGCTGGGTCAGAAGGCCATCAAGCATGTAAGAAACTGCCTCAAGGGTGACCATCAGAGACAGACAGGGACCTTGGTGTCAGCCACAGTGGGAACTGGACAAACATATGCAGCCAACAAAGGTGAAAAAGCTGTAGGAAATCATTGTGTGCTCCTTGATGCTCCACCAGCACATGGAAGTCCCCTGCCCGGTTCCTGGCATTATGCAGCCTCTCTCCTGGTCCCACATCCTTCTCACACCCCTCTCCTGGTCCCACATCCTTCTCACACCCCTCTCCTGGTCTCACATCCTTCTCACACCCCTCTCCTGGTCTCACATCCTTCTCATGCCCCTCTCCTGGCAGGTGCTGTCCCTGGGCGCTGACGTCCTTCCCGAGTACAAGCTGCAGGCGCCGCGCATCCACCGATGGACCATCCTGCACTACAGCCCCTTCAAGGCCGTGTGGGACTGGCTCATCCTCCTGCTGGTCATCTACACTGCCGTCTTCACCCCCTACTCAGCCGCCTTCCTGCTCAACGAGGAGCAGGTGGAGGAGAAGCGCTGGGACTGCAGCTACTCCTGTGACCCGCTCAACATCATTGACCTCATCGTGGACATCATGTTCATCGTGGACATTGTCATCAACTTCCGCACCACCTACGTCAACATCAACGACGAGGTGGTGAGCCACCCCGGCAAGATCGCCATCCATTACTTCAAGGGGTGGTTCCTCATTGACATGGTGGCTGCCATCCCCTTCGACCTGCTCATCTTCCGCTCTGGCTCTGATGAGGTAAGAGCAGGGTCTATCAGGACAGCAGGGGATGCATGGGTGGATAGGGAGAGATGTATGAGAAAGAAAGGGATGTGGGCGGTTTGATGTAAGTGGTGGATGGCTAAATCCATGGGGAGAGGGGTAGTTGGTCACAGGGTGGAGAAGGGTGTCTTTACAGGTTTTTAAGCAGCTGGGACCTGGGATTTAATTTTTTAGGGTCAGGCAGTTCCTACTCTAAGTGTTAAGAGTGGATCCACTCCCCTTGTTGAGGCTGACCCAGCAGAGCAGGCTGGGGGCTCAGTTTAAGGGCTGACCCCACACTCCAGTGTGGGTGAATTTGGGGGTGCATTGCCAGTCAGACTCAAAATGTTGGCAGTGGGATAACCCTGTAGTTACTGTACTGCCTGGAGGCTCCACCTCTGGGAGTGAAAGGCAGCTCTTTTGGGAGCAATGGCTGGCAAGGCGAGGACCCATCAGGAAACATGGGCTTGGCCTTGGCTCTTCTCACTTGCTCATCCCTAATCCCAGAGCTTGTTGCCTTTATGATCAGCAGAGGCAAACTGCCCTTCCTGTGCTGTGACTCATCTGACCTAGTTCAGAGGTCACCTCCAGGACAAGGTGATTCACACTCTAGAAATGCATTTTGATTCTTCAAAGGAAGCACGGCTCAGCTGGGAACATGTCTTTGGGGCATGCCACATTTATCCTTTGCACGTCCCTGAGGTGTCTCCCCTCTCCCCTGCAGACCACCACCCTCATTGGCCTCCTGAAGACTGCCCGGCTGCTGCGGCTGGTGCGCGTGGCGCGGAAGCTGGACCGCTACTCGGAGTACGGAGCAGCCGTGCTCTTCCTGCTCATGTGCACCTTCGCCCTCATCGCCCACTGGCTGGCCTGCATCTGGTACGCCATCGGCAACGTGGAGAGGCCCTACATGGAGCACAAGATTGGCTGGCTGGACAACCTGGGTGACCAGATCGGCAAGCGCTACAACGACAGCGACCTCTCCTCTGGGCCGTCCATCAAGGATAAATATGTCACTGCCCTGTACTTCACCTTCAGCAGCCTCACCAGCGTGGGCTTTGGCAATGTCTCGCCCAACACCAACTCTGAGAAGATCTTCTCCATCTGTGTCATGCTCATTGGCTGTGAGTGCCTGCACACGTCCCACTGTTCCCGTCCCTGCTTTGGAGGTTGGAGCATCTCCCTCTGCCTCTTCTGCACAGATAAATGGATGGGGTGATACAAATACATGTTCTCAGGTCCTGGTAGATATTGGTTTTGGGAATCTGCTGGTTCTAGGTCTCATGTAGCTGGACATGCATCTCTCCATGTCCCACTGAGTCCTGCCCTCTCGTTTCAGCTCTGATGTATGCCAGTATCTTCGGCAACGTCTCAGCCATCATCCAGCGCCTCTACTCAGGCACAGCACGCTACCACACGCAGATGCTGCGGGTCAAGGAGTTCATCCGCTTCCACCAGATCCCCAACCCCCTGCGCCAGCGCCTGGAGGAGTATTTCCAGCACGCCTGGTCCTACACCAACGGCATCGACATGAACGCGGTGAGTGCGGGCAGGTAGGCCCTGTGTCCTCACAGCACTGTGTCCTAAACAACACGGCGTCTAGATCTGGGTCCACCCAAATATTTCCATCCTTTTGGTCAGGATAGAGGCAGGAGACTTGGGAGGCTGGAGACAGACTCTATCCACACAGCTTCGCATTTCCACCTCTTGCATCCCCCTTTCTCCTTCTCTCCTTTTTCTGCCCATTCCTTTACATGCACCCAGAGGTTTTCCAGGATCGTGAGCACATTTCGTGGTCAGAGAGCAGGTTTGGTGGGGAGCTCAGATCCCTCTTGGCACTGAGCACTTTCAGGCTGGTGTCTGTTGGTGTCACAGGAGCGGAGCAGGTATCGATCCAGTTCCTCTCCACACCACCGGTTGCTAAGCAAAGTGCATCCTGCTCTCGCAGCAGGGAAAGGAGGGCATTTAAATAAACCTCGATCCATTTTAATTAGAGCCCAGAGAGGCAGCTGTTTGTTAGCAAAGGGGGGATCAATGGCGGAGCTGTGCTGGAGAGGCGCCGTGTCTCCGAGCCTTTGTGCCGACAGCGCCGGGGCTCCGTGGGGATGAGGATGCAGCTTGGCTGAGGGGTTCTGGGCTGGGGACTGGACTCAGCCCTGGGATTCAGTGCACAGACATGATGGCTCAGCCAGCAGCAAGGCAGAGGAATGAAAAAGGATAAAGCAAGGAGAGACGTGAGACCTCATATTCCTGGTCTCTTAGGTATCGGGTTATCAGCCCACTCATTCCCTGCTAATGCTCCTTCTTTTCCTTAAGATTTGATCCTGAGCAGCATCAGGACACAGATTTGTACGAATTCAGCGTCTCCCTCTAAAGTTGCTGCTACCACATGAAACAACTGGGCAGCATTTGAGGGTTTGCTGCTGGGAGAGCTTTGGGTTAAACCTCTCAGGTGGAGGAGAACCCTGGGCTGGACATCAGTGGCAATAACGAGAAGCAGTGCCACCCTACCAAGCACGGGTGCTCTTGGCTTAGTACAAACCCAGGTCACAAATCCCCAGGGAGAGCTGAGCTTGTGGCTCAGCCACGCCGCTGCTCACACCAATTCCTGCTGGCTGCTGCTGTGATCTCATCAATCACCCCACAGCCTGATCAATTGGTCCACCCCTGATTTCCCAGTAGGGAAACACTTCTGCTAGCATGGGAGATCAAGCTGAAGCCAGGAACAAGTCGTGCTCACCAGCCCCAGCATGGCTGTTCCAGATTTGGCCACCAGCGGGATGTGAGCAAAGAGGACAGCAAGGAGGACCCCAGGGCCATATGCTGCTCTCCAAAAAAAACCCAAACCCAGGTGGTTTTCACCTTGGCACCGTGAGTCATTGGTGGCAGCAGCTTTCTCCATATTGTGAGTTTTACCTTGATGTCACCTTCAGATTCAGCTTTTGTTCAACATGAGGTATTTGCACAGGTATATTTAGCTGTCAGTGCACACAACTGTCCTGTGCTGCTGTTTCTTGGCATTCAGGCAGGTGCTGTTTAATTAAGGTTTTTGTGCTCTTTGTGCCAGTTTCTGCTCTCATTCATCCAAGATTAGTGGGTGTAAAGATGAAAAAGGGGATATGCCACCATTGGGTATAAATAGATCAAACTGGTTACTTTTATTAATTGCTTGGGAGTGCTGTTGTCCCCAGCCACAAGCAGCAAAAGCCAGCAAACGGCAGGCAGGGATCCACCAAGGGAAGATCAAACGACAATCGAAATCACGGAATCACAGAATGGTTTATGGTTGGAAGGGACCTCAAAGCTCAAACTGTTCCACTCCCTGCTATGAGCAAGAACATCTTCCACTGGTCCAGGTTGTTCCAAGCCCCATCCATCTGGCCTTGAACACTTCCAGGGATGGGAAAATGCCCCCACATTTGGCTTTCTGGGCACACGTTCTCCCTGTTTGGCCCCATTGTTTCATGCTGAGTGTCACACAGCCTCCCAGCTCTGTCACAGCGCTCCCTCCCAGGGACAGTGGCCTGATGGCATCTCTCCCTGGCTCTCCACAGGTGCTGAAGGGCTTCCCCGACTGCCTGCAGGCCGACATCTGCCTGCACCTGAACCGCACGCTGCTGCAGAACTGCAAAGCGTTCCGGGGAGCCAGCAAAGGCTGCCTGCGCGCCCTGGCCATGAAGTTCAAGACAACTCATGCACCACCCGGGGACACCCTGGTGCACTACGGGGATGTCCTCACCACACTCTACTTCATCTCCCGGGGCTCCATTGAGATCCTCAGGGAAGACATTGTGGTGGCCATCTTAGGTGAAAAAGTCCTTCCTTTTGTGAGGGGTGACGGGCGAGGGGCAAAGGGTGATGAGCAGTGGATGAAGGGTGGCAGGTGAGGGTAAAGAACTTCCCCACATACTGAGGAAGGGAAGGTTGTTCCTCAGCATCTGCTGGGTCCCCACACCAGTGGACAATGAAAGGAAGATCCCTGGGAAATGCCAGGGAGAAGCAGCAAAGGAGTGAGGAGAGCAGGGCATGGCTCAGCAGTCTCCAGCCACCACTGATGACCCACTGCCCTGGCTTGGTGTCACCATCACTGGTGGCTTTCACAGTGTTATCCCCAACACACACAGTCAGGGTTGGTGTCGCTGGGCACCCCCTTGTTCACAAGCCAGACCAGAATAGCTGGACAGTAGTGGGTGCCCACATCTCCACAATGAGCTGTCTCTTGACACAGGGAAGAACGACATCTTTGGGGAGCCCATCAGCCTCTATGCCCGCCCAGGGAAGTCCAACGCCGACGTGAGGGCCCTGACCTACTGTGACTTGCACAAGATCCAGCGTGAGGACCTGCTGGAGGTCTTGGACATGTACCCAGCCTTCTCTGACAACTTCTGGAGCAACCTAGAGATCACCTTCAACCTACGAGATGTGAGTGCCAGGGCTGCCCCAGGGAGCAAATGTAGTCAGTGCTTAAATTTGGCAAGTGGAAGGGCTGAAGCAAGACTGTCAGGAGGTGCAACAGCCACATTTCCCATTCTCCAGGGAGTTATGATTCCCCCACAGCAGGACACGTCTACTTTTATAGTGTGTGACTGAACTTTGTCCTTTCCTGACTTTTTTTTTTTCAGAGACCTAAAATATAGACAAGAAAGTAAATATCCATGCATGTTCTGTCACACTCTGGGATGTCCTGCCACTTCTCAGGGTGCTCCTTCCCTCCCCATGGCTCTGACACACTTACCTCAGTCTCAGAGGAGCTTCAGGAACCCCTTGAGCTTTGAAACCAGTCCAGGAGGCACTGGGTGGGACGGGGCAGTGGTGAAGAGACAGCGGTACCTTCACCTTCAGAGAACATGGAAAGGGCTGTAGCCAGCAGGCATGGGGATGGGACAGGACGCCCTTTCCCTGCTGAGCAGCCCCTCTGGTTCCTCAGGCAGACAGCGTTCCCCGCTCACCCCTCAGCGAGGAGTACGACTGCACCTACCGCCGGGCTCGCCGCCGCAAGCGCTCCCCCTGCCAGCCCAACAAGCCTGGTGAGTCCCCTGCCCTGGCAGAGCCTGCCTGCAGGGCAGGACAGTGGAATCAGTATTAATTACTACCCAAAGCAGAGGTAGCTGGTGTCTCTGTCCCTGTAAACCATCCTGCAGGCACCCAAGCTGCCTTCCCTCCCTCCCCTTGGGGTGCCCCAGCCCTACAGGCATCCTGAGGGAATGGGGGGCTGTTTCTTCACGTGTGGTAGTCCCCAGAGTGACCTGTTGTGCTGCCCCACAGACCCAGACACGGGCACCTCTGATGCAGAGCAGTATCACACCTACTCCGAGCTCACCAACCCGCAGGACCCGCTGAGTAAGGAGCAGTGGGACGACGTGGGCAGCAGCACCTCTCCCTGCTCCCAGGCCAGCGACGATGAGGCCAAGAGCGGCAGCCCTGTGAAAGCTGAGCCCTTCCCCACGCCCAAAAAGGATGACTTGGCTCTGCCCTCGCTCAGCCTCATCACCACCAGCGCTGGTGACACGGAGGTTGGCAAGCAGGTGGCAGAGAGCAGCCAGTCCTACACAGGTACCCAGGGCTGCTGGCAGGAGGGTGCTGAGACAAGCTTGGGTATGGTGGCCTTGTCTTGGAGCAGGGCCAAGCTGCTCATGTGCATTTGAGGGGAGCCACACTCCAAGGCCAAGGGTCTTGGCTGCCTTTTGTCCTCAGCTGGATCTGCTTTGTCCCTCCTGTGCCACTGCCATGTATGTCAGTTAGGGTGATGGCTCTCCAAGGGTGTGGGTGATGGCTCTCCATGATGTCAGTGGTGGCTCCACATGTGTATTGCTGATAGCTCTCCATGTGTGTTGGTGATGGCTCTCCACGGGTGTTGGTGATGGCTCTCCACAGGTGTGGGTGATGGCTCCACATGTATGTGGGTGATGGCTCTCCATGTGTGTGGGTGATGGCTCCACATGTATGTTGGTGATGGCTCTCCACGGGTGTGGGTGATGGCTCTCCACGGGTGTTGGTGATGGCTCTCCATGTGTGTTGGTGATGGCTCCACATGTATGTTGGTGATGGCTCTCCACGGGTGTGGGTGATGGCTCTCCATGATGACAGTAGTGGCTCCATGTGTATGTTGGTGATGGCTCTCCATGTATCAGGTGACAGAATCTGAAGCAGCACCTCCATACTGGTGGGGCTGGAGGATGCCAGACAAGGGCTGAGATGTCTCCTCTCCTTCCAGCCACCCCCCTGGATATTCCCAACATGTTCACCTTCTGGGAGGACCGGCAGGCGGCCCAGCCTGCGGAGCCTCTGCAGCACATCTCGCTGGTGCACAGCTCGCAGGACGTGCCCCTGCACAGTGACTACAGGCCAGGCCAGATCGAGTCCAGGCTGGAGCTCCTGCAGGCCCAGCTCAGCAGGTGGGCAGGGAGAGGACCTGGGGGACTCTGGGCCATCATCATCTGCTTTCTAGAGGTGGCTGAAGTGTCCTCTGTGTGCAGCAACACCAAGTCCTGACCCCTGGGACACTGCATTCCTGGGGAGGGGGTGGGAGTGCTTTGCAAAAGCAGCGGCTTCTCAAAGGGCAAGTCCTGACCCTGACTGCAGCCCAGCCCCTCATCTGCTGCTGTGCCACCACCCTTGGCATGTGTCACCACCCCCAGGATGTCCCACAGTGCCACCTGAGATCTGTCACTTTGCCCTGGCTTCCAAACTCAATGCAACTGCAGATATTGAACCATCCACAGGCACAACTGGAGCGCTTTGCAGGTCCCCTCTTCCTGCTGCAAAGACCTACAAGCATCCTCTTGCTCAAGCAAATGAGCCTCATGACCATCATCAGCCTCTAAATAAGAAAAAATACATTACTTTTCAAACTGACAGAGAGCAGGCTTAGATTGAATACTAGGAAAAAATCCTTCTCTGTGAGGGTGGTGAGACCTGGCATAGGGTGCCCAGAGCAGCTGTGGCTGCCCCGTCCCTGAAGTGTTCCAGGCCAGGTTGGAAGGGGCTTGGAGCAACCTGCTCTAATGGAAGGTGTCCCTGCCCATGGCTGGGGATGGAACTGGATGAGCTTTAAGATCCCTTTCAACCCCAGCTGGTCTGTGACTTTTGAAGAAGGAAGAACCCTCACTGGAGGTGCAGGTTTAAGGTCCCCAGGCAGCACCCACATGAGGGGCTGACACTGTGGGTTCTGCTGCCCTTGCTGAGCTCATTTCACCACACACTTGTGTTTAGGTGTCTCTCCAGTGCACCAGCACTTGGGGACAGATCTGCCCACTCTGTCAGTGATGTTGTGACTGTGTCCTGCAAGCGGGCTGTGCCCACTCCTGCCAGAGCTGTTCACTTCAGTCAAGGACAAGGGAGAAAGAAGAGACTTCTACTTTTCTGTTTTCTTCTCTTCCTGTGTTAAAAGTGGTTGGCACTAACCTGCCTTGCTCCATCTGTCAGCACAGGCAGCGGGCCTGGAGAATTGATCCAGATTAAAACTAACCATTGCAATTTTTTCCCCCCTCCAGGGTAATTTTAGCTTTTTTTTCAAATCCCCACTCCAGATCCCAGTTTGGCTCCACATAAAACTGGGCAGAGGATGATTGAGTGTGGCAGGAGAGAGATGGCAGGATTGATCTCTCTCTGGCAGTGCTGATTTGAAGCTCTCTAAAAACCTCAGCGAGCAGCAGGCAAAGCATCACTGCCCTGGGGTGGCGGGATTGGCACCTCCTCCCAGTGCCTCCCCTGCCCAGCTGCAGCATGCAAAAGGGTTCTCTGTGCTGCTCTGTCCCCAGGCTGGAGTCCAGGATGTCGTCAGACATTCATATAATCCTGCAGCTCCTGCAGCGCCAGCTGTCCCAAGTGCCACCCGCGTACAGCCCCATCTCGCCCACCTCCCACACCCTGGCCATGTACGGCGTCGTCCCGCGGAGCCTGGAGCCCCTCGCCCCCTGTGCACCTCTGGAGGACCAGGAGCTGCCCACCCAGGAGCAGGTAAGGTCACCCCTGCCGGCTCAGCACCCTTCTGCCCCAGTTCTCTCCAGGCAAGGCACAGCCAAACGCTCATGGGTCCCAGCAAAGCCATGGGGTCTTGCCTTGGGGGCAGATCTGCCCAGTGCATCACTGGTTTTGGGGCACAGCTGCCAGCCCCAACGCTGCCAGGTTGCCCCATCAGTAGGGAAGGAAGTGGGTTCTTCTGCTCTGAGGCTTTCTCAAGTGAAAAATAACATTTTGGGGCTCAGAGCCTGATGAGGCTCCAAGGCTGAGTGTGGCTACTTTTACCATAACTCACACAGTTCCTCGTTTCCCACCAGAGCCCGAGCTACACGGAGGTAGAAAAGTTCCACTTGAAATCCAGGGACTCCTTGTCAAGCGGGATGCAGCTGTCTGTGTCATCTGACAAAACCGTGACCGTCTACTCCGAGCAGGAGCACCACTCCCCGCCTCTCCCGAACCCAGAGCCTCCCCACCAAAGGGCACCAAACACCCAGGGACTCTCGCGGGGCTCTCGTTTCCCTTCCCTCCCTGAGCACTTGGAGGCATCTTCCGAGCACCAGGACATTCAGAGACACCTCTCCGACCCCGTGCTTCCTGGAAGTTAGAGACGTGGGGGCGAGTCAAGAGGAACCTCAACTGCAAGCCCGCTCAGTTGATGTTGATTTTGACTGCAAGGGTAAGACATTGGACAATGCCATTGGCTCAGGGGTATAATTTGTAGCTATCTTCTGCCACCTTGACAGGAAGTATAGAGTGGCTGGCTTCCAAGGTCAACGTTTTCCAGCGGTTCCCATAGAGTAGATTTCATTTGCACATTAGAGTGAACCTAGAACAGTTCTTACAGCCACCATCGAGCTGGTTAGGCCACGTGGCTCCCACCACCTCCTCCTTGCCAAGGCTTCTTCTCGAGAAGGGCACAAGCCAAGCAAGCCACAGCAACCACAGGAGGGCAAATCCAGGGCTCTGGGCTGCGAGGCTGCTGTGTTGGAAACCTCTGGAGCAGGGACCACTGTGTTGGGTACAAGGCTCAGCCCAGCAGAGCCCGCAGGTCTTACAGAAGGGTGGTCACCAGAGGAGGAGTGTGAGATCTCCACGGTGTGGTCCAGGAGAAACTGCAGGTGGCAAGCCCAGGACAAGGATAGAAGCTTGTCCTACTTGATTGCCACTGAGAAGTGAAGGGCCAACAGCCCCTGCCACCTCAGCCTGCTTCAGCACGAGCCCCAGAGCACCGAATTCTCCAGCAAGGCCGACCACACCTTGCCAACCCCAACACACATCCCACAGCTCCCCAGGTAAATCCAACCCGTCGCCGGCCTGGGCATAAAGCACAAAATTCAAAAGCACAATCCCAGAAAGCTGAGAAGCCCCAGACACGCCGTGCCCAGCCCTCCCTCCCGGCCTCTCTCTTTTGATAAAGGTTCCATAGGTGCTTCCTCTGGCCAGCCCTTCTCCCGGCAGCCTCCGCAGCATTCCGTAGGAGAAGCCCACGTAGCGCTGCCGCCCCGCTGCTCGGGTAGATGCTGTGATAGTCCTAGGCCGCCAGCTCCAGCGATGTATCGAGCTCCCTCCGAGAGTAGTCAAACTGTGAGCGTCTCTTTCTCTGGAGTTTTAGTGTACACTTTGCTAATAAAGATGTTTTTGGCACCTAATGTGAATTACGGCTGTGTTCGTTGGGAGCATCCATGAATCTATCCCGGAGATCTTCACCTCGAAAAGGCTGTGATAAAACCTGGTTACTTCATGCAAGGAGCGTGGGGCTGATGGACCCCAAGTGCAGTCAGGTCAAGGGGGAACCTGTGGGGCTTCTCTTGAAAGGACGCACTGGAGGCCCTGCAGTAATTTGGAAAAGCTTTTCTACAAGCCCAGGCAGCTGGTTAGAGAAATTATCTCAGAACCACAACTCAGGCAGAGCTCGGGCCAGGAGTCCTTGCAGCAGGGACCTCAAGGAGCACAGCGCTGCCCACAGCGGCCCTGCGCCCGCTGAGGGGACACGGGAGCTCCGCGGGGCCGGGATCCCACCGGCCTCGCTGCGGGCACAGCGAGAGCTCCCTGGGGAGCCGGCTGCACCCTTTCTCTCAGCCAGGCGCCGAGTACTCGCCAGGGCTGCTTCCAAAAGTAAACACCATAATTAACCTCTTGTTAATTAGAGATAAGCCCGGGCCCGTCCGCCACTCGGCCGAGGCGGGACTCGAACTTGCGGCAACATGAAGTGGCCCCACCCGCCTCGGGCTGGCGTAACTGACATCGCTTCCAGCCAATCGATCACCGATACGGACTCAAGATCCCGCCTCCAGTCACTGCGACCCCGGGTAGCCAATAAGATGCCGACAACGAGAGCGCCCGCCCTCCTAGGCGGGGCCAAGCGCAGCCGTAGGTTACCCCAGCCAGAGCGCGAGCGTCCGCTTGGAGTGAAGGGCAAAAGGACCAATAGAAAACCGAAGCGCGCCGAGCGCACAGGCAGACTACCCAATAAGCAGCCGGCGCTCTGAGTGACAGCCAAGCCATCCAACCCGCGCGTGGTGGGCGGGGCTCCCCGCGTGGCTTCCGTTCCCGTTGTGTGAGAGGCCGAGTCCCAAACGGCCTCAGCGCCGCCGCCGCCGCCGGTTCTGGGCCGGGAGCGGGGGCCGAGCCGGGGCCTCCCCGTTCCCCGGGAGCCGAGCCGCGCCTCTCCTCTCCCGCCGCCCCGAGAGCCGAGCCGAGCCTTCCCCGCCAGCCAGGGGGCCGTGCCGTGCCGTGCCTCCTCCGCTGCCCGTCCTCGCCGCTCGCCCCAGCCGGGCTCCCCCGCTCGCTCCCCGGGCCAGCCCCGCGGCCCTCCCGGCCCAGCCATGTCGCTGCACGGGAAGCGGAAGGAGATCTACAAATACGAGGCGCCCTGGACCGTGTACGCCATGAACTGGAGCGTCCGGCCCGACAAGCGGTTCCGCCTGGCGCTGGGCAGCTTCGTGGAGGAGTACAACAACAAGGTGGGCACCGGGAGCGGGCAGGGCAGCGGCTGGGCCGGGCGGGGGGCCCTGGAGCGGGGCTGGTCTCCTTCCAGCGAGCCCCGGGGTGAGGGAGCGCTGCGCTGGGAAGAGCCCTGGGCGCTGCTGGTGGTGGGATAACGCTCCTGGTGACCTCTGATCCTCGGGACTGACCACTGGGTTGGCTTCAGTCGCATGAGCACCGCGTGCTGTGGGCTCCCTGCGGTGTAAAGGAACGTTCTCTGTGGACCCTAAAGATATGAGATGAGTCTGGATGATGCTGCTGCTGTAGGAATAAATCAAGGTCCCCAAGCTCGGGCAAATCTGGCTTTTTGGTCAATACAAAGTGAAGTTCGCGGCCAGGACTGAAGTTTGTGCATATATATGTATATAAATATAAAAATACACCTCAGTCTGAGGAAGAGCCTCTTTCCAGGGAGGTGGCAGAGCAGTGGAACAGGTTGGTCAAGCGGCTTGTGGAGTTTCCCTTTCTGGTGACATTCCAAACCCACCTGGACGTGTTCCTGTGTCACCCGATCCAGGTTACTCTGCCTAGAAAGGGAAATTGGACTGGATGATCTCAAGAGTTCCCTTCCAACCCTGTGATTCTGTGATGTACAGGGTGTCTGAGATTGTTTTGGAAATGTGCTGTTCTCGTGGTACTTTCTTGCTGTGCAGGAGTTGTGTGTAATGACTTTTTTCATAAGTATATAAACCACTCTCAGTGTTGATTCCTCACTACTTTACCCTGAGAACAAGGGTGTAATGAGGCATGAGATTGTATTTTCAGTGTTTCCCTGCAAAGTGTAAGTGAAGAATGTCACACTGGTAACAGAGACTGTGTTCATCCCTCAGAACACACGTGCAGTCACTTCTGAACAACCTTCAAGGTGCTGGTCTGGTATCATGAATTACATAGAAATGGAAGAGAGATGAGAAGATGGATGGAGTGATAAAGCATCCTAAAATTTCTGTCAAAGTGAAGGTTTGCCCACAGAGCTTGGTTTACAGCATGTAGCTTTGTAGCCTTGTCAAGGTGTTTAATGGAGATTATGGAAAATACCGTCAGAAAGTTGGTGTTGGGGATAGGGGTGTGGTGACAGGGAGTGGCAGGGGTGACACCTCTTAGAGTGTTTGGATCACTGCCCTTGCAGCAGTCCTGAACACGTTGTAGTTCAGGCAGCACGAGCCCTGTGGGAGTTGTGTCCTTTTCCTGGCCAGTCTTGTGCTTCTGGGAATGCTGCTGGGGACAGGCAGGGCCTGAGCCTGAAAACTTCCAACTTGTTAAAGACCAGCTTGGAAACGCTTTTGTAGTCTGTACTCTGAGAAGGTAAAAGAGCAAATCTGCCAACAGTTGTGGCACAGTTGGTTAATAAGGGGCTGTACATTTGTGTAGCCTTCTGCCAGAAGGTCATTGTTCTGTAAGATCCAGCACTGCAAAGAAAAATTGATTGAATGCTGGAGATTAATTGGGGCAGTGACATCTTTCTGATTGTACGTGACCCTAAAATAATTGTGAAATGTCGTTTTGGGTAGTTACTAATTAGATTAAAGTTTTGGGGGTTTTGAAACTACTGTGGACTTACTTCACTGTTCCTCCAACCATATAAGAAAAAGAAGCTGTTACCAAATTCTGCATCATTTAGTTCTGTCAGATTCTTTAGTATCAAGTTGGAGATGGAATTTTTTTAGAAGTTAAGGAATGCTGATTAAAGGCAGTTCTTTACTGACATGCACTGCTGCAATTATGCTTTATGTTGATAATATAATGTGCTAAAATTAGATGTGGATTTCCTATCTTAAAGTGTTGGAGCAACAAATAAATACTTAGCATTTCTAGTTACTATCATGACATAATTGCAAAACTAGTTGAGACTGAACATGAACCTTGTTTTCTCACTGGAAAGCCTTACAGGGAGATGTAGAATGGTTCAAATTGCATCCAGACTGAGTTACTTTCCATGGGCATTACCTCTGTCTCATGTGGGCTGGACCTCAGGCACTCCTTTGTGCAGCAGCATTCTTGCCTCACTTGCAGAAGGGAGAGACTGGGCTCTGATATAATCAACATCCCAGAAGGAATTCCCTGTTCCATGCCCTCGTGTTCAGCCTGGATGAGTAGAGGGGTTCTGTAATGACTGTCAAGCAAGTCCCAAGAGTCACAGCTCTGAATTTGCAGAGGTTGGAAGAGCAGAGCTTCTCAAGCATTCCTCCTGCTGCTCCAGCTCTGAGGGTAAAAATACAATTTGTTCCCTAACCCGGCCTGCACCTAAACATGTCAAAGATCAGAGATGCTGGATTGCTGAATTGCTTCATCCTAAGGTCTGAGGAGGGGTTAAATGTGAATATGCAGTGCAGGAATATTTACATTAACACCAGTGAAAGGGGATCCTGTGCTGTTTGAGCTTTGCTTCTGGTGATGAGGATGTTGATTGCTTTGTGCAGGATTAATAAACTCGTGTTGAGTGGAAAACAGCAGAAGCAAAGGAGAAATGATTAGAGGTCATTTGTCTTCTGATCCTAACCTTGCCATAAGATTTGCTATCACCAAGGACAATTTGCTTCCTTTGAAAATCTGCTTAGTACTTCTGATCCCTAAAGGAGTTAGAAAGCTATTTGTCAATCACTTTGGAAGTCTGGGAGATTTTTGACTGATTTATACTAGGGTGTGAAGGATAGTAAGGAGTAGTTGTAATAAAGAGAGGGCAAGACAGGCTGTATTTCAGTTTTTGGAAGCATACTGGGCTGCATCTTTTAGTGTTTGTTATGAGATGGAAAGGATGGAGCTTCTCATTGGGGGGGGCAAGGCTTTGCATTTAAGAGAATCTCTAAATGAGCTCATAAAACTGCAAATTAATTAGATTTTAAAATCAACAGAAGCATTTGTTGGTTTTCTGTTATGGGGGAAATATGATAAATTTCCCATCTAGCTGAAATGTGTAGTTTATTAGACAAATTGCTTATTGCAAGATAAGCATAAATTTAGGATTTTTTCAGATAAACATCTTAGAAAAAGTCCATTAAGCTACTATTCCCAGGAGGAAGCTGCTGTGTGAAAGTACTAGGAAGTTCCTACTGTGAGCAGCTTACAAACTAATTGCAGTGAGTCGTCCCCATAATGTTTGTGTTTGTGCAGCATTTCACACAGTGGGACTTTCATCCTGTTTGGGTCCTGTAGTCACTGCAGGTTAAACAAGTCCTCCCAGCCCCTTTTGTTCTCTGCACGCTTTCTGACATGTCAATATTTTTCTAGTAACATCATGTCTGGGACTTCAAGCATTACTTCAGGTGCTGTCATGACCAGGCTGTGTGGAGATAGTTTCTTGTTTGCTCTGTTTTGCATCATTTTCACAATGGAGCAAGTTTAGCCCTTACCCCTGGCACATCATTGTGAAAAAATTCAATTTGGAATTCAGTTACCTAGAGTCTTTCAGCAGACCTGCTTTCTTGGTCTGTTCACACAAAACATTTTAATAATTATGTAACCATTTTAGCTCCCCAATATTTTTTTTTAAAGTTTGAATTCTGTTTTACTTTCTTCCTCTCTGATGTGATTAATTTATGAGATTTTCATGCACTTGTGACAGAACATTTTGAGTCATGTGGTGCTGAAAAAGCTTGCCAGCTACCTGACATGATCCATCACAGTCTGCAAGGTTATGGCCAAGAATTCCATGATATGCACTTTAATTGTGCAAACTACAGCTTGTTTTGCTCTCTGAAGATGACATTGTCAGCCTCAGTTCAGCTAAGGATGAATTAGAATAATGTTTGTGCAGTTTAAGTCTGTGGCTTTGCAATGTGGAAAAGAGAAGGGTGGTCTTTAATCCTTTAGGATTGGATTTCAGTTCATTTGGGATCATCTCTTCAAATCAAAGCACAGTGTGATTATGGATATTCTCTTTACTTGTATGCCCCAGCAGCACTTTAATGATTTCTCATTTAATTGACATGATCATCCTTTTGGGTCGTCCTTGAGGTGACAGAAAATGTCCTGAAACACATTCAGTCTTAATGCTGGCATTAGAAATTAGTATTTTGATTAAATACTTTCTTTTAAATGTGGTTTCTCACAGGTGCAGCTTGTTGGTTTGGATGAAGAGAGCTCAGAATTCATTTGCAGGAACACCTTTGATCATCCCTACCCCACCACAAAGCTGATGTGGATCCCAGACACCAAGGGAGTCTACCCAGACCTGTTGGCCACCAGTGGTGACTACCTGAGAGTGTGGAGAGTGAGTAAATCCTCCCTAGGAAAGGAAAAGATGAACCATGAACTGAATTGTGTTATATTTTGATCTCTTTTTCACTCAAGACAAGATTTTCTTGACTGCAATAATGTGACTTATGAAGACTATAAGAGAAGCAGAATTATCATGGCAATTGCTGTTTTAATTAGCTTATGGAAAATGGAGCTGGTGGCTGTGTTTTCCAGAGCTTTAGCATGTAAAGCTGAGAGGAAGGAAACCTAGGATTAACTCCTAATGTTTTGTGCCAGGGGAACAAGTCAGGTGATGTTGCTTTTTGAGTCAGATGTTTCGTTTTCTCTAAAGGTGGGTGAAACTGAGACCCGGCTGGAGTGTTTGCTGAACAACAACAAGAACTCGGATTTCTGTGCTCCACTGACATCATTTGACTGGAATGAAGTGGATCCTTACCTGTTAGGTGAGACTGACAAAATGTTATGGTTTTGGCACACTTTCTAATTGAATCTGATGAAGCCTGGGCTGTAACTGCTGTTGTGTCACTGCATGTCCACTGGTTAATCTGATAATTAGCCACAGATGGCTGCATCATAGAAACTGCTGTTGTTCTACATTAAAAAATTAAAACAATCATCCCATGGGGACTTTTTTTTTCATTGAAAGATGCCCTGTTCATTGCAGAATGGGTCACTCAGGTTGGACTAGGGACATTTAGGGATAGGGAGTGTTGGCCTTCAGGGCTGGTGAGCTGTTGTTGCAGTTCTGAGTAAGGATGTCCATCAGCTCTGTGACTTATTTCAGGGTGTTCTGGAGTGGATTTGAAACTGTGCACTGAGCTGTGTGTTTTGTGAAGTCATTTCAGCAGCAGGAGGAGAGCCAAGAGTCCTTAATTCAGTTGGAGGAGGGGGCTGAACACTTAAGGTTTAATTATAGCCTACGGGACAAATTGTGAATCCAGGATGACTGATGCAGAGGTTTGTTTCCCAGAAGAGAACAGCCATTTATGTCAGGGGATTTGCCCAGATTAACAGTGATAATATGTCCTAGTAATTATTTACTACATTATTTTTTCTGTGTTACATGTCTCATCTCTTAAGAGCTTTACTGCTAACCCCATCTTCAGCCCACATCAGCAATCAATTAATAATAACACGCCATCAAAACACTGATTGAATTTGGGGTTTGGCATACACAAGAGATGTACAGGATGGGAAAGTTGATCTCAGAGTTGCATCAGGCTTCAGAACAGATTGAAGCAGACATGAGCTATTTACACTTTATTCCTGTGTGGAAGGCTATTTCTGCAGTTAAAAGGTTTGGGTCATTTAAATGCCTGGAAGACTGCTGGCTGTTTGACATTCTTGATTTTAGTTCTATGCTGTTCTCATGGCTGTTTTGATCTGTAGATGTTGGGGGAATCTTACATTAACCCAGGAAGTGATTAAATAATTTGTGACAATATTAATTTTGCTAATATCAGCGATTTTGTTTCAGGTACCTCTAGTATTGACACAACCTGCACTATTTGGGGTCTGGAGACAGGACAGGTTCTGGGAAGAGTAAATTTGGTGTCTGGCCACGTGAAGACCCAGCTTATTGCACATGACAAAGAGGTGATGGAGGGTTTTGATTGTTTACATTGCATCTTCTAAAAGCAGTAGAAAAGGAACAGAACGTTTTCTTTTTTTCTTGAACAATTTAATGATTCAAAAAGATCATTTATGTAAGTTTGTATACAGTTTTTCTAAAATTATATACAGTTTTGAGTACCTAAATACTGCTGGCTATCGAAACAATTCTTTTTACTCATCATAGACTCTTGACTTAAGAACATGCTTGTTTTAACAGATTGTATTCCAGAATATTGTAGAAAAATGAGGTTAAACATCAAATTAGATTTAAATCAACTTTGTATCAAAGTTGATTTAATGTTTCTTTTGCAATAAACAGCTTGCAAAATTCTTTCATTTTAACATTTTACTTTTCAACAACTAATGTAAAAAACCCCAAGTCAGGAAAATGGATAGGTTTTAGTTTCAGTGAGTGATCCTATAATTCCATAAGCATGTATTCCCTTGTGGTGAGTGGCTGAGCAGTTGCAGGGAGTGTGAAGCACTGTGGGGCTGTGCTGGGTGTCAGCTGTGCTGTGCTGTCCCTGTTTGGGCGCCAAAAAACGCAGAGGATCACTAACAGGACATCACACCATGATCAATATGATCAAGTGAAGCCAATTTATTGCAAAAAGCAAGCTATATTTATACTGTTTTCTACTGTTCACGCCTCAAGCTAATACATGCTTGGTTAAATCCTTCTATGCATGCATTTTAATCTGTTAATTTTTGTTACTTTTCCTCCATCATGCATCTCGCTGCGGTTTTCTTGCCTTAATATCCTGAACCCTCTGCTTCTGAGCATGTTCTTCTTCTTTCATGTCCTTCAAGCACATTGTGACCTTCCTCAGTTTCTGTGAAGGCTGCATTGTGCATGTCCATTGTCCTGCAAAAGCCTCTGAACGTTGTGCTGTGGTGGCAGGTGTACGACATCGCCTTCAGCCGCGCGGGCGGCGGCAGGGACATGTTCGCCTCGGTGGGCGCTGATGGCTCGGTCAGGATGTTTGACCTGAGGCACCTGGAGCACAGCACCATCATCTACGAGGACCCCCAGCACCACCCGCTGCTGCGGCTCTGCTGGAACAAGCAGGACCCCAACTATCTGGCCACAATGGCCATGGATGGCATGGAGGTGAGGCAGCAGCTGCTCGCCGCTGGCTGCTGATGGGGGTTTTCTGTGGAGGATTTTGTGAACAGCTAGCTAGTTGCCAAAGGTCACACTGGTATAATACCATTAGTTATAGGAGTCAGCAGTCAGTGTCCAAACCTGGCAAGGGCACTGTGCCCTTGGTGCAACATCAGGATGGGGGAGAGGATCGTTAGTTAGAAACATGAAGAAAAGATGTGGACAGCTGCAACACAGTAGCCACAAGAATGCTAAGGTAGGTGTAGTTAGCTGATAAGTAACTAACCAATAATGAGCTCGCCTTTTGCAATATGTATTAGCTTCATTAACACTAATATAAATGTATGTGCCTATCAATAAAGTTTTGAGATTTGCTGATCACTCATATTGAGTGCCGAATTTCTTCCGCTGATTACCACAGTTTCTAGGGCAGGTGGCTTGGTACTAATTTATACCCAGGTATTTATGGCCAGGGGACAGTAATCATACTTCAGGTATGATTGAGGACCAGTTCTTAGTGCACTGAGGAGTTAAAAGTGAATTTGGCATTATAAACTTTGAGCTTTATGGCTTGTATATATTTCAGCTGATTTTTAAGAGGAGTCTGTGAGCAGCTGGGCAATAATTTTCACCTAAAATCTTAACTGCAGGTGTTTGAGTCACTTTGTTCTTTCCCAGTCCAGTTTTAGTTTGTAGCCAAGGCTGCTTCAGGGAAGCACAGTTTGTTTACCACTGTGGCCTGAGACCCCTGTGAAGTCTGACTTCTTTTGAGACACATGGCACACTGACCAACTGGAAGCTGTTCTTTAGGAGCAGGGCTTGCTTGCCTACCACATCCTTTAGGAAAGAGCCATGTTTATAGCCTTACCTCAAAATATTTTGTATTTGGAATAAATTAATTTTTAAAAATGCAGTTTATTAATGTAGCTGATATTTTTTTTTCTGAAGGTTGTGATTCTAGATGTCAGAGTTCCCTGCACCCCTGTTGCCAGGTTAAACAACCACAGAGCGTGTGTAAATGGAATTGCCTGGGCACCTCACTCTTCCTGCCACATCTGTACAGCAGGTGAGTGTGACCTACAGGGGAATCTTAGAGTCTTCTGCTGCATTTGCGAAATCCTCTTCATCCTAAAGTATATGCAATTCTCTGCCTGCCTTTTGCTAAGAATACTTGAAATTTAGAAGCTATTTATTAGGTGACTTTTCCTAAAATGTTACAGAAATAGACACCTGCTAGAGTTTGTGTGGAAGTGCTGAGCCCAGTACCCAAACTGTGCATTGGCTCTGGCTAAGCTCCTGTAATTTTAATGCTCCTTAGCTATTTGTAATGCAGTTCTTAAATGTTTTCTGCTGTTGTGAGTTCCACTGATCATTTGTTTATCAGCTCTGTCTTGGATAATGTATAATGATCCAAATTTATTTTGTTGGAGCATAATTGTGTTGTTGTATCTGTCTTGAATTTGGCTCAGGACTGGAGCAGCCATGTCTCACCTGCCTCCTGAGGCCATGGGCCTGTGGTAGGCACATGTGGAGATATTGTTACTCTCTGACTGTGCTTGCTCTGACAATTTGTTGTCTGTGTGCAGCGGATGATCACCAGGCTCTCATCTGGGACATCCAGCAAATGCCTCGTGCCATTGAGGACCCCATCCTGGCCTACACAGCTGAGGGAGAGATCAACAATGTACAGTGGGCATCCACCCAGCCAGACTGGATAGCCATCTGCTACAACAACTGCCTGGAGATCCTCAGAGTCTAACTTTGCAGCTTCATGCACAGTGAGGCAGGGCTGTGTCGTTCCCCCTCCCCTCTAAAGTAAGAACACCACCAGTCAAGTGGCCAGTATCTGTTGTTGCTTTGCATCTGCTGTTACAAGAAACTCTTAGAAGAATCGATGGCAGGGGTCTCCTGTCTCTCAAGACTCTAAAATGCAGAGACGTGCTGAGCCTCTTGGAACTTCTGGGTTCTGGTTTTCTTGTGAAATTCTTTTTCCCTCAGTAAAAGTTCTGTATATTTGTTTGTTGACTGTATTAATAAGCTTGCAGGCTTTTGAGTTGCTGCATATGTCCATGTGTTTGTCAGCCAGCTGAGGCAGCACATCCACCAGTTTAATAGATGCAGGTGCAAAACAAGGTGGGGGGAAAAAGACAATGATGTTAATGGCCACCTTGGCAGGAATCTTTATCATTCCTGTTGTTGCTGCCTCTAAACTGTTTAAACGTTTGTATGTTTTTTATATATTGGGCTAACTTTCTATTGAGTAAGGTTTTTCTCCCTAATTCTTACTTTTGATATGTGATCCCCTTCCATATGTCCAAAGCAGGACCTGTTCATGGATACAAACCACAGTAACACTGCAGGCTCCCTGGCAGTAAAGGCCTGCCAGAATTAACTGTTGCCTTGGCTCCCTGTATCTGGTGACCTGGGCAGAATTTTCTGGTGCTGTGAAGTACAAGTACTTGTTGCACAATTTCTTTACACTTTTCTGATGCTCAAGGCAGTTGTTACTATGGTAGGTCTTATTTTTAAATTCTAAATGAGTTTGTGTGTATCCTGCAGTCGTGTTAGCAGAGCAGTGATAGGTTGAGAAAAAAGATCTGTGCATGACGTGAGCTCCCAGGAGGTAAACAATTCCTGAAAAAATGTATTTGTAATGGGCTTGGGATTGACACTTCCAGTCAAATTATTTCCCCTTGGAAGACTTACCTTATCTAAATTAAAATAAAATGGTTTCACACTTTGTAGCTTGCTTGATTGGCAAATAATATGAGCAAGATTTTGTGGTTAGGCTGTACTTCAGAGGTAGTGTTTGGCCTGTGTTCCTGGGAGGTCTTGAAGGGAGTGCAAAGCAATTTTTTTGTGAAGTGTATCTGCTTTGTACTGCCAGGTCTTGTTGAATGAATGAGACAAGTCAGAAAAGCTGGTCTGCTATCCAAAAGAAAGCTGGTTTTTTGAAAGAAATTACTCCCTAATGTGATGCACAAAGGTGGTTCTGGAAGGAAAGAAGCTGTGCCATCGAGGCCAAGGTTTGGCATTTGTCTTCCTCCTGACTTTGGGGGATGTGCCAGAGGGCTTCTCTTTGCAATAGTGGAACACTCTACAATAATACTGTTCAATGAAAGCTGAGTGGATTAGGCAAGCTAAAAATCCTTGCTGGAGTCTTACCATAACACAGGTCCTGTGCTGGAGGCTCTGCAGTGCTCTCTGATGAAGACATGACAGCCAGAGCTGCTCTGGAAGGGTGTGCAGCCCATTTTCTATGTAAATGTCAGAAATCATCAGAATTCTTTCCACCTAATGAGTATGCACCTACAACTGGAGGCAGATTATAAATAGCAGGACACTGGCAAACTTGCATCTTGTCAGTTTATGCAAGTTGGGAAAGCAATTGCTGTGGAACACTGAAGCTGACACTGAGAACACTGTCAAACACAGAACAGAATCTGCAAAGTTTTGTCATTCTGGACGTAGAGAAATACTCTTCTGCAGGCTGCTTCTCACAGTGGAGCTCAGAAAAGCTTTGCCTCAGGAATTTGATAGGAATTCATTAGGGGCAGCTGTATTCCATCACTCCTTTTGATAGCAGAGAACCAGAGACTAACACTGCTCAAGCTGATGTTTTGTCAGTGTGTTCAGTTGTGGGATTTCTGACAAAGCTTGATTTGACTTGAAGGTCAATTTTTCTTATTAGCAGCAGTACTGAGAGTAGTGTGCTCCACAGACAGGCTTTAGCTAGATGTCAGAGCAGTGTTAACCAAACAATCACTTTTTACAATAGCACTTCATCTGAAACTGGAAAAAACTTACCTAGAATGAAGTGAAAATTGGGGTTTTCTTAGCAGGAGCAGCTAATGGCATTCACAGCTTTAGGTGTCACCTGAAATACATTCACAGGCTTGTCATGCTCTGTTTAATTACAAATGGCAGGCAAAATGTGCTGTTACTAAGAGGGAGCTACCTGCAATGTCAGTTCTTTGCATGTCCCCTTTTTGCTTCAAAGTTTATTCCTGTATAGATGGCATGAGTCAAAGATGAATGCTAAAATGATGAGAAGAGAGCTTGTGTAAAGGAACTCGTGGTCTGAATAGCCAGGTAGATTGTTGGAAAACAATCCTGTTAGGGACCTGGGGAGGATCCAGTGTCAGTTCTTGCATCTATGAAACTGATGGAAGTTTGTTTGTGGAATTGTGTACTTATTCCAAATGCATCAAAGGCAAGTGAAGGAATCTTGGAGGCTCCAGTGGATTCTAAATAAAGCCTATATCCTGTTTTTTTAGCCAGTTGGGATGCCTTCTGGATCTACAGCATATTGCTTTGGGCATAATCCATTGACATTCTTCACAAGAAATTACATTTTAAATCATTAGAGACTGTTTTGGCACAGGGAAATAATACTTAAAATAACTTCAAAGATGTCACTTGAAAGGTTAATGAGTGAAAAGACATGAAAATCCTCATGGGTGAGATGTTCTGTAGTGCAAATGGCACTTTTATATAGACAAGGAAGGGAAATACTTTGGTGCCCTTTTGCCAGCAGCTGCTGACCCAGTGACAGGCAGGGAATGCTCAGCTTGGTGTTTGTCTGCAAGATCAAACAAACCCTGACACTTGTCACTGGGGCCTGTGGATTGAAATATACAGATTATCACATTTCCCCTGCTTGACACTCAGTTTTGTAGGGTGTAAAGCCCCCAGAGTTCATGAAAAGAAATACTTTGATATTCAATTTCTGTTATTTGGTGCTTACTGCACAAGCAGAGGATGCAGAACAACTGCTTGCAAATACCTCATGTTTTTTGAGTAGCAAGTAACAGTAAGGGAAAAATGAACACAGGTGAGGTGAGGTGAGCAAAGCAGAAAAGCATGTGCTGTTGTTGGTACAGGCCAGCCTGGTTTGGGACAGAAATACTTCTGAGTTATGTAGTTCTGAATCACTTCTCCAGTTGATTAATTCAAGAGACTAAACTATTGGTTATGTTCTGTTTAAACCAAGCTTTCCACAGATTTCTACTATTATGTGGGCAACCTGCTGGCTCTCAGCCAGGAGATGTTGATGATGTAAAACTTGTTAGGGAGGTGAAAACCTGCAGTTAATGAATGTTGAATTAGTGAGTAGTGTGCCAACTCCATGAACTGTCTAAACAGGAGGGCTATGCTAGCTTGCATCTGTGGGAATTGTCCTTGTGTGTGCAGGGATTTAAAAGGCAAGGATTTGGGTGCTTTGACAATCTATTTAGAAAGAAAACAGTGGTTTCAAATAATGTGAAAGGAGACTGCTAAAACAGGTTGTTTCTTATGGAACCTTGAAATGTATTTAACGGGGGAGGCATTGCCTCTCATAAGTCAAAGTTAATGATCCTTTCAAAACTTAGCAGTAATTACTTTACTGAATGTTCTGGATAAGAGTGAAAAGCTCTATTTTTGCCTCGTGGTGCAATGAGAAGCTGCCTCAGTCTCAAGTGTAGATCACAGCCTGCCAGAGACCAGGTGAGGGGAGGAGTCTGATGTACAGAATTCTCAGATGTTCTCGTGCTTGTTGTCAGTGGAAATCAGGAGCTGAGTGTGTCCGTTTTGTTCTCTTGCAGATGGCACTTTAACAAGTATATTTTTGGTAAGATTAGGAGGAGAGTCATCTTTTCCTCAGCCCTTGTAGGGTAGGCATTTGTCTGTGTGGTGTAGAAAATGTTAAATAATGACCGTCACCAAAATCCTGAACTGGGGTCATAGTGGGCCCTCACTTGTTTTTACTGAAAGCCAAAAAATATGAGCACTTGACAAGGCTGTAAATGTTAAACTGAAGCTTCATGTTCTGAGACTGACAGTGTCCTGTAAGGCCAACCCAAGGGATGTACTGCTGTGTGTCCCCCAGAGAGTCCTTTTTGTTTAGGAACTCGGTGGTGGTTGGGAATCCTCTTCTTTACCATCAGAACTTGATGGTGACAGTGCTGGGTTGCTTGTGTAGGGATGTGCCTGTGCTTTGGATAACTTGAATTTTGTGAGAGAGAAACTGCAGCAGCTGCCTGGGAATTCACACAGCCTGAAACATTGAACTGGTTAGTGGTGTTTTAACTCTTTCCAGGCACACTGCAAAGAGTGGACAGCAGCACAGGCAAGCTCTGGCTGCACAGTTTCAGTCCCATCAAGCACTAAAGGGCTGAGATTTCCCTCTGCTCTTGACAAAGTGGTTCCACCACCTCAAATGCACGCTGTTATCCTGTCAGGTAACACAAATTCTCTCTAACAAGTTTCCTGCTTTCTGCTCTCAGACCAATATTTCAGAGCAAGCCTGTACCTGCTGTTCTGTGGACATGGAAAGCAATGAGCAAGTCACTGTCAACTCTGTCCCAGTTTCTCTTGATTTTTTTCAGAGAATCCAGGGAATTAATTGTATGTGGCACTTAAAGAGCACTTTCTGATGCAGCTGTTCTTCCCCTGCTTGCCCAGGAAGAGTCAGAAATGTTTCATTCTTGAGGGTATTGAGGAGAGTTTAGGATGCCCCCTGAATTGGTTTGTTTTCTGGAAGGGATCTCCAGAACTTTCAGTCAGCACCTTTCACCAGCAGTAAAAAGAGCAGTAATTAGAAATGCAGCTAAATGCCAGTCACTGCAGGCTCATGTGGTGATTCATGGCAGACACCAGATGCAAAGTGACTTGTGAGAGTTGCTGCTGCCTGTTTCAGGTGACATGTGTGTCTGCCAAGGACCTCAGTGGCCTTTTGTGCAGCCTCTGACATTTAGCATCAAGCAAGAATTTCCATAGTCATAAAAAAAATTATCTCAGTGGCTTCCATCAAGCTCGTTCCTTTATAGGAAATCTAACAAAATTGAGGAAAAAAAAGCTATTTCCTGACAAAATATTGTGGCCATGTGCAACTGCAAACCCATGGTCCAGCTCCCATTCCTTGGAGTTTGCTTTCCATGTGCACCACTTGCAACTCCAGCCCCTCTTAGAGCTCAGGGTGGGTCTGTGGGATCTTAGCAAGGCTGAAAGGCAAGAACCAGAGCAGGACAGAGTCCCAGTGCAGCTGCAAAAGGTACTTTGCTTGGGAAATAGGAACTATGAAATCTACTATTTAAAATAACCTTTTTTTTTAACCCTTGGGTTGCTAGCAGTGTAAAATGTAATTTAAATCCATTGCGCCGAAGCATTTTTGTTACCAGTAGGAGATAATACTTTTAGGTGTGTTTTCCCTTCTGCTCTTCCCATTCACAGTCCTGTTGTGGTAATTTCCTGAAGGTGTAATCTTTGTAGCATGATTGTACAAACATCCATATGAGATTCCTGACTTCTTGTTCTCACTAGAGTATGTTAAAGCAATAGTAATTTTAATTCTGTCCTTTTCTCCACCTGCAACTTCGCTACTATTCTGTCCTAGAGGAGTCCCAGTATCCAGACATATATTGTTGACATGGATAACTGCAGTGTCCCTATATTCCTTTATTTTTATGGAGAAAATATAAAAGGGTTTGTTACAATGGATTTTAACACCTGAGTCATGGAACCATATTGTTGAAACTGTAAATTTTAAGGCAATTTTCTGAACTTGCTTGAAAGTGGAATGTTGCATCCTTTTATGCTATTTCCTGCTTCCTATGTAGTTTTATTCAGATTTTTTAACCTTCTTTCTAAGTTTCGGCCTCCTGTGTATTAGGTACAGTATTTTCTGCCTTTCATACTTTGTAATAAAAATGGAACATTTGTAGATTGACTGCAGTTCCCTGTGTGATGAGTGAAAACCTGGGGGGAGCAGGGAACTACCAACGAGCTTCATTTCTTCTGTGTGGAAGAGGCTGATTGCCTTGCCTTGCCTCTGCAAAACTGATTCCTCATCCTACAAATTCCCAAACAAACTTGATCATTCCAGCTACCCTTAAGTTGCAAGTTTCCCCAAATACATGACTAGGAACCCAGTCACGACAGAACTCCAACAGAATGGTTAATGCAGCTGTACATTAAATATTTGCTTTCTTAAAAGTCTGCTGCAGGGTCTGTGTATCCCAGTGTTGTTTCTGCTCATGTTTTCCAATGCTTTGCTCGTTCCCTGCACAGAATAATGGGAATTATCTGCTGTGTGGTTTTGTTTTTAAGACGAGGGGAAGAGGGATTTTTGTTTTCAGAATTCAAATAATTAGTCTCTGAGGGATTTTGAACATAGGCAAAGTGAAAACAAAGCAATTGGCACTTCTGTAGCTTTAAGTCTCTCCTGGGCAGGGTGACCTCTCTTAAAGGGTGTTTTTTCCACACTCTCAGTCACTGCTGTCGTGTCTGGAATTGGGGCCAAGAGGAGAATAGTGTGGCACAGCTTGGAAATTTGTACCTTAGGCCTTGGCAAGCAGGACTGATGACTTCCTTAAGTATTTAGATTCAATCTAGTTCAACTAAACGCTTGGATTTCTTTCTAATTCTTTGTGTACTGGCTTTGAAATAAAAGCTTGTTAAGCTTCATGACCACAGTGGAAAGAGTTGCCTGCAAAGATGCTGCAGTGGTTTTTAAGCTATATATGGACTTTGTGTTAGTAACTCCTGCTCAGAAAAAAATACTTTTTTTTTCCTAAGAATTGTTTGTCTTTCACCCTAGAAATGTATTTGCATCCTCACAGATTATTTTTGTCCCTGGATTCCTGCTTTGGAATACTCCAGAGAAACTTTCTCAGCTGCCACTATGATGGAAGAAGGCAGCTTGTGCAAACTGGAGCAGTGCAAAAAGTGTGGACTGGTGGATAATGGATGAAGCAGGCTGCCTGTCAGTGTGGCAAAACAAGAGGAATGTAGGTAGAAAAAAAGACTAGAGGGGTTCTGCCTTTTGTAAATATTATGGAAGAGCCAACATCTGGCACAGCTGTCTTGCTCTGTGACCGTGGGAAAGTCCCTGCTCTGATACCAGCTGTAAGTGAAAAGCACATCATTAATCAGCCATCAGTAAAGGGCTCGAGAATACTTGAAAGAAACACAGTGCACAGCACTGGCTGTAAAGAAAAAGTGCCCTCTGAGATCATTCTGGGGGCCTGTGACTGCAACAAGCATTTAATTTTGAGCTTTTTCATTCATGCTGTTTTAGAAGCAGTCCAGACTGTCAGCTCAGAGGAAGCAGCCATCTAAAACACATAATATTTTTAATCTTCTTCCTCCCCTTCCTTCTCTAATTTTGCCATTCCAAAGGCAGAACAGCTTCTGGTTTTTAACCAGCTTCAGAGCCCCCTCTGCTGGAATGCTGCTGGCAGCCTTGGCCACAGGACAGGTACAGGTGCACACCTGCTCCTCCCGGCTGGGAAAGGCTGTTGCAGGAGTTTCACATGTTTTTTGCAGGACTTTCACGTGTGTTTCACAGGAGTTTCACATGATTCATGTCTCTGCTGGGGGAGAGATGCATTTGGGCCCAGATACATCCTGCCATGCTGTCCTAAATTTGGGTAATGATGATAGTGTTCCAACCCCTTGTTTTCAAAGCTGAGAGCACAACAGGAAATTTTTAGGAGAGACAGAACTGCCTGGGATTAATGAGGTAACTCTTACATCTGCTGAAGACAGTGCAGAACCCTTTCATGCATCCTTTGAAGATCACATACCCCATCCCTGGCAGTGCCCAGGCCAGGCTGGGCAGGGCATGGAGCACCCTGGGACAGTGGGAGGTGTCCCTGCCATGGCAGGAGTGACACTGGATGGGCTTTAAGGTCCCTTCCCAACCCAAACCATTCTGGGATTCTCTGGTTCTGTTTACAGGGTTTCTCCTCCTCGCTCCCTTCTGTGGCTGTGGAGTGCAAGATGTAGAATAAGGAAGTTTTGGCATGGGACAAGGCTGAGCCTGGAGCCTGCTCAGCTCCCCAGGAAGGATGTGTCTACCTAAACAGGAAGGAAAGAAGAAATAGTACATCTGATAGCAAGGAAAAGGGGCTCTTTGAGTCAGGTATGCTCCAGAAAATGGAAATACTACCAAAATAGAAAATAAGATGATGGCAGAGTGATTAAGACACTAGGAAAAGATGCCAGGAGTTAAATCCCAAAGGTCTACTCCAGACTTCCTGTGTAACCTCTGACAAGTCACTGTCTCTCTGTGCAATGCCCTTAAGTCCCTAAAATAGGGATTACACTTCCTTTTCTTAGTTGATGCTGCGTGACAGCATTAAAGAATTAGGCCTTATAAAGTTCCTTTAGAACAAATGGGCTGACTGGAAACAGAGGAGCTCCTGGAGAGCCTCTGTGAATGTCTTTACTGGTGATTTTACATTCAATGGCATCAGACAATCTGAATAAATTCAAGAATTAAGTGTGTTCTGCAGTTGCTGTTTACAGGAGTGGAAAGCTGCAGCTTTGGAAGGATGTGGAGAATCCAGGTGGAAAACCACGGAATTCCAGCTGGTGTAAAACAAATAACCTGATCCTCACCAGGAGCTGTAATGGCAGGACGAGGAGAACTGGGTTCAGACTGACAGAGAGAAGGATCTGATGGGATATTTCCTCCCTGGCACAGGTGCCCAGAGCAGCTGTGGCTGCCCCTGGATCCCTGGCAGTGCCCAGGGCCAGGCTGGACAGGGCTGGGAGCACCTGGGACAGTGGGAGGTGACACTGGGGGGGGTCTTTAAGGCCCCTTCCAACCCAAACCCTTCTGGGATTCTGTGATTATGCACAAAACTTTTACTGTGTATTAAGTACACAGTAAAAGTCAGAAAGGAATTACTCATTTTTTTCTCCAGTTACACAAAAAAGGGGCACTTATTTTGGTAGAAAGTTGGATTCCAGTTCAGGAAGGATTTACCAGCTTGTCAGGGGAAAAAAAAAAAAAAAAGAGGTGTGATGGTCTGTAGTGGTCCAAAAAAAGTCCTGATGACACTTGCATGTAGATAGTGATGCAAGAATGTCTGTAAAATGGGGAAACCACAAACCAAGAGATAAAAGTGTTGGTTTACACATTAGGCTTGACAGGTGGGTGAAGTGATGAGCTGTTAAGGACAAATCAATCTATTTTCAGTTTGGTAAAAGGTGCGGGGAAGCTTCAGTGGAAGGCAGACAGCCTGGGCAGTTGGAGATGGGAGGAAGGAGCTGCACCAGGGTGGGTGGTGTCTCCTGCCATCTGCCAGGGGCTGCTGGCTCCTGTCACAAGCTGCCACTCGCCAATCTAATATCTTTTGGACTCAGTAAAGCAAGTTTCTACACAAAGGACTTGGAATCATTCTCATTCAGCAGGTCCAGAGAGGCAAAAATAGCAAATGGTGAGGTGGTGATGGAGTGGTTTGAAATCAGGGCTGGTGCAGTGGGGAATTGATGTTAAATTTCTGCCTCCCAGGGCATGGGGTGGGCTCTTGCCTCTATTAGAAAATCTTTTTTAAATGATCCTGGCACAAGGAGCGAGCATTAAAATCAAATTTGGTGATGAGCAGAAGTGGGAGGCTTCAATAACACGAGGGAACTCTGGAGTATCTGGGAGATTGGATGACTGAAGAGTGAGAAATAGAGATGAGATTAAATGTAGCAGCAGAGAGTGCAAGGATGTGAATTTATGGACAAGGAGAAAAATCTGTGGAGTATTTTATTGGAAATTAGGAAAGGAAACTGAGAGGTAGTGGTTGGTAAAGGATAGTGATAAGCCATCACAAAGCTGTGAAAAAGCATGTCAAAAAGTGGTTCCAAGATCAATAATGCTGCTGTCAAATGGGAGAGGAATTCAAACTGGAACAGGGACAAAAGCTACCAGCTTGACACCACAAATACAAGACTTGTATTAAGAAGGGAGAGTGGCTGGGTCTGTGGATCCCTTTTCCTTTTTCTGCGTCTACCTGGTATGACATCTAAGAGCTTTTTATTACCTCAACCGTTTAAAAAAAAATAAAATTAAAAAAAAAATCAATTATGTTGATTTTGTTGTCGTGTTTTCACTAAGTCCCAACTTCCTCCTGATGCGTAGGTCCAGATTCAGGTTCAACTGAGCAATTTCCCTTTCCAGTCGAGTTTTCTTCTCCACGTGTCTTGGGGCACGAGCAGGTGAAGGGCAGGCTGCAGGGGGCTTTAAAAGACATTATTTTATTTAAACACAGCCCGTGGCAGAGGGGACAATGAGATGATCTCTAAGGTCCCTTCCAACCCAAGGCACTGATGACTCAGAGTCAATTCCTGGCATGGTCTGGGTGATGACAGCAGCACACGGAGTTACCCAGCAGTTGCATCAGACCCAATCCAGAATTTTCAATTATCATTCATTAGTTAATTTTAAGGGGGCATTTCTTCTCGTTGACCCTGTGGCTTGATTCCCAGCGGTGCTTTGCTGCGGGTACAGCACGGACAGAAGGACAAAATTCCATTTTTCTTTTTTTTTCTCTCTTTTCTGGGCCCGGCCCCGCTCCCAGCCAGTGGGCGGGGCCGCTCAGCTGTCCGTCACTCTGATTGACAGCAACACCGGGGGCGTGGTCTTATATACCCCGCCTCCTGACCGCGGGGGGCGTGGCTCTGCCGCGGCGCACTGGGCCCCCGTGATTGACAGCCGGCTCCGCGGGGAGGCGGGGCGGGCAGCTCCTCTTCTCGCGCTCCCATTGGCCGCCACCGCCGTCGGGTGGGCGCCGCGGCGGCGCTGATTGGCGGGCGGCGGCGGGTGCCGCCGTGATTGGCAGGAGGCGGCGGGTGCGCGGCGGCCGCCGAGCGGTTTGTTTTGCGGGCGGCGGCCCGCACGCACCGGGGGCACCGGCACGCACCGGCCGCGCCTGCGCCCTCCCGCCCGCGCCCGCCGTGAGGAGGCGGCGGCGGCGGCGCGGGGCCTGGGAATGTGGCGGCGGCGGCTCTGAGCCCTCCCCCTCGGCCCGGCCGCCATGGAGCCGCGGCGGTGACAGCGCCGTCCCGCAGCGCCCGCCGCGAGCGGGGCCGCCGCCCGCAGACATGGGTGAGGAGCGGCGGAGAAGCCCGGGAGCCGGGGCCGCGTGGCGGGCCGGGGCCGCTGCGGGCGGGAAGGGGCGGCGGGGCTCGGCCGGGCCCTGCTGAGGGGCGCTGGGACCGGCGGGGCGGGCCCGGGCCCGCGGGGAGCGCTGCGTTCTCGAGGATTTGGTGAAAAAACGCTGAAAATCGGGTTTTACCGAAAGGTGCGAGCCCCGCGCTGCTGCCGGCGGGCCGGGCTGAGCTCGGGGGGCTCCTCCAGCCGCCAGAAGTTGGCTCTGCTTGAGACGGGAATTGCTGTGCTCGAGCTTACCTGGAGAAATTTCTGGTGTTAAGCGCGGCTTGGGAGTCCATCAAAATAGATTTTCCTTTATGGAGCTCCCCCCGAGTTCTCTTTGCCATTCTTAGCCCAGACAGCGACATGTAAAAACAAGCAAAGGAGTTGGAAGAACTCCTTTTTTTCAAGAGGAAAACGTTGTTATGAGGCGCTGCCGTGACTGATTGGATTGATTAAATCAAATTAATTTGGATTTGGACTGTATGTCCTGTATAAAGAACTGCTTATGGAGGGGGTCTTGTGCTTCCTAATTCCTTTTTCAGCTTAAAGAGAGGTGCTAGAATTAAACTTTTCATTGCTCTAAACCAGAACTTGCTCATACTTGCATATTGGCAAGGAAATTCCTGCTTTTCTAAGGCTGGAGTTTCGTGGCTTCATGGGCTACAACTTAAATGTTTCTTCCCTACAACCAAGTTTAGTTTTCTAAGACTCTCCTTCATTTAGTCTGTATAATAGCTATAATTAGCTTTTATACTCTAAGTTCAAAAAGCATTGGAAATGTTATTGTACAACTACTTCAATATCTCTTAACTCTGTTTTGATTTGATAAATACAACAAATTCATGCAAATCCATCACTAGATTTCTCTGCTATGAAGAGGAATAGTGTGATCCACTCTGTTTAGAGCAGCAGGGTGCTTCATAAACTTAAAATGGTTTAGGAGCTTGGATTTCCATGGAAGTGTTTTCCAATGGCAGCTGGACCTGTGTTTGTAAAAAATACAATTTCATGGGCCACAACACCATAGCATTGTGTGTCTCATGGCACAGCCACAAGCAGATTTTCCCTTTGTAATGGGAAAAACCTAAATTCATTCAGCACCTGTGCTCAGATAATCTGATCAATAATGGACGATGGGCTGTATGTGGCAGTGATTTTGTGTGGTCTGGTGCTCCATAACCCACCTGAAGGATGCCTGGCTGCTGTCGGGGTTTGCAGGAGCTGCAGCTCACCTGGAGCTGCTCCCAGCCGGGACATTTCCCAGGCTGGCACCCAGGGACCTGCAGCCCTGGGGGGGTGTGCGGGGTGGGATTTGGGGAGCAGCCCCTGCTCCCTGCGGCCGTCCCCGTCCGCTGGCTTTTCCTGCCTGTGTCACTTCCTTCCCTTGGCTCACACGCACCCAGTGACAGCCTGCAGCAGGTTGGGATCAGCTCACGTCCCAAACCCCAGCCCTGGGATGAACTGGGATAAATCCCTTTAGCTGCTGAATGGGAAGAGGGACTCTCAATATATCCTGCAAGGATAAGCTTCATAGAGCTCTCTGATTTTCCCTCTCACTCTACAAACCAGGTAGTTAGTGATTTCCTAAAGCTCGCACACAGCAGCATTTTGGTACCACTAAAACTGCCCACAGCAAAGGACCTGAAACTTTTCAAGGCTTTTTTGAGACCTCTAACATAGACACAATTTGTCTAAAATTTCCTCGTTGCCCCCGGATCTGCCAATCCCTCACCCAAACCAGCTTTGCTGTGGTGGTGGTAGATAACAAATACACAGATGTGCTCACTTCTTTCCCTTTTACACCATGTGTCCCACTATGACACCATCTAAAACATGATCCTGGACTAGGGGGCTTCACAGACATATGCAGAAACTTTTCCTGTTGTAACTTTGTAATTTTTTTTTTATTTTTCTAAACTCTTTCCATTTCCGACTTGTTCCGACCTGTGTAACAAACCAGGGGTTGGTTGAAGTAAATGCTTTGTGGAAAGGAACAACTTTCTCTGTGAGCAGCAGTTCGCTTTTATCGAAGTTATAAAAATCCTTGAGTGTAGTTTTTGAAACATGAAAAGCATTTCCTGGACAACATCTTTCCCGCACAAAGCAGAGCTGTGTTTCCCAGACCTGCTGGAGAGCAGGCAAAACAGGGTCTCTCAGTGCTCCAAAAATTGCTTCATTTTCATTTGTAGCAGCTTCTGCATTGTGTGATTAATGTAATGCTGCTCCACGTGCTTCTCCCAGTCAGTCTGTGGAAATCCTCTGGAACTAAAGAAGTATTCATGCTTCTCAGCATTAAATCCATCACAGTGCTGTCCTCACCAGATACACTTTTCCCCTCCCAAGCTCAGATGAGTATTTGACTTTATTTTATCCTTTTAAGAGATAAATACTCTGTCATGTCCTACCCCACCAACATAGGGATGAATTACAGGATGTATGGTTTAGTAGTAGGGAACCAATAGCTCAGTGTAAGACTACTAAAAAATGTATATTAAGATTCAAACTCACCTGAAGTTGTTCCATCCCCTTTGTTAGAACATTAACTGTTCCCATTTGATGAAGATAAATAATATTTCAGTGTTAGAATGACTGCAGTGAGTAAGGTACAGACCTTGCAGGCATTGATAGAATTTTATAGAATATCCTGAGCTGGGAGGGACCCCAGGGGTGGTGGAGTCCTGGTCCTGCTCAGGACACCCCAAAATCCCACCCTGTGCCTGAGAGCACTGAGCTGTGCTGTTTGCCAGATGCTGCCCTTCAGTTTGTGTTGTCAGTTCACAAAAGTTGCCTCAGCTAATAAATAAATTCTCATCATTGCTGAGCTACAGTCTGTAATAAAGGACACACAGCTGCCTGGATGTGTCCTCTGTGCCACACGTGAGTGACTGCTGACTCCACACAGCCTGGGACCTGGGGCAGAGCACCTGTAGCCAACCATGGCAGCCACTGATCTTTGTTTTCCTGTGATGATACAGTTTAGAGGAGAATTCTTAGTCCCAGATATATTCTTTGATGGACTTGATTTCTTGTCATCAGCCCTCAGCTATAAACTGCTTTCATAGCTCCTTTGCTTCTTGCCCAAAGGAGCTCTGCCAAGACAAGCTCTTCTTCATCCTCCTGGTATCTGGCCAAACCCAAACTGCACTGTAGTGGAAAACTTGTATCCCAGCTCTTCCCTGAGTGTTTTGGGTGGTAGGAATGTCAAGGGTGTTCCAGGCCATAGGTTGTAGTATTTTGTTGTGCACAGTTTCAGCCTTTGTCTGCCAGGTGACTCCAAGGCTGTTCTTAATACCACCAAAATGAAAGAATACCAGTAAATTGGAGACACTCCAGTAAAGGTAAAAGGTTAAATGTTCAACTGTAAAGTTGGAAACCTAAAAAAACAAAACAAAAAAAAGGAAAAATCGTGCCATTGCCTACCTGGAGCTTTAGCTTCATTCACAGCTGTTTCTTCACATTTTCATCCCACAAGGGGTTACTTAGTGCTGAGATAGATCCCAGCACTTATTTCCTTTGGCTGATGTGCTTCTCAAAAAGCAGCCTCTTGCTTTGGTTGTGTTACTTACACCACTTGCTTCTCTTACATGCAGTTGGAATGTCAAGGAGTGCTCTCCCTTCTCCACTGCCACAATGTGGTTATTGTCTCATTTGGCTTGTCTTGGACAGCACAGATTTGGTGGGTTTTGATTTGGATTTTTTTATATTCTCTGCTCTGCGTTCCTTTTTAAAGAATTTTTTCTGTAATTAACGCCTTCTGCAGATGCATTGGGAGATTTCTTTTCCTTCCCTTTCATGATCTGGTCTAGGCTTGATGTCTCTGGTATGACATTCTGGAGTCCACAGTGGATGTATCTCAGATGTTGGGTGCTCTCAGGACCAAGTTAGGACTCACCTTCCAGCACCTGAAGAGACCCTGCAAGAGAGATGGGGAGAGGCTTTACAAGTGGACAGGACACAGGGAATGGCTTCCCACTGCCAGAATGCAGGGATGGATGGGATGTTGGGAAGAAATTCCTCCCTGGGAGGGTGGGCAGGCTTCCCTTTGCCAGAAGGGACACAGGGAATGGTTTCCCATTGCCAGTGGGCAGGGATGGATGGGATGTTGGGAAGAAATTCCTCCCTGGGAGGGTGGGCAGGCTTCCCTTTGCCAGAAGGGACACAGGGAATGGTTTCCCATTGCCAGGGATGGATGGGATGTTGGGAAGAAATTCCTCCCTGGCACAGCTGTGGCTGCCCCTGGATCCCTGGCAGTGCCCAAGGCCAGGTTGGATACTGGGGTTTGGAGCAGCCTGGGACAGTGGGAGGTGTCCCTGCCATGGCAGGGCTGGCACTGGATGGGCTTTGAGGTCCCTTCCCACCCAAACCCTTTTGGGACCCTGTGAATGCTAAAACATACCTGGGCAGAAACGATTTGCTTTAGCAAAGATAATCCTAGTGTGACTTTTGTTCTGACTGGGACTTGTTCAGCTGTTTCCTCCTTACAAAGAGGTGTCTTTTTCCCATTCTGCTTTTAACTTTCAGCAGGATTCACTCCCTGTGTGCTTTACAAGCTGTATGTGTCCCACATCTGTCATCTTTAAGCATTGCGAAAATCTAGTTTGTTATTCAGACATTGATTAATTATAAAGCCAGTCTTCTGCATAAAACATAAGCTGACTGCTTTGGAGAGACTCGTGAACAAATGCACGACATGAAATTGCAGAAACAAATAGTCCCACTGAGTCCCTTTTAGAGAGAAGTACCAGTGTGAGCCAGTCCATGGTTTGGTGTTCAGCAGCTGTTCCCAGGGCAGCTCTTCCAAATGCAAGTGATTGCCTATCAAACCAGTGCCATGAATCAGGGATGAGTGTCTAGCCATGGTGGATTCTTCAAATGAAGTTTCAAATATTTACACATCAGCTTCAGAAATGCTCCTTTCAATTCAAAGTGCTCAAAGTGACATAGTGAGGGAAGAAAGGAGGAACTGTGATAACCTCACCTGGCTCACGTCACTTCCAGAAGTCCCAATTATCAAAAGAAAATATTTTCTTTTAAATCTAGGGTTCAGGTCGTCCCAAACTCTTTTAGAAAGGGCAGATTCTCCTGGGCATGTCCAGAGCTGATCAAATCATTGCTTCAAATTCCATGCCTAAGTAATGCCTTAATATCAGGAAGGATTTAGCTGAGTGTATTATTTGCCAAGGAAACAACACTTTATCCCTAAAACCTTTTTGAGTCTTGAAATGTGAGACAGCAGGCAGGCAATCCAGAGGGCAGGAGGGTGCCAGGAGCAGTGACAGCATGAGGTGCTGCTTTGTCAGCTGTGGCACAATGCCTGGCAGCCAAGGGCCCAGTGCAGTCCCAGTTTGGACAGGACTTCACTTGGCAGCTTCCTTTACCTTTTGCAATATCAAGGAATTTAAGGTTCTTACCCTTGCTCGAGGAAAGGATTCATTTCCACAGCTTTTAGACCTTCATCTACCATCCATCACAGCTATTGTGCTTTTCTCTCTTTTTACATCTTTGGTTTTTTTCTCTAAGCACAAAATTCTGCTAAGTACCACTTCTCAAAACAAACAGGCAGTGGGAGAGAATATTTCAAATTGGTTACATCAGGAATCTTCAGAAAGTAATCCTTAGTCAGTGGAACACACAAGAAAAAAATCAATGTGTGTTTTTATGTTGCTGCAAGGCAAGAAGCCTTGAATTGAACCTGCTGCATTGTACTTTGCCAGCAGACAGTGTTCCTTGTGCTGGACAGCTTGAACCTGTTCAGCAGATCTTGAAATCTCATAAAATGGTTTGGATTTTATTCCATCAGCTTGTTCTGAGGGAAGAGAGGAACGTGTTGGGGCAATCAGTGCAAGTGGGTTTGTGTTCACAGGTACTCCAAGATGAACCTTCCTCCACATTTTCATTTCTCTTTCTACTGGCTGTGGTTTGTTCCACTAGCAGGCAAGAATTCAGAGTTAACAGGGATAAAATGGGAAAGAACAGACTTTTACCAGGTTTTCCTTGACAGAAGCACATCAGTTTGCCCTTCCTAAATGCCCTGTGATGGTCTAGCAGATCTGTCCAGGTTTTACTGCTTGTTGTGAAGACTTTTGAAGAGAATTAGGGATTGGGGATATTCATTCTCACCCACACTCTGGCCAGATCCTTCTATGATATTGGATGAGTAACTTAAAATTTATCTGTCAATTTATTATGTCATGATACTCAATTAATTTTTAATGACTAAATTAAATCACAGTGTATTTGCAAAGATCCTAAAAAGGATTGCTGTTCTATGAACCAGCAGAAAACCAGTGCAGAAGTGTCAGAGCTGCAGAAATGTCATAGTTGGTGCTCACCCAGACAACTTACTCCTGAAATTCTTGTGCCTCCCAGATGAACAAGAGGCCTTGAAGTCCATCATGAAGGACCTGGTGGCACTCCAGATGGGCAGGCGTCACCGGCTGCCTGGCTACGACACCATGAAGAATAAAGACACTGCTCACTCCAACAGACAGGTAATGGCCACTTTGGGAGTGCCTGAGCTGCTGACCTGGGGGCAGAAGGGGCACAGCAGGTGGGCAGAGCATCTGCCTGGCTCAGATCCTTGGCTCTGTGCTGTGCTGCCAACAGCCAAAGCATCAGGTGGGAAGCAGCTCCTTGATCCTGCTCAGGCTGTGGCAAATGTGGTTGGGTTTTAATATTTTATATCAGATTAATGAATATAATATCATATAAACAGTATATATTAAATATGCTATACATTTATGTAGTTCAATAAAATATTTAATATATATTATATATATATTAAATATTTATATTTTTATATATATTCATATTTATATTATACATGTATGTATATACTGCAATCTCCCCATATATATATATATTTATGGGGTTTGGTCTGCCCAGTTAAAAAAATTAGCAAGTGGCTTTCTGCCTTTACAGTCACATTTCCATTTTTTAAAGCTATTTTATTCTTTTTTAAAGAAAAAACACAATGCCAGCAGTCCCCCCCTCTTGGGCAGCCCTGCAATAATGAACCAGTGTGCCTCTGCAGTGGAAGAAAAAAAAATTCCGGTAAGAAAACTGACTTCATTTCCATCTTAGCAATTATAAATTAGGAGTATGTCTTCAAGTTGTGTGCAGTGACTTTATGGAATTCCTCTAAGCAGGTGGGAGGTGGGGAAAGCTTTTCTTCCCTGACTCTGCCCTGGTGTGTGCACTTTTATTGTAGGGTCAGGACTAGGGGGAAAGGCTTTAGGCTGCAGGAGGGCAGGGTTAGATGGGATTTTGGGAAGAAATTCCTCCCTGGGAGGCTGGGCAGGCCCTGGCACAGCTGGGGCTGCCCCTGGATCCCTGGCAGTGCCCCAGGCCAGGCTGGAGGGGCTTGGAGCAGCCTGGGACAGTGGGAGGTGTCCCTGCCATGGCAGGGTGGCACTGGCTGGGATTTGAGGTCCCTCCCAACCCAAACCAGTCTGTGACTCCCAAGGCAGTGAGTGGTGGGTCAATGCTTTGAAGTCTTGTTTGGTTCATTCCACATTTCTCCAGACTTTTCCATGGAGAAAACACTGGTGTTGATGTTCTGGTAAGAAGGAAGGACAGAATAATGTCTGGAGATGCTGAATGTCATTTAAATGAAATGCTCAAAGCAAAAGCAACAATTTTAGTCAAAAACTGTTTGTCCATTACTGTCATTCAAAATTAGATCAATTTACTGGCAGCAAGACTGACATGAGCAGAAGTTTCCTATGTCAGTAAAATAACTCTTCTCAGTTTTATTCCTTTTACACGTTTAAGCTTTTTGGAGCAGGCTTTGAAGTTCATGTCTGTCTTCCTTATGCTTTGCCTGCTCATAATCTACTTGTTCAGCTGGATCTGGGATTTCCTTGAATGTGTTGGACAAATCCATAGATGGAGTAGTACAAAATCCTTTCCAAATCACTTTGAAACAGGAATTCAGAGATGCCTTAAATCAAAATCTGTAATTGTGATTTATGATACCACGTCTCAGAACTGAAACACTGAAGTGCTAAACTTGGATTTGCCTTTTTGGTCATCTCTGAGGGCAGTTTATGTGAATTGCTTTAAGAAGTGATGGGTTCACTGCTTTTAAGGGAGACTGAAAGCACTGAAAGCTTCTCTAGGCTTTCTCTGGAATAGGAACACCAAGATCACTGTGAACACCTTTTCTTACATCTTTGATAAGTAGATCTGAATGGGCAGTGTCAGGTCCTTTTGGAAAAATGGAGCACTAAATGCCAAATCCCCTTTTTCCTTTACTCCAAATTACGGGTTTCAAAGCAAGCAGTGGAGCTGAGAAAATGGTTGGAGTTTGCTTGAGTACCAGCAGGTTAAGGAGAGGTTTCCAAAGAGCCTGGGGATCCTTTAGTGTTGTCTAACTTCAGCTGGTGACAGCTGTGTCACTTGGCTGCTCCAGGGCCTTAAATCACATCTTGAGGTCAGAAATTTAATCTGAAAAATGGTGTGAATTCCTTTTCATCCAAACTGTCCTGTTTAGCTCCTTTAGACCGAGCTACTTAAAGTAATATAATGTTAAAACAAAACCAGAGCCTTCCTTTCCTGAAAATCCTGATATAAAACAATCATTTCCTTCAAGCAGTGTGTAAGAACAAATTTGTGATCAGGAGTTGGCTGGTAGAGATCTTTTATAGGATGTTATTCCTGTGCTGTTTGCTGCATTGTTCCTTTACTGATCAACTCAGATGGGTTCTCTATAATCTGTTCCATTTTGGAGTAATTCTGCATTGTTCCTTTACTGATCAACTCAAATGGGTTCTATAGAATCTGTTCCATTTTGGAGTAATTCTGCATTGTTCCTTTACTGATCAACTCATATGGATTCTCTATAATCTGTTCCATTCTGGAGTAATTCTGCATTGTTCCTTTACTGATCAACTCAGATGGATTCTCTATAATCTGTTCCATTTTGGAGTAATTCTGCATTGTTCCTTTACTGATCAACTCAAATGGGTTCTATAGAATCTGTTCCATTTTGGAGTAATTCTGCATTGTTCCTTTACTGATCAACTCAGATGGATTCTCTATAATCTGTTCCATTCTGGAGTAATTCTAGACTAAGTTCTTTCTCTTCCCATTTTAAGAAGCCACTCTTTGGAGCTCAGTGTGAGTGGCCCACCTGCAGCTGCTCGTGGCTGGGATGGGAAGGTCATTTTCCCTGGTGCAGCACTGCTGCAGGAATTCCGTGCTCCCAGGGACTCCGTGGGTCCTTTTGAACTGCATTCTTGACCACTGGGCCTGCCAGAAACTTCCTCCAGCTAAAGAGCATTTCCTGGCCACGTTTTTTTGAAGTTCCTAGATGTATGATTGCCTATTGTCTGGGGCTTTCACAGATGGCTTAATCTATTCCAATCGCATAAATTGTGCAGCAGAAATGATGGAGTCTTATCAGAGTCGATTTTTCTCTTTTATTTTTATCTTTCTGACCTAAATTGGGATTTGAACTTCAATGTCCAGAGTTGAAAGTTCAGCTTGTTGACTCTTGCATGCCACCCAGCATCTTCTGAGTTGCCAGTGGCTGCACAGTTTGCACAGTCAGTGCTTTTAACTATCAGATGGTGATGATGACCCCTTTGCTGAAACCTTAGAACTTTAAAAGGTGACATCAGCCTGTTTGTAACTGAGTTTCAGGGGCTGCATTTTGGAAAAGCAGAGATTCAGTCCATGTCTTAAGACTGGACTGAATAATAATAATAATAATAATAAATATAGAATAAATAGGAATAAAATAATACATTTCATTCCTATTTATTCTATAGGAATAATAAATAGGAATAAAAATTCAAAAATAGGAGTAGGAATAAAAAATGTAGCACATTCCCTCTCTGTTTTCTGCCATGCATGCTCTGAGCATGCTTAAAGAAAATTGCCTTCAGATTAATAAGCAGCTAGGACTGAATTTCAAATTTTTCCCATGCAGTGGTAAAGATAGATTAATTTTTTTCAAAGTCTATTTCAATGTCCTCTGTTTAAATGTCAGTTTACAAAAATTACAGCTTAGTTTTTACCCCTTTCCTTCTCTTTCTCCCTCAGCAGTTTCTCCATTCCTCCTGTGCTGTGTTCATGTGTCATCCACTTGTTTCCACAGTCTGCTTCAGCTTCATTGGAGAAAGTTAAAATACTCAAACCATAACATGGTGCATTTGTGTGCTGTTGTGTGTGCCAGAGTTTGATTGTGAGCTCACTTTTTGTTCTTTCTCCTGCAGAATGATGTCAGGATAAAGTTTGAACATAATGGGGAGAGAAGGTAAGTTGGCCTTCACTGCTTTGATTCTTTGCTTAGGAGAGTCATTTAGTCATCAGTAATTTAACTTAAATATTTTGTTGGCTTTGCTTTCCTTTTTGCTGAATGGAAATCACACAGTGAAGGCAATAACAAACAGCTCACACACAACTAGGTTATTTTTAGAGATCAGTGTGTCATAAAACACTGATTTATTTCCATAACATTCAGTTGTAAGTGAACTGCAGCATTTTTAAAAGCTGTCCAGCCTGAAAAAAATTCAGCCTGAAAGTCTTATTTCAGATATGTTCCCATTTTGTTTGATTTAACTGAAACCAAATGAAGCTGATCAAATCAGCATCATTCTTTTCCAGTTTCTCACTTCCTGATGCCCTGTCACTATCACTGCCCTGCTGTGATTGAGCAATAGATACAGCAAGGGAAGATTTTTTTTTTTTCATTGGTGTAAAAGCTTCTTTGTTATTTCCTCTGATACTTGGTTTTTAGAGACATTCTTTTACAAGAAAAAAAAAACCCAGAAATAACTGAAATAGCGGTTTCAGTTTTTACAGCATTGTTTACAATGGATAAAATTGCTGAAATATTTCAAAGTAGGTCCCAAAAAGCCTCTTACTTGCCATCAATTCAAGAGGAACTCTTGAAACATTTAATGACTCGTGGCTGTGTGAGCACTCAGGAGGGCTCCAGGCTTGTCTGTGCTCTCTGGGTCTGCTCTCACTGAGGGAAAACATCATCTTCTGCTTGGCTATAGTGTCCATATTTTGGAAGATATTAATTGGGTTGTGCCACCTTCACAGCCATCTGTGAGAATCCTTGGGTTTCTCCCAGGCCAGGCAGTACTTCCAACATGAAATAGTTCATTATTTCATGATAAAATGCAAATTTAATGTCAGTGGCACAGGAGGACAAGTTGTGTAGTGATCCTCAGCCTGTTCTAGCAGAGATTATTGGCCAGGTTGTTGAAGCTCCTCCTTTGTCAGATTTTGGAATTCCTGCTAGAAAAGCAGAAGTGTTCTTTGTTGGCAAAGCAGGCTGTGGAGAATAATTTCCACTCTTCCTCAAAACTTGCACTGTTTCTTTCACTGAAATCCTACGTGATGAATTCTGTCAGTGACTTCTTGTGCTCTGGGAGAAATTTTACAGGTAATCATCACTGGGATTTGCTTCTTCCTGTGTCAGCCAGGTCTGCTCAGCACTTTTCTGTGTCAGGGGCTTTGTGGGGACAGCAACAGAGCCACAGTGGGACATGTCACAGTTACTTGTCACCCTGTGTCAGGACAGGGGAGCTCTCCTGTCACCACAGACTTGTCACCTTGCCTGTCTGCTGGGTGCATTCCAGGGGGCAGAAGGGTTTTCTCCTGTTTTTTGGTTTTTTTTAAGAATGAAAAGGTTGATTGTGTGTCAGCCTAATTATGCAGTTGTGCTTGCCTGAATTCCCTGCTGCCAGCACAGTGTGCAGTTCCAGACAGGGAGCTTGCACCAGAATGTCAGTGTGTGTGCTTGGTTTCACAGGAGCTGCCAGATCTAACCACAAATATTTAAGGTGGTCAGGCAGGAATGGGCTCCTTAAACCCTGCAGTCCAGGATTTTGTGTTAGAGGAGTGCACAGAGTTTTTAAACTAATAAAACTTGTGGCACCTGAGAACAGCTCTGCTTTTGAAAGCATTGAGTGTAGAATGGGAGCCTTTATGAGGGACTGAGAGCCACATGGTGTTTGTGTGGTGCCAGAGCACTGTGATTTCATGTATGGGTTTCTTAGGAATATGTAGAAAATGTTATTGTGGGCTGCTTTTTAACAAGGACAATTATTTCCAACCAGCTGAATGTTGTAGGTCTGGGAGTAAAATAACTCTTCATGGGAAGGGGCTGAGGGAGCCAGGTAACACAAGGGTTATTTCAAACAAAAGCTGCATCTCTGGAAAAGATACCCAGAGCTGATGAGGCTGTGTGGATGGATGGCTGGGAAATTAAGTCTTCTCTCCAAAGCCCAGCTTCATCACAGAGCCATAGAATCCCAGGATGGTTTGGGTTGGAAGGGACCTTAAAGACCCAGTGCCATGGCAGGGACACCTCCCACTGTCCCAGGCTGCTCCAAGCCCATCCAGCCTGGCCTTGGGCACTGCCAGGGATCCAGGAGCAGCCACAGCTTCTGTCTGTGGCCCCTGCAAAAAGCCCCTCTCCCTCCCTTTCCCCACAAACTCTCTGGGGTTATTCAGGGTCTCACTGAGTTGCCTCTATGAGCAAGAACAGGTCTTGAGTTTCCATGGTCCACTCAGTAACTTGGAAGTCCAAACAGTCCCTTGATCATTTGTAGTGTGCTGATATAGCAAAAAAAAAAAAAAAAAAAAAAATAGGAGGAAGATAAATATAAAAAACCTGGAAGTTTTTTCATTGGAATAGATTTTTTTTTTCTGGAAGTTAACTAGCAGAAATTGCATTGGAAAGAACACTAATCTTCCAACTGAGGACAAAAAGTATAACCAGATATTTTAATAGTTCATGTGTGAAGAGGATCTTGGATTGTTTAGCCTGGAGAAGAGTAGGCTCAGGGGAGACCTTGTTGTATCCTGTTATTTCTGCCTCGTGACGAGTTTGTTAATTGGTGCTCACAATCCAGCTCTTTGTGGCAGTATCTCATCTGTGCCAGAGCAGGTGGTATTTTTTAAGCCAAGGTGCACAGGGCATTTGTATCCTGTTATGTGAAAGGCATTTATTCAAAAAAGGATTCTTTTCTGCCCAGGGACAAAGGGATTCTATTTGAAATCTCCAACTGAATATTGCATTTTGACAAACTGTATGGAAATGGGCCAGAGATCAATAATTCCTTATTGAAATAATACATATAAATTTGAATTTGAAAGCTTCACTACTTGATGTGGATGAAAGGAGACCATTCAAATGTGGTTTTAATGGTTCAGCTGTGTGGTTTGGTGGCATTACCCGGTGTGTCTCTGAAGTGAGGCATGGCTGTCTTTCCTCCCAGGATTATCCCGTTTGTCCGTCCCGTGCGCTACGAAGACGTGCAGCAGAAAGTGAAAACAGCCTTTGGGCAGCCCCTGGACCTGCACTACATGAACAACGAGGTACTGAGCTCTCAGTGCCCTCTGCATGGCACCTCCTTTCCCCAGCACAAATTCCCTTCCCTGCAATTTAATTTCAGGTCTTTCTTTAATACAAACCATTGTTGAATCCCTGATCCAAAGGCAAGTGTGCTGATCCTGATAAAGCATCTCACTGATGTGTGTGTTCTACAAACACCAGCATCTTGTTCCCTTGTTCTGGTGTTGCTTAGGACACTCTCTTTCTACATGAAACCCAATTTTCACTTGTTCATTCGTTCTGGATTCATAAGTATTCTAAGACCATTTTCTCATCAGAGAATCAGGGGCTGACAAGCCTCTGTTCTCTGCAAACAGCAAACCCTGGTAGCAATTCATACTTTTGTGGGTGATGCTTTAGAGGAATTTGCATTAGGGTCAGCCATTTCTCTGACTTGGGAGGAAAACCTCATTAAAAAGGACAGTAAGACAGCATTGGAATGAAAATTTGTGGAATAACTGAGCAATCAGAATCCTGATTTACAGTCTGTATTTTTGTTTAAATACCCATTGTATTTAAACAACCCATTGTAGAAGTAGACACTTTTTTTCTCTCTTTTCTAATAATTTTCTTCCTTGCTCTTTATTTTGCAGCTCTCTATTCCTTTGAAAAACCAAGATGACCTGGACAAAGCTGTGGATCTTTTGGACCGGAGCTCCAATGTGAAAAGCCTGAGGATTCTGTTGCTGTCCCAGGACAGAAACCATGTAGGTAACAACTTCTGGGACTGCAGCAAAACCAGGGCTTTACCCTTAAGACTCTAAAGCATGATGGCAGCATTAACTGAGTGTGGCAGGGATTATAAAATCACTCTTGCCAGGCACAAATGCATGTGATTATCCTCTTTGTATTGGCTCAGCTATAGGTGTCTTTTTGTGATGGGTTTTTTTCCCTGACTTCATCAGCTGTTTAGGGGTTAAAACATTTCAGCTTTTTCAGCTTTATGTGAAGGCCACTTTATATCAAATACCCAGTGACTGTAGGCAGAGAACAACTTGATGAGTTTGGTCTGCAGAGAAATTTTATTAGCTTTGATTAATAGCACAGTGTTAAAAATGCACAGAATTATTTTGCCTTTAGAGTACAGGCTGTCCTTAAAGAAAAGCCTTTATCACTTTTCTCCCTGGGTGAGAAGTCTGGGGACACCTTCCAGTGATTTTTCAGCTCTGTAGCCCTAATGCATTGAGTCCAGCCTGACTCCTTGGAAACTGAGTTGCCTTTGCTAACAGTGGTGTATTCAGACCCAAGATGAATTGCCTTGTCTCTTGGTTCACTCTCCTCTACCACAGGTGGCTGTGGTGGCAGTGAGTGTCAATGTAGTTTGCTTTTTCAGCAGACAAGATCATAATATGAGAAATAAATTTTTAAGTCAAGCTCCCCAAGGTGCCCATTTTGGACAATGAATGAACTGCAAGCAAAGAAGGCAAAAGGAGTCAGAATTTTCCCTTATTCCTGATCTGTGACTGGAAAACATAGTTCACTCAACCAATATCTTTTTTTTTTTTTCATTCAGAATTAAGGTCATGCAGCTTTTCAAACCAAAGACCTCAATAGCTTAGTTATTTGATTTGCAAATTACCAGATTCTCCTGAAGAGTGTGACACAAAAAGCTGCTCTGTTGGTTGTCAATCTGGAATGTTCATCCCCATTCAAGTTCTGCAGGCTGAGAGCTCAACTCTTGAAATAATCACACCTGTAATTCTTGGCACTGTCATGATAACTTAAACGTACTTCTTGCTATTTTTTATTTAATAATCCATGGTAATGGAAATACAAACAACTTCAGGAGTGTTACCAGCCCTTTCCCAAATCTCTGGGAAGGTGTAGGAGGAGATGATGCTGTTCCTTGTGCCCTTTCCCTGAGCAATTGTTGCTGCCTGTTCTGTAGACAACACTTGGCAAGGAGGTCTTTGGTCTGACCTGGTGGAGTCAGAGTAAGTTCTGTGTTGTCAGGAAACATCCTGTGAAAGGTGGCCTCAACCTTTGGTGCAGCACAGTCAGACAATCCTCTTTCCAAGCCTCTGTTCATGGCAGTGCCTTCAGGCTGCAACCAGATGTCACATGTTGCCATCTCACTTTGCACAAGCAGTAAACACTTGGTACATCTCCCCCTGCTCCAGTGTCCACTGCTGATGGCCTTTTATTAGCTGTTTTTTCCTTTTTTACTCAAAGCAGAAACAAACAGCCTTCACTAAGTGCCACTGCTTCCCCCCTCTCCTCCAACTTCCTCTGCTGCTCCGAGCTGCCTGACAGGAGAGCCCTCCATGGGATAAAGCCCACAAGGTGGAGGAGGTTTCTTGGCTGCATGATCTCATCCCACTGAGGGAGGGGGAAGCATGATTTTTCCTGAAGTACAGGATGCAGATTTTCTTTCGGTGGTGCTCTTCTTTTTCTGGGGATGGAAAGGTGACTTGGGCACAAATATGTACAGAAAGCAAATGATGTTTACAGCAGTAGCTGGGTCCCTTGTACCAGGAGCCTGTGTGTGAGCAGCACTCAGATTAATTTTCTTATGCTTCTTTCTGAAACTCATTTCTTGTCTCAGGCTGTTCACCTCTGTGTTTTTTGTGATTAGAAATTAGTGGGGAGAACTGGTGGAGTTGGAACACCCTCCATCAGCAGGGTCACTCTGTGCCCTTTATCCAGCTCCCATGGAGCTGCCCATGGTGGAGTTTATGTGACTTAAATCAGCTCTTTACTTACTCTTTTCAAATGTATCTACTCATTAAATGTGCAACCATCCAGTACTTTCATACTGAATTAAAGTATTGGAATTGTTGCACCTTCTTTGCCTGTCACGTTCAAATAATTTTCAGAAGTCAGAATTTATTTCCTTGAGGTGTCTTTGGTTTTGTTTTTTTCAAATGAGATAAATACTGTAACTCAAGAAGAGGGGAATATTACACCTTCTTATAAAGCTAGGTGTGTTGGGTCAAGGTTAAAATTGAAAGTGTTGCAGATATTGAGTCCCTGCTTTAACACAGGATCTCAGTGGCTTGGAGGAGGTTTCATGGGTCTCATTCCTCTTCCTGCTTTGAATGAGATGAGGGCTCTGTGGAAAAATTTTCTTTAATTAGATAATATCTATGTAAGTTCAGGGGAAGGATGGATAAATTCATCTTGGCATCTCCAGACTGTTGGCGCTATTAAACTCTCCAGAATTTATTTTTACTTAGTCTGAGTTATGAATTTACTTTTTAAAGGCTGTGGGGAGTCAGGTTGCTTCTGAAACAGTGCAAGATTCAGAATTTATCTCTGCTGGCCAAGGTGGCTGATGGAAATTGTAGGTGCTTGTGTGTTCTGGTCTCAGGGGGTGACAGGAGCCCCTCGTGTTTCACAGCTAGTGTCAGACACTGAGACCTGCAAATCATGCTCTTGAGTTGAGCTGCACTTGTTCTAGTTCTCTGTTTTACACCCTAATTGTAAACCTGGCTCTTTTGCTGTCATTTTTTGTGTTTTCTGAATTAATAAGATTTCAGGCTCTAGAATTGTTGCTCAACATTTTCTTGGTACTAAGCATAATATTTTTTAAAACTGTGGCCAGACTACTTGAGCTCCTTCATCTCACTTTATTTTGTTTTCTTCTTTCCATTTTGCCCAGCAGACCAGTTCTTCACCCCATTCTGGACTGCCCAAGCAAGTCAGGATTAAAACTTCCCAATCTGTGGGGGATGTGAGCACACCCTATCAGCAGCCAGAACCCAGAAGCAGGCATCTGTCTGTCAGTGAGTATTTTTGCCACTTCTGCATGCTTTTGTTTGTTGAAATGTAGCTTTTGGGCACTGGTGTTTATGGCAGAGCATTTAGGAGAGCCATGAGAAATTGAAAGGTTATTCTGGGACAAGGCAGTTCATTTTCAAAAGCTCTTAATATGTTTACAGTAGAATGTTTCAAAGTTCCTTGCTTAGTTGTGGAACAGCTGAGGAGCTGCTAAAGGGGATGTCCTAAAGCCAGAGCCATTGTGGTTAGAAATTTGGAAAGCTGATGTGAGTCTATTAAGCTTTTTATTTAGATTGGCAATTTCAGTTCATGTAACCTAGATTTGATTTTTTTTATGTGGGGCTTTGGAATCTGTCCTGACTCCTGTAATCAAGCATTTTGCTAGGAATTGCTATTGCATAGCCAGCTAGTGTCCTACATTCTCAGTTACCTCAACTTTCACTTCTAAAATTATCAGCACAAGACAAAACCAGAGGTGCACAAAAGATAATCAGAAAAATCAGAGTAATATGTACCTTTGTCTCATTTCTTTGGGTTTCTGTTAGCCCAGTGAACTCCTCTTTGTGGGAAAGGTTCATGTAAGACTTCTGTAGTTTTTACGACTTCCATCTCTGGCAGATTTGTCTGATTTCTCCCAATTTCTGTGTTACAACCTTCTCTAACCATGCTGCACAATTCAGATCTGTTCTTGAACCATTCTCAAAGCTGTTAACCTTTATATGAGAAACTAAAACGTGTAAAACACCTTCAAGGATTTATGGGCCCAGAAAAGTCTGTGGTTGAGGATTTGACTCCCTGGTGTGAAGCTCAATGAGCAGTGAAGGTGCAGGAGGAAGGAGAGAGTGTGAAGGCCAGAGCCTGAAATGCTGCTCTCCATATTTCTGCTTCACAAAGGAGAGAAGGTGAATTTTGCTGGAAACAGAAGCAGAGGATGACTCTGTTTGTTACAACAGCTATTTTGGGGCTTGCCAGAGCTAATGCCTGAGGACAAGTGATGCAAGTCACACAGGGCAGTACCAGGAGCTGGGAATGTCAGAGTTGTTTTGTTTGCAAGTTCTTCACTGTAGCAAAGGAGTGCTTCAGTTTCATTAACTCTGTGAACTTGAGGCAGAATTTTTATATTATTTTAGATCAATATTTACAGTGCAAAGTATCAAATAATAAATCAGCTTAAACCACAACAGTCTCCATACTGGGGGGTCAAACCAGAGCTGGATCCTCACTGTTCTGAGCAGAGGTAACTGGGAGAGTGAGCTCAGAGGGAAGCACTTGTGAGCTGGAGCAGTAATTCTGAGTGGGACTTGTCTAACAAACCTGCTTGTATCCTGTGGAGAGTTTGCTGATCCCCTTCTGTGCAATTTGCTGTTATGAAGCAGCAAACAAACAAAGTACTGAAAGCTTGTGAAGTACGTGACTGAAATGGGGACAAAAAGACTTTTACTGTCCTTCCTAGTTTGAAGTTAATATGCATAAAAGGAACAACATTCCTTGGTCCTGAGAAGTGGTATCCATGCATGTCTGAACACCACATTTTTTCTATAACAGATAAACTGAATGTCAAAATTATTTCATTTAAAATATATCTAAGTACATATTTTTTCTTTACTGAACATTCTGAGGTATCCAGATAATAGTGCCAAAGCCAACAGAGTGTAGCAAGTGTCTGTCATGGCTAAACTGTATAGTGATTTCTATATCCCAGTTACACACTCTTTCCTCTTATCCCAGCTTATGGATGCTGTGTGAATAGCTTGTCATTCATCAGTCAAGAAAACGTTGGTTTTATTTTCTGAATGTGTCATGGTACCAGACTATGAAGAGTTCCAGTTGTGTCACAGGCCTGCTGGTAATTTAGCAATAGCTCGGCCTTGCCTCAATTTCTTCTTCCTTCTCTTTCCTCTCCTGGTTTGGAAGAGGAATGTGCCCTGTTTGCTGGTGTTTCAGGCACAGAGACTCTCCAACTCATACCATTTCATGCAGTTAGAGTCCATAGCAGTGTTCAACTAAAGCTTTTTTTTGCAAGCAGGAGAGGGACCTGTGTCATTCCTGAGCTCCAAACAGCCCGAGCCTGTTGTCACCAGCTCAGAGCTTTGGAAGTAAAGATAACTTTTTATTTAAAAGAAAAAAAAAAAAGTTACTAAGCATTCTGGCAGGGCTTGTGTTTTTTCCACTCACTTCCTTTGATATACATGGATTTAGTGCCGACTTCCTTTTCCTGCCCAGGGATGGGGCCTTTCCACAGCAGGGCTGGGCTGGTGCCAGCGGCCCTGGGCTCGCTCTGGCCCTGGATCTGTCGGAAGGAGTGAAAGTGCTCCCAGGGCAGGGGCAGCCCGCGCCCTCCCAAACTTATCCCACCCTCCAAAAGGCTCCAGAGGGCTCCTGAGCCCTGGGAGCTGCCTGGGACATCAGGTGGTAGCTCTGAGCAATGGATTGTGGACCTGGCAATCTTGGCTTTGTGATCTTGGGGGGTCTTCTGCGACCTTAATGACCCTGTGATTTTATTAATCCCTTTTTTTCATGTAGTGCACCCCCCTCTTGCACTCTAAGCCATGCCAGCATTGTTCATTTTCCCTCTGCAGCCCCCTGAAAGGTGTGTGCTCTGCTTTTCAGTCCACTGCTCCCAGCTCTTTGCCTTCGCTCTTTATTACAACTTCTACAGAAAATATTTTCCTTGGGAGAATACTTGCTGATCTTTACCCATCTTTCCTAGCACCTGAGTACACACAGTTAATTAAAGACAGTGTTGTGAGGGGCACAGCTTGAGGGCTGATCTCCACCTGCTGCCTCTGGCTTCGTGTGTGACCTGAGCAGATTGGCTGCACCACAGCACTTCTTGGAGCTCACAGTGGGAATTGGTGGCAGCTGCAGGTGGATAGGTCACTGCAAAAAGGGGTTTTTTTCCTTCCTCTATCTAAAGTTTCATCTTCTTTGAGATCTGCAAGGAAAAAATAAACCCTAAGAGTGAAGTATCTCTCAGTAGGTAGCACAAGAGAAGCTCTTTAGGTAGTGCCACTAACAGATGATTAAACTGGACTTATCAGAATTATCAGAATTATCAGAAGGTTGAGCAGAAGAGGTTAGAAATAGGTGACTGCTTTGTTGGGAGCTACAGCAATAATCATGCAGCATCTGAGACATCAGGTGCACATCAGACAGTTGGGTTTCCCTGGTCCCATGTCTGTGCAGACAGTAGGATTCACTCTGGAGTTACAGAGTATGGGATTATTGTATTTGTGTTGCCCCCAGACAAAGGAAGGAGTGATGAATCTGACTCCATGTTCTCAGAAGGCTCATTTATTATTTTATGATACTATAATATATTAAAGAATACTAAACTAAACTATACTAAATAATACAGAAAGGATACTTACAGAAAGCTAAAAAGATAATAATGAAAACTTGTGACTCTCTCCAGAGCTTCGACACAGCTTGGCACTGATTGGCCAAAGAGTGAAAATAATTCACACCAGAATCCAATGAAACAATCACCTGAGGGTAAACAACCTCCAAACACATTCCAAAGGAGCAAAACACAGGAGAAGCAAATGAGACAATTATTGTTTTCATTTTTCTCTGAGGCTTCTCCACTTCCCAGGAGTAAGATCCTGGGCGAAGGGATTTTTCAGAAAATGTGAATGTGACAGGGGCTGCAGGTTTGCTGTGGTGTGTAGGAGTGTGCCTCCTAATGACACAGTGGCAAAGCTAGCTTTTGTCCCCCAAAAAAGGAAAAAAGCCCAGGTGATCAGGTGAAAAGCCACCTCATAAGACCTCAGAGACTTCACCAAAAATTCAGGGTCATCTAATTGGATAGAAGCCAAAAAGTCCCGCCTGGCCCATCAGGTAGAAAAGAAGAGAACAAAAGAACTAAGCTGCTTTTGTGAGGTGTTTATACCAAGGGCAGATCTCTGTACCTAGCTCCAGTTTTTCTGTTTGTTATTTTGCCTTTTATTAAACCTTTTTTGCTTCTAACACTGCAGCAGAAGCCATCCTACTTATTATTTCCCTCCAAAGGTAATAGCTAGGCTATCCTTGGGTGTGCTAGGTTCCCTTTTGAGGGTTTATAAGACCTGGCCTGAGAAAAAGAAACCCAGCAGTGGTGCTGTGGGGGTGGCTGTGCGCTGCAGCAGTGTCCCAGCAGCAGTGGCAGTGCCACAGCAGCAGTGGCAGTGTCCCAGCAGCAGTGGCAGTGCCACAGCAGCAGTGTCAGTGCCACAGCAGCAGTGGCAGTGCCACAGCAGCAGTGTCAGTGCCACAGCAGCAGTGGCAGTGCCACAGCAGCAGTGGCAGTGCCACAGCAGCAGTGTCAGTGCCACAGCAGCACTGTCAGTGCCACAGCAGCAGTGGCAGTGCCACAGCAGTGTGTGTCCCTGTCACAGGCTCCCAGAGGGTGTCTGTGCGCTGCAGCAGTGCCACAGCAGCAGTGCCAGTGCCACAGCAGTGTGTGTCCCTGTCACAGGCTCCCAGAGGGTGTCTGTGTGCTGCAGCAGTGCCACAGCAGCAGTGCCAGTGCCACAGCAGTGTGTGTCCCTGTCACAGGCTCCCAGAGGGTGTCTGTGTGCTGCAACAGTGTCACAGCAGCAGTGGCAGTGCCGCAGCAGTGTGTGTCCCTGTCACAGGCTCCCAGAGCTGGCTGTGCTCTGCAGCAGTGTCCCAGCAGCAGTGGCAGTGCCACAGCAGCAGTGGCAGTGTCCCAGCAGCAGTGGCAGTGCCACAGCAGTGTGTGTCCCTGTCACAGGCTCCCAGAACACGGGCCGCAGCTCTCCCCCGCCCGGCTACGTCCCCGAGCGGCAGCAGCGCATCGCGCGCCAGGGCTCCTACACCAGCATCCACAGCGAGGGCGAGTTCATCCCCGAGACCAGCGAGCAGTGCGTGAGTACAGCCCTGCCAGCCCTGCCCAGGCTTCTGCCAGCATCCGGGCCCTCTTCTCCTCTCCCAAATATTCACTGGTTGTGGGTGCATCAGCAGCTTTCAGTGGTGAGGCGCGCGTTGTTCAGAAAGTTGTGGGTGCCCCACGCCTGGAAGTGTCCAAGGGCAACCTTAGAGCAACCTGATCTAGTGGAAGGTGTCCATGCCCATGGCAGGAAGTGGAATTGGATGACCCTTAAAGCCCTTTCCAACCCAAACCATTCTGGGTTTATAAAAGTGCTGCTTTGTGCATTTAAACAGCTTCAAATCGTAGCTGTTGTAAGTTCAAAGCCTTTGTTGGGCTGCCAGGAGCAGTTCCCTGTTCTGGGCATTGCCCCTCCACCTCTGACTGAGCAGTTTTGGTGCTGTCACACATGTGACAAGGTTTCCTATTACCAGGTTTGTGTGACCCTCTTGCTTTTGATACTCTGCTCTCCATTCAGAAAAGTGGGAAGTGAGGCCAAAGGGCGACTTGCAGGTGGAGGCAGCAGCAGCAGCAGAGACTGTTGCTGGAGCCAGTGGGGTTCAAAACGCAGCACAAGGCTGCTAAAGCTTGCATTTTTCACAGCAGAGTCCTTCAACAACTAAAGCAGTGCCTCAGATTTTATATGAACGTAATTTCTGTGGGAGATAAAGGAAAATTATACATTTAAATAGGCTTAGGCTCCCTTCTTCAGCTGGACATCTTGCAGGCAAGCAGTCGTGGGCTCTGCTCCTCTATCACATCTTCTCCTGGGCCCTGCACTGCACTCATGTTGCTGTGTGGTTTCTTCTGTGTTGCAGATGCTGGACCCTCTAAGCAGTGCTGAAAACTCGGTGTCAGGAAGCTGCCAGTCCTTGGACAGGTGAGCAGCCAGGTACAAATGTACAAACTGGTGAGAACGTGCGTGCTCAAGTGGAAATGCCAGTTGTACTCACTGTTTTCTATCTCATACATTTTCTTGTTGGGAAACAACTTACTTCCTACTTAATGTGCCACTGTATTTCTTAAAGAGCATTAACTATGTCTTAAGGCTGTGTTATTTTCTGGCACAACCACAGAGCAGCAAACTGGTATTTCAGTAGCTTTAAGTTATAAATACAAAGTTCTGAAGCCTGTGTGGAGCTGCCCTTCTGAGAACATCTGGCTGCAGGGTATTTTAATCTCTTTTAGACAAGACTCTGCTTGTTCATTTAGAAAATAAAACAACAAAAAAATACCCCAAACAACAGCAAAACTTACTCTGTTCTTTCTCCATTAGTCCTTCTTTTCGGAAGTCACGGATGTCAAGGGCACAGAGCTTTCCTGATAATAGACAGGAGTTCTCAGGTATGTTTGTTACAAAGGTTATTTCATCCAGACACTTTCTGCTCTTGGCTGGCCGCCCTCCCTGCTTGCTGGGATCGTATAAATAGAAGTGGGGACACAATGATGGAAAAGCTATGAACTTATTTATTGCCTCTTCCTAAAAACCTGCTGTTACAGGAAAATTCTTTCATTAGAAGCTAGGTTTTTTGAAGGAGCCTCACTTTTGTCTTTGCCTCTCCTGGCAGACCGTGAGAACCAGATCTACGACAAGGCGGGCAAGGGTGGCACCTACCCTCGGCGCTACAACGTCTCCATGCAGCACAAGGACTACAACGACGGTGAGTGGGTCTCAACCCTCCCCTTCCAGGCTGGGGAAAAAACGTGAGGCAATGGCAACCTCTGCACCAGGGTAACTCCTGTTTGCAGAGCCTGGAAGTGCCCTGGTTGTTGCAATTAATGCTGAGGTTGATGCTGCTGTGCATGATGCCACATTTTCATGGAAACCAATGGTGGTTGTTTGTAATTCTTTGTTTACTGTGTAATTCTTGTTTACTTTGTCCTTTCTGGTGTTATCCAGGCTGACTACATCCACTACATTGTGGATGTAGTTGTTAGACTTGGCCCTATATAAGCACTTTCCTACCACAGAGGTTCATTATACTTTGCTAATTTGCATTGCAGTCTTGCTTCTGGATGTTTTAAATATAGCAGGGACTTAAAGAATTCCATCTCTGCTCAATCAGATGGCTTTATGCAAAATAATCTCTCAAAATTTCATGAGGTGCAAGTTGGCATCATCTTTGTGTATGGTTTTTATTTGCAAGTCCAGGCACGTTATCTAGAAAGTCATTTTGTATGTAGTTGTTAACAAAACTCAGAGCTTGTGCTCAGAGCCTGTAAAGCAGATTTTTCCTTTGGAAGGTTGGTTTAGATCTCACAGCACTGAGGGCATTACAAAGTGTTCTCTGCCTTCTGCTTTGAGAATGATCCAGAGCTGTACTGAACTCAGGCAGCACCAGCCCTGAGCTGTTATATTTTTGCATCTCATCTCTTTGGCAGCAGATTCTGCTCCACGGGAACAGAACATGGGATTTCTCTCCCTGCTCAACCCCCAGCCATTACCTCCCATTAAAGACCTTCCTTTCCCCCCAGGACGGCGGACGTTTCCCCGGATACGACGTCACCAAGGGAATCTCTTCACCCTGGTGCCTTCCAGCCGTTCCTTGAGCACCAACGGGGAGAACCTGGGCCTGGCCCTGCAGTACCTGGACCCCCGGGGCCGCCTGCGCAGCGCCGACAGCGAGAACGCGCTGGGGGTGCAGGAGAGGAACATTGCCACCAAGTGTAGGCTGCCTGGGCTCCTGGGGAATGCCACCTGGGCTGGGAGGGCTCCAAGGAGAGCTCCAGACACAGAATTTGGCTTTAGCAAGCCATTCCAGCCACTGTGCTTTGAGACTTGTTTGTCACACGCACAAGACGTGTTTTTTCTGCTCAGATTTCTTCTGGGAGCTGGTCTTTCCTTTAGAAAGCATTGCAAATCCAGCTAAGAAGTAAAAATTTGCTTGAGCTAGATGATCTACAGGGTTCTTAAAGCAGGCAGACAAGCTTGTTTATTTTCTTGCTATGTTAACATTTTGAGTCAGGCTATTGGGTTATAGTTATTCTGTTAGTTGAGAGCTGTCTGTATTTCACTTGCTCCTTAGTAGAAGGATTTACTTCTGTATTAATGGCATCCTTGAGTTGTTTTGTTGGACAGCATTCTATTACAAAAATAAAAAATAAGTGGAACATAAGTCATTATTGATGAACTTTAGATATCCCATACAGTAATTTAAGGATTAAAATGAAGAGTAAGCTTGCAACAGAGTAAGGAACACACTAAAATACTGACTGGCAGTAAATCTGATTAAATTAGACATGTCAAAGCAAATCTCTCAGCTCTTCTGTATTTTCACACTGTTCAGATGGCTGGTTCTTGTCTGTGTTTTTAGAGTTTCTTGTTAGGTCCACCATGGTTGGATGCATTGAACTGCAGGAGTTTGGTAGTGTTGCTTTCAAAGCTGGAGCTAAAGCACTGGTCTTTGAGTAATTTGCTTTGGGATTAAGGGCAGTCTGGAAAATGGGCTCAGGTATTGATCTCTGGGTCAGGAGACTGCTGCTTATGAATGTGAGGGCTCCCAGTTCCCTGAGGATGGAACTTCCTGCTGGGGTGTTGGAGATGCTGCTTTACCTGGGTCTCATGGGTATTTTTATCAAATCTAACTGTTCAGCAGGTGAAAAAGATACCCACACTGTGCTAACACAGTCCCTTACTTTATCAATGTCTAGTAGGTATTTATGACTTCTAATCTTTATGGTTAGAGAGAGTCTTGCAGTAAAATCCTTCCCACAGAGGTTAACCCCAAACTAGCTTGGCAAAGAGACTCAGAATAATGTCCTTCAAGTTGTCCCAGAAGCTTAAGTCATTCCCAGCTGGCTGGGATTGATTTAGCAAGGCTAATCCATCTCTTCTTCATCTGATGCATGTGATAGCTACAGACCAAGGGTTGGAAGCTGCTCTTTAGTTGCTGCATCATCTCTTAAAGTAATGATTTGGTAGAATCCACCTGCTGGTGGAATGAAATTTCACCAACCCCATTGAACAACTGGTCTGTAAAACACATTTGCAAAACGTTTTGTGCTGTCATTTTAATGGGACATCAGTCAGCAGATCCTTGAGGTTGGATGGTTGGATTCTGATCAGAGCTCTGCCACTAACTCCTTACTCTGGGAGAGCAACTCATGTTTATTTAGCAACAGAACAGTCTCTGTATGATGGAGATTGATCCTTGAAAACCCACCTTTGTTTTCAAAGTGTGATGAGCAGAGAAATGATTGTTGTTCCCTTTCAGCTCCGAGTGCTCCGATCAACTGGCGCCGAGGAAAGCTGCTGGGCCAGGGCGCCTTTGGCCGCGTGTATCTGTGCTACGACGTGGACACAGGCAGAGAGCTCGCAGCCAAGCAGGTGCAGTTTGATCCAGAGAGCCCTGAAACAAGCAAGGTGATTCTCATCTCAGCTTCTAAAACACTCTGAGGCCCTGTGCAATGTCTCTCTCTGTCTGTCCTTGAAAGCTGGCGTCTTATTTAGTTCGTACTGAGGTTTCAAGTCATGCAGAGAAGAATAGGAGTCATTTAAAAATTGCTTTTCTGTGTTAGTAACTTCAGCTTGAAACTAAAATCCATTTTCTGGCTTCATTCTTGGCTCTCCTTTCTCAGCTTTTTGGGTTTTTGCCAGGTTACTTGAGGAATACTAGACTGCCCTGTGTTCCTGGTTAGACATGGATGTGAATGAAACTAAATCCAGCAGGAGTTGGGGTTGTTTTTTTTTTTATTTTTGGACAAAAAAAAGCTGCTTGCACATGCAAAACCCACTTCTGGGTTTATATGGTACACCCTGTATCAAGTGCATTAATTACCAGTTTTCACTTCTGAATTCTCTGTGTCCTTAAAAATAAATGGAGCTGTGGGATGTAAATTAATCAAGAACAGTGATGTGACAACACTGGAGACAGGCACCTTGAAATTAGGGGACAACACTCAACTTCCTGCACAGGGGATGCAGCTGGAATGGCTTTTGGGTTCTTTGCTAGTGTTTTAACAGTGCACCAGTTTCCCAATAGTGAAGAAATTCACTTTGAGCTAGAATAACTGATCCATGAAGATTTAATTATTCTGATTTTATATGGGATATTGGTGCCAAGATATGTCCTAAATTGGGAAGTTCTACTATGTCTGTGTTGTAAATCAGACAGTAACTCTGAGCCAAGGAGGAGCAGGCTGAAATATATTTTGAAGGCACTGAAACCCCAAACCTTATACTATTATTTGGTCTGATTAAGCAGCTTCCACTGGTTCCATGTGTGCCTACAACATCCAGGTTCTTGCTCTGAGGTTCTGCATCCTCTCCCAGAGTGAGAGAGCTGAACCTAATACCTTCCCATGGCAGAGCTGGAAAGGTAAAAATGGGACTAATTTGGGGAGAAAACATTGTTCCTTTTTCTGTGAATCCTCATGCTTCAGCCCCTTTGATGTTCCTCCTGTTCAATCCCAGGTTCAGCAAGAACCTGATACTTTTTCTGAGCAGCAGACATTTGTGATTCCATCTGAAATTGTTGGATAATGTCTTTGCCTTTGCACTGTGGTCCCCTGTTGTCTGTGGCAAGAGCAAAGCAAAGGATCAGTTTCATGTGCAGAGCTGCAGATTCTTTGAAGTAAATAGGAGAGGAAGTTGTTTGTAGGGGTTGATTCCAGTAAATCATCAGTGTGATCAGAACAGGACTGGGTGACAGAAACTTAACAACTCTCAGCACCTGTTGTTTTGCTCTCCAGTGGGTTGAAGTTCCAGTTCTGTAATTGTATTCAGAGCTGCTTCATAATTATACTCCCTGCCCAGGGCTTAGTGAGAGAAGTGAGGTTATACCTGTGTTGTGGGTGGAGAATCCTTTCAGCCACCCAGGATAAAAAAATGCAGATGGCAGAATCAAGGCAAGAAACAAAGTTTTTCTGGTACTAAATCCATGTATGATACAGCCTGTGTTCCATCAAAGCTTCCTCACCAATACTTACCTGCAGATAATGCAGTAAAAATGAACAGGAAGGCCTGGTAGTGTTTGGCTTTTCCAAGAAGCAGATAAAGTGATGTCATGGATTACACTTTGTGGTAGTGGTCTCATCCTGCCAGTGACATGACAAATTTATTATTTTTAATATTTATTATATATTTCCTGGGGCTGCAATCTTGTTTTCTCCTTCAACATCCATAGGAGGTGAGTGCTCTGGAGTGTGAAATTCAGCTGCTGAAGAACCTCCAGCATGACCGTATTGTGCAGTATTATGGCTGCTTAAGGGATCGAGCAGAGAAGACCTTGACCATCTTCATGGAGTACATGCCAGGGGTAAGAGCAGCACAGTCAGGGATCAGAAAGAGAGCTGGCTGGGTTTGTTAGCTGGTTTATTAGTTGTTGTGATCCCCCTAACTATGTCATCCACCTCAGACCCTCTTAGGGCTGTGCCTTCTCACTCTCGTAATGCCACCACTTTAATTTATTTATGCCCAAATAACCTCTTTGGTTTTTTCCTTAAGTGTCTTCTACTTGAAACACATTCTCTGTAACAGCCATTAAAGCCAGTTCTTTTCTTCAGTCTAAATTTGTTCTACCAAAATACCTCAAATGACTTGGGCCAACATGTAAATCCTGGTGAATTACCAGAATTGTGGTACAGCAAGGCTAAAACTGTGAAAAGCGAGGCTTTTGACCCAGATGAGTCTGCTGAACTATTTTATTGCTTGTCTTCACAACAAGTTGTACCAGTAGACAGAACCTCCTTAAGCTGTTTTTGCCTTGGAGCCTGTCCTTGCTGTTCTTGAAAAGGGCTCACAGAAAGGCTTTAGCCAGAGTTCATTGCGGGGCCAGCTGGGTCTATAACACCCAGGGCTTTTGGGAGTTGAATGGGCAAGAGTTGTGCTTTGTCACCTCTTTGCCAATTCTTCCTCTTTGCTCTTTGGCAGGGGTCAGTGAAAGACCAGCTGAAGGCCTACGGGGCCCTGACGGAGAACGTGACGCGGAAATACACGCGGCAGATCCTCGAGGGCGTCTCCTACCTGCACAGCAACATGATCGTGCACAGGGACATCAAGGGTGAGAGCAGGCCCAGGGCAGACAGCTCTCCCAGCACAAGGGCTCTCAGTTTGAGAGCAGAAAGGTTTCATGTGGGCATGTGCCAGATAATGGTGGCAGTGGGGTTCTTGATCTCATTGCGGTTTTGGTGTCTCAACCTCAGTTTGTGTCCACATAAAAGCTAAGCTCTAAAGTTTGCTTTTTCCCTGGTGCTTCGTGTTCAGGACCAAGTGGGAATTGACTTGTTTATTGTAGGAGTTCAAAGTGGTTTAATTAGCTACATCTGTTACCCAGCTGACCAGAAAGCAATGCTTGCGCTCACCAAAGCAGCATCCCAATAAAATCCTTCTCTGCACGGCTCTGTTCTCTCTCAGCCCTTGGCCTGGGGGCCCTTCTAGACTGGTTGAGCTGTTTACAGGCACTGTAACAATGCTGGTGCTGACTCAGCTCTCATTTCCCTCCCCCCTTCACTTCCTTGTGTTTTTCCCTGAAGTTTTTCCCATTTACAGCCATTAGCAATTGGCTTGTCTACAACCTGAATTAAAGAAATGATGTTTAGCAGGTCACCTGAGGCTTAATGGGGAAAGAGCCATACCATGAGCACGGGTATTTGGGCTTGGATCTCATTCTGTAGGCTGCAGATCCAACAGCTGGATCTCATGCAAACATCTGTCTTGGTTTTTTTTGCTTCTGTCCAGGTGCCAATATTCTCCGTGACTCCGCTGGGAATGTGAAGCTTGGGGACTTTGGGGCCAGCAAAAGGCTGCAGACAATCTGCATGTCGGGGACAGGGATCCGCTCCGTCACGGGCACCCCGTACTGGATGAGCCCCGAGGTGATCAGCGGCGAAGGCTACGGCAGGAAGGCAGACGTGTGGTGAGCCTTGCTGCCACTTTTTTATCAAAACGTGCTGATCACTGCACAGATAGCACCTTCTGTCACCTGAGCATCCAGGTTCACACCTGGTCTGCATGAAAAGTTTAAAGAAAATTGAAGGCACCGGTTTGAATTCAAGACACAATCTTCCGCAGGCTGTGCTTTGCAGTGTTAACACCCAACAGCTCATGTCACTTTTCAGGACCAGTTTTATCAAAACGTGCTGATCACTGCACAGATAGCACCTTCTGTCACCTGAGCATCCAGGTTCACACCTGGTCTGCATGAAAAGTTTAAAGAAAATTTAAGCCACTGGTTTAAATTCAAGACACAATCTTCCGCAGGCTGTGCTTTGCAGTGTTAACACCCAACAGCTCATTTTGTTTTTCAGGACCAGTTTTAGTTTTTCAGGACCAGTTTCCACTCATTCCTTGCTCAAATTGATAGTTGTTTTGTTGTTTTCTGGCTGGTGCAATGTTTTCATCCTTGCTCTCAGGCACTTGGTGGAATTCTTGGGGTGTCCTGTGCAGGGCCAGGAATTGGGGTGATGATCCTTGTGGGTCCCTTCCAACAGGAGACTCTGTGATTCTATGATATCCTTTAGAAGAGCAACTGAAGGTTGTCTAGGGAAAGCCCATTCATTTAGATATAAAATGAGAGTTATGCTTAAAATGTACTGGAAATTAATAGAATTCTAGCCTTAAGGAAAGATGCCCAAACCTGGAATAACAGAAAAGATCCAGGTCAGATCAGAGGTGATCTGCATGAATGGAAACTGTAGCTGTGCTATTATTGGCATAGCCAAGGAGCAGCCTTTATCAAAAGAGCAAAATGGTCCTGTGCCAAAATGTTAATTTTGAGTGCCTTAAAAAGGTGAGATTATAAAAGTAAACAACAGGGACAAAAGGTCTGGTTGTGCCTCCACAGTAAAGCAGGACCTGTTTCCTGGACAAGCAGAGAGTGGAAACACAGGAAACACAACTGGAATGTGTCTTGTGTGCAAAGAGTTAAGTCCTGCAGACTCTCCCTGCTGGGATGCTTGGGGAGAGAGTGGAGCACGTGCCCTTCCCCCTGGGTTGGTGCAGTTGTGGATTTCCTCTTGGTGCTGACATTGGTCCATTCCCATCACAGAGTCGCTGCCATTGGCCAGACTCCAGTTCCTACAATCCCAATCATTATTTTGGGGGGTCAGAATTTTCCAGTGCAGCTCTGGTCCCAGGGTGGATGTGTATGGCCCAGAGGCTCAGAAACGTAACAAATCCATCCACCTGGCTCTGTGCCACTGCTGCAGGCCCCTCTCCAGTTTTCTTTTTCCTAAATAGCAGAATATGTGAGCTATTTGTTATTGCTGGAGTGACTTGACATGAAAAACATTCCTGCTGTTTGCTGAATATCTTAAAGAAACCGGATCTGCTTAAACGGTATAAATCAGTCTAAACAATAATATATCCCTGCTTGCTTTTGAGCAAACCCCCAGCACTTCAGCACACATGGTTTGCATTTTCTGTACTCTCTTCTAGTAAGCCTGAAATGGCTGGAAAACTGTAAAATTTTCACGTTGGATTTTAAACTTTTGTCGACAAATCAGTTCTTGCATATTCACTGCATTTAATTCCTTTCCTCCTTGTCTTGGCAGTTGATGCAAGTCTGCCTCTCAGCATGCCTTTTCCTTGCATTTCACCTCAAAAGAAGGTTTAGTTTTAAGGTAGAGGAGGCAGTTTTGCCTTTTTAATGTAAAGATGTGATAAAACCACAAGACTGGATATTAAAAACTCACTAATGGCTTTTACTTAATCTGAAGCCTGGAGGAAGCAATTAATCCTTTTTGAATAAACCCCAATCAGTGCAGTGCTGCAGCAGCCACCTTCCCTGGGAAGGTGTTGGAGTCACATTGCCTCACAAAGGTGCCTCAGCCATGTCCCCAGAACATGTCCTTGCCCTGAAGTAGCCTGCAGAGCCCCATTAACTTTACAAGGAGTTTTTCCTTAAGGTAATGATGCATCTGTCCCACAGGGATTTAACTTACTGCCTTCCCAGTTTGGAGCTGTTACGACTTCAGTTACTTTCTGACTGATGCTTGGTTTCTTGTGGAGATATTATTAGGTTATTTTTTTCCCAACGTGGGCATTTTGAGGCTGTGACTGAAAAGGGATTTTGCTGAAATGGCTTTGTGGGGTCAACAAGCTCTGGTTCACTGAACCTTGAGTGTTAAAAAGTCTGTTTTCTACCTTGCAAGTCAGCAAGTTGGGCTTCTGAGCAGCTTGTTCTAGTGGAAGGTGTCCCTGCCCATGGCAGGGGGTTGGAACAGGATGGTTTGAAGGTCCCTTCAACCCAACCCATGCTGTGACTCTGTGATTCTCCAAGTGCCTTGGAGTTACAACAGGAGCAGCAGCACCTGGAGTACCACAGAGGTCCAAGGGTGCCTTCAGGGATGTCCCACTGGCACCTCTTGTCCCCTCATTACACAAATATTTCCTGAGAGGAGAATTTGAGCAAAGGGGAGGAGGATATGTGGCACTTTCCTGGCAGCAGGAAAAGCAGCTGTTGGCAGCTCTGGCTCTGAGAGGGGACACACACTCCCCCAGGAGCTGCTGGGGAGCTCTCCCTGAGCACTGGGCATTCCTGAATGAATTCTCACTTGGTTTTTTTGTCCTGTCTGCTTTGCAGGAGCCTGGGCTGCACCGTGGTGGAGATGCTGACAGAGAAGCCCCCCTGGGCAGAGTACGAAGCCATGGCAGCGATCTTCAAAATCGCCACGCAGCCCACCAACCCCCAGCTGCCCTCCCACATATCAGAACACTGCCGGGACTTCCTAAAGCAGATCTTTGTGGAAGCCAGGCACAGACCCTCTGCTGAAGAGCTGCTCAGACACCAGTTTGCACAGCTCCAGTACTGAATTACCTCCCTTGCTCGCAGCTCCTGCCGGGCTGTCCGTGCCCTGTCTTTGTCTAGTTGCAACTGCCCGTTGTGGTGCTGCATCTTCAAAATGCCAACTCAGCTAGGGCCCAGGCCTTTGGGAAGTTCTGCCAAGGAACCTGGGGTCTGCTCCTCGTGCCTGATTCCTTCGTGTGCTGGACTGATGTTCATCCTGTCCGAGCAGAGCTGCATTTTTGCCCCAAGTTCCCTGGATGTGACCTTGCAGCTGGCTGCGTGCTTTCTGCAGGCACAGGAGGGGAATCTGAGCAGTGGCATCACTGATTGAACACAGGAGAAATCTGAACCCAAGTGGGAGCTGGAGGAGCTTCACTCTGTCCAAAACAGAAACCTGCACCAGCCTCCAGAGCAGCTCTGCCTGTGGGAGTCCCTGGTTTTCCCCTCCTGGGGCTCCAGAGGTGTCTCCAGTACCTGAATCCAGCACAAAGCCATGTCATGGAGCATGTGCTCACTAGAGGATGGTATTTTTTCTTCTTGAGTATTCAGCATCTGAAGGTGTTCAGAAGATATTGATTCAAAAGTCTGTGAATAGTGTTATTTTGTACTGAAGCCGTGGATTTGGGGCTGGGGGAGAGGGAGGGCTTTCCAGCTGAATGTCAGGATAATCAGACAAGTTTCAGCAGAGTGCAATCACTCCAGGGCCTGAGGGAAGGGCTCTCCCAATAATGCTGGAAAATCTGGAGCCAGGTTTGATCTGTCCCAGCATTAGTTTGTGTCACACCAAAAAAATCTGTGCTCTTGCTTCCTCTCTCTGGGGCTGCTGGGTCCAAACAAAACCCCTCTGGAAGGGAATTCAGTGGAATTCAGCTTCCTCCTGCATCTGTCTCTTTGGCTGGTAACTTTTTACCATCCTTTTAACCAAAGATAGTCCAGCTGGTGCCCAGGAAATTACTTCAGAGTTTCTTTGAGCTCATGGCCTAATGGAAAATTGAGGGTTTCTTGGGGAGAATTTCCTGGACACTTGTGCACAGGAAGCTGGAACCAAGCTCAACCCTTTGCTGTGTGTTGTTTGAATTACAGTGATCATTTCAGAGTTCCATAAAAATGTTATGGCCTAACTTTTGTAGGAGTCAAGTCAAACAGGGAACCTCAGACAGCATTGAAAATGGTAGCAAATATCTAAAATTACCTGGAGATCCCCATGCAGGTACCAGCAAAGCATCTCCAAGTGATTGTGCACTTGGAGGATTGCACAAGTCAGAGGACTGAGGTCCTGATGGCCTCAAATCCTCTGTGCTGATTTGGGCACTAATAATCTTCATTTCACTCATGAAAGACCAGCAGTTTTAGCAGTTTTTAAGTGCTGGGGATTCATGGAGTGGTTATAAGTTATCTCTGAGAAATGAAACTAAGAAAAGCAAATGTTAATTAACTAAAATATTGCTTTATAGGGCAACACTGAAGGTGTTCTGCTCTTGTGGTGGAAACCATATTAAGGTTCCACACACCTCCACTCTTCTCCCCCAGAAAAAATTGAAAATTGTTTCATAATGCAGTAAAATTAAGTTTTTAAGTGAATACTAATAGCAGGATAAGGCAAGTTTTAATGAAACCAAGCTCCTTCAACACGTGAAAAATACTGTGTTGAATTAAAAGAGGGGAAAAAAGGACCCTAAAAGCCCCAACCAACCAAAAGTCCCGAAAAGCTTTAACGATTTGAAATGTTTTTTCTGTGCCAAACCCAGAGCAAAGTGTAGCCAATAAGAACTGGTGTTGGTTTCCTCTCCAGGCTCCCTGCACTACTCCAAGGATGCACTGTCCCACTTGTGGGCACCTAGGGGATCCCTTTTGTGAAAGCCCTTGTTCCATAATTTATTTAATTATAGTCAGAGCACTTCAGCTGATCTTTTCCCAGCCAGGAACTTGACTCCAGATTGTCCAGACCCTTGGCCTGACTTTTGGGCTGCACTTCAGCGTTGCCACGAGGGGAGGTGAGGCTGTGATGCTCCTGCTCAGTCTAGGGAGCTTTTCCACACTCTGCTGGGAGTGTGGGACCATCCCTGCAGTCTGCATGACAAAAGCAGAGGTTCAGCACCGCTGGGAGCCCAGCTCTTCAAGCCTTGCATCCTAAATATACCAAAGATTGGAGTCTTCATCACCTGCAGGAATCAGGAGCACGGTGACGTCTGCGGGGGTTTCCCTCTATCCTTGGCTTGTCCTCACCAAATCCACACCTTCTCCCATGGGTTTTTTCTCTTGCTGTCCCACGTGCTGTGATCTGGGAGAGAACATGGCTTGAGGAAAGGGCGGAACTTCTGTCAAAGCAACTCAACCCTCAGGAGCTGCTGTGGCTTTTACCTCACCCGCGTCACGGGAGGCGCTTCCAGAGCAGAGCAGGAGCAGCCAGGACTGATGGCTCAGAGCTGTCCCCAGAGCTGCCAGCCCTTCCCCGGGCTGGATTTGCATCCTTTTTGGCAAGCCCTGCATTCCAGCCCGGGATGGGAGCAGCAGCACCCGCTGTACAGTGACAGAGAACACGGGGCCAGCTCGGACTGGCGCGTTCGGCACAGGAACAAGCCAAAGCATTACCTGTATGTTTGGAGATGCACTTTTATGAATGTAGTTTATATCGCTCTTTTTTAGCTCTTTTTACATCATGTAAACGGTGATGCCTCATAAATTTGTTTTGGTTTTTTTTTAATTTATATCGTAAAAGATCATATTTGGTGATTTTTATATATATCGACTGTTATGGGGTGGGGGGGAGGTGGGGAAATAAATCTGACGCCTTTATGAATTTAAAAAGGAAAAAAAGCAGCTGGTTTTGCAGAGAATTTGCTGATGGTTTATAATGAGAAGAGCCAAGCCAAAATGCCTCTTTGTTTCCTCACTGCCCTCTTGATTATGGAAAAGGAAGATCTGGATTCCTGAGTCCACTGCTCTGATGAATAACTCGGGGCTGACATTGATACCAGGGGCTTTTAACAGCCCTGGCAGCAAGAGAGTTTCTAGTGGACAGAAATGTAATTATACCTCAGAATTGAATTATATCTGGCCTCTTTATCCTGACAGACTAGGAAAAAACTGGGAATAAACTCATTTAGGGAAGAGTGGAGGAGGAGAGCCAGGCTGACAATAAGCTATTGTGTCAGTTCCAAATGTCATGTTGGATTTCCTGCTGTTCCTTCCAGGGAGGGATATGCAGGGAATATTGAGAATTGGGGTCCCTGATGGAAGGTGCTGCAGAAATAGAGAATATTCTGTTTGACAAAGAATTTCTTATCAGAGTCCCAATGTCCTGAAACGGTTAAAACTAATCAGAAAAATGTCCAAGATTCCCATTGGAGAGGAACCTGGGGGAATGTGGCTGTCCCTGAGGCAGCTGGGAAACAAAGCAGTGACATTTTGGGCTTGGTGTGACGATTCTGTGCATTCCAGGTTATTTGCTGGTTCTCCAGAAAATCCCATCTTTGCCCATTCTGTGGCAGTTAGGTTGCATCAGTTTGGATGGGGTTTGGGGTGGTTTTTTTTGCCTAATTTGGAATAATATTCCAAAGGACTGGAAGCTGCTCCAAAGAGTTCCCATTGGCACCAGTTACCAACATGGACTGACCAGGAGGGAAAAGGCAGATGTGCCAGGAGCAGTTCAAAAAGGAAGAAAAGGATTTTTTATCACCATAAGTGATGCAAAGCAGGGAGAAGGGGCTGTAACCTGGATTGTGCAGAAGACCTTGACCCAGTAGTCTCTATTTACCGACCGGGGGCTTGCAGTGCAAAGCCAGGCCAATGTATCATTTTATTTACAATAAAATTATCATTTATATGAAAGCCTGGTTTGGTGACTGTCCTTTTAAAAAGCAAGAATTTGGAGAAGGAAAGCCTCTGTGTTTCAGACAAGTGGAAGATACCATGAGGTCCTTTCCAGAAATGGAGCTTGCCAGCTGAAGTGATGGAAGAATCTGGATGGTCTTGCCTTGGCTGTAACAGTGATTTGGGGACAATGAGCTTTGCTGTCCCTCAGCAGGGCAGGAGAATGGGTAACCACATCTCCAAATACTTCTTGATTTTGATTTCTTTTCAGCTTGCTGTGTTAGGAACAAACCAAAACAGCGCTGCTATAAAATTCATCTGTTCTCCTTGCTGAAAGGCTGATTTTTTTCCTGTTCATGCAGCTTCTCTTTGGTGTCACTGTCACCTGATCAGTGTCTGGCTGCCACTCTGTCCCTTGAGGAGCTGGCCTTGCCAGTCACCTTTTCCTGGGGTGTAGCTGCTGTCAGTGACACACTGGGATATTTGTCAGTGTGAAATGTGAACAGGTCAGAAGGGGGGAACCAGCTGATGCAGAACCCCATGAACCCAGCACAGGTGTGACTCCTGGGCTGTGCCAGCACAGATGAGACCCATCAAGTGCAGATATCTCAGAACAGAAATGTCTCCTGGAACCAGAGCAAAGCTCCTGGCACCCCCTGGGTGTCAGAGCCCCCAGCTCCTGCCTTTGCCCAAGGAGGGCCCTGGGAGCTCTCTGGCACCTTCACCTTTCTGCTCCTTTCCCCTCAGTGTGCTCAGTTTGATGCAATTCACATCTTGGCCTTGTCTGATGGTCAGTTTTCTCCTGGACTCCCCTTCTGGTCACTCCCCTCAAAAGAAAGTAGCTCCATAGTAATTCTGCTTTCCAGGAATACAGAGTGTGTATTCCTACTTTCCAGAAATACAAAGTGTGTGTTCTTAACTGGGATTTCCCCACAGACACAGAATATCCTGAGCTGCAAGGGACCCACAGGCCACATCCTGTCCAGTTCTTTGCCTTGCACAGGACACTGCAGGAATTCCACCTGCTCTCCTGCCCTCCCTGTCCCCTGAAGGAATTCATCAGCCAAGTGCAGCTCTGGGCAACATCCTCAGGGGGCTGCAGGCAGAACTGATCTCCCAGCTCCTGCTTCTCTTGCCAGATGCTGCAGGGTTCTCTGTCACCTTCTGTCCCCAGAGCTCTTGGCTTGCCCACCTGGAGGTCTGAGGTCAGAGCTCACCAGGGGCTGCAGCTCCAACCTCTGCTCTCATCACCAGGGACAGGACTCAGGGTGGAGAATGGCTTTAGATAAAATCTCAAATTTCAACTCGGAGGAGGGAAGGAAAGATCATTATTTCTCTGGTTTCATGTTCTCTTTCTAACTGAAAACCCAGTCTAAAAAGCCTGGGGGTTCCATGCTTTCCTACCCCCCTGAAATCATCCTGCAGGGTTCAAATGCTGCTGGGCAGCAGCCTGGGAGCTGAGGGAATGGGAAGTGAGGCCAGCCAGAGGCAGGAAGTGGAACCGAGGGCTCTGCTTTCATTTTCTGAGCCTTCTGAAGAAGGAAGGGGCCGGGGAAGGGGCCCCAAGCCTGCAGCATCACAGCTCCTCAGCAGGGCTGCTCAGGGGTGGCTTTTTTGGGGTGTAAATCCCAAAATCCCCCTGAGAGCCTTGCCAGGGTCTGTGTGCACAGTCCCTGTGCTGGCTGTGTGTCCCCAGGCCATGCCTGCCCAGGAGCCCTTTGAAAAAGGTTCAGTGAAAATAAGAATTAACTTGTCCAGCCTCAGGCTCCTGTGGTCACCCAGCCAGTGCTGTCCCCAAAATCAGATGTCACTGTGACCTGGGTCACTGTGGAGCTGCTGCCTGGCTGTGGGTGCACCCCCTGAGCCCCAGAAGGGCTGTACTGAGCAGGGGGAGCACCACAGGGGCTATTTGTGCCATCTCTTCCTCCTCTGGACCACCCCTCCCCATCTTTCATCCTTATCTCCTGTTTCCATGGCTGTGTCTGGCTTCTCCCAGACTGGACATGCTCGGCAGAGCTGATGGGATCAGTCAGGGATGTTCATATCACAGGCTGTTGATCTATGTGGGGTCTCTGAAAAGCCCAACTCCTGTAAAATTTGAAAGACATGGGGCTCCTGAGCACAGCTGTACAAAGTGTGCCTGGAGGAAAGAGGTAAATAATAATTAAAACCAGACTCATCCACTTGCTCTGGTTTTCCTGCATTTTGGCTCATTAATTAGTGTGGACTGTGCTATCCAAACCAGGGGATTGGGAGTGGGGTGGGCCCAAGGCAGACTGAGGCCAGCCCAGCACCGATCCCATTCTGCCCCCTCAGAGGCACTGAGGGGCAGGCACTGACGTGGAGGGGAGAGGGTGAGACATGTCAGGGCAGAGGGGTGGATCTAGGGGATGCCCAGGCTGGTGAATGCCTTTTGAGGGTGGTCTGGGCTCCCTTTGGAAGCTGGTGGAAGGTTCCAGCTGGGCTGTGCAGCTCACAGGGCAACACTGATGTGGAGTTTGAAATCCTCATTCAGTTCTCAAAAACGTGGGGGCTTCCAGGGGGGCTTCTGCACTCTGCTCATCTCTGCTCAGTCCTCATGGTGTGCAGGACCCCTCTGAGCACTCCCCAAAGAGCAGAGGGCTCTTTCCCTTCCCTCCCCGCCAGCCTCACTCACACACAGGGATCCAGGAATACTTCCAGGGACACAAGCTCCTTCCACACTGCCTGGGCAGTAAGAGGCAGAGCTGACCACTAGTCCCACCTCCCCAGGCCCCTGGGAACACAGGACGAGGCAGGGAAGGCTGGGAAACCTTGTATTACAAAAATAAAGGCGCGCAGGTGAAGCTGCCGCGAGGCTCCAGCGCAGAACGTACCAGTGGAAGGCAAATATAAAAAACAGACACTGAAACCGTGGCAGGGCAACATCCTTAAGGCTGAAACCATCCCAGCTGAACTGAGCTGATGTAAAACCAAGGACCCTCCTCAGCCAGAGCCCCAGCAGTGCAGGGCTGGCAGAGCTGGGAGCTCTGCAGTGGCTCCCAGGCTGGATAAGCCCCCAGCTCATCCCTTCTCCATGGTGACAGGGCTGGGGGTCCCATGGGGGGCATTGCTGCTGCTCTGATCTCACTGGGGAGAGGAGCCTGCAGAGAGGAGGGCTTCAGGTGTGGGGACTACACCCTGCTCACCTCTGCCCTGTCCTTCCAGCCTGCAGGACCCCTCTGAGCACCCTCCAAAGAAGGGCTCCCCTCTCCCTGCCCCAGGTCCTGCTCTACATCAGCTCAGTTCACCCAGCTCAGCTCCTGCAGGGCTCCAGAGCGGGGCTGGCCCCGCTCACGCCGACTTGGTGCTGCTCTCCACCTCCTTGTGCACCCACAGCTCCTTGTGCTGCTTGCGCCCGAAGCCTTCGTCGTAGTTGCCTTTACTCTTGAAGAGCTGCTGGAAGTGGGGCTTGCAGTAGAATTCCCCGTGGAGCGCGGCGTAGCTGCCCAGGCTGGGGAGGGAGGGCAGGGTTAGCCAGGCAGGGAGACTGGGATGCAGCCTGGGGACACTGGGACAGCAGAGGGGACAGCGTGCAGGAGGGGACCCTTAGGGCCAACAGCTCCCTCCCACCAGCAGAGGCTGCTGTGAGTAGAAATGAGGGGTCAGCCTCGGCTTTGAGTCCTCTAGAAGGAGGCTCTGGCTCAGCTCCGTGTTCCCCTGGGGCTGCTCTCAAGGGAAAGCATCTCCCCTTCCACACCAGGGAGGGTTTGGCTGCCCCTTGGGCCCAGCTGTGCAGATAAACCTTTGCTTTGCTGTGCTGGGTGGGCTGGGGGTCTTTGGCCAAGTGAGGGGCTGTGATGGGGGGGACTATTTGGGAGGGTCCCAGCACGGGGACAGCCTGGCTCACCTGAGCTTGGCGTGGCAGTGCTTGCAGCAGAAGCAGGAGTTGTGGAAGACGAATTTATCGGCCACCAGGCGCTCCATGGGGTACACGGTTTTCTGGCAGGCAGTGCACATCTCCTTCACCTGCGCCTTCAGGCTGAAGGACTGGCCAAGGGCAGAGCAAAGGGAGACAGAGGATGAGGGAGGAGTTTGGGACAGCCTAGATCCCTGCACTGCCCTCTTGTCTTCCCTCCATTCACGGGAGCACTGGGGGGAAGGAAGCAGCCCCATCTCCCTCACCCTCCCTGGGCCACTCCTGATGCTGGGCTGGGCTGGAGCTTGGCCCGTGGGCTTTTGGCCCTTCCACCCTTGCCAAGGATCAGCAGGATGAGCCCTGGCACAGAGCTGTGGCTGCCCCTGAACCCCTGGCAGTGCCCAAGGCCAGGCTGGACAGGGCTGGGAGCAGCCTGGGACAGTGGAAGGTGTCCCTGCCATGGCAGGGGTGGCTCTGGGTGGGCTCTGAGGTCCATTCCACCCCAGGCCATTCTGAGATGATTCTATGGAGCAGAAAAAGCAAAGGTACCTTGGAGCGCTGCACTGTGCTGCCTCCTGAGCTGGTTTTGGCCTCCTAAAAAGGGAAGGAGAAAGCAAAATGAGAGCTTGCCACAGACCCCTCTGTGACCTGTAAACCATCACCCGTGGCCCCACACAGCAGCTCTGCTCCAGATGCTGCTCCTGCCCCTTGGAGCAGGGTCATTAGCTCCTCTTGCTGGGGGTGCACAGGGCTCAGGGGGCACTGGCCCATTCCCCCTGGGTACAGCTGGGTGCCCCTCACTGTCCCAGAGCCTCTTGGGGCTGAGGTTTTGTTTCCAGTTCCTCATTTCAGCCCCTCTGGGGCTGTGCAGGAAACGAGGGCACCTCGGGGGTGTGGGGAGGGCACAGGGCAGAGCTCTGAGCTCTGGGGCTGCCCAGCCCTGCAGCACCAGGGCACAGACCCAAGCACTGAGCAGCCTCTCCCTGTGCCCCAGGGTCTCCCTGCACCGTGTCCCATCTGCAAATCCCTTCCAAACCCCCCCTGCTCCCCCCTCACCAGGGCACATCCTGCACCCACCCCACACCTGCTGGGTCCCTGACAGCCACCCCAGGGGTTTCACCCTCCCTGGCACTGATGGAAGTGCTCCCTCCTTCCCAAAGTCGGGATCCAAGGGCACCCCAGCAGGGTGACCAGCCAGGGCTGGCTCATCCCCCTCACACCTTGTTCCCAAGGCCGGGCAGGGTGACCCCAGGACATCCCCCCAGGATGTCACCCTGCTGTCCTTGTCCTGGCTGCAGTTTGGCTCTGCCCGCCCAGCACTGCCCCTCTCTGCCCCCAGGCTGATCCCCACCCCCTGTTCCTCCCGCCTTGTCCTTCCCCATCACTTCTCCTTTGTATTTTTGGAAACAGTTTGTCCAAGAGAGGCACAGGAAGCTCTCCCCTCGCCGAGCTGCCTCCTCAGAGGTTTCCCAGCTGCTCTCACTGCCTGAGGTCAGGGACTGATCTTCCTCCCAGTCCCACGGGGCTGGAAGCAGGAGCCAAAGTCAACAGTGGGACACGGGCAGCGAGGAGGCTCCGCCTGTGTCAAACCAGTTGCATCCCTTGGCACTGGGAGAACAACCGCAGGTGCTCTCCTGGGGTTAGGATTTAACAGGCTGTTTCCAGGCTCAGCTGAGCAGAGCTGAGACATCCGTTCCCAAGGCTGCAGCAGCCCAGGGCTGCTGTCACTTCTCGGCAGCCTCCTGGCCAGGCACGCTCTCCATTCCATATCTGACAGATCTTCCCTCGGGGCAGGGCCGTATCCTGTCCCAGCAGGAGATGTTCTTGAACCTTTATGTTTTTCCATCTCCAATCACTCCAGCCCTCAGCAGCAGCTCGAAGGCTCTCAATTGTGATCAAGGAAAGCCATGGAAACACAAACAAACAGCCAGCAGCTCGAGGAGCTGTGGATGGAGCAGAGCCTGAGGCTGGAGCCCAGCGTGCTCAGCAAACAGCACCTTCTGCTGGAACATTCCTGTCCCCAGTTCTGTTGTTTGAGTAGCTGTGACTGTGCCTCTGATCACCCTAAAATGTCAGGGCAGGAACAGAGCTTCTGTGCACAGCCTTCCCCCCTGAGAGCCCAAACCCAGCTGAAATTCCCACACAAACCCCAGGGTGCCACGTACATGAGCTGGGGCTGGGCTGGCGGCTCCCGTGGCCTGGAACATGGTTCCTCTCCCTTCTCCCTCTGTTTAATCCTGAGCTGGAAGGCCGTGGGTCGATGCTCCCTGCAGTGGTGTCAAAGACAGACCTCTTGCAACACCTGGAAAGGAAATGTCATCAGGAGTGGGGCTGGTTTCATCACCAAACCCAGCAGGAGCTGCTGAGTGCTCAAAGCTCCCTCCAGGGTCAGATCAGCCCTGCTGGGCTGGGGCTTCCTGGGGGAGCCCAGAACTGAGGCACACAGAGCTGGACAGGTCTGGAATACTGTGATAGCAGCAGGGTTTGGGGCTCTGAACACCTGGAAGGTGATGGGATGGCTTCTGCTCCAAGCCCACGTGTGGAAGCACCTGCCAGGCAATGACCACGCCACGGGCAGCAAGGCTGACCCCAAACAAAACAGCCAAACCAGCAGCCCGTGTCCCACTAAGGCAGCCACTAAAGGACTGGTGTTGCTGGAGGAAGGACTGTGGTTTTAGTCTAATTTTAGCCCAGAAAAGTCTCACGGTTCACAGCTCAGCAGAGCAAGTGATGGGGATTTTGTTTTCTGGAGGAGCCTTTAGGCTGAGCCCTGTGCTGAGTGCCTGGGAGGATGAGGCTGACAGGGCTGGGACCAGCACAGGAAAAAACACCAGCATTGCAAATCACCCCTTTTGGTAAAAAAGAGCTAAAAAGGCACTGACAGCTCCTCAGGGGGTTTTCCCCACCACACTTTACCTTCAAAGCACCCGTGAAGGATGAGCCCTGGTTTGAATACAGAGGACAGAGCTGTGGGGTTGAGTGATGCTGCCAAGGAAGGAGCAGAGCAGAGAAAAGGAGGGTGAAGGGGTGGCTCTGCAATGGAGGCTGAAAAACCAGCACCTGCCTCTGTCTGGGGCTGCTTTCCTGTCCTACTGAACCCCCTTGGCCTCATATTGCCACCCCAAAAACCTTCCTGCTGCCCAAGGACTGGGCTAGACCCTGAGAAAGCCCCAGGGCAGAGACATGGCAGGGTGGAGGGCTTGGGGCAGGGGCATCTCCTCAATGCCCACCTCACAGGGACATTTGCAATCATATCCTGAGTTTTGGGGGGCTCTTTGGCTGCCAAACCCCCAGCAGCTGACAGCAGGCTTGAGTTACATCCAGCAAAGCTCCTGAAATTCATGGCTGCTTTCAGAGTTGAAAGACCATTTCCCCAGGTCCTGGGCACTCGGTGGGTGCCCCTCACAGCCCTGGGGCTGCACAGCCCTGCTTGCAGACGTTTCACAGCCTCAGCTGAGGCCCAGCCTGCTCTATCAGAATCATTTCCCGTCTCTCTGCGGTTTGGTTGTTATTTCCTGCTCTCAGGCAGCTGCTGCTGAACCCAGCATCTGCTGCGGGCCAGGGCCCGCCCCACAGCCCCTGCCTGCCCCCATCCCTGGGACAGGACCTTCTCTTCGTGCCTCCAGGGTCTGTCAGGTCCTACAGCCCAGCACAGACCCTGCGGGGGATGTGAGGGACCCAGAAAACCCGGTGTCCCCACTGCACACACACCTCTGACACGGATGCACAGCCCTCCCCCTTTTCACCTGCTTTTCACCTTCACCCCAGCCTTTCTTACAAATGTTTGTCCTCCCCAACTTCCCTTCCCTCGTCTTCCTCCCCAGCCCCAGCCACCTTCTTCCCCTCGGTGTTTCCAGACTCCCCACACCCCTCCTGCCCTTCCCCAGAAGCTGCTCCAGTGGAAGGTCCCTGCCATGGCAGGGGGTGGGATGAGATGAGCTTCAAGGCCCCTCCAACCCAAACCATTCAGGGGTTCTCTGATAAGCTCATTTTTACTTCCACCCCCTATTTGTTTCTCTGCTCCTCATGCCCCCAAACCTCTTTCCTTTCAATTCTACCCTGACTGGCACCATAACTGCCAGATCTGACTGTTCCAGACCTCAGCTCCCTGAAGGCCTTAGCCACTTGCACTGCCTGGGAACAGCAGGAGTGAGGACTGTCCTCCTCTCCACGTCATGCCAGCAGTTTCAGGTTTTGGGCTCAGGACAAGGTGTGAACCCCTTTGCCTTCCAGCCTTTCTCATCCTGCCCTTGTAGCAACTGAGAGCTCCAAGCAGGGAGCAGTTTGAGGGGAGGAAAGCAATGCTGCTCCATCACAGAGCTTCTCCCCAACAGCCTCCTGCATCCCCTCTCACCTTCCTGCCTGACCCTGGGGCAGATGGAGGGAGAGAGAACATCTGGGGTGGCCCCTCAAGGCAGCCCCCCGACCTCAGCCCGCCTCTGAAGGGTCAGGTTTCCTGCAGCCGGGAGGGGTGCAGGGAGCCTTTCCCCGTTCCCAGAGGGGCCACCAGGGCTGGCCCAGTGCAGACGAAGCAGGGCCAGCCCAGCAGGGCTGTCCCTAATGCAGAGCCACCAGGGCTGGTCCAGTGCAGAGCCACAAGTGCAGGCCCAGCAGGACAAGCCCAGCAGGGCAGGCCCCAGTGCAGACAAAGTAGTGCAGACCCAGCAGGACTGACCCAGTGCAGGCCCACCAGTGCAGGCCCAATGCAGGCCCAGCAGAGCTGTCCCTAATGCAGAGCTAGCAGGACTGACCCAGTGCAGAGCCACCAGTGCAGACCCAGCAGGGCTGTCCCCAATGCAGGCCCAGCAGTGCAGGCCCAGAAGTGCAGAGCCACCAGTGCAGGCCCAATGCAGGCCCAGCAGGACTGACCCAGTGCAGAGCCACCAGTGCAGGCCCAGCAGTGCAAACCCAGCAGGGCTGTCCCCAATGCAGGCCCAGCAGTGCAGGCCCAGCAGTGCAGAGTCACCAGCGCAGGCCCAGCAGGGCTGCCCCAATGCAGGCCCAGCAGGGCTGACCCAGCCGTGCAGGCCCAATGCAGACCCAGCCGTGCAGGCCCAGCCGTGCAGGCCCAGCAGGGCTGCCCCAATGCAGGCCCAGCCGTGCAGGCCCAGCCGTGCAGGCCCCACGCAGGCCCAGCCGTGCAGGCCCAGCCGTGCAGGCCCAGCAGGGCTGCCCCAATGCAGGCCCAGCTGTGCAGACCCACCCGTGCAGACCCCACGCAGGCCCAGCAGTGCAGGCCCAGCCGTGCAGGCCCAGCCCGGCACGTTCCGCCAGGGAAGGAGCCTGAGCGCGGAGGGCGAGGGGCCCCTCTCTGCCAGATGGTTCCCATTAGCAGCCCCAGGAAGGGTTTGTTTATTTCAGGGATCACTGCTCCATTGCAGGAGGCTTTCCCAAAGGCAAAGCACGGCGTGGGGGAGCCGGGCCCCCTTCCTCCTCCATCCTGGGAGGACGTGGAGTGTCCCCAGAGCATGGCGAGGCATGGGCAGGGGAGGCAGCTGGGAGAGGCTGCCAGGCCTTTCCCCAGGAAATCTTGGGCTGAGCTGGTGGCTGTGGGGATGGACAGCCATGAGATCCTGTGCAGGATCAGTGAAACCCACACACAGGGCAGCGCTGACCCTCCAGCTCCACGGCCATCATCCCTCTCAGCTGGCCAGTGTGGGGAAGAGGTGAGCAGGAGCTGGAAGAGCCTGTCTCCTGAGCCTGGGAATCACCCAGCTCCCAAGGCTCAGTTTCTGCAGTCTTGGGGTCTCACAGCTGACCCACACCATGAAACAAAGTGTGGTGTAAAACCAGCATCAAACAGGCCAGGCCAGAGCCAGGCACAGCAGGGCCAGGGAAGGCATGATGGAGTGGTGGCCACAGCTCCTGCTTCAGGCGTGGAATCCCTTAATTCTGCTTCAGGTCTTGGCTCTTGTGTGGCTTTGAGCCAGCCACTTGACCTCATGGTAGTGGGGACACAGAGCAGGGCCCTGCTGGCTCAGCACAGGGTGGAGGACTTCAAGAAGGAGAATCCCAACATTTCTGGGGACACCCTGACCCTCCTCCTCAGATTTCCTGGGGAGTGGGCCTGCCCCTGCCTCACCCCACAGCCAGGAGCCACCTTCCAGCAGCCTGCTCCACTAATCCCCTTTCCATCCACGTTCTGCCTCTTGAGAGGCTGCCAGTGGGCAGGAAATCTGCAGCCGAAATGCTGAGGGATGCTGACAAGGAGTGGTTGTGGGGAGGAACAGGGCTGCCTTTGTCAGGGCAACAATGGGGGACGCACAGGAGTGAGGGAGAGCCCAAGGGAAGCCCCTGCCCACCCGCTCCCCTCTGCCACTTTCATCCCTGCCTCCCCTGAGGAGGAAGTGCAGCCCTGGAAGCACCAGGGGACTGGGCTGGTCCCTGCCCTGCCTCTCAGTGAGGGGCACACAGGCCAGGAGGATGCTGCTGGGATTCACCTGCTGTCCAGAAGCAGAAACTGAGGCAGCACACTCCTGGGATTTGGCTGTGTTTAATGGCATCCATTAAAAATCGTGATCTGAAGGGAGTCTCTGCTCCCTGGGATCTCCTTGTTCAGATAGAGCAGAGAAGCACAGCAGAAATCCTGCCAGGAGGATGAGAAGAGGCTTTTTCAAGCAGAGACATATTCTCAGTAGTGCCAGACAAAAATTGCAGGTTGAGAGGTTCAGGCTGGACATTAGACAGAAGTGCTTCACTGGGAGAAATCTTGGAAGCTCTGCAGAAGGGACTAATGAGGTTCAACCTGCTGCAAACAAGCCCAACAGACAAACAGAAGCTCATGGCTTCCCTGCCCTTGTCAGCTCTTCCCTGATCTCCTCCATAAACCATTTCCACCTGGAAACATCACCCTGCTTTCCTACACAAATGTACATCCATTTACCATTAGACATTAGTTCTTCTCCCATCATATTTTGCCTCTCGGTGGGATTCATAAAGAGTGACCACAGCCAGGAGAAGCAGATTCCTTTGAAGCTGTTCTCACCTGGTGGGCTCTCTGTTGCCACAGGCACCGTGGTGGCCCCATCAAACAGGTCTGGCAGCTCCACACTGGGAGATCTCAGACCTTGGTACTCTGACACAAAACTGCAGCACCCCTGAACACCTCTGGCCTGATGTGCCCTTACATCCCTCCTTGCAGAAGAATCCAAGTGTCTTCCTTGCATTTTGCTCTCTTTTCCCTGTCCTTTTTCCTGTCTCCACCCAAAAGAATAATTTCCTTGGGGCTCTGTCACGAGGCCCTGTTGTTTCAGAAGTCATTTATCACATCCAAGGAAGACACTGAGCCAGCGTGACACGAGCTGTGTTAAAACCACCCAGAATTTTGTTCTGCTTCCCAACAGCACATCTTTGATTGCTCTTCCAGAACCTGTTCTAGAAACCCACCTTTCCTTGTACTCCAGTTAATGGAGCTGTAATTGCCTGTAATTTCCTCCTTGCTCTAACACAGCCTCGCAGTGTTGCCCTGGCTGATTTCCTCTCGTGGAACATCACCTGTTCCTCACCAGACTCTGGACTGGCATTTCCTGTGGAGTCCCCATCCCTGGAGGGGTTTAAGGCCACGGGGAGGTGGCACTTGGGGACATGGTTAGGGGTGGCCTTGGCGGTGCTGTGGGAATGGTTGGACACTGTGATCTTAGAGAGCTTTTCCAGCCTGAAGGATCCCCCTGAAGGATTCCACGGGGTGAGCCCATCTCCTGGGCCCTAGAGACCCCACAAAAAGCTTTTCCTGTTTCATCACCTGCAGATGCAGTAAGAGCAGGAGTGGGTCCAGTTCCTGGCACTCCAAAACACAGCACAGCCCCTTTCCATGGTCTCTGCCTCCACACAAGCCTTACAAAAAGCACTGTTTGCTGTCCAAATGCAGATTGTATAAGAAAACACAACCAAAATCATATTGGTAGTTAAATCTCTCCAAATATTCTTTCTGAGCTGCCCCAGCTATTTTCAGCCTTCATCTCTATCCTTCCTTTTAGGATCCAAGGTACCATAGAGCCCAGCATAGGATCTGGTTCTCTGAAATCCACAAGATTGCAGTGGAGCAATGAGTGTGCCAGGAAAAGTAATCCCTGGAGAGGCACATCAGAGGAAGCTGAGGCATCTTGCCACTGAAAAACCCGAGCTGGACATATGGAGAGGGTTATGGGCACACCACAGGAGTAAGAAATATGTCTAAAGTGTGCTTAACACTGATATTGCAATAATCCTTTTGTCCAGATTTAATGTTTTCCATCCCAGGGCTTTTGCTAAGAGCGAGGTAAGCACTGCAACACCCCCAGATGGCAGATAAAAATGACTTAACTGGGAGGGAAAAGCATGTCTTGGGGGGGACATGGCAGCTGCCTGGCAAAACCCTGCAAGAGCTGAGGGTGGGAGAAAAGGAAAAGAAAAACTTCATCACCCTCCAGGGCTAGAGGGGCAGTTGAAGACTCCCAGGAGTTGCCCACTGAAGGAAATCAGAAGAGGAATTCCCTTCCCTAATGAGAAGTCTCCTGGGATTTTTGCTGACCAAAAAAGGGTCAGGAACCTGGGTTTAGGCTGGATAAGAAGGAAGATTCATCTCCCATTTTGCAAAGCCCAAGAGGTTGGTTCTGACAGACCCTCAGTTTGGAACTGGGAATTTGCTTCTTGCAGGACTCCCATTTAAAAAGGACATTTACACTGGGCCTGTGTCAGACTTGGTCGATTGCCCTGCAATTATTTTGTAATCTACATTAATAAAGCTGCAGATGTGCTACTCCTGGCCTTAAACACACAACAGCTCAGCTGAGGCACCAGATGTCTTCCCTGTGAGAGCCCTCACACGACGTCTTTGGCGGACAAAGCCCAATTTTCAAGGCTGGATTATTAGATTTTTTACGAAACTGATACCCACACCATGAAAAAAATCAGCAGAAAAATGATCATAAATATGATCTATAAGGTATCTTGGCTTGTTTGAAGTGATCCAAGGGGATTAGACAGATCAGGCTGGTTCAAAACACAGTAGTTACAGCACCAGAGTGGGACTTGGGAGACCTGGGCTTCATTCCTAAATCTGCTGCTAATTTTGGGTGTCAGTGGAGAAATAATTTCATTTTTTCTGTTCCCCTTTTCCCCCCTCCCCTCGATGAAAACAGAGCTGCTCTCCTTTGTGAAGCCCTGGGAGATCCCTGCCTGTTAAGGGCTATGTCAGAGCCCAGGGCATTTGTGTTGCTATTAAATCTCACAGTCATGCAACAGCCTCCCCAGGGAAGTGATGAAAGACCTGTCGCTGCAAAGGTTTAAACGCAGGCTGGATGAGGCGGCAGGAGCCACACCATCGGGAGCCGGCAGGCATTACCCAAGGGGGACAAGGAGTCGGGATCTAACAGGTTTTCCTTCCATCTCCGCTCTTTCTGATCAGCTTAATAAAACGGATCTGTCCAGACAACAAAGAGGGGACTACAGCTGAAAAAACGCGCACCCCGGAGCGCATCCCCCCAGCACGGGCCTGCTACCGACCCCTCTCCCGGGGCTGCCTCGGGCACGGGAGCTCGCCCCGCTCCCCGGCCCCGCTGCCCGCCTTCCGAACCTCCTTCTCCGAGCAGCCGCCGGTGCTGCGGAACCGGGGTCGAACCCGGGGCGCGGGGCCGGGACCGAGCCCGAGCCCGGGACCGGCACCGAGACCGAGCCCGGTGCTGCGGGACCGGGACCGAGACCGGGGCGCGGGGCCGGGACCAAACCCGAGCCCGGGGCGCGGGGGCCGAGACCGAACCCGGTGCTGCGGAACCGGGACCGAGACAGAATCCGGGACCGAGACCGAGCCCGAACCCGGGGCGCGGGGCCGGGACCGAGCCCAGTGCTGCGGAACCGGGACCGAGACCGAACCCGGGGCCGGGACCGAGCCCAGGACCGAGCCCGGGGCGGCTCCCGAGCAGCGCAGCCGCTCCCCGGGGCTCTCCCCGCTCCTCTCCATCGCTGCCCCCCGCCCGCCCGCCCCTCGCTCCGGCTCCCCCGGCTCCCCCAGCCCGGCGTGCCCGGCGATCGGGCAGCCCCGGTGCGGGCGAGCCCCGCTGCCGCGGCCGGCATTGTCTGGCCGCCGCCTCCCGCCGCCCCCGAGCCGAGCTCACCGGAGGGTCCGCAGGGCGGGGCCGTGCCGTGCCGTGCTGCCCGTGTCCCGCCGCAGAGGCCGCGGCCGTGCAGCGGAGCCGCTTCCTGCGCTGCCCGCGCCGGCTCCGAGCCCTTTTATCGCGGGGCCGCGGCAGCGATTGGCTCCCGGCGCCGAGCCGGCTCCCAGCCGCTCGCTCCTTTGTGTGGAGCCAGCCTCTAACCCCAAACCTTCCCCGCTCCCTCTCTGCCTGGTCGCCCGCAGCCTCCCCGACCCCGCAGCGCCGGCCCCGGAGCGACCCTTCTGCTTTCTGGCACAGGGTGCAATTAACCCCCCCGGTAATTAGCGCCTCTCTCCCGTGAGCTGCGAGTGCAGGTTGGCTTCGCCCTAAGCTTTGGACACGGCTCTCCCCGCGTGGCACTCACCCACCCCGGTAAGGGATCCTGGAGCATCCCAAAGGATCCATCCCTCCAGCGTCTGCAAAAGCCTTTTTGCACATTTCCCACACCTCAGCTCGCTGCTTGTACAGGAAGGATCTTATCAGGCAGCAGCGGGAAAGGAGGGTTCCAGTGCTCCCCACTGCTCACCCTCCAAGGGGTACAGCTGATCTGCGGTGGTTTCAGAAATCCAGGGTTATTCCATGCAGAGCTGACGAGCCGAGCGTGGGAGCGGGGCTGTGCAAGGTGGATCTGCCAGAGCAGGGTCCCGTGGGCCGAGCAAAAGCACTGCCTGGGCTATAAGAGCAGCTTCCCTTGGAGGGCTGGGATTTCCCCATGAACACGGCAAAACATCAGAAATAAGTATAAATATTGATAGTCAAAACCTGGAGGTGGTTTCACGCCAGCCGAGGAAGCCAGAATGGCCACGGGTCAGGAGAGAGGCAGCAATAACCTGTAGCTCTGAGGATTTTACCTTAAGCTCTCATAGCCCTCCACTGGGCCATAAATGGAGGAAAATATACAACGGAGTGATGGGAGTATCTTTGAAAATGATGATGCTGGAACAAATATTCTTGTTTGGCTCCTGAACACAGTGTGATGCCACTGGAAAGAGCCAAACGCTGGCTGGAGGTGGCCCGAAGCCTGAGCCCAGCTGCAGAGACAGGTGTTCTGTGTGCAGTCTGCCTGAAATTCCCTGTACAAAAAACACCACTGAGGAGTTCACGGGAGTGATTGCTGGACAAGGAGAGAGCAGTGGTGTGATTCACCACCTCTGCGTTGCCCAAAGAGCGTCGGTGCCGATCAGGCTGGCTGCCATCGGGTGCGAATAAATGAGGAATTCCACTCCAGATGTGAGCCAGCGGTGGGACAGCCACACGCAGATGGAAGGCTGTGCAGAGAGCAGGGGGCTGTGCAGGGCAGGGGGCTGTGCAGAGAGCAGGGGGCTGTGCAGAGAGCAGGGGGCTGTGCAGAGAGAAGGGGGCTGGGCAGAAAGCGGAGCTCCAGGGGGCTCAGAACCGAGTTTCGGGGGTCTCAGAGCCGGGCTCACAGAGGGGCTCATAGCCGGGCTCTGGGGGTCTCAGAGCCGGGCTCACAGCGGGGTTCAGAGCAGAGCTCCGGGAGGCTCAGAGCTGGGTTCAGAGCTGGACTCCGGGGGGCTCAGAGCCGAGTTTCGGGGGACTCAGAGCCGGGCTCCGGGGGTCTCAGAGCCGGGCTCACAGCGAGGTTCAGAACCGGGCTCAGAGCCGAGCTCCGGGGGTCTCAGAGCCGGGTTCAGAGCAGGGCTCCGGGGGGCTCATAGCCGGACTCCGGGGATCTCAGAGCCGAGCTCACAGCGGGGTTCATATCCGGGCTCCGGGGGGCTCGGGGCCCTCGGAGCATCCCCGGGACCCCCAGCCCCGCCCGGGGCGCTGAGTCCTCCGGGCCCGCAGGGGGCGCTGCCCGCTCCGGCGCCGCTCCATGCAGCGCCGCGGTCTCGGCGGCACAGGATGGCGGAGGAGAGCGGCGTCTGCAGCTTTGTGTTCAAGAAGCGGGTCCGCGCCGCGGGCAGCGGCCGGCGAAAACGGCCCGGCAGCGACCAGGAGCAGGGTGAGGGCTGTGGGGACCCGGGCGGCGCGGGGAGCCGAGCCGGTGCCGTGCGGTGCCGCGGGGAGGCGAGGGAGGGCCTGGTGCCGCCCTCACGGGGCTTGGCCGCCCTCCGCAGCCCGGGGGCGTGAAGGACCCTGCAGCCGTGCCACAGGGGATTTGGGCTGGATATTAGAAAGTGCTTCCTCTGGAAGGCGGTCGGACGCTGCCCGAGCTCCGGGAGCCTTTGGACATTGTTGGGTCTGCCCTGGGTGTCCCAGGCTGCCTCGGGCCTGGGCCGTGCCCCTCACGCCGGGCTTTCCCCGCAGAGAGCAGCGGGGAGGAGGGCAGCACCGTGGTGCGCAAGGAGCGGCGGCGGGACACCCCCAACCCCATGATCCAGAAGGTAAGGGAGCTCCGAGGGAGCAGCTGCGGGGCCCGTCCAGGCTCGGCCAGGACAGCGCTGGAGCCTTTCCTCCCCCCAGACCAGGCGCTGCACCAGGGAGAGGCCGGAGTACGCGGCGAGCAGCAGCGAGGATGAGGATCCTGCCAAGGAGATCGGGGTCACCTACAAATCCACCAGGTCGGCGGTAAGGACAGGCAGCAGGGGGCCTGGGGTGTCAGCTCAGGTGGGGCTGGGGATCCTTCTCCTCACAGAATCTGAACATGGGAGTGGACAGTCTTTCTTATTAGTGCACCTCCCTGTCCCCTCTTACAAGCCAAGCACCTTGTGCTGGGTTTACTCTGAGAGTCCCTCCCTCCACGGGAGGCCAGCAAAGGTTGGCCTTTCCCTTTTGGAGGTGGGAGTTAAAACTCCAGGATGCCACTGGACTTGCCCAACACTGCAGAGGTTTTTCAGGAGAGGCAGCAGTTGGATCAGGTTTGCTCGGCTGTTGGGTTTGTGTTCTTTGGCTGCTCCCAAGGGAGGCAGCGTTTGGTTTGCCCAACCTTCTGGAGAGAATGGGAAGGGCTGGGAGGAGGTGACAGCTTTGTCACTCTGCAAGCTTCTGGCACCTAAGTTGGATTTCTATCTAATTGAGGCTGGCTGTAATTATTCTCTGGTTTCTGTGCAGCTGTTCTCGAAGATGTGATAAAAGCTAGGAATGGGTATCTGTTCAGTCCATTAAAGAGGAATCTAAACCAGATCAGTGTGTTGAAAGTGAATTTTGGCCATCCCAGCTGGGTCAGAAGCTCAGTAACATCCTGTGTGTGGGCAGGAGGGTCCTGTGATTGAAGTGCTGGGTGAACTGACACCCACCTGAACTGAGTGACAGGGGTGAACTGAGTGGGGCTTCCAGCTGAGCTGGGCCTGAGTGTGAAGGAGTAAAATAAGTGTTCCCTGACTTCAGGCTAACATTTGGGAGCAATGAGGAATTAGCACTCTGGCCTCTGCACACACTAGGCTGGAGCCTGTGGTGAATTCTCCCTGGCAAATGCCAAGGGATAAAGCAGACATGTCCAGTTCCTGCTCTGTGATAACCCTTCAGGTAGACAGGAGCTCTCTGTCTTGTCCAGGTGTTCCCTCCACTCTTGCCACAAGTTTTCCTTGCTTTTCAGAAACCTGTTGGCCCAGAAGACATGGGAGCCACAGCAGTGTATGAACTGGACACAGAGAAGGAGAAGGATGCCCAGGCCATCTTTGAGCGCAGCCAGAAAATCCAGGAGGTGAGTCAGCCTTGCTCTGCAGCAGGAAGAGCCTGTGCTTTGCTCATCCCCTTCTGCACACCAAGAAGAGTTGAGTCTCATCTTCCCAGAAGTTCAAGGAGCCAGGAGTGTAACCTTTGCAAATAGGGGAGTTTTGTGGCTTTATTGGCATCTTGGTGTTAAGGAAGACTGGTGTCAGAGTGGTGGCAATTAATTCACGTCCTGAAGCTCTCCTGATCCTTAATCATCTCTTCTTGCTTTCCTAGGAGCTGAGAGGAAAGGAAGACGATAAAATTTACCGTGGCATTAACAACTACCAGAAGTATGTGAAGCCCAAGGACACATCGATGGGAAATGCCTCCTCAGGAATGGTGAGGTGGGTTGGGATGAGCCTCGGGGTCTGTGACCGCAGAGGAGCTCAGGCACCATCCCAAAGGCAGCGTTTGGGGCTGGAACTCTGCTCTCACTGCCAGTTTCTGCCTGAGCAGTGTGGGGTCTGGTTCTGGCCTGGGCCCTGCTCCAGGGCCACTTTGCAGCTGGGCTGAAAGGAAAGGATCTCTTTTCCCCTTCCAGGAAAGGCCCCATCCGTGCTCCGGAGCACCTGCGGGCCACGGTGCGCTGGGACTACCAGCCCGACATCTGCAAGGACTACAAAGAGACTGGGTTCTGTGGCTTCGGGGGTGAGTGCCTCCTGCCTGCAGCTGAGCACCAGGCGTGCCAGGGCATCCCCTCCAGCTGTGACCCCCTGTTTGGGGTGCTGAGTCACCCCTTCTGTGCAGAGCTGTTTGTGTAAGGTTGTCATTTGTGCCATCCCTTCTGAAAGCCCAGGGCCTCTAGTGGTTATAGGAGTCCTGGAAGGGACCCCTGGATGTTCCAGTGACCCACATTCTTACAGGCATTGTGTGCACTGAGACCATGTGAGGGATAGGTTTTCCTGTTCCTTATCCCACTTCCCATGTGCATAACTGCTGAACTGTCCCTGTGGCACAGAGAGGATGATGCTCACAGCCTGTCAGCACTGAGGGATCTGTACCTGCTCCAGGAGCTTAGTGCTGCCCTGGAGAAGGAGCAATCAGATTTCTCCTGCTGGGCAAAGCCCAGTCTGCCCTGGAATTAGGTGTCCTGATAACACTCTGCCTTTGCAGCCTTGTCTCTTATTTCCTCTTTCTTTGTGCTGCTCAGACAGCTGCAAGTTCCTGCACGACCGCTCGGACTACAAGCACGGCTGGCAGATCGAACGGGAGCTGGACGAGGGCCGCTACGGCGTCAACGGTACGGCCCCCTGCCCTCACAGGGCTGCTCAGAGCTCTGCAGCTCCTGCTGCAGGAGCAGCTCAGGGCCAGCAACTGACAGTGCAGCAGAGCTGCTGCTTTCAGAGCACCCCTGGCAGTCCCCCTGATGCCCAGGAGGTGGGATGTCATTTGTCACTCAGTGTCCGGAGCTGTGGCCAGGCCTCATGAGTGCTGCTGTGCAAATGGGGGCTATTCTCTGCTCAGCTGGAGCCAGAACTTGGTAGCAGCTGGTTTGGAAGAAAGTCTAAAAAACAGGAGGAGGCTGGAGGATGTTTCTCTTTATAGCAGTGAGTGGGTGAAGTAGAAAAGAATTTTCTCCTGAGATGAGCAACAGACCTGCTGGTTCATTAGCTGTAATTATAGCACAGTCCCACACGTGTTACTGACATCAGCAACACCCAGATGCCAGAGCTCCATTGTTTCCAGCAGAGATTGAATCCCACCTGCTGTGCTCTGCCCTTATTTATTGTTTTGTGCCCCACACGTGGGCTGGGCTGGCTTCTCTCACTCCACTCTGGTTCACTTTCTCTTCTGCAGATGACGAAAACTACGAGGTGAGCAGTGATGAGGAGGACATGCCTTTCAAATGCTTCATCTGCAGAGGTTCCTTCAAGAACCCTGTGGTCACCAAGTAAGTGGTTGTTTGGCACGAGGCGTGCAGCTCAGGAGTCATTCATTCAGTGTTGAGGCAAAGACAAACCCAATCCACGGGCTGTGGGTGGAACCTGCTTGTTGTGTGCCCTGGTGGGTGGGGAAATCCTGTGAGAGCCAGGGAGGCCAATACCTGCATCTGGAGCATCCCCTTGGAAGGGATCTCACTTACTCAAGCACTTTTTAGCTTTCCACAAATGCTGCCTCATTGCTTTATCTCTCCCCCTTAACCTTGAGATTTTGTTTTCATGCCATCATTCCTCCTGGACACTGAATGGCAGCTGCATTTCCTGAGCAGAGAAATGTGAGCAGGGGGAAGCCGGGAGCTTGGCGAGGATGAGGAGGAGGCTGAGGACAGCCCTTTCTCACTCTGAACGCTGTCCTGTGTCAGGAGGAGCTCACTGGTGGTTCTGTGCTGTCACTGCACATCAGTGAAGTAATGCTGAAACACCTTCCATGGGTACAGGGATGCAGAGGAAGCTGTGCCTGCAGCTCACTCTTGCCTCCCTTGGGGACCGTGGAGAGAGTTGTCAGGCAGTGGAGGGGGCTGTCCAGGGAGCTGGCAGAGTCCCCATCCCTGGGGAACAAGAACTGGACACAGTGCTCTGGTTTGGGTGACAAGGTGGTGTTTGCTCAAAGGTTTGATCATGGTCATTCTCAACCTTGATGTTCCTGTGAGCAGCAGTCAGCAGTTTGTGACTCCAGGACACAGTGGTTGTGTCTGGGGCTTGCAGTGACCCCTGTGTCTCCGTACAGGTGTCGGCACTACTTCTGTGAGAGCTGTGCCCTGCAGCACTACCGCAAATCCCAGCGCTGCTACGTCTGCGACAAGCAAACCAACGGGGTCTTCAACCCTGCAAAAGGTAACGGGCACCTGGGGACAGGGGCTGTGGGGGAGCACCTGAGCAGCAGAGGCTCCTGCTGCAGCTTCCTGGTGCTGAGCCCTGAGCTGCAGGTCACAGCTCTTGGCTGCCAGAGCTCATTTAGTGTCAGGAAATACTGAATCACAGATGCAACGTGAGCATTGTGCTTGCCCAGGTGGGGCAAGCAGAGCAGAGGCAGCAGCTTGTGTGGTCAGTAATGCACTGAGGGAATGACTGTAACAGCTCCTGCCTGGACTCAGGGGGTGGCTCCAAGCTGAGCCCCTATAGGCAAGGGATTTTTGGTAGCTGCCCTGGTCCTGGGTGGTCACAGCACCTGGACCCCTGGCTCTGGGGCAGCCCCTGCACCTGGAGCCTCATCATGCCTGTTCTGTTTTTCAGAGCTCATGGCAAAGCTGGAAAAACACAAAGGAGAGGAAGAAGAGGAGCAACAGTCAGACCAAGAAGGGGATCCACAGTAGCAGAACACATTTTGTACATAACTGAATAAAGTTTTTGTAATAAAGGAGAAAAAAAAAGCTGCCACCTGGAGCTAGGGGTTCTGTATCCAACCAGCAGCTACTGAGCCGTGTCCATCTGTGCTGGACTGTCTTTGCTGCCCTGTGGGGGCACAAGGCAGGACAGGTAAGACTCAAGGGCTGAGTGAGCCATCTGCCACCCCCAGCACCCCTGAGTGCAGCCAGGGAAGGAGGGTGGATGTCCAGTTACTCTGATTGCTGCTTCTGACCACGGTGCTGCTGCTTTACTCCTAACTGTGCAAGCAGGGAACAAAGTTAATTGAAACCCCTAATTTCTGAGCATGGAGCAAACTGGAGGCATGGGCAGGGATGAGAAATATGAGCTGGCATTAAGTTCATCCTTCACCCTGAAAATGATAATTCAGGATGCAGCACTGCAGTTACTGGGCATTTATTCCCTCCTGTCTTGGTTCCTAGAAGTCAAGACAGGGACAGAATTTCAGTGGCTACACACTTTTTGAACCAGCCCTGTTTGTAAGACTTCCTAACAAGCCAGGAAATCAATATCTTCTTACTAACTGTAAATTAAATCTGGAGCCAAACCTGATCATAGGGAGGAGGTAGAACTGGACCTGGCCTTAACAAACACTCCTGCAATTGGGAGAATTTTACTGAAACTTTCAGAACAGAGCAGGTGCAGGTGTTTGTAGCTATGTTTCTGAAGCATGAAGGCAGCTGCCCTAAACTGGTGAGCTGTACAAAACTAAGGTAAAAGCAAGCATGCACAGCCAGCCTGTCACCCTCTGTGATTCACTCCACCATCCTGCACAAACAGCAAACTTAAAAAACAACTTCAGAAATATTTTATTTGTTTTGGAAAAAAAAAAAAAACAAACTAGAGTAACAAACTTTATCTGGGTTCAAGTACAATTTATACAAGAAGGACCTGTTGCCAGCACCACTACTCCCATCAACTGCACCTATACAAGGATTCTCAGTGCTTCAGTAAAGAGCAGATGACCTTCAGCACCATGGTCCTTGGAAAAAAAAAAGTCAAACTAAAAGCCTTAAATACACCTCCAAACAAACCAAACACCACGGAATGGGGGAGAGCTGCCACAGCAGCAGGGCAGAGTCACACAGCCATGAATCACAGGGAGCCACGTGAGCAGCTTTTACCTGGCAGTGAGGGAAGGCAGAACAGCAATGGGAATGGAAAGGTTAAAGTTCAGTTCTGTACAGGAGTTGTGAGCAAGAGGATCAGCATGAAAAGCAATTTACTTTTCCTCTGTGCCAGGGTAAGTCACTGAGAACAGGCAGGTAAGAGTGTTTCATGCTGTGAAACCAGCCCAGCTAACATGAAGTTCAGCTGGAAGGGGATAAAAAAGCTGGTACATTGCCCAGGCATCCACACTGCTCTGGTGACCCAGGAAGCTGGAAAGCCCTGTCTGACCTGGAGTTCAGAGTGCTCAGAAGTTTTCAAAAGCCCTCTCCAGACTGGAAGAATCCAGTGCTGCAGAGGAATGCTCAGTGCAGCAAGAGTGCCTGGAATGGCATCAGCTTGTCTTTGATCTCTCTTTTTCATCACAAAGCAGTAATTAATAGAATCCCGTTTTTCCCCCCCTTAAAACTTGCCCTGTAACAACACTGTTACAGGAACTTGACTAGTTCTAAGAGAATGCCCAAAACTAAAAGCTGCCCACCTCCCCTCAACTCTAAGGCACCCTTAAAAGAGAAAGAACCAAAGAGGGCAGGGACATGCAGCCTCAGCTGTGAGGAAGCCAGTGATTTTTAGAAACACATAAATAGAGACCATAACTACACAGACTCACTCAACACCCTCAAGTGCTCTACCAGAGCTCAGCTGGAAGAATGGGGGCTCTGGGCACTGCACCTTCTGGAATACTCCACAGCTCCTTGGGTTGATCCTTTTCCAGCTCAGGTCTGTCCATTTGTATCCAGGCCACTTCTTAAGTAAACAGGCAGTTGAAGTTCCTTCCCAAGGACCTGTAAACTCTTCTGTGTGTAACACTCATCAGCTTTTATGAACAGGACCAATAAATTACAATGTCCAGAAAGCTCCTCCTCAGTGTAGTCCCTATTTTTCTAGAATTCCCAGTCATCCACATCCAGCTGCTCCAGATTTGATACCAACCCGAAAATGCCACTGGGATCCTGAGGCAGTGTCCCTTCCAAATTGGTGATGGGGGTGACAGGGCGCAGAAGTTCAGGGAGTGCTTCTGAAGCACGGCGCTTGATCTGCACAGGAAGGACAGAGTGAGCACACAGGGCTGCTCAGGTGCTGCTCCACACCCAGCACTGCAGGCACAACAGGCAGGAAATGCACGGGGCACCCTTTGGACTCCTTAAGGAGCAGGTTAGAAGTGCCTCGCCCCAGAGCTCAGCAGCCTGCAGGGGAAGAGCTGTTGTGGCTCCCAGAACAGGCAGATTTAGAACCTCTCTTAGATAAGAGATGCTTCAAGAACAGCTTAGGCACCTCCCCAGATGTGGCAATCACCACACTGCTCTACAAACAGTCAAAAAACTGACTTCATCTTCCCGAACACAGAAAATTCAGCAACTCAACATCCCCACCCTCACAGCAAGACAAAGCAAAGCACTGTGCTTTGTGAAAAACAAAGCATTTACCTGTAGCTAAATTAGTTCCTTACCTGCTTAAAAAAGGGGTGACTGAGCAGAGTGCCTGCGCTCGGCCTGTGGAAGGGAGGTAGAATGAGGGAAGCACACAAGAACATGAGTCAGTGCTTGAAGTCAGGTAGTGGGAATAAGAAAAGACCAGGGTCCTTCCTGCCTCTCCCATTTCTCAGCTGTTTGGTATCTCCCTATTTTCAGTAGTAGCACTGCTTATTAAGCATTTACAATCCACGTAATGTTTTATGCAAGGAGTTCAACCTCTTCTTCTAACCTTTAAGTTACATACTTGCACCCCCTACATCTGGCCAAGGACAGTACCTGAGCAGTGGGCCACCCCTGAAAAGTCTGTCATGGCTACAGATTCTCCTCACTACAAAGAAAAATGCATCCTTGCTCTCTGCTGGCTGAAGAGCAGCCATTTGCAGTGATGGGAACTGGATAGACACGGTCCCAGAGGGGCCAGAAACACAAGTTGTTTATTTTCCTGGTGTGCAGCACCACTCATCCTCCAAGGAAGACTGCAAAGGAATTCCTCAGGTTCTCATATAAGAAGAGTTATACAACAAGCAGTTGTATAACTCTTCCTATATAACTGTTAACAACAGTTAACACTGCTTGTTCTGCTCTCAACAGATGGGGGCACACCCTCACTCCACTACACTTTCGGAAAGAAAACCCTAAACACTATCTGCTAACTCCCACAGTTTAACCAGCCCCGGAACAGCACAGGTGGGGAGAGCAGCTTCACCTGAAGTCGGGGTTCCTCTGCAGGCACTGCTCCACGAAGTTGTGGAAGTAGGTGGAGAAGGTGCGCAGGTAGGGGTGCAGGGCGGGCTCCCCGTTGGCCGCGCGCGCGCTGCCCGCCGCCGTGCTCTCCCCCACGCCGTAGCTGGCGCTGCAGCGCGACGTCCTCATGGTCAGCTCGTCAGCAGGAATCGTGGTGGTGTCCAGCAGGCAGGGAACGGTTCCATTCAGCTTTTCCAAGAGCATCTGGAAGAGGAGGGGCACACAGGAAACAGCACACAGTTAAGGTTTCCCATGGTGCACCTTCTGTGCTCACAGCTGGAAAGCAGTTCCAGGTGCCAGGATGAAGGACGAGAAAGGAGCCTGCAAACCTTACCTGAGTAGAAGGCATGTCTTTAAACGGGACGTGTCCATTTGCCAGCTCACAGGCTGTTATCCCCACGCTGTAAATGTCAGATTTTGCATCGTAACCCTGCAGATTCTACATGAAAAGGAAAAGAAAAATTAGCTTCAGGGATCTGGATGTGATTGAATGGGCAACACCCAGGATTTTGACCGCAAGTCAACAAACCCAGATGATTAGAGCAGGAACAGCACAAGCCACAAGATACATTGGTTTATTGTGGTGAGGGTTTTTTGGTTTATTAAAACACACAGTTAAGGGCAACATTTATGTAACTGAAATCAGCCAGCCTGTAGGGATGGTATTTGCCCTAGCTAACTTGCATCTGATGTTAACAATTTGTTAATGAGATAACCTGTAAAGCTGTCTACAATTAAGCTGTTGAGTCAACTAGATCAAATTCTACCTAGTTGCCCTGCCTTCACCCCAAATCTGTTTCCTTTAGCCTCTCCCCTTCTTTTTCCTTGCATTCATGTACCATTCCCCCTTGCTAGGGGTCACTGGTTTTAAGATAAAAAGAAGAGAAAAAAGGACTAGAGCTCATCACAAGAAAGCAACTCTGCAGGTTCTCTCATGTCTCCCACCCTACACCTCTCTGACTTGCCCTAAGAGCTCACAAAATTATACAGATACAACACATGACTAAACACAAGCAGTTTCTTCTACACACACCTGCTGCAACACCTCAGGACTGAGCCAAGGCAGCACTTTGATGCTGTATTTGGGGAAGTCGTGAACAACTTTGAGTCGCTGCCCGTGGTTGATCATACTCAGGTTACTCCGCAGGCCAGACAGGTACACCTTCCCATCCACAGAGATCAGGATATGGCTGGCTTTAACACTCCTGGGGAAAAAAGGAACAAAACAGCTCAACACCTGATCAGCTTCCTACCAGGAGGCTGAGACTCCGAACAACCGTCTTTGGATGCTGGGCAAAATCAATTAACAGGATTCTATTCATCACCTTTGCAAGTTCACAAAGAATGTTTCTGTGGCGAGGAGAAATGCAGGAGTAAATGCTATGGATTGTGATTTTAGATACACAGTGGTCTTTGGGATAAATTTGCTCCACAACAAACACTTTTGTGCAGCTCAGTAAGATCAGTGGTGTCCCTTCCCATGAGTATCAAACTGATTTGCTCTAAGAGTAAAGTAATAAAAAACTTAATGTTGTTCTGTGTCTCCTGATTGATCCTCTGCTCTACTCTGAGTATTATTTCCAAGAACTTCCAGCAGAAGGAAAATGACCAATGTATTTTTCAATACCTATGCACATAGCCCATATGGTGGATGTAGTCAAGTGCTTTCAAGACACCTTGGAGAATGTAGGCAATGGCCAGTTCAGTCATCCCATCTGTAAAATGGGTACAGATTAAATCTTTTGCAGAACCTAGAAAGAAATGAAACACCACCTGTCAGAACAAAAGCCCCAAGGACACTTCAGCTCTTCAATTTCATTTTCACAGAACATGAGGGTCAGAAAAAGGCACCCCTCTCCACTCACCATAGGCCATGAAAGAAGTCACTACCCACAGCTCATTGTCAGCTATGAAAGTTGCTTTGTATGGCACGATGTTAGGGTGGTTGAAGAGCTTGGAAACATGAAGTTCTCCCTAAAATAAAAGATATTTTGATTAAATTTAATAAATGCAGAAACATGACTGCAGTGTTGATAGGCATTGCTCTCGCTGTCTGTCCTCTTCTAAGCTTGCATGATGAGTGGTAGTACCTGCAAGAACGTGACCATTTCATTTGTGCAGGCCTCCAAGTTCACTCTTCTGACTGTGACATACTCTCCTGTGGGTTTATACCTGGCCAGGTTCACAACCATCAAGTCTTCAAAGCCTCTGCCTGAAAGGGAAAGCATGAAAGCTTCAGTAATGCTTTTGGAAGCACAGAGAGAACTCCTCCAGCCCCTGACCCTTCAATAATCTTAACCCTCACTCACTGAAACTACTTTTGACCTTGTAAAAGAGAGTAATTGTTCCATGAGATATTACCTTCCTTGGCATGTATCCCACTGAGAGGAATCCTCCTAACCAGTAGAATTATCCTGTCCTTCAAACTCAGGACTGAGGCAAGAACAGTGATTAGGAGTTCTGCTGCTGCTTCTGCTGACTGTACTGCACCCCCAGCACCACTGACCCACACATGTCCCTCTCACCTTTAGGACCAGCATCTCATTTTTTATTCAAATTATTTTAAAATCAAAGACACAGACTTCCAATATCAAAAATAAGCAATCAGTCAAGAAAAGGACAAATGTGCAGGAATTATTTTCTTTACAAAGCAGACTCTGATCCCCCAGCCCTTGAGAATTACCTATGATAGTGAGCAACTCATAGCAGCTGCTGTCTGGCAGGAAGTTGCTCATGGTGTCCCTTTTAGGGGAAGAAGCTATCGACTCGGAGCTCGCCTCATTGGTCTGAGGAAAAAAATGAAGTCAGGTCAAAGGAAATACATATCACCTGCTGGAAAACTCATCTGCCCCTCATTAACATACACTTCAAAATAATAGGAATACAGAAGAGGATTTAGTTGCTGTCGAAATAATTTTAAATAGTCATTTATCAATTGAAACTCAGGAGATGCCTTATTTCAGAAGATCCAGACATCTGTGTTACAAAACACATAACAAGTAGATTTTTATCACTGTGAGAATTTATTCAGGAATATTTTGATAAAGCCAATTATTATTCCCCAGGACAGCCTAAACTCTGCTTGACAGTAACTGCCTTTCTCTCCTAATGACAACCTTGTGTGCCACCACCCTGTTGCCTGAGCCAGAGCCAAAGGGAAGCTGTTCTTAGCCCTTCTCTGCACCTGTAACAGTTCCTGGTGGATGCTGTGGCTCCTGGTTTTCACCTGCTCACCTGGGATAAGCCCAGCACAGCTGAAGCTGCTAAGCTGAATGGTACGAGTGATGAAGAAAATCAGACACACATGAAAAGAGAAGCTCCAAATGAAAGTAAAAACTGCAAAGCAGAAGTGCTTCTGAATAAAAAAAAAGGGAAAAAAGCACCCCCAGACCACAGAGGGAAGCAGCATTCCCAAGCCTGTCAGAATTCCCTCACTCCATCTGACATAAAGCTTTCTGCCTCATTTACATACACTGAAATCTTCCCCTGCAGGATTTTGCAGATGATAAACTTCAATGTTCTTGCAAGTTCTTTTATACTTTCCAACTCCTTCAAATGTCCAAAGTCACAAGGAGAGCGATCTAAGGGATTAAAATTTATGTGGTATCTAAAACCAACTTTAGTTATCTCCAGTTTCCAGCACATTAACTCCTCCTGGCATTTAGAACAGCAGCGCAATTTTTCCACCTCGTTCTTCATCAACTGCAAATGCCCTTTATCAGACCTTTCTCATGGTACATGAAGCAGAAAAAGTTTGTGCCTTTTCCTACCCTGACAGCAGACTCTGTTCTTTATTGCCATCACTGAAAGATGGAAAAACACAGTGACAGCTGAAAAAACAAGGAACTTGCTGTTCTACCCTTAGCCCAGGGTAAAGGCAGTGCAAAGAGCACAGACAGGAGCTTGCTGTAAATTACCTCTGGGTGCTAAGTGTACTTTGGGAGTAAATTAGAGCCACAATTCCCAAGTTCCACCTTTTCAACTGGCTTTGAAGAGCACGCTACCTACCTTTAAAATAGGTTCATTTTCCATTAAGGGAAAGGCAAAAATTAAGATTTGTGGTGCTCTGGTATAATTTCAGCACAAACAACTCAGCCCCATCTCAGCTAAAGCCCCTGGGAGCAGCATTCCCAGATCCCTTCCTTTAGTGAACACTACTACAGTGCTGTTTCTTGGCTCAGAACAGGCAGCAACTTTCCACTCAGGATTTCAAACTTCCTGTCCATTCTGATCTCAGCTTTATCATTCATGACTTCTTTCAGCAATTTCACACAGTCCTGTCAACAGCAAGATTGCCAGGAGAGACACACAGGCAGATAGAAACCTCTGAAGCACAAAGGCACCACCAAGGAGATGGAAGCAGGGGCTGGGAAGCAGTCATGGAGCAGTGACAGCTGGTGAGACACTGAGCAACATGTAAGTGGTTTGCTTTATTAAAGTCCACTCCAGGGAGAGCATAAGCCAACAAAACAGATGCAAAGAATTAAATAAATTTAATCTTATTAATGGTGGAGGCTGTGCAGTAATGGAAAAAATACTGTGAATTCCCTATTGAAAAAGTCTTCCACTTTGAGGTCTTCACTCACCTCTCCTCATGTTAGCAGTGACCAATAACAGAGTTAATGCAAAAGGAGCTCAACCAGAGATTTATCAACATCATACAACAGTTTAAAAAAAAGAAAGTTCAACTGAAATGTCATTTATGAGGTACTGCAAAAAAAGCTCCTCAGTGGTTTCACACAGGACAATTTTTGGTGTATGGTCAAAAGCAGCTTCAAAATGAAGTCCCATGTGACCAGTTTTATGGCATGACATTCATTTAGAGCTGGCTTTTGGCTTGGGAGTCCAGTTTAATTTGAGATAGATTTAAAGGAAATTAATCTTTGAAAGGCAACTACTGGTATAAATGCCATAACACAATCACTTCTGTGATGTTTGCAAGGATCTGCATTTGCCAGATGACATTCATCTGAGTTAGGAAGAAGGAATATCAGTTTTGTTCTGCTGTCTTCCCCTCCATCTCCTCACTCCCTCCCTGACTTCAGCAAAAGCAACAAAAATTCTCCTCCCACCCCCCTCCCTAAACTGTGTGCCTTTCTCTACAGCCCTGGTGGAAAAAAAAAACCAAACTTTTATTTAGACATAAAAGATCAAAATGAGAATCAGGATGTATCTAAATCCCAAGAAAACCCTTGGAAATAACCAAAACAGATGCTAATCTCAATTTGCTTCCAGCCAAGCATGTCTAACACTCAGCAGTTTTAAAAAAGGTGTGAATTTACTCAATGTTATATAAAACATTCCATATACATCTCCTATTTTGAGCTTTGTTTGTGCCAGTAAATTACAGACACTGGCACAAAAATCAATTATAAGCAGCTTGAACTGACACAGTTATGATCAAATCACATTTAATTTGTGTTTGTAATTAGCTTAAACTACAGCAACAGCTGCACACCTGTGGTGTGGGGAGGTGGGGAATCATTTAGATTAAGATACTCTATTGTTAATTGTGATATTTTATGTGTTGCATGCTCATTGTGAACCAGACAGTGAGCAGTCAGGGCCTGCAGAACAAACACTTTTCAGGAGTTCCATAAAACTAAACTCTTCCTTCCTTCTCTGAAGGATCAGAACAAAATCACCTCAAAAAGAGACCCTTGAGGGGCTGGGGGGAGGAGAATGACAAACAAATAGAAATCCAAGAGATTAAGTTTAAATTTTTGAGGTATCACACATAGTTTGAAAGCCACACACCAAAATCTCCACTCCAGGGTGAAACCTGTTTCCACACTTGTAGAGCTAAATATAGAGATGAGATATAGAACTAAGATAAAAAGAAAAATCAAACTTCCACAAGGAATAATCTCCATGCAATGAACCACAGCACCACAGCCTGCACAAGTCACTTACTTTTCTCCGAGAGTCACCCGGAGGCTGCTCTGGAGTAAAGAAATTCATTGTTCAACAGATACCCATTAAAATATAGTTGGAAAACTAAGTCAATAACCCTGGATGAGCCTTTTCAGTATCAAACATACATAATTTTTTTGTTTGATTGAAAGACATTTAATTTGCACACAAAATTGCAGCACATGTACAGGATCAGAGATTCACAAAGTGCTACTGCTTGTATATTTGACATAAATGTAAGGTGACAATTTTTTTTTTACTGAACTCTAAGTATTAACCTTCTGTCATGTCTCTAATTGCAGGAGGGTTGGACTTGGTGATCTTTAAAGGTCCCTTACAACTGAACAATTCTATGATTGTAAACACATTCAAAGATGACTCTTACATACAGAAGAAACTATCTAATATTATTTAAAGCAATAAAAATTCCTTTACTCCACCTGGAAGCTCAAAATCTGGACATATTTCCTATGCTCTGTTTGTTTTCCATGCCATTGAGCAGGAATTCTGCATCCTAGTGGGCAATTCTATTTGTTATGCAGAAGCAGAGCACAAACCTGTCAGCTCCTCCTCCTGGGGAGCCATCAGCAGTTTCAAAATCCATTTTCACTCAGAAAATGATAATTAACCTTCCCAAACCCCAAATCCATCTTTTGCATATGAAAAAAATGTGGTTATGCTAAGCAATACAAAACTATCTAAGAACTGTTATGATTTCCAAATAACTTGCTACATCTTGGACACTTCCATGTTAAATTACTGGGCTTAGCTTGAAGATGTGGATTTACAATGAGATTTAATAATATTTTAGTGATAAAATACACCTTTACTACCAAATTACCAAGTTTTACAGCTAAAATAAAACATTTCTAGCAATGCCATTTAACAAGAGGAAAACTTACCTCCAAACAGCTCGAACTCTCTTAATCCCTCAACAATGAACTTCTCAGACACCCACCGCTGAAAGAAATAAAAATTCTCCACATAATCAGTTATTCCATAGAGAAAAGTTTATCTTCCCCTTCCCCACAAGAAAAAAAACCCCAAATTTAAGTGATTCTGCTGTGGTCTGAAATTGATTTGCTGTATCACCAGTGACATCCTTATTTTGGGCAAGATATTCCCTTTTTGGGCCAATGACATGCACCCAGCAACCACACAGGTGCTGCTGTTATTCCAAATCAACATGCACTTGCAAGAAAGTTAATATAATTTAATTAATTCCAACAAGTTTTCATACATGCACATACAGCAAAAATCATCAGTATGCAACAACCCCCTCACACAGCCAAATAAAAGTTGGCTTTTTAGGTGTAAGAGGTTTAAAAAAAATGCTTTCACTATTTGGAAAGAGGTGGTATCTCTGAGAATTCAAATGTTTTGGTTATATCATCAATCACAAACAATCCCATGGCAGAACTTGCTACTTAGCAAAACAGTTTAATAGTTTAACAAACAGCTGATGTTCAGTGCTCGAGAGGCCGGTCCTAGAAAGCACCAAGGAGTCTTTAGGTGATGAGGACTCAAAACTTGTATGTAAAAATACCATTTGAATGCACTAGAAGTGGTTCTGCTGCTGGAAACTTTTTCATTTTCTGCTGAAAAGCAGAATCAAACAAAGCTGTTGTGTTTAGTTTGGAAGCAAAGTGAAGGAAAAAGAACCCCATAAACTGTGACACAGGTGAGGAGGCTATTTCTTTAAGAACAACTGAAAATAAACAGCTTTATGGCCCTTTTTCTTCACTGCAAAACCCATTAGAGCCCCTCTGCACCACACCCCAAGGAGATACAGGGGTGTGGGGCAGCAATAAGGGCTTTAGTGCAGGGATTTTAACCTGCACTGGTTGCACACCCACTCCTGTCCTGTCACCAACCCTTGAATCAGTTTTCCTGTGCCCTTCTGGTGCTCTCCAGGCCCGGCCGCTCTGCACAAACGCAAGACTCGTTCTACCGAGACGCGAGGGAAGCTGGAAGGTCTTCAACACTCACCCTAATGCGCTCGGGTTTACTTACAAGGAAAGACATGGATCCGCCGCCGTGGGACACGCGCAGCAGAACGGGCGGCACACCTGCGGGCACAGCGCCGCGTCACCCCCGGCCAGCCCCGGGGGAGCGCTAAGCACCACCCGGTACCCGCACAAAGCGCCGACACCCCGAACTCCCCCGCAGGACAGCGGTAACTCCGGGAAGAACTGCACGGAGCCCCCCAGAGCGGCGATACCGCCGGGGTCCCTCACACGTGCGGGGCTCTCCCGCTCCATCCCCGGGCCCGGCTCCCTCACCCGTGCGGGGCCCTCCCGCACAGCCCCGCTCCGTCCCTGGGCCCGGGGCCCTCCCGCACAGCCCCGCTCCTTCCCCAGGCCCGGCTCCCTCACCCGTGCGGATTCCTCCCTTACGGCCCCGGGCCCCTCACCCGTGCGGAGCCCTCCCTTTCGGTCCCGCTCCCCCCGTCCCCTCACGGACCCCTCAGGCTGCGGCCGCCGCTCACCGGCCAGAGACGCTGCGCGTGACGTCACCGCGCCGCCGCGCGGGCGTGACGTCACGGGCGGAGCTCCCGCGAGCGGCGGGGAAGGAGGCGGCGCCATGTTGGCTCCCTCAGCGGGCAGCGCCAGGGTCTGAGCGCTGGCCACATCCAGCCGCGCAGCACTGTGGGCTGCGAAGGAAACCCGCTGCAAAAGGGGCTGGGGGTGCTGGCTGACAGGCAGCTAGGTGGGCAGCAAGGCCAATGGCACCTGGCTTGTCAAAATGTGTGGTCAGAAGGGCTTGACCCCCCTATGCCAGGCACTGATGAGGCCTCCCCTCAAGTGCTGCGTCCCCTCACTTTAAAAGGATACTGAGGGAGCGGGGAAGGGGCTCAGCCTGGAGAAAAGGAGGCTCAGGGGGCCCTTGTGGCTCTGCACAGCTCCTGACAGGAGGGGACAGCCGGGCTGTGCTCCAGGGAACAGGGACAGGAGCAGAGGGAACGGCCTCAGCTGGGCCAGGGCAGCTCAGGATGGACATCAGGAGGAACTGCTTCACAGAAGGGGTTCTTAATCTTCTGTTTTTAAAGAACAAATGACAAAAAGCATTCAAGAACATTGCAATTTTTTTTTAACAGACAAGCACTGGAACGAGCTGCTGGAGTCCCCACCCCTGGAGGTGTCCAAGGAACAACTGGATGTGACACTCGGTGCCCTGGGGCTGGGTGACAAGGGGGGATTGCTCACAGCTTGCACCTTCTGGGAGGTGTTCTCCAGAGCCTGCTGAATGAAAGGAACACCGAGACAAGCCAAGTAAAGCAGGAGTGTTTCAATTATATTTTACTCTTCATTAGATTGTTCATTTCAATGTTTGTATTACAAAATTAGCTGCCATGGCCCACAACTGGATGGGACTTCAGGAAAGCTGTCTGCTTACTCAAAAGAGCACAAACTAGTATTTCCTTTCAAAGAACTCTGTGAAACAATAACATATTAATCTTTAAAGCTAAATAGTGCTAAAATTTCACATAATCTACATTAGTTTTGGTTTTAAATAATTTTACCAACCATTATAAAATTAATGTATTTGCATGTATCAGGTTACAGACATTTGCATTTCAATCAGGGTGAAGTATCCCATGCTGGAACAAGGAGTTTAAGCAATTGCTGTTTCAACAGCAGCTAATTCTTATTGCCTCAGAACCAAGTTTCCATGAAGTATTGAACAAGAAAATGCAGGACAATTGTTTCCCCACAAAACTGTTAAAAGTCTATTACAAGCAACAATAAAATGCCTTCTGGACAGGAAGCATTTATAAAATGCAGAGCTCTCCCAGCGAAGTGCTTGCACAGGGCATTCACTTCATTCTTCCCACTTAGATTCAAAACCCTGAAGAGATCACTGAAGAGGATGAACATCCTCTGAAACGTTTTCACTGCCCTGGGGAGATCAGGAACTGCAGGTACTCCACTAGATCTGGCTCCTGGCTGAAGTGAACTGGGCAGCAGCTGCTGAGATCAGGAGAGAAGGGGTTGAGGCAAACTTGAACTGTTAAAAGTACTGAAGGAAAGCTGGCTGAACTCACTCCTGAAGGAACACTGTGCTGACATCACAGATTCCACACTGTGTTAAGTTTGCAGCACCCAAACACACAAGTAGGAAGTGTCCATGTATTCCATTCCCTTGGTTCTAACCATCTCTGTGTTTTACACATAAACCAATCATGCCCACAGGTGACCTAATACTGCTTCAGGCCTTTGTTTGTAAAAAAAAATGAAGATAAAAAAATCTTCTACTTCTATTAGAACTTATATTTTACTGGGCTTAAATCCCTGAAGAATCCATACTGTGTATGGAAGGCTCTAAGTGTTGTGCCTTGATGCAAATAAATGCACACAGTAAATGTTTATTGTGCAGTTTGCCTCCCCCTAAGTTTTTCCCCTTTCCCTCACAATAACTAAAACCAAAGTTTAAAACCAAAGCATGAATATGTTACCAGCACGCATGGACATGTTTACAATCTTCTGTTTTTAAAGAACAAATGACAAAAAGCATTCAAGAATATTGCAAAATTTTTTTTAACAGACAAGTAGCAAAACTTTGTACCACCTGGAACAGAACTGCCGAGACAAAGCTCTCCACACATTTTGCTGTAATACTTAAATAAGTAACACCAATGCAAGACCTTTTCTCTTAATGGTTACTAGTGTTCAAGGAGTCAGAGGGTTATGGAGTTACGTAGGTCTTTGTACCCTGTGAGTTACAGCTCCACAGGTGGCACCGAGACACTTCTCACAGCACAGTCACATGGCTTTCACTTTGATTTGCTTCATCTTCATCTGCTTCTTCTCAAGCTTCTTCTGCTCACGCCGCAGAGCAGCTTCCTGTAGGCAAGGACAGGGATGTGAATCAACACAGGCAATCTCTTCAAGGAACAAGCAGATCCTTTCAGAACCAAACAAAACCCTCCAGCACCGGGTTCACAGCTCACCAGGACCCTTCACGTGCTTCAGAAAGGAGCAGCAAATAGAAATCAAAGCTGCCACTGCTACAATGCTCCAGGCAGCCCTGGAGATCTCCTAGGAGGGATGTGCCAGCAGCCTGTAGCAGCATGGAGCTCCCCTCACCTCCAGCCGCCGCTGCTTCTCGGGATCCTCCTCGTTCATGATTCGCTCCTTCTCCGCGCGCTTCTTCTCCTCCCGGCGGGACTGGGCAGCCTCCTGCCTCTGCACGTGGGTCAGCTTGAGGAAGTTCTCTTCCACCCGAGCCCTGTTCTTGTCAGCTTTCTGTTTACCCTTTGCAGAGAGAAAAGCAAAGGCAGTTTGTACTGATTTCCCCACAAGCAGCATGCAGGGTCTCTGCCAGTCATAGAGGAACAGAAGGATCCAGTGGATCCATAAGGAGCCAGTGGGAATGGTTCCAGTTCCACACAGAAGGATCCAGTGGGAATGGTTCCAGTTCCACACAGGAGGATCCAGTGGATCCCTAAGGAGCCAGTGGGAATGGTTCCAGTTCCACACAGAAGGATCCAGTGGATCCATAAGGAGCCAGTGGGAATGGTTCCAGTTCCACACAGAAGGATCCAGTGGATCCCTAAGGAGCCAGTGGGAATGGTTCCAGTTCCACACAGAGGGATCCAGTGGATCCCTAAGGAGCCAGTGGGAATGGTTCCAGCTCCACACAGGAGGATCCAGTGGATCCATAAGGAGCCAGTGGGAATGGTTCCAGCTCCACACAGAAGGATCCAGTGGATCCCTAAGGAGCCAGTGGGAATGGTTCCAGCTCCACACAGAAGGATCCAGTGGATCCCTAAGGAGCCAGTGGGAATGGTTCCAGCTCCACACAGAAGGATCCAGTGGATCCCTAAGGAGCCAGTGGGAATGGTTCCAGCTCCACACAGAAGGATCCAGTGGATCCATAAGGAGCCAGTGGGAATGGTTCCAGTTCCACACAGAAGGATCCAGTGGATCCCTAAGGAGCCAGTGGGAATGGTTCCAGTTCCACACAGAAGGATCCAGTGGATCCCTAAGGAGCCAGTGGGAATGGTTCCAGTTCCACACAGAAGGATCCAGTGGATCCATAAGGAGCCAGTGGGAATGGTTCCAGCTCCACACAGAGGGATCCAGTGGATCCCTAAGGAGCCAGTGGGAATGGTTCCAGCTCCACACAGAAGGATCCAGTGGATCCCTAAGGAGCCAGTGGGAATGGTTCCAGTTCCACACAGAAGGATCCAGTGGATCCCTAAGGAGCCAGTGGGAATGGTTCCAGCTCCACACAGGAGGATCCAGTGGATCCCTAAGGAGCCAGTGGGAATGGTTCCAGTTCCACACAGAAGGATCCAGTGGATCCCTAAGGAGCCAGTGGGAATGGTTCCAGCTCCACACAATGTCACAAGACAGAAAACCAGGCACTACTTACTTCTCTGTTCAGCCTGAACTTCTTTGCTTTGTCGATGGAGTAGATAACCATGCTCATCAGAGGCAGCAAAGACTCCATGTCCTTTGGGGAAGTGTTGCCTGAACCAGGCACTGAAACAAAGAGTTCCTTGTTCATTCACACAGACTGGCAGAACTCATCTGCTTGCTGTGAGGCTCTTCCCTTATGGTCACACTGTTCATGAAATAAAGATGCTCTTATTCTGCTCTTTAGGAAGCTTCATTTAGAGCTATAGGCTTCCATTTTGATTCTTTTCTAGAGTTCTCCCAACAGATCACTTTTATTTCAAACCAGGGTAAACCAACTGAGCCTGTGCAAGTTCAAACTGCAAGGCTTGTGGTTTAAAAGCAAACCACCCTGAGAGGAAGTGTGAGCTGAGGTCAGTAACAGCAAGACTGAGTATCCCATTATTGTGACAACATGCTACTCAGTCCCCAGTGTATTGCTGCCTTCTGTCTGTCAATCAATGGTCCTGCTAAATGCACTGAAATCACTCATCACACATTATCTTCCACAGATCATGAGCATGTGACTTACCCAAATAAAGCCACACACTCCCCCAGACACACACAGACAACAGAGCCCTTACCATTAAATGTAAACAAAAGTGTCTTTTTAGTTTCGGGCAGTTTTGTAAGCTGGCCCTCCCTGGAGGAAAGAAACAAGTGTTTGGAAAAAGTGAAGAAAAATACAAAGTAACTAACACTGGTCCAAAAAACCATCAAGAACCAAAAGACACTTGGAAAGTACTTGAAAAAAATAAACATTAAAAGCCTGGCTATAACCCAAAGTTAAGTTTCAAACCAATCAGATTCCCCAAGTGTTTTACCCAAAAGCCTGCAGAGAAAAGGCATGAGTGTGAAAACATACAGCACCAGCCCCTCTAAATGTGAAGAGGCCATGAGAGCACTAAGAAGGCCTGTATGTTTTGAATTACATTCAGCTTCACACACCCCCTTGTTGTTTATACCACTAAAGATCTCTAAATATTTTAGGAGAAAATATTTTCTCAAGAGTTTAAGTATTCACTGCCTAAAATCCCACAGTATTTTAATGTGAAAATCTCAGGCTTACATTTCACATATCCTCAACATTTTTAGTACAAGGTATACACATAAGCTGTCTTATAATTAAATCAAACTATGTCCCTTTTTGTTCATTTATTTATATGCCTGTGAGCACAATACACAGGCATGTGCAAAAACCTACGTGGTAATTCAGACAAGACACATCACCCACCACTTGGCAATTCTGAAGCAGCCCCTGAAAGCTCCTCTGGCCTAGGAGGCTGAGGGAAGCAGCAGAGCTGCTGGCTGTGCACTGCTGAGGCACAGCTGAGCACCAGCCCCAGGAGAGCTCAGCCTTTGTACCTACTCTTGCATAAGTTTTGGACCGGAGAACTGGTCCGAGAATTGGACAGAGTCGATCTTGTCAGCGTAGTGTGTGAGGAAATGGATCATCTGAAACAGAAATGGGAGTTAGTTTTTCCCAACACCAATCCAGCTGCAGCCTATCCACTCCATAGGGGCTTGCCAGGTTCCCTGCCCATGGCAGGGGGCTAGGACTGGATGATTTTTAAGATCCCTTCCAAACAAAACCATTCTATATATCAGTCAGGAAATTGCTGTGCTGAGCTTGCCACAGTGAACTGACAAAGACATGAACTTTCCCCCTTAATTTTTCCTTTTAACTTTTTAGTACACGCAAGCTGTAAATGCCAGGATTACCAAGGAGTATTTGTATTCATTCACTCAAGTTTACCTTAGCGTCCATCATTCCCTCTGTGACCTCTCCCATCTCTGACAAGATAGCCAGTGAATCTGGAAGCCCATATTTTGCACCAGACTTAGGTTTGTCACTGCAGAACTCACTCTGTTTCAAAGAGAACAATGCAAAAGAAAAAGAAACACAAGCCTGTAAGTATCTTATCAGACTGAACTGTTCTGCAATAGAGGGACCTCTAAAAGTACCTGAAAAGAAACAATAAAAAATACACCCATTCACTCATCCTGGCTGGGGACATTTCAAACAAAGTAAAGCACACAGCATCAACAGTCTTTAAGCTAGTATTTTCCTTCAGAAGTCAGCATTTTAAGGAAGAAGATAAAACAATTCTAATACATACATACTGGAGTGTTCAAAGTGGATTAAGGCATTTTGCTTACATTGTTTGATAACAGAACAAAAACTGGCATCCTACCAACCACACATCATGCTATTACTTGAGAGAAAAGATTTTTTTAACATTACTTGTTATCACTGGATTCTGGGCAAGCTCTGCAATTCTTTTCATGGCTTAAACATATGGAAAGTTTTCATTTCAGATCATGTAAAAACAGATAATTTAAACCTAAATTTTCCACATCATATATCACTAAATAAGTTTACTTTTCAATCCTTGAAGATGTCTTTTGTGCAAAGGAAATGAGGTGAAGTGACAACTCATGTTTGGTGACAAAAATCTGCAGCCTCTCTTAAACCAACTAACCCCAAAAGAAAGGTGTAAGCTGCTTTCCCTGCAGGCCTGATGGGGGGAGCACTTCTGATGGTTGATTCCATTAGACTTTTATCTGTAAATGGAAATATCTTTTCCACACAAATTCCAACAGGTCAGTCACAGGTTTTCAGCTGTTCCCAAGAAAACAATGAATATGCAGATTAGATTCTGATATGCTATTATTTATCAATGTGCATGTACATACCAGGTCCTGCATCTCTTTCTGAAGTCTCACCAATGCTTTTCTGGTTCCAACAGCAAACACATACGTGTCCATATCTTCATCATTCATTGTCACTTTTATTTGCTGTGAAACAGAATGTTATTAGCCCTGGTCAGATTTCAATGTTTGTCTGATACCTTGATTCCTAAGATCAAGGAAGCAAAGACAGAACTAAGAAAAAGGTGGTTGATTTAAAGCTTTTCAGTATGTCTTAAAGTAAGGAAGCTTTTTAAGGAGACTGAGCACACTATTCAGTATTGTGTTGTAATAACAGTGACTAGAACAGCAAAGTTGTAAAAATAAATTGCAATTAAATATTTTGATGTGAGTAAATACAATTACAGATGCATGGGAAGAGTATTGAAAGTGCACACAGTCCCTGTTCTTCCAAACGTAACCTCTCTTGGCACCTATGCTCTCTAAGAGCAAGTTGGAAGGCAAAGGGTAACATTAAGAATATAATATCCAGACCAACATATGGGTTTAGGCAGTCCTATTCAGTCAGACTGAACAGACAGATGAACAATCACTAAGTATTTCAGACTGTAAAACCACTTTTTATCAACATGACATCTTGAATCATGACAGACTCACAAAACCACTTGAATGATAAAATCCACAGATAAAGCAACTTCCAGTCATCAGCAGTTTGAATTTCACAGGCAGGAAAGAAATACAAACAATTCTTTGAGGTTGTTTCAATAGTTACTGAACTGGAAGATATGGAACACTACAGAAATCACCTGGAACAATCAAAAGCAGCAGAGCAGAACTGAAGGAATGCAACAGTTTGTCAGAGTTAATCCAAAGGGCTGAGTACCCACCACTTGGTCTGATGCTGGCCTCATCATGCGTGCCAGGACATTCAGCAGGTCCTGTCTCTTGAGAAACTGAAAACACAAGGTGGTAAACACAGAAAACAGCTGAGCAGACAACAGTAAAGAACTCCTTCCTAATATCTAACCTGAGTTTTCCCTGTGTGACCAGTACAGCTCAAAAGCAGGCCTACTTTCTGCACTGGAGGAGTTTCTCAGGGCTTTGTTCCCTCAAGTCAGAACAAGAACTGTGGGACTGCTCCAGCCCAGGTCCAGGGCTTCGTATTTGTCTTTGCTGTTCTTCCTTGGAATTCCTGCTGGTCCGTGTATCCCTCTAAGTGGCAAATGGGCTCTTCAGCCTACAGTTACCTCTGTTCACACAACACCTCTGGTTTTTATACTCTTCCTGCAAGCACTGCTCTTTGGTGCCAACTTTAAGGGGCAGAATACAGATCTGTACAGACCTTCAAATGACCAGTTTTTCCTCGTGTGTGTGTACTCAGAACTCTGTGTCTGAATGTGAGCACAACTGCCAAGCTGGGATTCCATGTTGCCCACTAGAACCTGACAACTGGTGACATGTAAACAGCACCACAAACTCCCTCATTCTTACCTTTAACTGGATGAGCATTCCTTCACAGCACACCCTTCCAGAGCACCACAAGTTATATATGTGTTCATTTTCTTGATTTAGCTTCCCAGTGCTTGTAGCTTCTTTATTAGTGCCATCATCCCCTGAGGAAAACAACAGTGAAAGAACCTCAATCTAGACTCACAAATTGAGACACCACAGTTCAGCAGAAGGCTTACAGCTCACGATACCACAGTACAGAGAAGGATTCTCTACATCCTAAATGCCAGACTAAACCCAGCTTTATTCAATACTAAAACCAGATCCTTGTCATTATGGAACTCACCAACAAGAGCAAAGTTACTTTCTAGCAGCTCCCTGTGAGTGTTGAACCAAGCATGAGCCAGGCGGTTGTTTTTGTTCTTCCCAATGATGTAGTTCATGATGTAAGCCAGGAGACCTGTTACCATCAGGATCTCCATGTAGTAACTCTCCCAGCTGTTCTGAAGGTGAGCAGGGACCTGTGTAAGGGAACAGAAGCTGTGATTTACATATTGAACAAGTGGATTTTATACACACAAACATTTGGGAAACACGGAGTAGTGGAGAAGTTCTATCCCCAATACAGCAATAAGCTCCACCAAGGCAACAGGAGAGAGCTAAACCTACATAAAGCACTTGGCTTACTGGGGCACAGTAATCATACAGGGAACAACTGATAACAGCATTCCCAAAATACCTGCTTAACAGAAAAAAAATACTCACTTCCAAGTGAGCCTGGGCTAGCACACATCCCTCAGAGTACAGTCCAGCACTTCAATTCACTGAGCAGTTGAGCTTGATACCCTGCCCATCACAGCATTATCTGATCATCACGTAACTTCTTTGTAAATCCAAACACCCAATGGCCAGGAACATTCTCAGGATGCCAGCAAGAGCCACAGACTCCATGGGCCAGCAGGGAAGCCTTCCTGACCTTGCCACCTCAGAGTCATAAAAGTGCCCAAATGTTAATTTTTCACAGCCAAGGTCAGCTATAACACCTAAAGAGAGAACTCAGGGGTAATAAAAAGGCAGACCTTGAGCACCTGATCATTCTGTGAAACACTATTTTGGGAGGCAAAAAGGTGATGAAGGGTGTGCAGAAAGCTTGGATTCAAAAACCAACCCAGCTGACAAGTTCCAATCTGACACTTAAGCCACAGACAAGCTAAAAACATACTGGGCTCATTGTTTAGGACCCCAGAGACATTCCTGGCATGCTGTCTTAAGAAAATAAGTGATGAAACTCCAAGCAGACACTGGATCAACAGTTATACCTACATTAACTATTGTTATGGGGTCTTTATTTTTGCTATGAGATGCATCTGGTTTCTCTTCATACCCTTCAAACTCCTCATCATCATATGGCTCACTCTCGGTGTCACCTTCCTAAAGGATAAAATCACAAACAGCATGAAAATCCAAAGCCCAGCAAGTAAAAGCCAAAAAGAGAAAGAAAGCTGCAGAGACACTATTAGAAAACACTGAGGAAGGAGACAAGGCCTTACCTGTGTGTCTGCATCATCAAAGTCTTCCTGATTTTCATCCTGACCTTCAAGCTCTACAGTGGTTTCTTCTTCATCATCTTCTGTAGTGATGATCCTCTGAGGAGATTCTGTGACTGTATCTTCACTCACATCTTCAAACTCAGCAAAGTCATTATCATCATATTCCATAATGTCATCTCCATCCTCAAATTCATCATACTTTGCCAAAGAAAAGCCCCATGGGATGAACAGGACAGCGATAAAAATATATAAATTCTTCATTTTAACTGAAAAAAAAAATCAATCATTGCAAAAAGTCCTTAATTCTTCATTTTAACTGGGAAAAAAAAATCAATCATTGCAAAAAGTCCTTGTCAATTCTGTTACATCACAACCCACAGTGCACAATGTGAAAACACTACGAGTCAGACCAGAGAGAGAAATAAACCTCTGCCTGATCTTGACATCTTCTCTATAAAGAAAGTGACCACTGGTACAAGAACAAAATAGCTCTGAAGGAGAGGTTCTGGACTCTTGCTTGTGGCAGCAGCAAATTCACATCTGGCCACACTGTTCAAATGAGCTGAGATGGAAAGCAGGGATGTTCTGCTACAAAACTGACTCTCCAACAGCATCTCCCAGCCAGCTCTGCCAGCTCACTTCCAAGACCACATTCTACGTCTACAGTTGTTATTAATTAGCAGTTAGGCCCAGCTGGAGCATTGAATGTGAAACAGCAGCAGTAAATCTTAAAATGCACTTGGTTGATTTAAACAGCAATGCTCTGATAGGCTCTGCTAGTCCAAAAGTGCTCGTCTGTGAATTTCTAGGCTGCACACTCAAAACTAAGTTCCCACAGTGTCCCCTCATGATTTCTGCATAGAGACAAAGGCCTTTTGCTGGAAGTTGTGCCAAATAAAAAAAGGAAGAGGACAGATATGCTCTCCAGAACAAAGGAGTAAACTGGGGCTCAGGAACCCAGAGCTCTCCCCACATCAGCCAGAACCCTGCAGAATTTGTCCGTTCCCCTTGTCTTGCCCTCAGCTTCCCGTCTCTTCTGCTTGAGTTCAAAACAGTCCCAACATCCCCTTCAGACTGGAGCACCTTCTCCAAGGTCCAAAAAAGGCAGCAACAACCCCCCAGCTGCACTTCCAGGCACAGAGGATCAGCTGCATCAGGCTCTGCTGCCAGGCTCATTTTACTCCTCCCGCAACCAGATCCGAGTGGGAACCTGAATGTTAATCAGAGTGTTCCCTCACAAACTTAGAATAGAAATGATTTGTTTCTAAATTTGACCAGCATTCCTCTGAGTGCCTCATGCAGGGAACCCACTGCTATGAATGACAAGGACGACTAAAATAAACACCTTTGTCAAACACTCCTCACTCCAGCAAAAACCCGCGCAGAACCTTAATCAGGATGGAAAGTTCAGCAAGGCCGAGCCCAGGAATTCGGAACATTGTGTGGGAATGTCACAATTTTATGTGAATTGAAGCAGGAAAAAAAAAACCCAAAATACTATTTCAATAGGACAGAATTTACATGCTGTAAAAAACGACAGGACAACAGAGCCACCTGCTCGACCAAACTCTAACATTTCACATTAAGAACTCCAAGACTATTTGAGCACATCCACCTTCAGAAGACCCGACAATTCCAAAAAGCTTAACACAAAATAAACTTCTGCAGCCAATTCGAAGGATACACTTGAACCAGAGGCGGGTGAGAGCTGGGGTCAGCAATCTGTCAGAACAGCTTCCAAATTCAAGCTCCAGGAAGGAGAACATCCTCGGCAGGCCATGCACGACCCGCTCGCCACCGGCTTTCCCTTGCCGGAGGAACCGATCCATTCTCCCATCTCCACACCGGCTGCCCTGGCCCCGCTGGCAAGAGAAACTCCTTCCAAAATCCCAAGGCAAGCCCTGCTGCTGCTGCCTGTGCAGGGCATTCACATTCGGTAGATCCCGAGCCCAGACCCCAGTGGCAAGAGAAACTCCTTCCAAAATCCCAAGGCAAGCCCTGCTGCTGCTGCTGCCTGTGCAGGGCATTCACATTCGGTAGATCCCGAGCCCAGACCCGAGCCCGGTGCCACATTTTGGATTAGCGCCCGTCCCCAGCAGGCCGGGCCCTGACCGTGACCCCCGCCCCAAGCGGGGACACCGCCGTCGGTGCTCCCAGCTCCTTCCCGGTACGCGAGTCAAGGTGAACAAGATCAAAGCAGCGATCTGCCGCCCCGCGGGGCGCAGCACAGGCCGCGCACGCCCGGTGCCCTCCGCGCCGGGCTGCCGCTCCCGGGGAGCCTGCCGGCGCGGAGCTCCGCGGAGGGGGCGAGCAGGGGAGGTGGGAGCGGGGTGTCCGGTGCGGCGGGGCCGCGGCGGCGTTACCTGAGTCACGGGCCCGGCGCCCGCCCTCAGCTCCGCTCCGCTCCGCGCCCGCCGCACCGGCGCGCCTGCGCACTGCGGGCCCCGCCGCATGTGCGGGGGCGGGCGCTACACACGCGTGAGGGGGGGACAGGGGAGAGCCACCCGAGAACCACCGGCAGAGCAGCGCGCTCCCGGTGCCGCCGCTGACCTCACCGTCTCTGGGCTCCGCTCCCGCCCGTGCCCGCTCCCGCCGCCCTCACTCCGCGCCGCTTCACCGGCGGGCGCTGCGCCTGCGCCGGGCCGCGCGTCACCGACGCACCGTGCGTGGGCACGGCGGTGCGTGCGTCCCCACCCCCCGGCCCGGTAACCGGGGAAGTGGCGGCGGCGGCGGCTGCGGTGAGTGCGGGGCGCTGAGGGAGCGGGCGGGCGGGGCCGGCCTGGGCACGGCGGCGGAGCCTCCCCCGCCGCCCTGCGGGGCCTGTGGCTGGCGGCAGCCGCGGCCTGCAGCGGGCGCGGGCAGCCGGGGCCTGCCCCGCACAAAGGGCCCGCCCCGCACGGCGGGAAGGGCCCCGCGCCGGGCCCGCTGTGCCCGGCTCCTGTCCCCCGCGCCCCGGTGCCTGCCGTGCCCTGCCGTGGGCGATCCCGGCGGGCGGGGGTCCCCGTGGAACGGGGGCGGCCGGGCCCCGTGGCGGCCGTGCCCGCGGATCCCGGCGCCGCGGGCGGGCTCCGTGTCCCGCGAGTTCCCTCCCGCAGCCGAGCCCCCGGGTTTGCCTGTGGGAGCCTCTCCCTGCAGGGCGAGCTGACCGTGGTTTGTGCTTTTGCCAATAAAAAAGTGGTTCGCCTCGTTTTTTGAGGTAGCAGAAGGGGGGGAAAGGTGGATAAGCGCAGTGAGGAAGGGTTCTTACAATCCGATTTTAACTTTGCAGTTTTCAAAGATCCCCACTGTGCTGTGGCAGCAGAAATGGGGTTCCACCTCTCTCCCCTCTGTTGTGCTTTTTGGTGTGCCAGTGCCACGGATCCTCAGGTGTAAAAGCTGCAGGGTGTCAGACAAGAGGGAAAACAAGATTCCATGGTCAGCTGCTCATGAAGAACTGAACACAGGGTTTCCCCCAAAATCCACTACTGAGCTTTGCTCTCAGATTTATTGAGCAAGCCCCAAGCTGGTAAATGTTCAGCACAGGGAATGGCTGCACTATTTACCTTCAGATTGTTTTGAAGGTGTTTTTTTTTTGCCACTGAGTTCTGATCTTGTTGAAGATTCTCAGTGTGAGGATTTGTTTAATAAGAGTGGTAGCCTTTGTCAGTCAATTAAATGCACTGGAGAGCAGTGGGTGTCTTGCTCTCTTTGCTGCCTTACAGGTATGATTTGCTTGACCATGTAAATTACTAAATTATTCAAGAATGGAAACTGTAAATATTATATTAATATATAATAATATCAGTTCAGTCGTCATCTTAGAAAATCACGTTCTGGGCAGACACTGTTATGTGGAGTGTTGAAAATATTGTTTGAAAAACAGAGATGGGGAGCATATAAATATGTGAAATAGAGATTGTGTATATCTGAGGGTGGTTTGAGAGGCAGAGGCAGTTGGATTTTGGCTCACACAGGGCCTTGTGCTGCTCTGGGCCCATTTTCTGGAGGTTGCTGGGTTCAGGAGTGAGGCACTGACAGGCCATGAAACATTTACAGATGGGACAATGTGGGCATGCAAAATGTGCACTGAGCTGCCTTTTCAGCTCTTGTTCCTCCTGGTGTTCAAAGTTCTGGCCTTGGTTTGTTTGTCTTAGACTGCAAACAGGACAGGTAGCATCTTAAATGGGTTTAAGTAATCCTTGAGGGACATGACCTGTTCTGGAACACAACCACTTTGTTTTTATTCTTCTTTGGAATTGTGGGTATGTTCATATTTCTGTCAAAAGACCAGAGCCCCATCCTTTTTGGGAAGCAGATTGAACTCTTGTCACTCAGAGTCCCACAAGTCCCTGTGTCATGACTGAAGTGATCAACTAACAAGAACAATCACGACAATTACCTCTAACTGCCCGAACCAGAGCATTAATTTGTCTTTTCTTCTTCTAACAGCTACATCGGGGGCATCATGAATTGGAATAAAGGTGGACCTGGCACGAAGAGAGGCTTTGGCTTTGGTGGCTTTGCCATAACACCTGGCAAGAAGGAGGAGCCCAAGCTGTCTCAGCAGTCCCACAGCGCCTTCGGCACCGCCGGCTCCTCGGCAGCGTTCGCCAAGTCGGGGCCTCCTCAGCTGCCTTCCTTCTACAAAATTGGCTCAAAGAGGGCCAATTTTGATGAGGAGAACGCGTAAGTGCAGCCACTTCTTGTGTTTATGTAGCTCTGGGTTTTAATGGCTTTGTGTTTCTGAGGTCGGGGGAAGTATCTGTGACATTTATATAAAAAAATATGGAATAATATACTTAGGAGACTGTGAGATGTTATGGTAGCCTGCAGAAGATTTCCTCCTCCAGCTTTCCCCTCTTGAGAACATATTTTATTCACTTTGGTCTTCTCAGAGTTGGAGCCATGCAGGATACATTTGGGTGTCTTTTGCACAGGGAAACATTGATCTCCACAGTTCTTTACTAACCCTTCTCTTGGCTGCATGAATGCATAAATACGGCAGAGAAAGTTGGGATTATTCAGCCTGGAGAAGTTTGGGGCTGATCTAATTGTGTCCCTTCCAGTATCTAAAGGGAGCCTACAAGAAGGATGAAGAGAGACTCAATTTTATGATATCTCTTTGCCCTGCCATCGCTTTGAAGTTTTAACATGAAAAATTGTAAATAAATCAATCTCAGCATCTTCTCTTGTCCATGTGGGTACCTTGACTCAACCAGAAACCATGAAAGACAGCACAGTGCTGTAAACCATGTGCTGACTGGGCTGTTGTTCCCTTTTTTTCAGGTACTTTGAGGATGAAGAGGAAGATTCCAGCAATGTGGAATTGCCCTACATTCCTGCAGAGAATTCCCCCACTCGGCAGCAGTTCCATTCCAAATCAGCAGACTCTGACAGCGATGATGATCCTCTGGAGGCATTCATGGCTGAAGTGGAGGCAAGAGCCAGCTTGGGGAATGTTTATTCATTGCTGTGGCTGTCCCTGTGTGCAGTCAGGGGCAGCAAATGTCACTCAGGGCTTTGGCAGCTGCAGTGAAAAAGCCACTTAACTTTGGGGTTTATGTAGGATGGTGTTAGACCTCAAAAATGGATTTGATAAACAGAGAGTGGATGTGGCTTACAATAACTTAACTACTTAACTGCTTTGAGGATGTCAGAACAATACAACATAGAGCTCTGCTTGTTTCTGAATATCAAACTAAGGTTTTCTGTGTCTTTCACTACCTAAATGGAAATTGTTTGTATTTATGATGAGCTGATTTTTAACAGTTCTGTTATTAGTTGGATTCAGGAGGAATATGGGGAATTTATTTTTTCAATAACACTGTCACAAGCTTAGAGTAGTGTATAAATTCAAAGATACTAGTAGGAGAATTTATTTACCATAATCAGATACAGAACAAGACAAAGATTAGTCCAAGAAGTGTTGTCTCTGTGACATAACGGTTTAATTATTCAGGAACATTTTTCCCTTCCATGTTTTACCACCTTGGTCTTTTTAACATGTGACAACTTTATGACCTGCCAGGATCAAGCTGCTCGAGACATGAAGAGACTTGAAGATAAAGACAAAGAAAAAAAGAACGTTAAGTAAGTTCTCTTTTATCATTCCCATGCCTTGTATGGTGCTCAGAGAATTCCTGTGCATTTTGTTGATGATGGTTTCTCATTAGGCAGTGTAGTATATACCTAATAAGCATCATTAACCTGTGCATGAGATGCTGTGGGTAACCATTTGTGCTGTAAAAATAGGATAATAGGGAAGAATTCATGGCAGCATCCCATGGCAGACTGCAACAGTGCTGAGAGTTATTCCATGCCAGAAGCCTTTCTAGGTCACAGAAATCGGGGCAACACGTTGTGCTCTGCCACTTTCCAGATCAGCCTGGATGGTTTTTCTGTTTCCCACACCCTTGGAGAGATCAGAGTGGTTTAGCTTAAAATTGCATTTATGTGAGCAGAATAAGTCAGTGCTGCTGTACCTGGACTACTGGAGGCTCTTCTAAACTTGGGCTAGGTTTTAGCCATTAAAGCTGATAGATTAGGTAGCACATGGTGATGGGGGTACTACATTTGGAGTTTAAAACAGTTTAAATTTGTGCAGCTTATCTATTTGTTTGGAGTAAGGAAAATAATTATGCTGTTGATTCTTGGTAGAAATGTCAGATGTATTGGTAGAAGTTACATTGCACGGGGTTGATCAGATTATACATGGTCCTGACACAGAGCACCGGATCCAAATCTCCACCTGGGCAAGTTCTGAACTGGATTTGCACTTCCTGGCTCATATTCCTCTTCAGTTATGGGACTTCTTTAGCATCAAGAGCTTAGACCAGGATGATCTTTGATGTGGCTTCTGCTGGGAAGATGGAATCCTAATCTTTCAGTCTCAGTACTAGAAGTAAAGAGAAGTCTTTGCAGGGTCACTGCTATGGTTGGCACCAGATGTGAAAACTCCATGGGTTGGGAATATAAATGTTGCCAAGTTGATGGTGTTGTGTCTTCCACAAAACCTGGAGCTCAGCACTAATCAAATGAAACTATGGAGCTGAGTCTGTGGAACACTTGCAGGGAAGTTTTTCTCCGCTTGTTTTTCCAGGGGTATTCGAGATGACATTGAAGAGGAAGATGACCAAGTGAGTTCCTATGCAGTCTTTCTATCTTCTTTTTTGTTGTTTTGTATTTTTTAACTTTCCCTCTCCAATCACCTAACTGCTAGGGACAAACAAAATTCCAGTGTTGTGTGCAGTATCCGGACAATTCAGCAGGAAGCTGTAGTGGTTACCCTGCTGTCTCTACCCTTCCAGGTGTTTTAAGAAGAATATTAGACAATTGCATTCACTGAAGAATATTTCTTTTAGTCAGTTTGAACTTTGCTGTAGAGATTGTTCAGTGCCTGAGGATCTTACCCACTGCCATTAGCACCATCAGCTCCAGAGGACACCAGGGAGAGGCTGTGGAGGCTCCTTGCAGTGAAATGTGGGGTCTGATCAGGGCAAGAATCAGGCTTTTTGATCCCTGTTTTCAGAGGAGCTCCAGTTCTCATTGAGCTTTATAAGTATCACTGTAGCAGAAATAATAAAGAGAAAAAACTTTATCTCAAAATGTACCTTCCTACTGAGTTGTAGTTACTAACACTTGTGTTACTTGCATTAATGCAGAGCTTGGCAGGGTTGTCTGGCCTTGAAGGCCTCTGCTTCCAGTGTGGTGGGTGTAATTGTGCCAGAGTTTGAGCAGAGGTGACTTTATGCCTGGGGGCAGCTGTTGTTCAAGTGTGTTGTGTGCATAGCTCTGTGACTGAGGAATAATTGGCCAGGAAAATGGAAAAGCCAGATGAGCATATATGTACATTTGTAATTGAGCCTTGCTTTACAAATCTGATCTTAAATATTTGCTTCAAGTCAAGCAAGACTGGTGTTTTTTCTATGAGAAAGCCTCACACTGGTGTGCCAGTGAGAATCTGGGAGACACAAACATCTTTGTGAGCTGTGAGGATGGCACGTGGCAGGGTGACAGTGTCTTAACTCGGGCTTGTCTTGAAGGACTCTTCTGAAATACTTTCTTTCACATTTGTTGTTGACTCTCTCAATGAAAAATAGATATCTCTTAATTTCCTGAACTCTAGTTAGGGGAAGTAAAGCAGCTGTCTTTGGCATAGCATGTTTAAAAAATCAATATCATTTTCTTGTTACAAAGTGTTTTCTGGTTAGAAACCTACAGTGTTTTGTTCTTTGTGCTCTGTTCATGTGGAAATAAGAATAGATCCTTCTGTTGTTAAACAGCAAAACTTGGTAGAAGGAGTTGTTGAGCAGACACAAGAGAAGTTTGGCTTTTAGGAGCGTTTTGTGGTGTAGCTGACCCTGGAGTTGTTTTCTTCATTTGTACTTCTTGTCCTTCAGGACGTATCTGTTGGTTTATTAGAAGAATCAGTTCTAGTGAAAGTAGTTACTTTTTCCTCAGTGGTGGCTGTGAAAGCAAGCAGCCACTTAGCACATACATCCCTTCAACCAGCAGAAGTGCTTTTGCATCCTGTGGTGTGTGAGTTTGCTGCTCTGTTTTGCTGCAGGAAGCCTATTTTCGCTACATGGCAGAGAACCCCACTGCTGGAGTGGTGCAGGAGGAGGAAGAGGATAACCTGGAGTATGACAGTGACGGGAATCCGATTGCACCATCCAAAAAAATCATTGATCCTCTTCCACCTATTGACCATTCAGAGGTAGGAGGCACTTCTCTTCTGTTCTGTTCTGTTTGAGGCATTCCAGAAAGCAGGAGCTGAGGAGGCCCCTGTAATATTGCAGTGCTTTCTTAGGTAAGTCACACTAAATTTCCTTGAAATGGCTTCATTTAAGCAAATGTTCTGGCAGACAATTAAGAACTTCAGGAAAAAAAAAAAAGGAAATCTTGAGTCTGGACTAACTGAGTAATGAATGAATTACGTTGCAGATTGAATATCCACCATTTGAGAAAAATTTCTATGATGAGCACGAGGAGATCACCAGCCTGACCCCGCAGCAGGTGGTGGAGTTACGGCACAAGCTGAACCTCCGGGTAGGTGGACACAAAACTGCCCTCCCAGCAGCTTTTATCTCCCTCTCAGCCTTGGGCTATCTTAGTTTCAATGAAGATTTTCACTGGGAACTCCAGCTTGTCAATCCAGTCCTGTCAGACACCTGCAGTGACGTTGATTTCTTGCAAGTCTCCTATGGATTTGTGAAAGTGGGCAGTGAGGAATGCTACGTGGGCTAAAGACCTCCAGAGCTAGGAGTTAAAACTGGAAATAGATGCAGAAATTAGTTCTTTGCCATTTTTGACATGTTAGTGGGGTGACATTCTGTGAAGGGAATTATTTGGGGTAGAACACCAGTTAGACACAAGGAGGTAAAAACAATGTTTAGTAGCTCATGTTGATTGACAAATAATTAAATGTTTATACCTGAAGGTCTTATTTACACAACACATCTGGAATTTGCACCCAGTTAAATTTAATGTCCACTCAGAAAGTATAATTCTTTTCCAGAGGCAGAGAGACCTTTTTTTTTTTTTAACAGATTGCTCTTTGTTTTTGTCTCACTGTTCATGAACAAAGATCTTTTTCTCTTTCCAAGGTCTCCGGGGCTGCTCCTCCAAGGCCTGGCAGTAGTTTTGCTCATTTTGGGTTTGATGAGCAACTTATGCATCAGATTAGGAAATCTGAGTATACCCAACCCACTCCAATACAATGTCAGGTAAGTGTTGTTACTTCTCAAACTTGTAAAGAGAACTAAAGCAACACATGCAAAGCTCCCTCATCCACATGAGGAGAAGATAAATGCAATTCTAGTTGCCTGCAGAGTGGGTTTTTCTAGAAAAATGGCTTTGGTGTTTTGTAAATAGAAGTTTGCCCACTTTTTTTCTTGTTGAATGACCACTGTAAATATATCCATATTCCTCTTACATTGGTTTTTTTTTTGGTGAGTGAAGAACATTCAAGTGATGTCTCTTGCCTAGAGAAATGTATGAGAAGTTCATGGTTTTTTGTCTTGGCCTTTCCTCTCTACCCAAGTTTCCCTGTACTGTCCAGCACAAGGATGTGCAAGACTGGGCATAATGTGGGCTTAGAATCTCCTTCTTTTTAGGGTGTTCCAGTGGCACTAAGTGGCAGAGACATGATTGGGATAGCCAAGACTGGAAGTGGGAAAACAGCTGCCTTCATCTGGCCAATGCTGATCCACATCATGGATCAGAAGGAGCTTGAACCAGGGGATGGTCCCATTGCAGTGATTGTCTGCCCAACCAGGGAGCTCTGCCAGCAGGTAGGTGTGTAGCATTCCTCTATGTACCAGCCAGTCTGCTTGGAGAAGAAGGCAAAACTCTTGGCAGAAATTATCAGATAACCTCAGGAAAGTATTTGAAAAAACTACTTTGTGCATGAGTAACCTGGGTCCAGCTCACAGCTCTGTCTTACCATTGTTGCCTTAAAGAATCATGACAAACCTAAAATTTTATATTTTTGCACCGTGCTCCTATATTATTTTTAGGATGCTGTGCATGCATTGTGACAAATTGTACGTGCAGAAGGATAGAGCCTGCAGGTTAAATTAATATTGGATGCCCAAGTAGGTTTGCCAAGTTACTGGAAATTATCCACATGTGTTGAAGTATTCACCCCGAGGAGTTTGGAATTGTTCCATTAAGACAGTAGCTGAGGAGTGCATTTCAGGCTGCCTTTCCAGGGCGGGTGTGTTGCCTCAGAGCTGTGTGACGTGAGCTGTGCTGTGTCTGTGTCACTCCCTCAGATCCACTCCGAGTGCAAGCGCTTTGGCAAGGCCTACAACCTGCGCTCCGTGGCCGTGTACGGAGGAGGCAGCATGTGGGAGCAAGCCAAGGCCCTGCAGGAGGGGGCAGAGATCGTGGTCTGCACACCAGTGAGTACCTGTGGCCACCAAATCCAGGGGTTTGCATGCTCAGCTCAAAAAAGTTGTAAGAATCTGTTCCTATGACACTTAATTCTAGACTGAAGCCTTGAGATGTTTTCTGCTGTAAGTCAGGATGGTGGTTGTATATATTAACATGTTTTTAAAGGTGCTTTAAAAAGCTGGACTTTTTTCTTACTAGGGTCGTCTGATTGATCATGTGAAGAAGAAAGCTACAAACCTGCAGAGAGTCACTTACCTTGTGTTTGATGAAGCTGACAGAATGTTTGATATGGGGTTTGGTAAGTACTGAATCAAAGTCATTATTTTGGAAAGCAGTAGTGCCCAGTCCCAGCTTAGGAGGGTCTGTAAAATTAAATAGTGAGTGAGAAGCACTCATTCTTTCTGTTATTACATGTTAAATAAAGCAATGAAATTGCATTTTGACTTAGTTTTTCTGAACAATGAGCTTACAGGGTTGATTAGAGCATTTCTTCTCCTTTGCAGAGTACCAGGTCAGATCAATCGCAAGCCACGTACGTCCTGACAGACAGAGTGAGTAAACAGTGAGTCTGGAGCAGGGCTTGGATTTCCAGTTCTGGACACAGCCTCACCAGGAGACTTGTGCCAAAGTCCACTGGTGTTATTCTCAGCGTGGGCTGTTGGGAGGGAGCAGTTGTGACATGTGGGCATTCAACTCATCTCTCTGTAATCCCTCCACTGACTGCACTCAGAGCAAAGATGATTAGCTGAATTCATGTTCATATGCCTTGAAATTCAGTGTTCTGAGCTGCCATGAGAGAAAGTTCACAGCAGTGCCCTGTATTATCAATATTTCAGATGCTATGAATTGTGTTTCCATTTCATGGTATTCTAACAGTGGCTGGTAATTTCCATTAGAACCCGTAAAACCTCAGCTTCAGTTCAGTGACACTCAGGAATCCTTCACAACATCTGTGCAGTGTTTTTACAGTTGTGAAAGGAAGTTTCTACTTCGAGGAGTTTGAAGCCTGTTTCTCTTGCAGCCCTCCTGTTCAGTGCCACGTTCCGTAAGAAGATTGAGAAATTGGCTCGGGATATTCTGATTGACCCAATTCGGGTTGTGCAGGGAGACATTGGAGAGGTAACTCCATCATACTTGTGAGACACTCAGAGCAGGGAGTTGTTCTGTTTCTGTTCTCTGAAGTTTAAGTTAAACTGCAGGAATCATAATTTATAGTTAGTTTTTAATAATTTGTGCTTAGCAAAAATAGAAAGTTTTAGAAAGAGTGGGTTTCTATTTTTATTTGTTGACCTTTCCACCAACAAATATTCCTGTAGTGTTGGGAGGTTTCATCAAGGAGTAGAACATGAACATGAATGTGATGGTTTATTTTTGTTATTAGGCTGAATCAATGGTTGTATCTTTCAGTTTTATCTCAAAAGCATAAACAAAGCCATTGCAACTTCTGCAGTGAAGAATTTGAAAGTTAAAATCTCTGTCCTGTGGTTTACATGGGAATGTTGATGTTGGACTTGCTTGACAGTGACAGCTGAACTGTCAGCAGGCTGGGATCTGGTAGGAAGCTGATGAAGTGGGCAGATATAAACTCTGCTAATGATATATTGAAACTTCACAAATTTCACAAGATGTCTTCAGAACATCCTTCTTTCAACCAGTTCTCTGCATTTTTTGGTTTTTACATCAGGTCCTTTACATCAAAAGAAATGACTGCCTGAAGCCCCTTCTTTCTGGGAAAATTTTTCCTTGATTTTGCTTAAGGAAAGCACCAGCATTCACAGCTCAATCACAGGGCCTCTATTCATTGATCTAAACTATTACTATGTAATGGGAGCATCATCCTTGAATATAATATTAAAATGTGTAATAATTAAACCTTGCAGAGAAAACTTGCAGGTAGTGCTGTAAGCTGCACTCTGTTAACTGTGATGCAGAGTGTGTGGGAACTCTGTGTGTTGCTCCCACCTTCCTGACTCCGAGGACACTTGTCCCCTTAGGCAAATGAAGATGTCACTCAGATTGTGGAGATTTTCCCCTCGGGGCCCAGCAAGTGGAACTGGCTGACGCGGCGCCTGGTGGAGTTCACGTCCTCCGGCAGCGTCCTCCTCTTCGTCACCAAGAAAGCCAACGCAGAGGAGCTGGCCAATAACCTCAAGCAGGAGGATCATAACCTGGGGCTGCTCCATGGGGACATGGATCAGAGCGAGAGGAACAAAGTCATTTCGGAATTTAAGAAAAAGGGCATCCCCATCCTGGTAGCTACTGATGTGGCAGGTACGTGGCCTTCTGGAAAGCAGCTCAGACAAGCTGTGGGTATAGCAGAAAGGCAAGCGTGGTTCAGTGGAAGGCAACCAGGTTGGATTCTGCACCTGCAGGACACTGTGCTCCAGGTGCTTTTCAGAACCATGGAATATCCTGAGCTGGAAGGGATGCATGGAACCCAACTCCTGGCCCTGCACAGACACCCCCAAGAGTCTCACTGTGTGCCTGTGCAGTACATGGCATTGGCAAGGGGGGTTATTATTAGTCTCTTAATGATACCTAAATTACAGCCTGACATTTTTTAATATACAGAAGGAAAAGCTGTGTCTTAAGGAAGTGGTTGCTCTTCATTCATCAGCTGACATTCCTTTTGCCCGCAGGACCAGAGCAGGGTGATACCCTGCTACTAGAGGAGTTGCTCTGAGTTAATTGGGGGTAATGACACTTCCCACCACGTTGCTCTTTCTTGCAGCTCGAGGGTTGGATATCCCTTCCATCAAGACTGTCATCAACTATGACGTGGCTCGGGACATAGACACGCACACGCACCGCATCGGCCGCACCGGCCGCGCCGGGGAGAAGGGGGTGGCCTACACTCTGCTGACCCCCAAGGACAGCAACTTCGCTGGTGACCTCGTCAGAAACCTGGAGGGTGCCAACCAGCACGTCTCCAAAGAGCTGCTGGATTTGGCAATGCAGGTATGAACCAGCAAAAGTGGAGGTGAGGAAGTGTCGCTCCAGGTTCAGCGCAAAATCAGGCAGCTCGTGTTGCTGGCTCCATCAGGTGTTAGCAGTGACCTTTTGGGGATCTGTCCTGATTTAAAGTAGGTTTCCTAGTGGTTTTAATGGCCTTTGAAAGAATCCATGAAGATTTTGTAACACAGTATGTGATCTATTTTGGGGCCAGGCACTGCCTAGGAAATTAGGAGCTGTAATTTGCTGATGCCAGCAGAGCATTCCAGTGTCTCATTACAGTCAGATTTATAGCAGGCACCTGGGGGATGCAGCTTAGTTGAAAGCTAAACTAGAAAACAATTACAGGGACATTCCCTCTGTGAAAGGATTGTTGCTTGATCATTCCACCTGCTTGGCAGTGCTCTCTGGCAGGTTTGCTATATATAGGTGTGACAGGTAGCTGCTGCAATTCTGCTTGTGCCACTGAACTTATCAACTCTTTAATTTCTTGTCCTTTGCTGCTTGTATAGCTGCAAGAGAGCCCAGGCCTTTTTGGCAACTCCCAGATTCAGAGGTGGATTAGTAAGCCTGTGGACACATTAGCAAGTAGCTTGGACAGCAGCTGCCAAAAGTAAATACTTTTTCTGACAAAGGCAGCATTTTCAGAAGGGACAGAATTAGTGAGGCACAGCTTCCCTGACTGCCTTGAGAGCATGTAGGAAGCCAATTGACTTATTCATATTTGGAGGGATTGTAGGGCATAAAAAGAGGTGCAGCCAGCTATTATTTAACCACCTGGAAACAGCAGGTCTGGTTGGGTTGACATTCCCTAGTCAGTGCTTGGAACAGAAAGTTTTGCTGACAGACCCTCATTTCTCCTTAGCCAAGCACTGGGCTAAATCAGTGAAACCAAAGTATGAGCAAGAGCAGAGCTCCCAAGTGATGGCATTGGAAATTGTGTTTATTCCTGGGTTTATTAGAATGCAAACCCCCAAAACCTTAACCTAAATGAGAGTTGAAGGTGTAAAATTAGTTTTCATAGAAAGCATTTGTAACTCAAAGCATCAGACCCACATGACAGAACTGCTTACAGCAGCTGTGTGGTTAAATGGAAAACAGTATTTGCATTTGTCTTTTGAAATGCTCAGTGTGCCTTTTTGCTCAGCCTCATTACATGCATTTGTGAAGCTTTTTATTCCCTGTGTTGAGAAACACTTGTCCTTCTCTTACAGAACCCGTGGTTCCGGAAATCCCGTTTTAAAGGAGGGAAGGGCAAGAAGCTGAATATTGGTGGTGGTGGCTTGGGATACCGTGAACGCCCTGGGCTGGGCTCAGAAAATACAGTAAGTAGAGATGCTGAAGAGGTTGTTCACAGATTCTTGGACCTTTTTCACTTAGTATTGATTACTCTTTAATTTAAAAATCGGTACCGGATTACAGTGTCTGCTTTAGAAGTTCTCATAGCTCAGCATCTTTCAGAGTTAGGATGATATATGTCAAGTGAAAGTCTCCTGTGCTCTTCTTCTCTTGTTAAGAGCTGCTTTTTTTTTTGGAGCTAGGATGATCCAGAAGGTTTGGAGATTCCTCATAAAATAGACTGTAAAATAAATACTGATAAATTACTTCAAAATTTCCAGCCATTTCCAATCTGATTCTTGGCAGAAAAAAAGAAATGGAGCAAACTTTTCCACTGCTCAGGGCTCTTCAGAAGTCTGTCACCCTTAGTGGATGTATTTCCTGAGTGCAGGGACAGGACAGATGTGAGCAGTGGTTGAACTGAGTGTGTCTGTGTGAGATAAACCTCTGCTGTTGCCCTTTGTGTTTTTGCACAGGACCGTGGAAACAACAACAGTGTGATGAGCAACTATGAGGCCTACAAGCCATCCACAGGGGCCATGGGGGACAGGCTGACAGCAATGAAAGCAGCTTTCCAGGTTGGTTCCATGCTGGGACTCCTTTTCTCCCCTGAAAGTGCAGCAGCCCTGGTATTTCAGGGAAGTTGAGGGTGGTGGTTGTGGCTGTGTCACTTGGAGCACACTCAGCATGGCAGTCCCCAGTGGTGGAATTAGGTGCAGGCTGGACTGAACGCATTTGCATAAACTTGCCAAACTTACTTTGTTTTCTGGTGCCTCTTTGCTTCTTTCTCTTTCTGGATTCTGCACCTGGGCTTGATTCTGTGGAGGTTTCTTTGCAGCAGTAGTGTAATTGCAATCAAAAGGGGAAACAGAAGCTCTTTCTCTTCAGTGTAAAAATTAACCCCACAATGTAAGAATTCCCTTATTGGTGTTGTCTGGTAGGAGGTGCCTCTGTGTCCATAAGCACAGGAGGAATGTAATCACTCCAAGACTGACTTTTTCTAGGAATTCTGTTACCCCAAAATCCAAGGTGGTCTTGTAAACACACGGTGACTCCGTGTTCTGTGGGGCAGCACAGAGCCAAACCTGCTCTCTCTTGTCTCTCCTGCAGTCCCAGTACAAGAGTCACTTTGTTGCTGCAAGTTTAAATAACCAAAAGACTGGGAGCTCTGCTGCTGGTGCCAGTGGCTGGACCAGCGCCGGGAGCCTGAACTCCGTCCCGACGAGTTCAGCGCAGCAAAACGCCGCCAGTGCCGAGAGCCCCATGGCAGCCACCGCGGCGGCGAAGGGAGTGCCCGGCTTCAGCAGCACGGGCAGCCTGAGCAGCGTGCCCTCCTTCCCCAGCCCCGGAGCACAGGGCTTCAACAGCGCCAATGCCAGCACCAACAGCCGGGAGGGCGGCGGCACTGTCAGGGAACGGTACAACGACAGCCGGAACAGTCGGCACGGAGAGGCCCCGCGGCGCGCCGAGGGCGGCGGTGGTGGCCGAGGAGAGGGTGGTGGTGGCCGAGGAGAGGGTGGTGGTGGCCGAGGAGAGGGTGGTGGTGGCCGAGGGGAGGGCAGCAGTGGTGGCCGAGGGGAGGGTGGCGGTGGTGGCCGAGGGGAGGGCGGTGGCGGTGGCCGAGGGGAGGGCAGCAGTGGTGGCCGAGGAGAGGGTGGTGGTGGTGGCCGAGGGGACGGCGGCGGTAGTGGCCGCTTCAGCGAGGGCCAGCGCTTCAACGATGGCCAACGCTTCACCGAGGGCCAGCGTTTCAGTGATGGCCAACGCTTCACCGATGGCCAACGCTTCAATGATGGCCAGCGCTTCAGCGAGGGCCAGCGTTTCAGCGAGGGCCAGCGTTTCAGTGATGGCCAGCGCTTCAACGATGGCCAGCGCTTCAACGATGGCCAACGTTTCAACGAGGGCCAACGCTTTACCGAGGGCCAGCGTTTCAGTGATGGCCAACGCTTCAACGAGGGCCAACGCTTCAACGATGGCCAACGTTTCAACGAGGGCCAACGCTTTACTGAGGGCCAGCGTTTCAATGATGGCCAACGTTTCAACGAGGGCCAACGCTTCAGCGAAGGTCAGCGTTTCAATGATGGCCAACGCTTCAGCGATGGCCAACGCTTCAATGATGGCCAACGCTTCAATGATGGCCAACGGTTCACCGAGGGCCAGCGCTCCAACGATGGCCAACGCTTCAGCGATGGCCAACGCTTCAATGATGGCCAACGCTATGATGGCCAACGTTTCAACGAGGGCCAACGCTACAACGAGGGCCAGCGCCACAGCGAAGGCGGTGGCCGGCACAGTGACCCCTCCCGGCACGGCGACGTCCATCGCCACGGCGAGGGCCGGCACTTCACCGACGTGCCGGGCGGCAACCGCAACAACGGTGACAGCAGGAACAGCACCGAGGGGAGGAACAGCGAGAGCAGGAATGGAGAGAACAGGAAGGAGGCCAACAGCCGGGACAACAAGACAGATGGTTTTGCTGTCCCAGAGCCCCCAAAACGGAAGAAGAGCCGGTGGGACAGTTAAAAGCTGGGGGTTCACAGCCTGGAGTCTCTGCAGGTAGTGGTGTTGTTTTCCAGAGGATTTCTTGGGGTTTTTGGTAACTGGTTGTTGAGCAGCTGGGGCAGGAGAAGGAAACCATGAGAACCCCCATGCAAGTTCATCTGCGGACAGATTCATGCACACAACACTTAGTGAAAGAAATCATTTTGGTAAAGCTCCCTGGGTTCTGCTTTGAAACTTTCAGTGCTCGAGTGACTCTGCTGGATTTAAACAGATCTTCTTGACAAAGAGAAGCTGTTCCACATCCTTGGAACGTTAAGAAACTGTTGTCCATAGAAGTATAAATTAGTCTTTTCTTAACCAGCGTTCACATTTACAAACCAGTCCAGTCCACCTAGAGATGCTCAGGACCTGCCTGTTAGACATTAATCTTGCAGCAGTTTGGTCAGTATGGTGAGTTCTTCCTCCATCTCCTTTTCACATATTCTCCCCAAATAATTTGGTCTCCAGGTTCCTCTTTACCTCTCTCCCCATCAACTAAGAATGTATCAATTTGCTTTGCTGAAGGTGGGGCAGAGCAAGTTGGTTTCATTTTTTGGTTGTTTTTGGTTTTTGTTTTTTTTTTTTTTTTAATTTTGCTGTGTGTGGAGCTGTTCAAGGGATCCTTCTCCATCCCAGCAAACCACAAATTCACTTGTAGTGTAGGTTGGACTCCCTGGCTTGTTTGTGGTCAGTACTTTAATTCCAATCCCATTGCCCAGATATTTTTTTTAAGAACCTTCTGTTTTCGAAGATCCTTCATTCTGGTGGAAGCCTGCATAGCAAACCTGTGTCTCTGCTGTGCCTATGCACCCTCTGTTCTGAGAGGGTTGAGTGCTTTCTTCAAATTAAAAACAAAAAAGGGAAGACAATGTAGATAGGCCACAACAATCAGGGGCTGGAGCCCCCCAGTAAGTGTGGCTAAAGGAAGAACATGCAGAAATTCAGGGATCTGTTGCTCAGAAGCCTTTAGGGAGAACTCAGAAAACAATTAATGAAAAGAAACAGCTCAAATCTGGCCTTGTTTTGGACACATGTAGTAAATCTGTAAAATCTTACTTGCCCATTTTTAACTCATTGTGTGTATTCCCATTTTTTTAACTTCTTTTTCTTTTTTTTTGCCACAAGGTAGGGAAGAACTTTTCAGTTGGGACATGTCAGCACCCACCGCTGGCTCGTTTCCACTGGAAGATGTACCAGAAGCTGTCAGGGTTTTGTGACATTGTGATGTTTTCTTTATCAGCTGTGCATTTACTTTCTGCTTGCTCTAGTAAATGTTTTATTACTGGTACAAAAACATGCAGCATGTGCTTTTTATTCCCCTCTTCCTTTGGCTGCCCTGGTGTGCGAATGGAGAACTGACAGTCTGGAGATCCAGAAGTTGTGGATTGTAGTTGATAAAATACTTCCTGTGGGTTTTCTTAGTATCTTTCACCCCAAAATGTTTCACAAACCCTGGTTTAGCTTCAAGGTCTCCTGGAGAATAGATTTTCCTCTGCTTTATAAGAGGGAAGGATACAGCCCAGGACGTGTGATTCATTTCCCCCAGCTTTTCATGGGGTCAGGGGCAAGCCTGGAAGGAGAGCTCAGCAACAGCCCCAAGGTCTGACTGCCACCTGAACTGGCTACAGTTCAGACACTCTGTGATTATTTGGGCCGTCTCAGAAACCAGCTGTGATCTGCTGGAGTTTTTTAAACTATTTTCCACAATTCCCTCCCCACAGTCTGTTGCCCTGGTTTGAGCTCTGTGTGAAGACCAGGGTGTTTCAGGGCAGACTGGCAGGGCTTTACAAGCTGTTGTGTTCCCCTTCTCACCCTGAAGGCTCACTGCTGCAATTAAAGACTGGAGTTTCAAAACAAAATGTGAAAATAGCCCCACAGTCTGAGGTGCTGCTCCCTCCCTTCCCTGATCCCAGCTCGCTGCCACTGGAACCAGCCCCATGTGAGGCACGTGCTGGGGGTTCTCCCTTCTTGTTAACACTTCCCTCTGCTCCTTGTAGGATTATTGGAATTCCTCACCCCTCTCCCATCTTCCAGGAGCCCCTTGGGAAGAGAGTGATTAAATATTGATCAGTGAGGGGGAGGCAGAGCTGTCAGTTTGCGGGGCTGTGTGAGGTCCGTGCCCTCAGAACAAGGGCGCAGTGTGAGCAGCATTCCAGCTGCCCTGGGAGGGGATCTGGCCCTGCAGTGCCAGCTGGGCTGCTGTCTTCCAAAGAGACTAATTCCTTCCCAGAGATGATTTTAAAACTGTGCATCCTAGAGCCCTTCCCTGCCATGGCTCCTGGCTGTTTGTCCCTCCAGTTCCCTATGACTCACTTAACACCAAAGCTTTTCACTGGAAGAGATGGGAATGCACACAGTTATTCACCTGGTCCCTGTCTTTAGCAAGAAATTCCTGCCTTGAGGGGCTGTGTAGGAAGAAGATGCTCCATGCTATCACCACCATGCTGTTTAATTTATCTGCCATCTACACAGCTCCTTGGGAATGCTTTTTTCCTGGGGTGAGGAGCTTTCCCAGGCAGGGCAGGGGGATGCTGGGGCTCCTGTCCATGGCAGGGGCAGAGGGACGGCAGGTCTGGCTGGGAACAGGGCCAGGGTTCCAGCCTTTCCCCCACTGCTGGGTGCAGGCTGGAGTACAAGGATGGAAACAAGCCAGGCAGACTCTCTTTATTCACTTCTTAGCCTTCAATGCGATGACAGGGCCACGACAGTTGCATGCAGGGGCCTTTGTGGTAATGGATGAAGTGTTGGGCATTCAAGTGTTCCCTGCACCCTTCCAGGCATAAAGTTCATCCTGCCTCCTTCATCCCACCCTGTCCCTGTGCCTCCCGCTCCGGTTTGTGGTTGGTGTTGGTGTTCACTCCCTCCACGAGCTGCAGAGGATGAGGAGGGCAGGCTGGGCTGCAGAACAGCCCCACGGGCACTCTGTGCTCCCCCGGCTGGACAAGGCTGGAGCTGGGGCTGGTGGGGGAGTCCGAGGCAGGATGGGGCTCACGGGAGGGGCTTTGACCCCCTGGAGAAGTCACCTCCCACTTGTGGGGGTGGGAACAAACACTGCGGTGTCTCCTGGTGAAGACTCAAGGCTTTGCAAGCACAGGGATCACATCAGTCACTTGCACGTGGAGGAGAATGAGGTTTTATGGCTTGTTTTTGGGCCGGGGTGGAGGAGGAGTGAGAGTACGTGGTCCCTTTGCACGCTGGCTGTGGCAGAAAGGGAGCTGGGTTGTTCTGGCTGCTCTCCCAGCCCTGGCTCTCCGTGGCAGCATAAGCAGAGCCCCAAGCGTGAGGATCAGCACCTTTCCAGGCACATCTGCAGGTAGGAAATCCACCTTCTGCTTCACAGCATCGTCTCCATCTCCTTGTTGGGCTTGGGCTGGCACTGGGTCAGCTCTGTCGAGTCCACCGTGTGCTCGCCCCGGGCTCTGTGGCTCAGCTCCTGCGCGGGGCAGGGCAGGCGGGGCCGGGCCGGCAGCAGCAGCCCCCGAGTGCCCCCTGCTCCCCGCCCCGCCAGGCTGGTGCTGCAGCTTTGGGGGGCCTGGCAGCCCCTCCCGGCACAGCAGCAGCTCCCGGGGCGTGCCTGCTGCCCCAGGTGCAGCGCCAGGAGCCTCCGCAAATGAGCCTTCTTGATTTCAGCCTGGACCTGGGAGAGCAGAGGGGGCTGCTGTGCCCGGACACAGCAAAACAGCCTTGCCCTTTTCCCTTTTCCCACCCTTTCCCTTCTCCTTTCCCTTCTTTCCCTCCAAATCCTACTGAGAGGGATGGATCTGAGCTTTTTGCTGTGGCTATCACAGCCTGGCACTGCCAGTTTGCCTCCCCTGACTCTAAAGGGGCTGGAACAAGGAGCTTAGCTCCTCACTCTTCCCACTTACCTCCCCATTGCAAAAGCAGTAGATAAAAGCCACAAAGAAACCCTGCCAAGAGACCAAAAGAGGTGGAGTTTGAGGTGCCTGAGCCTCCCTGGATGAACACCCCTCAATGCTGGGAGTGTCAGCCCACCTGGGAGGAGTTGAAGAGCATCTCGTAGTGCATCTGGATCTGCCACAGGAGCCCGGAGACCTCGGTGTAGGGCATGGCCATGAACACCACGTAGTGGACTCCAAAAAGTGGCATCAGCACCAGCGTGGACTTGAGCAGCTTCCTGAAAGGAGAGACCTCAGAGCCATTCCCCAGGGCCTGCAGGGCAGCCCCACAGTGGCCAGGCTGGAGGTGGGAGCAGGAAGAGCTCAGAACTCCAGAGCCAGGCTTCAATCCAGCAGAGCTGCCAGAGGAGCTGGCTGCCACTATCCTGCCACCCTTCCTCACTCCTTCAGCCCTTCCCACACCTCTGCTCCTCCTCCACGACCTCGGGGAGCCATCCTGGCTGAACAGGCAGGACACGAGGCTGTGGTGCTGCAGCACTTGCCTGTACTGCTGCCGGGGGTCCAGCTTGCCTGTGGTGGTCTCCCAGAGCTTGGAGGCCAACACCCGGACGATGTTGAGGAAGAGGAAGAAGTTCACCTGCCAAGAGACACCCACTGTGAGCTGGGGTCTGCCCAAGGAGCCCTTGAGGCCACAGACCTTGGGTGAGGTGCAGGCAGGGACATGGCAGTGATGCTGTGGTCAGAGCAGGAGGGACCAGAGCCCCTGGATCCCTCTGGGCTCTCCCTGGGTGCTGGAGTGGCTGGGACAAAACTCCAGTGACCACAAGCAAGCAGCTCTGCTCTCTATCAATCCTCTTTCCCCAAAAGGAATTGGGAGATTCAGGACTCTTACCACGACTGCAGCCAGGATGGGGACCTGATAAATCCACTTCATGTTCCCAGCACTGAGGTCCCAGCACCTGAGAAGACCAGTACAGAAACTCCTTGGAGAAACCTGACACCACTGGGAAGGATGGCTCCCTGTACCCCCAACCACCCCAGCACCCCCAACTCCCACTCTCCACCCCCTTGCTGGGCTTTGTGTAAATCTTGAGCTGTAGCTCCAAGCAATTGTAACCATCATGGTGGGGCAAAGCAGGTTTAAATGAGCATTAATGTTCCTGAGGGCTCCTTGGCCACCTCATCCCAAACTCCTGCTGTTCCTATGGTGACCTTTCTGCTTTTAAAATGCCTCACTCCAGAATGTGCCCTTTAGCATCCATCTCTGTGCTGTTTATTGATCAATTTATGCTGCAAACCCACATCCACCATCCTCCCAACGCAGAACAAAACCACCATAGCTCTTCATTACTGACAATTCTATGAACAAGCCTTGAATGTCTGTTCCATCCTGTTGTTCTTTTTGGAAAATTTTCATTTCCAAAAAGCTCTGGTGCCCACAGATACTTTGCTGGCATTTGCAGGCACTCTTCCCAAAGGCCCTGGTGAAGGTGGGTGTACATACTGTGTGTCTGCCAGCGAGGCCCTGACGCTGGCCCAGATGGACACAAACACAGCAGGGACACCTAGAAGGGCAGGGACAGAGAGAGGAGCAGGGTTGGAGCAGCACCTTTGCAGATCCAGCCAGTTCCTGCATCCCACTGCCCTTCCCTGGGCACTTGGCCAATGCCAGAGCTCCTGGCTGGGGCTGGGGTCTGTGCTCACCCCAGCCGATGATGATGAGCACCCACAGGTAGTTCTTGTTGGAGAGGAAGGCCATGAAGATGAGGCTGTGCAGGTAGAGACCTTCCACCAGGATCCAGTAGTGGTTGGTGGCCAGAAAATAGAGGAAGAGAGTCACCACCACCTTGCAGCCAGCCTGTGGGAGATGCCTGTGTCAGGCTGGTCCCCAAAAGCAAAACCTGGTGGTTTTTGCTTTCTGGTCACCAAAACCCAGCTGTGCCCCATGTTCTCCTTGCAGAGACCTGCATCTCCTCTGGGATATTCCAGCACCTCCTTCCCACAGGACAGGTATTCCCTGTGCACAGGCCAAGGTGCTCTGTGGCTCTGGTCTCTAGTGTGGCACCAGGACAGGGAGGAGCTGAGCAGAGCCAAAGGTGGACCTTCATCCCCTCCCCTTGAGCAGCACAGCCCCAGCCTGGGAGGATCCCATTGCATTAGGGGTCCTAAATCCCCCTTTCTCCCCATCCACCACTTGCCAGGTGGCCCCGTTGTGCTGGCAGGGGACCCCCAAGGTCCTCGCGCGTCCTGTCGGCGTCGCTGGGCGCCGTGCCCGAGTAGAGCACCATGTCCTTCAGGAAGATGCTGAGGGCCCGGCAGATGAAGGAGGTGAAGAGGTGCACGTGGATGTAATTCCGTGTGCAGTGCAGGCGCCTGTGGAGAAGGGAAGTGACACCAACCAACCCCAGCTGCCCAACCAACTCACCACAGCTGGGCTCAGGGAATGGGGGCTCTCAGGGTGGGCTCTGGGGTGTCTGGGCACAGCAACCAGATCTGGGAGCAAGTGGGGTGTGCACACTGTCCAGGAGCAGGGTGGAGAGATCAGGAGCTGGTCACACTGGGGATGACTGGGGCTTTGGGAAATTGGCTGATGTTTGTGTTGGGTCTGGGGTTGTTCCCATTCCTTTGGGGGCTGCCCCCTCCCCAGGCTCGTGTGTGTGGATGATGGGATGAGTTCCTGTTGTCCCACATAAGGGGGGCTTTGGCCTCTCCTTACTTGAAGTAGGAGAGGATGCAGACAGCAACGATGAGGGAGGCCAGGGAGATGGAGTAGCCCACGGTGTACATGAGGTGCAGGCGGTCAAACACCTCCTGGAAGAGAAGGACAGAGCTCCACCTCCCTGCCAGAGCACAGGGGGAGCAGGGCTGGTGTGAGGAGCAGAGAGGGAAGAGCCCCTGCCCCCAGCACTTCCCCTGGCCCCCACCACACCCCTTTCCCAGCACCTTTGACAAACAAGGTCACCTTCTGGTGGCTCCGGCTCTCGGAGGAGAAGAGCAGGGCACACTCTGTGTAGTTGGCCCAGGTCTTGTTGATGCTGAGAGCCATGGCCCAGGTCCCATAGGCACTGCAGTACCTGTAGGCGTGACCTGGGGACAGCAACGAGCACTGTGGCAGCAGAAGGACCCAGACTTGTCCCTGCTCCGTGGATTGTCACCAGGGCGAGGTCACTCTCTGTCCAGACTTGCCTTTGTGGTTGAAGTCGTAGATGTAGTCGGGGCAAGGCACTGACACCTCCTGGCTGGGGGAGCCCCTTGGCCAGCAGATGATCCCATCCCACTCTGGAGGGCAGCTGGGGTCTGGCCAAAGAGCAAAGACACATATCACATCTCCAGTCAGGGCCTCAGCACAACCTCTGGCTTCCTCAGGTGTGTGCTGGACCAGGGGGAGGAAAATGCTGCCACAGATCCCCTGGGCTGCAGAGAGGGAGGAGCTGCAGGAGGCCAGGGAAGGGGACACATCCCACCTCTTCCAGATGGGGCAAGGCCCCTCCACAGCTCTCGTTTGTGGTGTACATGGAGCTGTCTGGAAAATGCTGGAGCCAGTGCTGGCTGCACCCAGAGCATGGATGGTGCCATGAGCTCCACAAAGCTGGGTGTCCTCAACCCATCCCACCCCAACAGAGAGGACAGCATTCCCACAGTGTAACCAGCTCCACCAGGGCTGGCTCACCCAAGCACAGGGGAGGGACAATACCTTTGATCTTCTCCAGCTGGGCCTTTATGTCCCTGTGACACTTTTCCTTGGCCTCCACCAGGAGATAGATCTGCTCTTCTTTGGTGAGAACATCATCGGGATCAACCTGCCCAGACCAAACCCAAGTGACAACCCCTTGGCTCAAGTCATGGCATGGCTGTGCTCTCCCAACCCGAGAGGAGAGTCAGGTTTGGGTGGCTTTGGGTAGATTCAACAACACAGGGAAGAAAAATGCTCTTCCTGCATTCCTGCTCTCATTTTTCCCTCTTCCAAGGCTGATACTGACCCCAAGCCCCTTCCCTGGTCATTTCTGCTCATGGTCATTTTTGGTTTTGTGCAGAAATCAGTGGCCTGTTAGGCTCCTGCCCCTGCTCCCTGTCACCCACCACCAGTAGTGCTGGCTGTCTCTGTTGCCTGTGCTGAGCTCTCCAGGCCAGGTCTGGCAACCCCTGGGTAAAGTGCCCGACCAGGGTCAGCAAAGCAGCCACTGCCCAGTGCCCAGACAGTGAACTCACAGCAGCTTCAGCCTCCCCATCACACCACACATGCAAATGTCTTTGGGGGTGTTTTGGGCTAAGATGCTTGGAGGATTTTACAGCCAGGATGAGGACACAGCTTTGGAAGTGAACAGGAGCTGGGATGCAGAAGGGTCACTTTCCCCAGACTGCCCCCAGTGAGCACAGCCAAATCTGACCCCAGAGAGGAGATCCAGGACTCCCATCCATGCTCTTCCCCAAAGAAGGGGGCAGAATGGGGCTGGTCAGGGATGTGGGGCAGGAGTGGGATCCTGGGGGTGCATCAGCAGGGTGGGGGCCTGGCTGTGGGAGCCTCACTGGCTGTGCCCAGCTCTGCCCTCCAGCCCCTCCTGCACTGCTCGTAATCCGCCCGCTCTGCTCCCCCGACGCCTCCCAGGCGCTGAACCCTGCCCTGGATGTGCCCCAGAAATGGAAAAGCCATCACGCTGCAGTGCCCCCATGGCTGCTGCAGAGCTTTTAGCAGGAGTGGAGATGCTCTCCCGTCCTGCCCAGCAGCTCTGCAGAGCGGGACGTGAGGCGGGAGCACAGCCAGCCCTGCCCGGGCCAGTGGCACAACATTAAAGCCAGGAGAGGACCAGAGGAGCCCCGGGGCCACGCAGACTTACCAGAGCCCACGCCGAGCTCAGCAGGCAGCAGCAGAGGAGAGTCACCACGGGGCCAGATGCCTCCATGGTGCTGCCGTGTCACTCAGATGGGGACTTCAGGGACCAGAATCGCTGCCAGTGGTGGAGAGGGCTGGCGTGTTCAGCAGGACAGAGCATCTTCTGGGAGCACCTTCCTGGCTGCCAGCCCCGCTGAGGTGAGGTGGCAGTGGGGGCACAGCCCGTCCCCGGGAGATCAGGGCTGGGCGAGCTCCCTGTGCCTGTGGGATCCCTATAGGGATCTGCTCACAGGCTCTCCAGGCAGGGGGGTTTCTCCCCCCACCATGCTTGATCCTACTCTCTCTTTGTGTCTTGCCTGCTTTAAGCAGCTCCGGGAGCGTGTGCAAACAATTCCTGTTCGGATGGGGATGGCAGAGGTTTATTGGCTTAGCCCAAGGTGCTAAAATCCTCTTCATTCAAGGCAGATTCCTCTTCTCTTTTCAGAAACTTCTCTCACTGCTCGGTGGCTCATTTTTCAGCTGTCACAGCATTCCCCCACTGCCCCCATGCTCCTAAGTCCCTTCTAGCCCCAGACTGGTCCCAGGTAGCCGGAGGAAGGTGGGGAAAATCCCAGTGAGGTGGCTGGAGGCAGGGAGGCAGAGGGTGCAAGCACGTGAGCAGCACCTCGAGCTGATGCTCCTGCGATGGGATGTCTTTCAGCCAGACACCAGTTTAACCCTTTTCCTTCTCCAGGGGCTGGGATGTGTTTTGGGGAGATGTGCTGGGGTCTGTCCTGCTCTCCCAGGCACCCGCAGTGACCTCAGGGCATGTCTGCATTCAGTGTCCTTGGGAGAGGGGCTGGAGAATCCATCCTGGGGCAGGGGGTGGAGGGAGCAGCCACCCAGATGGGGTCCCACATCATCACTGGGCATCAGGTCAGAGCTGGTCCCACTGCAGCTGTCACCATCCCTGGTCACCTGCATGCCCCTGGCATGGCCCCAGGGCTGTCCCCTGCCTTTCAGGGTCATGCTGATGCCCAGCTTGCTCCCACCACCCAGCCAGTTCCAGCACCCTGTGACCCCCCAGCAGCCCGAGCGTCCCCCTGGGGAAATGGGGCACAGAGAGGGGAGGCCTCTTTCCCCAGGCAGGTTGTCATTAGTGGGATGAGGCTGGAATTCAACAGCCCAGTGCCAAATCCCTGGAACAGCAGCTCCCAGCCTGGGCCCCTCCCCTGGCTCATATAATCCATGTCCAGACACAGCTCTTGCTGCCTCTGTGAGTGCCCCAATCCTGCACGGAGCAGCAGAGCCCCCGGAGCCTTCCTTGGGGTTTTCCTGGCAAGGCAGCTCATTCTGCTCCCAGCCCTGAGCCCTGTGACTTTGTGACAAGGGTCAGAGTCCTGCTGGGCTCCTGGGGGAGGGGAGGCCAAGGGAACACCACAAATCCCGAGGACAGGGCTCAGGAGGGGCTGCTGCTCCTGCTGATGGAATCAGACAGCAAAACAAGCCCCACGGTGGCCATCAGCTGGAAATCAAGGAGGGACTGGGGACATTGTCTGCAGCTGCCTGTGTCCACTGCCCGGGCCATGGCGTGGGTGTGACACCAGCTCTGCCAGAGGCTCCTCGGGATGCTGCACGGGCACGGAGGGTGAGCAAGGGACAGTCAGACTGCACCATGAACGATTTCTGAAGGCTCTGCTGGGTCTAATTTCTGACCCAGAAGCTGCTGGGGAGTGAAGATGGAGTTAAGATGAGGTTATTTTGGAGTTGATGGATGCTGAGGGGGTGGCAGCTCAGGGGCAATTTAATTCCCTTGATTTCCCAGGCGACACCTGACCCAGGCTCTGAGTTCAAACTTAGCAAAACATGTTGAGTTTTTTTGCAAAATGACTCATTATATTCTAGAGAGCTCTGGAAAGCAATGATTGCAAATGACACCCATCCAGCCCCCTCGGCCTCCCAGTCTCTGCTAGCAATGAGGAGATGATGGCACACAGAGAATTCCCAGCAGTTTGTGGCTGCTCCCTCCTCCCGAACGACCCCTGTAACTCTTCCTTTGCCCTGGTGCCCTACACATCTTGTCTAAGTTGATGGTTTAGAATGTCTCAGTAAAACCCTCAAGCCCCATTTTCTGGGATGCTGAACTTCAATGAGTTCTGTGCCTTTGTGAGTCCTCAGCTGGGAGAGGAGGGTGAGAGCAGGAGCATCTCCCACCAGAGCCTGCCCAGCCCTGGAGAGGAGCCAAATGCAGACTCCATCTGCCCTGCAGGTTTTAGAGGTGCTTCAGATACGTGGTGCAAAGCTGGGAAAGATCTGCACTGATGAATTCAGTTGTGGCTTTGGCCATCATTTCCATTTCCTCATTAGCCACCCTTAGGGAGGTGAGCACCTACACTGATCTTTTCCAGGGCTCAAACTCAGCCCTTGGGGGAGACTGGGACAAAGCAGACCCCGAGCACAAGCCCAAGGGAGTGCTCAGAGAGTTGTGAGCTCCTTTGAAGCAGCACTTTGTGAATCCTGGTCTCAGCAGGGCTCTGCAGTGCTGGCCCTCGCAGCCCGCCCGCCAGCAGGCGCGTTTCGCCGTGGTATCGTGGCAGGTTTAGCAGCCATCCTGTTGCTATTTTGTTGCCTGGCCCCCATGGCCATTCGCGTTTAGGTTTCAGTGATCACTTAGCAAGCAGCCCCCATGCAGCCCACCCGGTGCAGGTGCTGGAGGGGGACATGTCCCCCCTTGTACAGCTGGGGAGGGGGCGGCTGGTGGCTCCGTGGAGCCAGGAGCCGATGACAATGGGCAATTGTCAAATTGGGGCCCCTCTCGTTTGAGTTTTCTTCCTTTTATAGTAAGTAGCAGTTGCTCCAGCAGCTGGCCTGCCTCTCCAGGGTGAGCACTGGGCTCTGTATAAAAGGGAAGGAGCAGCCTTTGCCTTTCATCCCTCCGTTCTCCTCCCTCGCTGGGCGGCAGGACTCATCCCGCACCTCCGCAAACCCCGGCGCGATGCCGCTCAAGAAACCCGACCCGAGGAAGGAAGCGGCCAAAGCAGCTCCAGGCTCGGAGCCTGCCTTCGACCCCAAGAGCGTGAAGGTGAGTGAGGAATGAAGACACGTCACTGTCTTTCTCCGTGCCTGTCATCTGCCAGGCGATGCAAAGCGCTCTGCGAATGGCATTAGCCAGGCTGGCAGCCAGCCTTGGGAGGGGAAAATTATCCGATTGTGTGGATGCAGCAGGCTGGGAGGGATGCTGTCCTCGCTGGGGAGAGGTCTCAGTGTTGCCCACCCAGCCCTGGCCAGCACTCACTGGAGGGAAGCAGAGCTGCAGCTGCAGAATCAAACCCCGTGTCAGAGCCTCAGGAGCAATAAAACCCTTCTCTGCCACCCACTGTCTCCATCCTAAAGTATTTTGTTGCCTGTGTTGCCTCCTCCACATATGAGCATCCTTTATCCAACAGCTCCACAACAGGAACTCACTTTTTCCATGATTCCTCAGGATACTCACACTTTTAAGCCATAGCTGTGGCAGGAGAGTTATTAGGAGCAGGCTCAGCATGGAGGCTGTTTAATTACTTGAACTTGGGATCAGGCCCTAAAATAACATCCTTTCCACCCAAAGTAGACCTGACTGTGGTCTGAGCATCCCTCCTGCCTACCCACCCCGCTGCTGCCAGCTGTGCTCTCCACAGGGATGTCAGAAGGCAGAAGCAGTCGGGGACACAGCACAGCCAGACATGGGACAGGGCATGGATACACCCCCCTGCCCCGAGCCTGGGGAGGGAGAGGTGCAGAGGGGAGAGTTCCTTGGCTCCCTCCAGCAGCAGTCCACATCTCATGCCCAGCTTTGCTTCCTTCTCTTTACAGATTGAATTCACGGCAGAGCAGATTGAAGGTAAGCGCTGAGTTCAGCTTCTCTCAGAGATGGCTTTAGAAATGGGGAATCCTTTTTTCCTGCTAGTTTTCACCACAGACATAAGAGCTGAGGCCACACACATTAATTCGCCTCCTGGGGGAAAGGCCAGCAGGATCCAGAGCCTGGCAGGGAAAAGGTATTTTTCATTCATGGTGTGAGATGCAGCCTGGGTCAAAGCCAGGGTGTCTGGTGGGAGGAACAGCCTGTGGCGACACAGGGACAGCCCCAGAGAGTGGAGATCCGAGTGGAAAAGGGGATAAGCATGGATGTCCTGCAGCAGAGCCAGCTGCTGAGAGTGCAGGAATCCAGCAGGTCACCCAGCCAGCTCTGCAGAGGTGACAAAACCTGCTGGAGCAGCCAAGCGACTCATCTAAGGAGCCTGGCAAACCTCAGCCCGCATTGCGCAAGCTCACTCGGGGCTGCGAGGCATTCCGAGGGCACAACGTGCACGTGTCTGTCTGTCCCTTCCCTGCCTGCCAGGGCTTCCCTGGGGAGGGAATGGGGCCACTGCGAGCTCTTCTTCCCTGCAGAGTTCAGAGAAGCCTTCGGGCTGTTTGACCGGACGCCGGCGGGGACGATGCAGATCAGCTACGGACAGTGCGGGGACGTCCTGCGGGCGCTGGGCCACAACCCCACCAACGCTGAGGTCCTCAAGGTGCTGGGCAAGCCCAAGCCAGAAGGTGACAGCAAGCTGGGGACAGGGTGGGACAAGCAATTCCTGTGCTCCCTGTCAGCCAGTAGAGGGTTACATTCTCTGTAGGAAGAACCCTGGAAGGTGAAGGAAATTATGCAGACAGGCTTCATTCCTGTGTAATTCCTTCACTCCCCTTCCCCGTACCATGGATGATGACATATGGGATAGGCAGTCCTCACACAGGAATGGTGGCAAGTGATGCTTAGCAGACTTCATCCTGAACTGGTGCAAACTGGTATAACCAGACCAGTCCCAGTGTGACCACATTACTGTGGTGACAGATGACCCACCTGATGGTTTAGTTTTGGGCTGGTATCAGGGGTCTCTGTGCAGCCCCCTGAAGTTAATACTTCATCCCTCATATGGATCTTCCAATCTCAAGTCTAATACAATAGTTCTGTCTCCTCACTGGGCTTCTCCCCTGCACTCTGATGGAAAAGAGACCAAGAGAGTTAATCAGGAGACCCTCAGAGGCTGAATTCAGCCCCGTGAGGGCTCATCTCTGACCCCATCTCCTCCTCTTCCAGAAATGCACACCAAGATGCTGGACTTTGAGACCTTCCTCCCCATCCTGCAGCACTTCACCCGCAACAAGGAGCAGGGCACCTTCGAGGACTTTGTGGAAGGGCTGCGTGTCTTCGACAAGGAGGGCAACGGGATGGTCATGGGGGCCGAGCTGCGCCACGTGCTGGTCACGCTGGGTACGGCTGCCCCGGGGGGAGCAAGGCATGGCCCCCAGATCTTTCTGGGCAAGTGGCTGCTCTCACGTATCAGAGGTTCTTTTCACTCTGCTGCTCACAAGCTCTTTTAGGGGTCATTAGTCCTGAATGTGTGGCCATTTTCCACCCCTGCTTCATGCATGAGCCAGGCGAGACTCCAGGACAGCCTCAGTAATCAGACAACTGTGGCAGTGTGCTCCTCTCTCCACCATCTCCCACCAGCATTCCTCAGTAGTGGCACGCAGCTCTTCTCTAATCCCCTTCTCCTCCCTCTGGTGTCTCTGGTTATCTGGAAGAAGGGCAGGTCCTGTCAGGCTGAAAACCCTTCCCCTCACCTCTCTATCCTCCCGTTCCAGGAGAGAAGATGACAGAAAGCGAGGTGGAGCAGCTCATGGCAGGGCAGGAGGATGCCAATGGCTGTATCAACTATGAAGGTAAGGGCAGGAGATTCCCATCAGGGCCACCTCAGACACGGCTCTCTTGTCTTAGGGTGCAAAATGCATCCTCTGAAAGGGCTCTGCTTGGACTTGGTGTTCTTAATGGTCTTTTCTAACCTTAATGATTCCATGATTCTATGACACTGGAAGGGAGGACCAGCCTCCAAAGCCTTTCCAAAAAAGCACTGAGACTTGTCAGCCGGGGTGGGAACAAGGTGCTTGTGCCAGTGATTTCCAGGAAAAGCAGCTGAAGGCAGCATGTTTCCAAGGAGTTCAGGGCTGTTTTATCCACAGTTTTGGCACTGTTTTGTTGCAATCCATTGAAAATAAACAAAGCCAGCATCTTTCCCAGCAGAGGCTAATTGGGAACATTTGGAGACCTGGATCACTCGCTGCTCCAAGAGGGTGAAAATTTGGAATAGGAGGTGGTTAAATTTAGGAAGCCCTAAAATTGGAGAGCAGTGAGGAAAAGAGGGGACCCATTTCCCTTGGCCTCAGAAAAATGGGGATAGTGGTACTGGCTCATCTCCAAGGGTTGGCATCACTGTGACCAGGTTGGGGATGGCATGCAAAAAGTGGGAACAGAAAGAGGAATATTAATCCTGGCACAGCATCCCCTTCATCCCTGGGGGGCCTGGGCTGGGGGTCCCCCCTGCTGCCTCTCCACCTGCTCCTCCCAGCTCAAAGCATGTCCTGACCCCTCCTGCTCTCATTTCTCCTCAGCTTTTGTCAAGCACATCATGTCTGGCTGAAACGAGAAACTTCAGGTGAGTTCAGTGGCGTCTCCTGCTGCTCACTCCAAAATTGGAAATCCTGCAAGTAACAGCCAGGGGCAGGGAAGCCAAATCCCAAACCTGCAGTGGATTAATGCCACAGGAATGATGCCAGCTCTGAAGGCACAAAAGTTGTGTTGATGATAAGGAATTTCACTTGTAACTCCTACCAATTAAAATTTATCAGGACAGCATCCCAGCTGTGATGGTCCTTTGTGGTCTGGGTCATTGGGTGGAGTCTCTGCTTGGAAAGAAAGAAAGAGGTGGTTGATGGTGCCACGTTTTCTAACCTGCCAGAAGCTGAGGGGGTCAATAGCAGCCAGTGGAAATCAATATTTTTAAACCTGCATCAGTGAATGACTCGATGCTAAGAAAATATTTAGTACTTAGAGAGGAAATTTCTGAACTGAGAAATATTAACATTCCCATTAATGTTATAAAGAATAAGGAAAATGTACCAATGTTTGTTAAACTTTTCATGTTCCTTCAGATCTTCCTGAGGAAAACAGAGAAACATTGCTAAGGGGATGAGGTTTCTTTGAGGCTGAATTATCCCTCTAAAATCTACTCAATTGAAAAGAAAATCCAAATTGCTGCCTGGCCCCAGCTTCCCCGCCAGTTTCTTATGATTTCATTATCTATTTACCTTTTTAAACATTTCCCCTACCCCTCAGCTATGAAAAAGGAAGGAAGCCAGGGGAAAAAAAAAGAAGTAAAAATGACCTTCAGATAGCGCTAAACACACAAATTAAACATTTAAAAATCCCTCTCCTTCCAAAATCTCTTTAAATGTCAGAAGGTTAAAACGCAGACAGACAGAATTCTGAACTTCGAATGTTCAGCATCCTTTTCATCTCATTTTAATCCATTTCTCCCTGGTTCCTGTTCATCAGCTCACAATGTAGATGGTTGGGTGGCAAACGCTGACAGGAGATTTAATTCTTCACATAACTATTTGCATATAAAACTCTTTTTTAACTGGTGTTGAGTTATAGCTTTTGACATTTTGGGTTCATCTGAGAAAGAATATTCTGAATACTCTCATCCCAGAGATTCTTTGCATTCAGACCTCTCCCACTTGTCTCCCTGGCTCTCAGAAATGCTTGAATCCACCTGAGCACCATGAAGAGCAAGATTCCTCCATGCATGTCCTTTCCCTGGGCTGTTTTGCCTAAGCCATCGTTGGGCAGCACGCGTGTGTGCCTGAGCCTGGTACTCAGTGACACATCTGCAACTGGGTTTTAAACCTCAAGTTACTCTTTTCAGGTTTTCTCAGTGACATTTGTCTCATTAAATTTCATTCCTTCCTCCCTTAAATGGTTTGTCTGCCTTGGCTTGGGTCACCTTGACATGGTGGGTGGGGGAGACCCCTCGGTCTCCACCAGCTCTCAGGGTATTTCCATGGAGGGGGGGAAAAGGCAGGGGATGCAAAGGAAGAGTTCAGACCTGTAAGTGAGGATCCTTTGGCACTGGGCAGGAGCTGGGCTGCAGCCTGGTCACCTCTTGCTGATGCAGACCTGCAGCCAGGAGAGCACAAGGGGCAGGTTGCATCAAACACACACCCTTTGGTTTTGGGAGGTTCTTAATTTCCTCTCTGCCCTAAAACCAATCATTTTCCAAAACTGTAGGCCATCCATTCTTCATCACACTGTCCCACAAGCATTCCCTCCAGGCCCAGGCTGAACTATGGAGCAAAGAGGGACCTGCCACTGTCCCTGTCACAGAGCAACCCACTGGCACTGCTCCTTCATCAATGCACTGCTTGTCCCAGTCAGGAAAGGCCCTTAAAAACCCCAAAACACCAGAAAGGCATGAAAAACATTCTTTGTTCTGTATCTATGAGACATCCAAAAATCTAGTTTTGAAGGTTTTCAGAAAATTGACTCCTGCTGAATCAGCAAGGGAGAAGAAAAATGGGGCAAGAACAGGGATTTCTGGGCCAGGTCCACCCTCATGGCATGGGGTGATGCCCCACGGGGTGTGGGTAGTGTCCTGGAGGGATGGAGCCCAGCCAGGATGGGCTCCTGGATGGTTCTCCTCCAGGCAGATGGTGTGTTCCAGCCAGGAGCTGTCTGGGGGCTGTGTGACACAAGCTGGTGACTCTCTCCCTCTTCCTACCTGCAAAGCAATCTTCAGAGCATCACCGCAAGCGGTGAATAATTCATGACACATAACTCAGCCTTCCCATCAGCAGAACACCTGGGAGCAGCAAACACTTCCCTTTGATTTGTTCCTTATTCCAACGTCCTGACTCTTTGACTAGAAATCGAAGGCACTTTGCTCTGATGTGTTGACTTCAGCTGCCACTCGCTCGTTCCTGTGCAGTGACTGAGCAACAGCTGCCTTCAATTCCCACTGTTTGATTCAACTGCTCATAAAAAGCAACATAAGCTGTTTATAGATGCAAGATTAGATTTGAGCTCTTCTTTGTGCTATTCCTACAGCTTCCATGGGGCAGGATCCGGGCACCTCGTGTTTTTAATGTTCTATCTGTGCTTTAACCTCCTGGAGGACCGTGGTGACGGGGCCAGAAGGACCCTGCTTGCTGCACACTCGCTCCAGGGTTTGTCCTTGTCACTGCTGTGGCACTGACTCCTGCAGCACAACGTGCTGTGGCAGAGAGGAAAGGAGCAGAGGAGAGGTGGGGACCTGCCTCAGCTCACAGAGGAAATCCCCAGCAGGGACTGGGGCCCTGGAGCTGTGACATCCCTGCTACAGCCACGATATTCCTGCTGTAGCCACAATATTCCTGCTGTAGCCATGATATTCCTGCTGTAGCCACCATATTCCTGTTGTAGCCACCATATTCCTGCTGTAGCCACCATATTCCTGCTGTGGCCATGATATTCCTGCTGTGGCCATGATATTCCTGTATATCCTCGAGATCCCTACCAGCCTTGATATCTCTCCTAGCCGTGCTATTCCTGCTACAGCTGTGACATCCCTGCCCTGCAAGCCACGAGGCTGCACTCTCACTCCTCTGTGCACAGCAGTTTGAGCCCTCAGCTTCCACGGTGAAAGGAGTAACACTAAATTAAAACCAAAGTGAGACCTGCAAAGAGACAGACAGAAAGCAAGCAGTGGGAGATGACAGAACTACAGGAAAATGGTTTTCCATGTGAAATATCCACCTTTGAAGACCCCCTGAGGGAAGAGCCAGCCACACTTCACTTTAGGGACCTGTTGTGAATCTTTAAGATAAAGCAGAGCTGGTTTGTAGCAAAGCAGGTTGGAATGATGCACTTGAACAGGCACAGCATGTGTGTCTGTACCTCTGCTTGTGCCTCCTTGCCTCTTCCCCTGGCAAGGCTGCCTCCCTCCCCCTCTGGAAAAGTTGAGGATTCCACAGAGAGAGCAGCTTTAGTCCCATGAACATTTATAAAAGCATCTGCGGGTGCCTGTGAGTGACCCACAGGCAGAACTGCACTGGAGGACTGAGGAGCCTCTGTAAATCCAGATGTCCAAAGACAACAGCAAACACTGACCTTTTCCAGTTTGGATGCTTTACATGAATTCCAGGGGACTCTGAGGAGAGGCACAAGGAGCCCCCACGCTCCAGAGAGCCTGTATCTCCTCAGGCTGTGATAAGACACATTCTCATACCAAAGAAGGTCTGGATGTCAGTTCTGTGGCCTGGGGAATGGGAGAGACAGATGGAGCCAGCTTTCATCCCCAGGAGGAGTTATCTGCAGTGCACGAGATCAGGAGGAGGGTGAACATGGACTGTGCTCCTTCCTTGGAGCCCCAGACCACGTACACACACCACCATCATCACCATCAGCGAGGCCAAAGGCCTCCAGAGCAGGAGTCATGTTACTCACACCCTCTTTTTTTCTGGCAAAATGACTTGGATGGACCTGATTAGGAAACCAGGTGTCCATCCCGCTCTGCAGTTAAAATTTGCTATTTGTCTCAGGTGAAGGATTGAAGAAAGCTTTGCCTGCTCACACCCTGAACGCAAACACCCGCAGATTTGCTGCCAATAACAAATTTGTAACTACACCTTTCAGAAGTGCAGAGAAAGAGGGGAAGGGGGCAGGCTGAGCCCTCCTGCTCCACACACAGCTTTTGCTCTCACATAAAGATACAGCCCCCGTGTGTTTGGCAGCACATCAGGCTCTGACCTTGGGGCCCGAGTGCAAGTGCAAAGCACAGAACAGAGCAAGATGGAGCACAGAGTGTGTGTGTGCATCGGGGGGCTGTAATGGCTGATTCAGCAAGCCCACAGAAGGATTCGCAGACCTATTTATTGATAGGTCAGTACATTTAATAAATTGAGGTTTACTCGTGCATCTTTATTTCATTCTTTTGCCAAAGCTCTGTGTGCCAGATGTCGCGCTTTCAAACACATCCAAGCTGTAACTGGCAAATTACCTGCCTTGTACTTACACCCTGGTAGGCCAGTTTTACTCCTGGATATGAGGACATCACGAGGAATTTCTCCATTTCTTCATTGTTAAACATTGGAAGGGGCTGCCCAGAGAGTCCCCATGCCCGGAGATGGCCAAGGACTGACTGGACGTGGCACTCAGTGCTCGACAAGGTGGTCACAGGTTGGACTCGATGATCTGGGAGGTCTTTCTCAACCCACATGATCCTGCGATTTTGTGGTTGAACCCATGTGGGGAGCACCTCAGCACGGACCCCTCAGGGACGGGGACAGGACCTGGCCCGTGCTGGCTCAGGACGCACTGGGGATGGCAGGAGGGAGCCCTCGGACCAGCACCCGACACACCTGGGGATGCCCAGAGCCCGTTGTGTGGCACCAAGAGCAGGTTCTGCACTCCACGGGCGCAAAAGCGCTCTGAGGGACGAGCCACAGGCCCCCTCACGCTCGTCCATCTCCGTCCTCGCTCGGCCATCTCCGTCCTATCTCGGCCATCTCCGTCTTGACTCGGGCATCTCCGCCCTAGTTCGGCCATCTCCGGCGCCGAGCTTCCTCCCGGCTGCCGAGCGCGGCTTTCCCAGCTGTTTTCCGTCGCCGCTCGGCTCTTTCCGCCTGCGCCTTCGGGTATTTCCGGCGGGCGGTTCGGGTATTTCCGCCGCCGGTTCGGGCGGACTCGGCGCCCGCCGGCCTCGCTCGCTCCGGTAACGGTCGGTGCGGGTTCAAATGAGCCGCGGCCGGGCCGGGCCCCGCCGTGACTCTCTCTGAGCCGGGCCGGGACCGGGGCCACCCCGCTCGGGCTCAGCGACCAGGAGGCGGAGGCCGGGGAGAGCAGGATGACGGTGCTGCAGGAACCCGTCCAGGTACGGACCCCCGGGCGGCTCAGGCCCCAAAGCCTGGCCCGGCCCGGGTTAGGCCGCTCCGGGGCCGGGGCTCCGCGCCGCTCCCGGCGGCTCCTCGGCCGGTGGGCCCGCAGGACCTCCAGCTCCTCCTGCTGCCGGACCCGCCGGGCTTCCCCTTGCCGTGCCCATCCCCGGGCCGGCCGCGCTCGCCCCTGTGCCCCCCGGGCCCCTGAGGGAGCTGTCGGTGTTCGGGCCCCTGAGGGAGCTTCCCGCTTCGGCTCCCGGGAAAGGGCCCCCCGGGAGACCTGTTGATACTTCGCTCACCTTTCTGCGTTCGCTGCCGTGTCGTGTTTAAATGCTCGCAGCGTGCTCGGATCCCTCCGTGCCGTGCGAGTGAAGGACGTTCCTTCTTCCCAAGGAGTTGTTTTTTTTTCTTTTTTTTTTTTTTATTAATAGGAGACCTAGGAGAGAAAATAATATGAATTCCGTTTTTCTCTCGTGTTTCAGTCTCGCTGCAGTTACTCTGGTGGGTTTCCTGTTCTTGTGCTGAGCCTTCCCATCCAAAAGTCGTGATTTGCAGAATTAAGAACTGCTTTTTCTTTCCGCAGTTCCTGTATGCCCATTCTCTAACTATTCGTAATCTAAATTAATCAGTCGTCTCATTCATGTTTCCATTCTTTTTTTAAAATATATTTTTAGCATTTTAACAGGATGTTTTGGGCTTTTTTTTTTTCTAGTTACAGCAAGAGGTTCCTGGCAGCAGTGTCTTGTTAAAACACAATTGTGTTCTGTAATGAACATAATGAGAATTCTTGCTTTTGGCTCTTTTCTTTCTAATGAAAAGGTGGAAGGGGAAGAAAGGCTCCTGTGGACAACCAACCATCCTGCTGACTTGACCCTGGCTGTGGAAGATGGTGGCAGTGAGGGCACTTTTGTAGACCAGGGGTTTGTGTCCTTGATGCCACCGCTCTCCTCATCCCCTCTGAGAGCAGGGATCAGTGCTGGAAATGCTTTTGGCCACCTGGTGCTATCCTGCAGCCCTGGTGTTAGCTGTGGAGCTGGGCTGGTTGTTTTGCACCCGTTGGGTATTCTAGGAAAACATGGGATTACAATGGAAAAGGAAGGAAGAGTGCACTGCAGTGTGAGTGAGTGAAGCTGACAGGAAACAATGCCAAATGTTTCCAGTGCTGTGCTAACTCGACTGACCAAGTGGAAATATCTGCTCTCCTGAGAGCTCCCTGATAGAGATGTGGGGTCTTGTGGTATTTCAGCAAGGTACAGGCCCCTCTAATGCTGTTCTCCATTCTTAACCTCTTCCCTGCTTGGATGTTTTGATGAGGCTTTGCTGTGTTGAATGTATCTATTTAGATTGGCTACATCTATTTAGATTCTGCTTTTAAATGACAGATATTCCTTTAGCAGTAGTTCTGCTGCTGTCAGTTTTACTGCTGTTCCTTGCTTACAGGAGTGCTGGGAAGTTTAGGAGTTATTTGTGACTGACTGGGTAAAGTCCATTGCGTTTCTGAATTCCCAGTTTAGCTGAAGTCCATGTCCTTAGCTCTGTTTTTATAATTTTCTTAAATGAAATGATTGGGGAAGTTGACACTAGTTCTCATTTTTGTCATTGCAGAGATTTTTCCTGTCTGTTTGTCTGTTCTCTCCCAGCCTTTCAGATGTCTACAGGGCTCAGCATTCCAGGAAAAAAACTGTCATCCTTACATCCTCACAGCTGTGCTGTTACTTATTTGTCACAGTGTGGCAGATAAATAACAGAATTTATGTTTGTATGTAGCCTTAAAAATGTTGTGCTTTAATTACATTAAATTCATGTCCCAGAAAGCATTCTGGCCACTGGTTAGGTTTTTGCTAACTTTTAAAATTCTTTTAAGTTGAACAGAATGCCAGAGTTTACAGCCCTGTGCTGTACTTCCTGATATGGTCGATTTAAAACCCTTCAGCTCCAACATAAAACAGTGTCCCATGTGCTAAGAAACAGGCTGGATGCCTTCCAAACACTTCTGAAAAACATCTTGGAAAGAAAATGAGCACTTTGCTTGGAATTTAGCTGTTCAAGGTGATGGTGTGCTGTGACTCACTGGAATGGTGCTCGAACTTGGCTGCAAGCTGCAGGACCAACGTGTGAGTTTGTGTGACTGGGGAATGCAGCGCAGCCCATCCCAGAGCTCTCCTCCTCCCTGCCCACCCTCAAGACTGAAATCGTGGCACAATCTGCTTAGCATGGCAATATAGGCTAAACAGCTTGGAAAACAATTTCCAAGGTTGTAGAACTGTCAGAAGAGAACATCTCTCAAGAGCTCTTTGGCTTAGATATGAAGTGACACTTGGACAATGCACAGGGTTTTCTGGGTAGAAGATGGACCTGTCTGAATGTGATTTTATTTTCCTGCTCTCCTTTCTGAAGATGCCTTGCTGCAGGGCTGTGTGTGGTAGTTTTGGAATTCCCTGTTAATTTTGCATTTCAAATTAATTATTTTTTCAAAGAGTGATTAGGACCTGGAGGTTCATCCTTGTCTGCAAGCACACTTGAATAAAATGTGGAAATGCTTCCAGCTTTTTTCCTTTCCTCCACTATGAAGTGTTTCCTTCCTATGGAAACACTTCCAACTTTTTTCCTTCCACTTCCAACTCTTTTCCTTCCTGAGAACAGGGCTGAGAACACTCTTCTGGTGTGGTTTAGGAATTCTGTACCACTAGTGCTGTGTACATGCATTGTGCTTCTTCTAGAACAAACTAAATTACTGTTTTATATTGAGATTAATGTTCCTGTCCTAGACAGTGGACAAGAAATTCTCTTTTTTGAGGCACAGTCATGGTTTAGACATCTGTTCTCGTGGAAAATTGTTGCTGCATAGGTATGGCTGATTCCCTGCTGCCTTCCTTTCCTCTTCCTGCTCTTTTAGGAGAGTGTGTGTGAGGATCCATACTCCAGCATGGGTCACTTGAGGGCAGGAGGCACATTTTGGGCTGCAAAATGATAATTGCTAAAGAACAGGCATTCTACCAGCCTGTTTCTTGCTTTCACTGGGACTCTGCTCCACAACAATTGTTATTTGAGCCAGGGTGTAGTGTAACTCTTCCAAAGTGGCTGTGACATAGCCCCAAATCCCTCGTGTCCCCTCTTAGCCTTTGGCAGGATTGTTCCTGGCAACTTGCTCTGATTTCAGCGGTCAGATGACCCTGATTTTCCCACTGCCACCCCCACACCTTTGTTTTGTAAGCTGGCTGAGGTACAACCCTGCAAAGACAGGAGTTTTAACCTGCCACAACTTGGCTGGATTCATCTAAACGTCACTTGTGGCTTGGTGAAGGAAGAGCTGCTTTTGGGAGCAAGAGAAATGGGAGACCTTGGGCTGCTCTGCCTTAAAAGATTGTAAGCCTGACCTTCTATCTGTCTGTTTGTCCTGCTCTGTGTGCAGGGCATGGAACCACCTTCAGCCTGGGATCCTTTCAAGGCAGCAGGGAGGCTCAGTTATCTGAAATATGGAACACAAGCAGAGAGAAACAATAGTGTGTTTGTATTGCAAAGAGAATTCACTTTCAAATACGTCCAAATACTTCCACACAAGCTTAAAAACACCTGTAGACTTCTTAAGCATATTCTTGGGATCTACTTATAGAAAAAAACAGATTCTCTGTAGAGATTTGTTTGTAATATTCCCTGTAGTACTTGGGAGCCCTGGTGTGTGCTGTTCATGACGGCTGTGTGGGCTTCCCGTGAAGAGAACTTGCACAGTTTTCACACCCTGTGTTTGTCAAGTTTGTGTTGGAAGAAGTAGCATATGGTACATGTAACTCTGAGATGTTTGGATTTTTTAAATTTTTTTTTTTTTGGTAGATGAAATTGGCACTTGCCTTTCCAGCTGGGAATAGCACTGCAGGGCAGCATTGCTTTCCCTGTGGAAGATTTCTTTTAGTTTTGGAGTGTCTCATGGGTTTTAGAAGCAAATTCTATTTGTCTTTGGTTGCTGATGAGTATTAGAGAAATTCTAGATCACAGTGCCTTGAATTCCTAAGTTCAGATCTTGTTTGGGATCAGTAATAGCAAAACTACTGCAAAATGGCTCTGTGTAATCAACACAAGTCTCATCTTGACCAGCACTGAGAGGTTTCTGGGCCTGTTGGGCTTTGGTTTGGCATCTTGGGGAGATGCTCTAATGGGATACTCTGACCACTTGGGGTTGGATTTTGGTTTTATCTTCACTGAAGCTGTTGTTGTGCGGTGTTGAGTTGTGCACCAGGCTAAGACTCAGTAATTTCTGAGGGGTTTGGATGATTGTGGCTGGTAATGAGTGAGAAACACTCTGAGGTTGATACATTCAGTGCAGAGTTTGCTGGGGTTTTGGTGAGGTTTGGATGATTGTGGCTGGTAATGAGTGAGAAACATTCTAAGGTTGATACATTACTTCTATGTATGAAGAGTTTGGTGGAGTTTTTTAAACCTCCTTACTAATACCTGAAACAAATACAACTTGGCCAGCAAGTTTATCCTCCCCTTTCATTTTATAGCTCTATAAAACCGAGCTGACCTTTGCCTTTTGACAGTAAGAGGTAATGTTTTTTGCATTTTCAGAGCTGCCCACTAAATGAAGATGGTTTTCTTGCCTTGCAGGCTGCTATCTGGCAAGCACTGAACCACTACGCGTACCGCGACGCCGTGTTCCTGGCAGAGAGGTTGTATGCAGAAGGTGTGTACTTTGAAAAAAAGCATTAGTTTTATAATTGCAATTTTAATTTGGCTTTTGTGAGCCTCTGCTCCTGCTTTATTTTCCTCCTGTTCTGATAATGAAGTTTAGCTTTGGGGAAAGTAGAGGAATGCCTTGTGATTAGGTTGGAAAAATCAAATCATGTAACGGCAGCAATGTTATTTTACAGTAAAATCTCCTTAAAATTAAATTCAGATTTGTGTGTTTAAGTGTAGTGTTTACAGTGATCTGGTTTATGGTATCAAATGGGAGAATGTTGGGGGTTTTTTAATAACCCTCAAGCATTGCATTCTTCCAAGGGCACTTGAGGATAGATGCAGCACACAAATTCGACAAATTGGCTTGACATTGAAAGCTGTCTTTGCTGATAATGCAGCTCAGATATGTTGATTGGCTCAAAGAGAGTCTTGTGATGGGGAGAGAAAAGCACTGTGAAATTGAGACAGTGAGAACCAGAACATATGGAACAGGTATCTCCTGCTGAATCCCTGCTAATTGTTACTTCATTGTAAAGCTGTCAGGCTGGGGTCTTGGACAGGGAGCAGGCAGCAGTAACACAAATCTCTGCTTTCTTTGGGTCCTTAAACACTTTTTTGATGTGTTCTAGCACCTTTTATTTCTTTAACCTTTTCTCCATGACCTCAGATAAGCTTTTTGTTCTTCTGTACTTCTTTTCCTTGATACTGGTGGTCAGCTTTCCTTCTCTGTTTTGAAAGGTATTGTTCCCTAACCCCTAACATAAAAAAACCTCCAATCCTTAAGCTAAAATGCAAGCATTGTATAATTTCTCATGCTAAACAACCTGAGCTTATAGCTTGAATTAAACTGTATAAGTTATTTCATGCTCTGTTTTGTAATGAAATATTTTGCCTGCCCTGCCCACAATGCAGTTCTTAACAATGGAAGCACAGACTTAAGTTTTGAGAAATAAAGGCTTCTTTCTCCTTGTGACAGGGTTACAAGTGGAATCTGAGGTGTTTGATCTGGTGGCAAAATGAGAAATATTGTGTAGAGTATTATGGAACCTGATAATCCAGGTGTTTATGAAGAAAATAGTATTTTAGGGATGACAGAGCTCCCCTGAACACAACACACTGTGAGGTGCAGGGAAATGGTAGATTGAAGGTAATTGCCAAGGTTTTCAGAACAAAGAGAATCCACTTTTTGTAGCAGCCAGGAGAAAAATACCTGACTTGATAGTGACACATCTTTACAGAATAATTCTCTGCAAGAACACTTCAAACAGCCTTTTTCAGTGGCCAGCAGTGCTGAGAGAAAGCAGCATGAGTGCTGACACTTGGTGCAAGCAATTAACTGCTAACAAAACATCTGGCTCCTGGTTAAAATAAGTGGTTACACTGCAAAGGGGAAGCTGCAGAACTTGAATACAGTGGCTCCGTGTTGGCAGGAGTGATTTCACCCTGAGAAAAAACTTCTTTTAAGTCTACCTGCAATTACTGTCCTTGATGGGACATCTGTGGCTTGGTCGTTTCCCAGAGCTCTCAAAGTCTGTTAAAGCAGTGGATAAAAATTGATTTAACTTGAATTTTCAGAAAGGTCTTCTGGTGTTTTTAGGATAAGGCTAATAAAATGACCTCTGTTTGGCTCTTCTGTTTCCATTGTCACTGTTCAGGTGATGACAAAAACTTAAAATAGTTAGTTTTCAGTGAAGCAGAGGATTTGGGCAGATTCCCAAAGAGGTTTTTATACAGAGCTCATATTGATTTTTCAAAAGATTTCCCTATAGGTGGGTGAACAAACATCACAATTGTTTATTTAATGCTGAATTCCATTTGCAGGATAATGTCTTCTGAAAAGTATAAAGCTAATGTGAGTTTATTAAGTGGTTGGAGTTTGAAGTTGCTTGTGTTTATACACAGCTTTTGATTTAAAATATCATTGTGTGAGGGTGATTGGAGTGTAACATTTGGGGAAGTACAGAGTGGGTTAAGCCACCATGGATATACAAAATCTGTGAGTTTGCAGAAAGGATTAAAGTTACTTCAGGGGCTGAATCTGTCCTTTGTGGTGTAATCATGAGTGGGTCTGAGCTCAGTCTCAAACCTGGGTGCCAAGTCAAGCTCCTTGAGTAGAACATCCTCAGTGTGGTACAGAATTCATTGCAGTGGGAGAAAATTTGGAAACAGACATCAATTCTAAATAGCTCCAGTGTGGTGACACTCTGAGCCAAGTCAGTCTTGGTGTGGCCAGCAGATTGCTAAAGTAGCTCTGGCCTGGCTGCTTTCCTTGGCTTGCTGCTGTTCTAACTGCAGGCTGGCTCATCACTTGCTCAGCCTGGGTAGCCAGAAGGATCAAAGTTCCTTTAAAGTTGTAGATGTAAAGAGTTCATGTGACTAGCCAAGGAAATGGCATAGGGAGTTTGATAATCACCAACAGATAAAGACTTCATTCAGGAATTAATTTCTAACACCAATACCCATTTTCTTCCATCTTATCCATAACTGGCTTTTACTCCCTGCCCCCAAATTTTTTGTACTAAAATGATTAACATCTAACTGATGCTTTTGTTTTGCAGTACACTCAGAAGAAGCACTGTTTTTACTGGCAACGTGTTACTACCGCTCAGGAAAGGCCTACAAAGCTTACAGGCTCCTAAAGGGACACAGCTGTACCACCCCACAGTGTAAATACCTGCTTGCAAAATGTTGTGTGGACCTCAGCAAGTAAGTAAATCCTTCATGTTCTGGCCAGGGTTACAAATGGATTTATTTTTTAGCTTGGATTTCTCTTTGGAAGATGTTGTCTTGTATAAACGAGAAATTCGTTGGTCCTTCAGCACAAAAGGTTATGAGTTCAATTTATTTTGCTTTCAGATATGGATCTAATGAGCATTAACCCATGTTGCAAAAAACCTCTAAAAGTTGTTGAGTAACTTAGGGAGGAATTGCCAAGCTGTGTAGAGAGAAAACAGACCTCATTTATACAACCCTGCCTTATTTTCTTGTGGGGATGGTCTGTGCTGATAGAAAAATACATCTACAAGTAAAATTTCAAGTGGTGGCAAGAAAAGGTGATTTGTTTGCTCAGGTGCTTGGGCACAGATGCCTGAAAAATGCCTCCCACCCCAGCAGCTGTATAAAGTGATTTTGAAGCCTGACAGCCAGTGGTCCATTCTGTATGAGAGCTGCTGCTCCTACAGGTGGAGGAGGTGAAAATTGACCCTTTATTCTCCTTTTGAGCCCTTCTTGCAAGAAAGAAAGGCATTAAAATCCATGATCTCTGCCATGTCCCAACACTGGCTCAACTCAGTGCATGGGGGCCTTACAGATTGCATTTCTTTGGGAAACAAAGCCAAATTAAGCACTGGTTTTACTCAGATAAAGCACCTGCAAAGATCAAGTGTCTGAAGAGTCTCTTGTCCTTCGTGCTAGGATTGATCACTTTTGGAAGAGTCATGCTGAATTTTGTGCTTCTGCTTTTGGCTTTGTTTTGTTTTTCTTCCCTCCCAGTAGAGCTGTTTGACTGCAGAGTCCTGAACCTCCCTGTTGTAGAGGAATCCATGGGTTATTTAATGTTCATTTGCAGGAACTGCTTTGTGGTTCAAAACCTGTGAACACTGACAGTGGATTTCTGTTTTTGTTTGCAGCAGGGTGAAAACACTGGACTGCCAGTACTGTGAGCCTTGTAACCCCTTTAAACCTCTTGTTTTTTAAAAAGGCTTGCAGAAGGAGAGCAGATCTTGTCTGGTGGAGTGTTGAATAAACAGAAAAGCCATGATGACATTGTTATGGAGTTTGGTGATTCTGCATGCTTTACACTCTCCTTACTGGGACATGTCTACTGGTAAAGTTGCTTTTTCATTTTGCCCAATAAAGTTGGAAGGTTTTTACTTGACAAAGCCCAGGTTTAGTCAAACATATCCTTAGTCATTGCAGGAGACACCTCTCTCTGGGTTACACCATTTTGGAGCATGATAAATTAAGTGGATAATTGTGGAATCAGTCTGATTTGGGAATGGTTAATTTTAATTTTTACTCCAAGACTCAAAAATCAAATTTTTCTGGGTGGATAAGAATGCAATCCAAAAGTCTGAGACTTTTAGATACCTTTGGATTTGCTCTGTATTCTTCCCTAAGAAAAACTCTCAGCATGTTTCTCAGTGTTACCATTTAGATTTTTACTATCTGTGTTATATAGTGTAGCTCTCACCCTGAAATCAAAGTTCTGAGAGTGCCAGGCAGAATAACTTGACAATTGTAGATGTTTTGATTTTGCTAAGATGCAAGAAGGGTTTTAGAAAATGTGAATGATTGACTGGAGTACTTGGGCTCTTGGATTCTTCTGTACTGTATCTCAATTATTTTCAAAATTATTTTTTATCAAATTATTTTCTACTATATCTCAGTTATTTTCAAATTTTTTTCTTTGTAGTCAAATACTTAAGTGTTCAGTTTAGCTGCTAATTTCTTTGCAAAAATATTATCCATAGATACTTAAGATGGCTGGAAGGCTGGCAATTGGGTTACTGTTGGCAGAAAAGAAACAAGCTGTTGCAAAGAACTGCATCTTCCTAAAAATGAAAATTCTCAAGCTATTCTAGTGCTTATGTAACTTTTTTTGGCAACTGTGTCTAAATATGTCAAGTAACTTCAAAAGAACTCAGTATTTCTTGGGCTTGAAACATGAGGAATGTTTCTATGCCTCTCAACATGTTTTTGTTTTTCAACTCCTCTTCTGGAAGACTCTCTTGAACAAAAATGCTGTTCTGAAGTTTCCCTGTGAACTGTTTCTTTCTTTTTGCAGCAAGACAGACCGGCTTGCCAAAGGATCAGAATGTTACCAAAAGAGCCTTAGTTTAAATCCTTTCCTCTGGTCCCCTTTTGAATCACTATGTGAAATAGGTGAGTCTGCAGAACTGCTTTACTCATGTAATTCTTGGGAGAGATTTTTGTGAGCAACTATTCATTTAAAATACTTTGCCATTGTTTAAAACTTCTGTCTTGCTTTCTTCCAGCTTCATTATTTATACATTTATGGATCTAACAATCCAAATGAGCTTTCCAGCCTACATTTAGTAGACACTTAGAACCTGTTTCTGAGAATAGCTTGAAAAAACAATATATGAAAATTATTAAAAATAATGATTGTCCAGGGTTTTGTAGCAGAAGAACAGAAGAATACTTCTGCTTTGGTACAAAGAGTGACCTGGTCTAGTGAAGGGTGTCCCTGCTTGTTGCAGAGGGCTGCAGTGACATGTTCTTTGAGGTCCCACCCAACCCAAATGTTCTATGATTCTACAAAACGTTTTAAAACATTTCTAAAATGCTTTGTCCCCTGTCCTCGATTCAGACTGAATATTCAGTGTATAGACCCAGGAGTAACTATTAAATCTCCTTCCACTCTTACAGGTGAAAAGCCAGACCCTGACCAAACATTTAAATTAACATCCTTACAGAACTTCAGCAGCTGTCTGCCCAACACTTGCACAACAGTGGTGTCTAATCACAACATATCCCACAGACAGCCTGAGAGTGTCCTCATGGAGACACCCCAGGACACAATTGTGAGTTTTGCTCAAATCATTTGCTAAAATCAGTTGTTTATCCAGCTTAACTGAAAAATGTTAATTAAACTATACCCTGTGTACCTAAGAGCTGCCTTTTATTCTTCAGGAGTTGAACAGAATCAACCTAGAGTCCTCCAATTCAAAGTATTCCTCCTTGAATTCAGATTCTTCCATGTCTTACATTGACTCAGCTGTGATTTCCTCAGATTCTGTCCCTCTGGGGTCAGGAACTGCCATATTGTCCAAACAGGCTCAAAATAAACCAAAAACTGGACGGAGTTTACTGGGGGGACCTGCAGCTTTGAGCCCACTGACTCCAAGGTAAGTCCTGGGGGTGGCCAGCAGGGCTGAGCTGCTGCTGCTCTTTGGGGTTTGGAGCAGGAGGGCTGGAGCTGCACAGCACACTCAGACACACGTGGTGCTGGAATTTCTGTACAAGGGAAACCCAAACAGCTTCATGAGCTGCTCTTGCTCCTGGTGTTGATCTCTTCTGGTTTTAAACAAGCAGTTGGTTATTTGGAGAGGAATTGTTGATTCAAGATACTGCTTATTGAAAAATCTCTGATGGAATATGCTACTGCTCTGGAATAAACTTTATTATGAAGAAAGGGTACTGAAAAGAGCTTTTCTTGAAGTGCAACTCCTGATGGTCCTGTGGGTCCCTGCCAGCTCAGGATATTCCATAATCTGGGTCTGTGTTTTAACCAGATTAAAGACCAGCTCTCCAGGTCTAACATTCACACACTGACCCTTCCTCTCTGGTTTGTTCTCAGCTTTGGAATTTTGCCACTAGAAACCCCAAGCCCTGGAGATGGATCCTATTTACAGAACTTCACCAACTCCTCCTCTGTCATCGACGTGCCATCCACCGGAGCACCTTCAAAGAAGGTACCTTGCATTCTGCAGCTCAGCTGCTCTTCTCAGAGCTTGCCATGGCAGTGCACTTTAAATCCATGATCCAGAGGAAAAGAATCCATAATCCAGAGGAAAAAAATCCATAATTCAGAGGAAAAAACATGTGAGCTAAGTTTTCCCCCCAGATGCCCAGGCTGTAGTTGCTGGACTAACCTAGGGAAGATCTCTTGTGCTCTGTCCACCTCCCATCACAGAGGGTTCTACAAACACTGAAGCTTCCCAACAACAGCAGATTCAAGCTTTTTAGTTTGCAGGGTGGAGTGTGAAGACTTGGAATTGTTTGTTTTATTTATTGAATGTATTTTCTGAAGCCTCAAGAGAGCTGAAGCTGCAGATCTCTTGCAAGTAGTTCTTGAGTTGTAGTTTACAGACCAGAGCAATAAAAATCCTGTGCTGGTCTGTGAAGGACTGAGAGAATGGTGCTGTTTCACTCAGCAAAGTCTTGGGTAGGGGAAACTAAAAAATGCTTGCTTTACTCAGGAAGAAACTGCTGTAGTTGCCATAGTGATAAATGAGAGGTGGAATGTTGGTGACAGTTGAAGAACTATTTGTTCCTTTCTAAAAACAAAAACCTGAGGATTTTTCCTTGTATTTTTAGTAAATCTACAAGTTGCATGAGGGGTGTTGGTGTTTTATAGGGGGCACTATTTTGAAATAATGTTGAATCTCTCAAAATTAGAACTTGAGTTGCCATGTTTGCTCTGGACAAATCTTGATGCTGTGCCATTCTGAAAGGGAAATTTGGGAGTCAGGAATGTGCTTTGTTTGGCTGATCCAACCCCACCCTGTGCTTGCTCAGGACCATTTGGAAACAGTGGCTTGTGCTGGACTGTGCACATATGGGAAGGTAAATCTCCATGAGTCTGAAAATGGAGCCAGAGTTAGTAAGGTGAGAGCTGAAGAGCTTTGGGAAATCAAGTTGGATTTGCTGCTGTTTTGTTGCTTTGCTGAGTGTGACACAACAGCACTGAGGTGTAAATTCACTGCTCCACCCTTAGGCCCTGCCCAGGTGGAGCTGTGCCACTACCAAAACACAAATATTAAATACATTTCAATAAACAAATTCTGGTTCATGCTTTGTCCAGTGCACACAGTGACTGTGCCAGTTCCACTTTGCTCTTCCAGTTCTGTGTCAGGCAAGGTTTGGTGGAGCTGTGGCTGAACAGAGACAGTTTCCTAGGAAACACTTACATAAGTGAGTGAAGCATTAGGATGAATCCAAAGGCTTCCTGTCTGAGTGGGCAAGTTTCCTGGCCACCCAAACCATCCTCTGGTAGCAGAATCTGGGAAAGGAGCAGGACAGAGCTTTGGGGGTTGGATAATGCACAAACTGACACTGCTTGTGCTGGTGTTGATCCACTTGTCCCTTTCTGGTGTCTCTTCCAAACAGCCATCACTGAATTGAATGTTGGTGTTCCTGGAGTGGGCAGAAAGATAATTTTTTTTAAGCTTTTTTTAAAAAAGTATGAAGACGAGGATCTGTTCTGAAAACAGGCTGAGGTGCCGTGCAGTTTGTGAATGACTTCTGAATGGGATTGGAATAGGATAATTAAAAAATCTTTTCCTATTTTTATGTGGATTTTTTTTGCAACTTTCTGCAGGAAAAAGCCTTTGAATATGATGTATTTTAATTCCCTTTTGTTCTTGCACAAGCACTTTAACATACAGTTTCTTGCCATTAGATGGAGATTCTATATCTTCAAATAATGTGCATAAGCTTTGTAGACTTGCTGTTATTAACAGGTAGAAGGAGAAACACTTTGGATGTTTTTCCCTGGCATGGGGGAGCCCTCTCATTAATGACAATAATTCTGTTTCTCCTGGTGCAGTGTTTGGTGGGTGGAGTGGGTGTGGTTTGGCACAGCAGAGATGGAGACTCCTGAGTGACATAATAACAAACCTGTAGAAACTGTGTGTTGTGCAGACTGTCAGCAGGATCAGCCAGGCTGGAACAAAATCTGTCTTCTCCCAGAGTGGGAACAGCCGGGAAGTCACTCCAGTTCTCGTTGCACAAACACAGAGCTCTGGTCCACAGACAAGGTAAAACAATCCTGGTACTGGAGCAAATCGAAAAGCTGGTATTGTTGAAAGTGGAGCTTACCTTGCAATGTGTCATTTTAAATTTTTCTTTTCAGTACAACACCTCAGGTATTGAGCCCAACCATTGCTGCTCCCCCCAACGCGCTGCCTCGACGAAGCTCCCGCCTCTTTACCAGTGACAGTTCCACAACCAAGGTACCAAACAAACCCCCAGTGCTGCAAATCCCTGCCTTTCTCACCCATGCCACTGGGCCAGCTCTGAATTTCCACTGATTCATAGCTTCAGAACAGATTCTGCAGTGAGCAGGGCATGGTTGTTGCACATAATTTTACACAATTCACTCCCAAATTTAGATTTCTGGATTTAAAAGATTCTTTTATATGTAACTCTTACTTTTCTTGTTTGCAGGAAAATAGCAAAAAATTAAAAATGAAGTTTCCACCTAAGATTCCGAACAGAAAAACAAAAAGTAAAACAAATAAGGGAGGAATAACTCAACCAAACTTAAATGACAGTTTGGAAATTACCAAACTGGACTCTTCCATCATTTCAGAAGGGAAAATTTCCACTGTTGCACCACAAATCCAAGCTTTCACGCTACAGAAGGCAGCAGCAGGTCTGTAGTAGAGTAAAATCTGATATATCTGGGTTTTAATGTTGCTTCAGTATTTGCTTCTTTCCCATTTCATTTAGCATGCAGATCTCACCTTTGTATAGTGATAAAAACTGATTTAATTCAACATTAACATGTGAAGAAATATTGAGAGTGGTCATTGTCAGCAGATAAATCTTGCAAGCTCTGGTCCTTATTAATGATGAAAGTATTTTCAAAGCATATAAAGTATTATAAATTGTTATGCAATGTATAAGTTTTGATAATAGTGTAAGTAATATTATTATGGTTGTGTTACATTGTTATAAAGTATAACTTCAATATTTTAAAGTATATAATTTATGACAGTATTGTCCTTGGAAACTGATTCAAAGGAGTTACTCATAACCCAGTCATCTCTTAACATGGGCTTTATGTGGTCTGTTCTCCCTTGATGTTTCCCATTTGTTTAAAAACAAGTCTTTATTCAAATTGTCAGAAAATCCTGAGCAAAATGCTGAATTCCCCTCTTTTGGCTCAGTAATGTTTCCAGGCAGCAGGAGGATGTATCCATGGCTACCAGGCCTGTGGAAACTGCTCAGACCTAAAGAAATGTTTGAATAGCTGCTGGAAGTGCAGAACTCCGCTCACCCTGAGCCCCAGAGTTTAAGGACTCATTATTTTCCAGCTTCCCTTACAGAATATTCAGAATATCATGCTCATGTTAATTAAGTGTATAATGTTAAGAGTATATAAACCTTGTTTGGAAACTCCTGAAAGGTTTTCAAAGGCAAATTCAGGAGCAGTGCACAAGGGAGAGAATTTGGGATTAGCACTTCCAAGTAAATAAGTCTCAGCTGTCTTTTTTTTTTTTATTATTTTTTCCCCCACTTTTATTTATTGTGTTTTTCTCCTAGAAGGTTTGATGAGCCTTCTCCGGGACATGGGGAAAGGTTATTTAGCCTTGTGCTCATACAACTGCAAAGAAGCCATCAATATCTTGAGCCATTTGCCATCCCACCACTACAACACAGGCTGGGTGCTGTGCCAAATTGGGAGAGCTTACTTTGAGCTGGCAGAATACATGCAGGTAGGAATGGGGGCCAAACCTTCCTCTTCTCACCTTGCTTTGGCACTTTTACACAAAAGCTGCAGATCTCCTGTAAAATCCATGAGAATTTTGCAGTTGTTAAATGGATAAATATAAAAGTTACACCTGGAATGGATTTAGGTCTTGAATCTGCTTCATTGGAGCTTTCTCATTTGAGCTTTCCTAAAATTTTTTTTTCATGTTACTTCCTCTTGTATCCAAGTGTTGGGGTCTCCTCCTTGTTTGTCCTGTCTCTATCTCCCACTGTGCTGATGGAATTGTTTGCACTGCACTGTTTTAGAGTAGATCACTCAACAATTTGAGCTCTAAACCAAAAAACTTCTCTCCATTCTATTTAATTCTGGTCACATCAGTGACCCAGTTTCCCTTCCAGCCTCACGAATGAAGCATTGGCACAGCTGAGGTGATGCCAAACTGCTCCAGAATCAGAAGTGAGCAGTTGAGGGTAATCCCACAGTTCACCTCTCCTTGGCACTGTTGTCCTGACAGCTGATGTGCCTGTTTGATAAGTTTTTAAAACACTGCTTGGCAGAATGTGTGCAGGAGACAAAGGAGAGGGAGCTTTTGAGCTGTGCACAGTCTGTTTCCAGATGGAACATGCTGGGTGCTTTCATAGATTATTTAGAAAGGTGAGGCTACAGATTTTAATCACAGAATTCCAGGGTGGTTTGGGTTGAAGGAGCCTTCAAAGCTCATCCATTCCCACCCCCGCCATGGCAGGGACACCTCCCACTGTCCCAGGCTGCTCCCAATCCTGTCCAGCCTGGCCTTGGGCACTGCCAGGGATCCAGGGCAGTCACAACTGCTCTGGGCACCTGTGCCAGGGCCTGCCCACCCTTCCAGGGAACAATTCCTGCCCAAAATCCCATCCATCCCTGCCCTCTGGCAGTGTAAAACCATCACCCCTTATCCTGTCACTCGTTGTTGGAATGGTTAACAGTCATAACTGACCCATAAAAGTCTGTTGCACTCTTTCTGATTTTGTGGGTGATGTTTTTGCCTCTCTCAAGCGTGGATGGAAACAGGAATGCAGCTGAGTCAGCAGGAGGGAGAGCTGGCTGCATTCCTGCTGGCATGAGTATCCTGGGATACAGTCACTTCCTTCCCTTGAAAGGAAAGTTCAGGGCTTGCAGCTCTGTGTAGAACACTTAAAAAGCAAAGAGGATGCTCAGGCTGCATGCGAGGCCTTGGACCTTGACCTCTGTGCTCTGCCTTGCTGGGTGGGATTTTATTTTAAGTTTCATTTCTGTTCTCAGGCTGAGAGAATATTTTCAGAAGTGAGGAGGATTGAAAACTACAGAGTAGAAGGCATGGAAATCTATTCCACCACACTCTGGCATCTGCAGAAAGATGTTGCCCTTTCAGTCCTTTCTAAGGATTTGACAGACATGGATAAGAACTCACCAGAGGTACAAAATGCTGTGGGCTTGAATGAGAAGAGGGGAATTGTACGTAGTAAAATCAGTGATTCAGAACAGAGCTTTGAGCTCTAATCCAGTGCACTCTGCAGTGGGAATCCACCTGAACATGGCAGAACTGGAGAGGGAGCTGGCAGGGTTGTCTGTTCAACTGCTGATGCCTGGAATGGCTCCTTAAAATTTGATATATCAGCTTATGTGGAACCTTTTCTCTGTTAATGGTTATTTAAATTTGCCTTGGCACTGTTCAGCCAGGAAGATCATGGGTTAGTCAGTCACTCTTGCTGCTGCCAGTGTGCAGAGATAAGGAATATCTTTTTCCTGTACCTTTTAATTGCTGTAGCTAATTCACTGCCACTTACAATATTTGTTCTAGAATTTATTTGCAGGCATGATGTTGCACATTCTTATACCAAAGTCCATTAAACTGCAGGGTGTGTGGTAATGCAGTCACAATGTGCCAAAACTCAGAAATCCTTCAATGAGTGCCACAGTAAAAATAAAATATGTGAGTTGATTAATGTGCTCTTAAGAATTGAGCAAACTGTGGAGGATATTGGAAATCTTTTTGGTGGAGGAGGAAATCCAATTCATGTTGTCCTGTTAGTTCATCTAAGAGTGGAAAACAAACTCAGTGAACAGTTGGTGGTTGTAGTAAGATTAGTCAGGATAGAGGGAAATGCAGATTCTAATCCAAGGAGTGGAAAATAGTTATGTGCTTTGGCAGTGATGCTAAAAATTTGGGGAAGTGGGGGACCCTGGGCTGTGATATTTACAGTCTTGGTGGGTGCTGAGCAGCAGGGAAAGAGGAGGTTGATGCTAAAATTCTTCCTCTGCAGATTTCCAGATTTGTCACTTGGAGAGGCCTGAAGAAATAAAGTACCATCTCCCCCTTTGTTACTCTTGAATATCAAAGATGTTTTATTTCTGGCCTTTTCAACCTTTAAAAGCTTTAGTCATTAGTCACCAAAGGATTTAATTGGTGCAGACTTATTGGGTGTCCATGGATTCTCCATTTCTGTAATTCAGCTTGTTTATTTATTCATTTATTTATTTTAGAAGATATGTTTAGCCCTGCTGGCCTCACAGGAATGAGCCTGAACTAACTGTTGATTTATTCCTATTTTTACTTTTTAATCTAGGAGTAAGTTATTTATAATTATTCAGAGCAGCATAGATTAATGTGTTCATCTCAAACTTAGCCACCCAGAGTAGTAAAAAGGGTTCTGCTCCTGCCCTGCTGTTCCAGGCCTGGTGTGCAGCAGGAAACTGCTTCAGCTTGCAAAGGGAGCATGACATTGCCATCAAGTTCTTCCAGAGGGCCATCCAGGTGGATCCAAACTATGCCTATGCCTACACCCTGCTGGGCCACGAGTTTGTGTTGACAGAGGAGCTGGACAAGGCCCTGGCCTGTTTCAGAAATGCCATCAGGGTCAACCCCCGCCACTACAACGCCTGGTAGGTCTGCCCTTTTTTCCCTGCCCTTTTTTCCCTGCCCTTTTTTCCCTGCCCTTTTTTCCCTGCCCTTTTTTCCCTGCCCTTTTTTCCCTGCCCTTTTTTCCCTGCCCTTTTTTCCCTGCCCTTTTTTCCCTGCCCTTTTTTCCCTGCCCTTTTTTCCCTGCCCTTTTTTCCCTGCCCTTTTTTCCCTGCCCTTTTTTCCCTGCCCTTTTTTCCCTGCCCTTTTTTCCCTGCCCTTTTTTCCCTGCCCTTTTTTCCCTGCCCTTTTTTCCCTGCCCTTTTTTCCCTGCCCTTTTTTCCCTGCCCTTTTTTCCCTGCCCTTTTTTCCCTGCCCTTTTTTCCCTGCCCTTTTTTCCCTGCCCTTTTTTCCCTGCCCTTTTTTCCCTGCCCTTTTTTCCCTGCCCTTTTTTCCCTGCCCTTTTTTCCCTGCCCTTTTTTCCCTGCCCTTTTTTCCCTGCCCTTTTTTCCCTGCCCTTTTTTCCCTGCCCTTTTTTCCCTGCCCTTTTTTCCCTGCCCTTTTTTCCCTGCCCTTTTTTCCCTGCCCTTTTTTCCCTGCCCTTTTTTCCCTGCCCCCTGGGCTGCAGAACTCCTTCTGGAGGAACAGCTCCTGGGTGCTGCCACTGCTGTGATTTCATGGAGTCTGGTTTGGGTTGGAAGGGACCTTCCAGCCTGTCCAGTCCCACCCGTGCCATGGGCAGGGACCCCTTCCACCAGCCCAGGCTGCTCCAAGCCCCATCCAGCCTGGCCAGGGACACTCCCAGGGGTGGGACAGCCACTCTTCCCTCCTGGAGGAGAGCAAAGCCATTCCTGCAGGAAAGATGAGGGGCTACTTTCACAAGGAAGGCAAAAAATTGACTTTTTTTTTATTTTCACTGATAGTTTAGGCTGTATTACCCCAGCTATTTTGTCCTGTTGGGCAGCATTCTTTGTGCATTGTGTGTCCTCAGTTGCAGTTGGAGAGATGAGATCTCAGCCTCTTCATACCTTAGGACACACTTAGTTTCTTGCAGCTTTTTAATACACAAAGCAGTAAAAGTTAGATCTGTGAGTGTGATAGTGTTAATAACTTTTATGTCCTTTTATTTAGCAGTTCCTTAGCCAGTCTTGCTGTGTATCACACATCCCCACACAATGGATAACAAAAAGAAAGAACATTTTAGACAGCTTTTTCCCCCAGGAAATCCATTCCTACCCTAGATGGGGTTGGCAAGGCTATAAACCATTCCTGCCATGTCACATTCACTGACAGAAACTCATTTGGTTAAAATCCAGTGCTACTTACCAGAATTGTTTCTCTGCTGCAGGTACGGGTTGGGAATGATTTATTACAAACAGGAGAAGTTCAGTCTGGCAGAAATGCATTTCCAGAAAGCACTTGATATCAACCCTCAGAGCTCAGTCCTGCTGTGCCACATTGGAGTAGTAAGTACCTGGCACTTCACTTGGGTGGGGAGAGGGGTTGGGGTGGAGAGGAGGTGAGGGTTTTTCTTCCTGTGAGGAAGCTTGTTCAGACTTGGTCCAGAAATTCTTTTCTAAAGGAGCAGGTTGTAAGTAAACATGCTCAGAAGGGTTTGTCCTTGCCCAGCAGATGAGCTGTTATTTTTTTCCCCTTTTGGAATTGTTCTCTCTTTGTGTGCCAGGTCCAACATGCACTGAAAAAATCTGAGAAGGCTTTGGACACTTTGAACAAAGCAATCAACATCGACCCCAAGAACCCACTATGCAAATTCCACAGAGCCTCGGTGTTGTTTGCAAATGAGAAGTACAAGGTCAGTCTGGCAGCCTTGACATTCCTGCAGCTGGGAATGGGGGTGCCTTGGGAGCTGAATGTTTGCAGGTCACCCTGGAGGAGAGCCTGGCACATGGGCTCACCTCACCAGGGTGGCATTAAATGTTTTGGTTGTAATAAAATCTGGGGCCATCAGGTGTTGTTTTTTAAATTATTATTTTAGTCTGACTCACTAGCATGAATTTATATTAAATTATTAAAAAAACTCAGCCAACTGCCCCATATCCAATTACAGCAGTAAGAACCAGCTGTTTCCAAGGTTGTGTTGTGGAGTGAAAAGTCAGAGGTGAAGCAGTTTTGGGCTGATCCCCTGCTGACCTGAACCCTATTTAGAATAGACCTTCCCACAGTGTTTATCCAGCAGCTTTTCCTCTGGCCAGTGTTTTTTTGCTCCAGCAGACAAGCCAAGTCTGTTTTGAAACTTGCCTCAGAAATGTGTGTGCACACTGAAAGGAAAAACTTTACTTAAAACTTTTTTTTTTTATTTCTAACTGCAGACTAAATATTTTTTCAGTTGAATTTCTTAATGGTGCCAGGTGACTGTCACAGCAAACAGCTCCAGCATCAAGAACTAGTTTAAAAGTGAAGCAGAAGTGTCACTAAAAGTGTTTGGTTTCAAATGCCTAATACAAAAACTCTTTCCAACCTTTCAGTCGGCTTTACAAGAACTTGAAGAACTGAAACAGATTGTTCCCAAAGAGTCTCTTGTTTACTTTTTAATAGGAAAGGTAGGTAAAACTTCACTGTGATCCTGAGTTCTTGGATTTCCTTTGCTGCTTAATGAGAAAATTGGATGCCTGTCACTAAGATGCTTCCACTTGAAGCAATATTCTAAAAATTCCCAAAAATTTAAATAATGCAGCTGTGAGCACTAAGCCCTATGTATCAGTTTTTAAATGCAGAGGACAGTTAAAGAGAGCTGGAGATGGTAGCCCATCCCTCAGTGAGCAGAGCTGCTTATTTGCACATGTAACTATTAAAATATTGAATCATTCACATGCACTGTGTCAGAAATACTGAATAAGAAGCAGCTACATTCCAACCTTTCTTGTGTGAAATGCCAGAGAAGTGATCTAGTGACAGAAATCCTCCTTCCCACCACCACCTCTGCTGATAAGCTTTAAATAACTTCTGTAACTTTCTGCTGGGGAGTGTCTGGTCACTTGGAAGCTTGAAGACAAACTTCCCTCTAACACAGAGCTGGAGAACTCTGTATCAGCAAGATTTCTTTATTTTGTTTGATCTGGAGAGAGGTAAAAGGATTTGTGCTGAAATGTGTTCACTGGTATTTGTCCAGGAGTAGCTGGGCCTCTTTTCTGACACGAGTGGCCATGTCTAGACAAACTGAAGTATTTTCACTGTTTAAATGCTCAACACAGATAAATAACTTCCTCATCTGCCCTTAATGATAAAGAATCTCTTAGTTGCTAGTTTATTTATTTTTAAATAGAAACAGTTGCTCTTTCTACACATATTTATTTCCCTTGGGGCTCACATAATAAGTTTTTCATATCCACCCTCTGTTGCTTTGCATAAAACATCACATTCAATGCCCAAACCATCAAGTTGCAGCTTCATGTAAACGTAGCCTTTTCTGCTTTTCTTTTTTTTTTTTTTTTTCTGTTCAGGTTTATAAAAAGCTGGGTCAGACACATCTGGCCCTAATGAATTTCTCCTGGGCAATGGACCTGGATCCCAAAGGAGCCAACAACCAGATCAAGGAGGCCATAGACAAGCGCTACCTGCCTGACGACGAGGAGCCCATCACCCGCGAGGAGCAGATCAGTGAATGCTACCCCTACGAGTCAGGTCTGTGCTCCAGCCAGCAGCCTTGCCCCTGGCAGAGGGCCAGGCTTAATAGGTGAAACATTTCTGCCCAGTGAGTTGGAGATCTGGAGGCTCTTCACTCAGAATTCATTCGTTGTCCCTGCAGAAAGCGTGGCGTGAAGGGCTGTGAAATTCCTTTAGATGTAGCAGGACAGAGATTGTGGTAACTCTAAATTTATACAAATCATGGGTGGCTTCAAGAGTGTCCCAGGAGAGCAAGAGATTGCCAGGGCTGCAAGTATTTGATCATAAAGCATCAAATAATTTCAGAGTAAATGAATGGCAGCTGAAGTTGTCTGTAGATGCTTTTTCAGAAGTTAAACTGGATCAAAATACTGGGTGAATATAAAAGGTGGCTTTTGATGAAGGTCATGGAAGCAGTTTGATTTGGATCAAGAGAAAATAAAACACTATGGGGAGTAATTCACAGAAAGGAACAGCCCAGGTTTTTCTTCTTTCAGCTTTTGATTATGAACTTAAATTCCATAAAGCATGGACAGTCATAAATATTGACCCATCTGCAGGCTGAAGTGGAGATAGAAAATAAATGCTAATAAGCAATTTAATTCTCTTCCCACAAAGAAGGAACTATAGCAGGATTTGGATTCTTACTTATAGAAAAATGGCTGTGTCCTGCAATTCCAGATTCTCAACTGAAAAACAGGGAAAGGTGACAGCTGTATATCACGTTGGTTTTTATTGGTCCTGTGTGCCTTTTAATATGGGAACTTCTCCAGAAGTGCAGTGCAGGGTAGTATCCAGTTTTTCTCTCCCTGCTGTTGTAACTGGGGTGGTTTTGAGCCCCAGCTCCCTGGGCTGAGCCTGTTCTGTCCAGGAGATGGAGACAGAGACTGGAACTGCTGAGCCACACCTGAGCAGTGCAGGAAAAAAACCCAAAGACCAACCAAACAAGAAAAAAAAATGTAAAAAGGAAAAAAATCCAACCGTTTAATCTGTCCAATAGGCATAAACAAAATAAGTGTTGGGCTGTGTCACTGTTCAGCTTCCCTGGCTGTGCAGAGAAAGTGTGGACAAGTTCCACAGCCTCAGCTGAGTGCCCCTCTTGGGGCACATGGGACAAATTAAAGTCGTTTAAGGTAATCTGGGGGGGAAGCAGAATTCTTCTGGCAATGCTTTGGCTGCCCTGCCTGGGCTGGTGGCAGGGGGGGCCCTGCAGAGGCACAGCCCTGACCCCAAGGTCTCTTTGTCCCCACAGTGGGCACAGACGAGTCCCAGGAGAGCAGCATGACGGACGCGGACGACACGCAGCTCCACGCCGTGGAAAGTGATGAATTTTAACCTCCAAGAGCCAGTGTCTGAGCTTGAGTGTGTGTGACTGGTACTGTCGTGTTCTCCCCTTCCTTGGCATCCTGGGTTCTACATCTCTGAGCCAGCACTGTCGTTGTTCTCCACTGACACCACGAGTGCACCTCAGACCTGAACTTAGCAGAGTTCATGGCAGTGCAATATCCAGCTGCTGCTGCTGAGTCTGACTAGTTGGCTCTTACACATTTATGGCAGTGACTTGAGGAGAAAATGCTGGTTTTGAACTCCCCCTTGCTGGAAAAAAAAAAAATATCATGGAAGACAGACTTGTGGTTTGCTGTAAGGAAGCCAGTAGATGTGGGGATAGTACTAATGACGAGGTGTCTTGTTCTTTTTCCAGAAATGTGTCTTAGTTTGGGTCTTTCTTGGTAAGCAGAGTGCTGAGCCTCATTTCCAAGTTCTCCAAGGACAGTGTTGACAAACAGGCTGTTCAAGACTTTTGCATATTGTAGTGTAACTGAAATGCCAGGGAGTGTCAATGACCTTAAAGCTGCAGTGTCTCCAGTGAGCAGCCAGGACTGGGCGTGTGTCAGGCCACGTGAAACAGCCCTGTCCCTGCCCAGGGTGCAGCTGCAGGAGAATCACATTGCAGGATCAGAGCTTTCATCAAATGCTTTCATGTTCTAACCATGAGTTAATTTATTCACCCGGTTTTGGAAAGGTCAGTGTTTACTTTGTATTTCTGTCAGCACCACCTTGCTTCATTTTTCATGCACCCCTTGACTTGTTCTTCCCCTTTAAAGAATAAAAATGAATAAAGGGAAAAATCAAGAGAGAAATGTAGATACCAGTGTAATGTGAAACATCAAACCCTTAATCCTGTGAGAGTGGGAAGACTGGAAGCCTTAATGCAATCAGAACCTTGGTCAAAGGCATCAAATAATTGTCTCAGATCAGTATCTCCTTAGGTCTGCTATCACTTGGAAAGCTGTTTTGTAAAGTGTGGTCCAAGCAGGATGCAAAAATGTGCAATTATTTGTCTTTTTCCTTATTTTTGTAAGTTGTTCTTTCAGTTTTCCATTCTAGGAACACTTTCCTTTCCTCCAGGGTCTGTTTCTGAGAGGAGAAAGCTGTGCCACATTAGTGAGTCCAAACTGCTCTCTGTAGCATTCTGCAGCAGCAATTGGTGCCCTTTGTGCAGTGATGATAAAGAAAGTGTATGATACAAGCAGTTTTAAAGAGCAATTTATGCCTAATAAATTGGGAATGATACAAATTTCATAGCTATTTGTTGTGATCAGTCTTAATGGGTTTTTTTCCTTTTTTTTTTAATCTGTTGGTTTTTAGGTGTCTCTTAGTTGCCTTTACACTTCAATTTCTTTTGAATTCTGTCCTTGTCCACTTGACACCTCTTCTGTCCCAGCTTCTCCCTGGTCCAGAGCCACATGGCCACCTTTATCCTTTGAAAAATCATCCCCAAGTCTGAGCAAAAATAGAATTCTGTCGTGTGGTGGGTTTGGTTTTTTTTAAGTAGGAGGATGGGCAGTGAAAAATAGGCTTCAATTCTCCTCACAGGGTGAAAAAAAACCTCTAAAACCTGAGGAATGAGAAGAGGTGAGATGAGCTCTGTGCCCTTTGATCAGCTGGATTGCCCGATGATGGATCTGGGCTGGAGCGAGGGATCCCTGGGGTGATTCCCCTTCCCTGGGGCAGCCTCGGGGCTCAGCTTTCCCTGGAGCTGCTCCTGAGCTCCCAGTCTCTCCTGCTGTGCTTTCCCAGCACATCCCTCACCAGAGGAGTCTGAGCAGCACCTCCTGCTAAGGTCTGCAGGCAGCACTTGTGGAATGCCACTAATTACCATGTTAATTGGCTTCCTTTTGGTTCCCAGCACATTTTCTAAACAAAAAGCAGGTGCTGTTTACTTTTCCAGAACAAATGTTCATGTGGGGACCAGAGATGCAGGAATTGTGGGGCCTTTTTTCCTTTTTATTTGTTCCCTGAAAACTGCAGTAAAACTTTCAACCCCTTGGAAAAAGCTCTTAATTGAGCTGGGATGTTCAAAGGATGTTTGTGCTATTTGGAAGATTTAATACGTAAAAACATTCCTGGCTTTGTATGTTCATCCCACCTTAAAGGTATTTTTTTTCCCCCCAAGAATCCAGGGTCACATTTAGGCCTTGCTGCTATTTTACATTCTAAGGAAAAACACAAAAATAGTTTTGGAGGATTAAAATTTGGCTCTTTGAGGAGGGACAGAGAGGAGGAGGCTGAGCATGGAGGCACTGGCCCACAGGTGAGCAAGTGTTCACTGAGGAGAATTAGGGAACTGTCATTTTCTTACAACAAATCTGTGGAAGAATGCAAAGTGTGGGTGTGGTGTTACTATTTGCATTGAAACAATGTAATTTGTCCTTTTTTCCTTGATTTTTTTTTTTTGCTTTACTTGATTTTTTTTTTAATTTCAAAAATTGTACAGTCCTAGGGGGAAAAAAAAGTCTTTTCTGTTAATATATTTGCAATTCATGAAAGGATGTGGAAAATCCAAATAAATTACTTTGAAAAGCAGGCTTAGCCCCAGGTGCTTTGGGTCAGGGGTGGGATTTGCCCTTGAGGAGTTGGGAAAGGTTTAAGGGCACCTTGGGGTGCACAGGGCTTTTTTTTGCAGCCTCCAGGTGTCACCTGCAAATCTACCACAGCCTTCCACGTGGGCTCAGGGTCCTGGCTGGAATTTGGGTGAGCTGGGAGGTGTGACGTGGGTGTGAGGAGCTGGAGCCCCTCTGAGCCAGGCTGGAGAGCTGGGGCTGCTCACCTGCAGAGGAGAAGCTCCAGGGAGAGCTCAGAGCCCCTGGAAGGCCTGAGGGGGCTCCAGGAGAGCTGCAGAGGGACTGGGGACAAGGATGGAGGGACAGGACACAGGGAATGGCACTGCCAGAGGGCAGGGAGGGGTGGGATGCTGGGGAAAATCCTTCCTGGTGAGGCCCTGGCACAGGCTGCCCAGAGGAGTTGGTGCTGCTCATCCTCACTCTCCATCCTGCAGCCACAGGAGACTCAAGAAGCTCTCAGGTATGAAACAGATTCGTTTTATTTTCTTTTTTTTCTGCCTTCCATAGCAGGTCCCTGCCCTGTGGCTGCAGCTGTTGTTGCTCAGCAGAGAAATTAATTATCACAGTTTCTTCCACTTCCAGACCTGGAGGAAAAGCTTCCCAGGCAGAAATTCCTTCTGCTGCATGTAGACACCTTGGATTGAACCTTCACCACTCATTTTTGCCCAGCCCAGTCCAGTAATTTCTGAGAGCTGAGTTTGGCTGTAGAAGCAGCCCTGAGATGAACCCGTTCCTGGCTGCTTCCCCCTCTTTTCCCCGTGGTCCTGCTGCTCCTGGACATTTGTTCCTGTGTCTGGGGGTCTCTGAGAGCAGGGAGGGCTGAGCTCTGGGCTGGGGGATGCAGCTGGGCTCAGCCTAGTGCTGGACCCGGGCTTTGCTAGGCAGGCTGAGCTTCAGAGCCTCCAGAGAAAGGCAAAGCAGTGGTGAAGGTGGATTTGTCCACGGTTCCAGGCTGAACCACGGCTGTGGGGTGAGCACCAGGAGCTGTTTAGGAACACCTGCATCTTACTGAGGTTTGCACTTGTTCTGCAACATCTTATTTTCTGTCCCTCTGTCCAAGCCTGTGACTTTGTTTGAGAGCTGATCCATGAGCACAAACTTTTGTTTTTTTTATGGAGCAGAACTGGGGTTTCTTTAAGGCAGGGATCCCAGTGCTTTTAAACTTTTGTCACCTCAGATTAAGGTTATAGTCTGGATTTTTCTGGCTAACCAGGAAAAACAGCCTGGTTGTTTCATGTTCCCCGGGGAAGGAGAGCAAGGACAGTGTCTGTGGGGACAGGGACTGCAGCTCTGTGTGGGATCAGCCTGGACACCTCTCCAAGCATGCTTGGAGCACCTCAAACTTCCTTCCAGTCCTGAAAGGAGCTTGGAAAAAACAGGGAGCGTAACTTTTTACACAGGCAGATAGAACAAGAGGGGGAACCCTTTTAACCTGGCAGAGAATTGGATTAGATGTCAGGAGGAGATTCTTTGGCAAGGCCTGGCACAGGGGGGCTGCCCCTGGATCCCAGCAGGGCCAGGCTGGGAGCACGGGGACAGTGCAAGCGTCCCTGCCATGGCACTGGATACAGGCCCAGGGCCACGCCGGGGCCACGGGCCGTGTGTCACCGGTGGCCCGCGGGCCCGGTGCCACCCGTGCCCGGTGCCCGGTGTCCCCGGCGCTCCGCAGCCCTCCTCACCGGGGCTCGCTGTCCCGGCAGCACCTCCTGGTTCCCGGGCAGGTCCCTCCCGCACGGGCCACGAGTGGCCTGGCCCCGCGGGGCGTCCCCCGCCTCCCGCCCCGGTGCCACCGGCGGGTCACCGGCGCCCCGCGCCCGGGGCCGCCCCGAGCCCCCCGCCCGCCGCTCCCGCGGCCCGCCCGGCCCCGCGGTGTCCGCAGGGGGCGGGGCCGCGGCCGGGACCCCCCGCGGGGGCCGGTGCCGGTACCGGGGGGTCCCGGGGCGGGGGGCGGCGGGCGCGGGGGGGGGAGGCGCGGGGCAGGGGCCGAGCGGCGGCACGGCATCAATCACCGCCCGCCCCGCCCCCCCGCGCTGATTGACGCGGCCGCAGCCAATGGGGCGCGCCCATGCCCCGCGCGCAGCCAATGGGCGCGGGGGAGGGCGGAAGGTCCCCGCTTGAAGGCGGCGGAGCGGCGCAGGTAGGAGCGGGCGGGGGGCGCGGAGCGGGCGGGGGGCGCCGGCGGGGCCGCGCACGGCCCGGGGGTCGCGGCCCCCGCGGGCAGCCCCAGCCCCGGCCCCCGCTCCCGCAACTTGGCCGCGGGCGCCGGGCCGCGGCGGGGCTGTGGGGGGGCGGGCGGCCGCTCCCGCCCGGGAGTTGGGGGTCGCGGGCAGGGTCGCGGCGGGCCCGGGGCGCCGGGAGAGCTCGGCCCCGCCGCGCTGCCCCGGGGGGCCGGGCCCGGCCGGCTCCGTGCGGAGCGGGGACCCCCCCGCCCGCCCCGCGCCTCCATTTTAGCCCGGGGAAGGCAGGCCGGGCCCGGGGGGCTTCGAGAAGGATCGGGGGTGGCGGCAGCCCCCGCGCCCCGGGCCGCGCTGCCAGCGCTGCCGGGCCCGGCCCCGCCGCCGGCCCGCCCGGGATGGAGGTAACGGTGGGAGGGGGCGGCGGGACCCCCTCGTGACAGCCTTTCTGTCCGCAGCTCCTGGGCTCTCCCACCTCCTCGAGTAAATAAATAAGAAACTTGCATCCCGCCGGCGGAGGCTGGAAGGAGCCGGAGGCCGTCCCCGTGCTGCCCACCTGGAGCGCAGGTGTGAGGATGGGCCTGGCCGAGATGCCCCGCAAGGTACGTCCCGGCTGCTCGGGGCTCTCCGGTGCCCGGTGCCGGCCCGGTGGGCCGTGCTCAGGTGCCTTGGCAGGTGCTGGGCTGGTTCCTGACCGTGCAGGATGACGCTGGAGCCCTGCACGTAGTTTCTTGGCTGATGCAGAAGTTTAAAATGGAGGTTTGGTGTTATGGCTGGGAGTGTGGATTCATCCTGTGTGTGTGTACAGGGTGTTTTTCTCTCCAAAGCCATTCCAGTGCTTGTAGTGAAGAGATGTGGAGGCTCCTCTTGGGAGCATGTGTGTGTATTTACAGATGTTACCTGTCCTTGTGTGCAGCAGCATCCAGACATCAAGGCATGACTTGCCCAGAAAAAGAAAGATCTGGTTTTTTTTCCCCTCTCTTTATTGTGTTCATCCTTAAACCCCAGGTTTACACTATAAGGTCCTTTTAACTTGCTGATTTGATCTGGTTTGTGTATGTGTTTATAGTATCAAAAGAGTTTTGTGTACACCTGTCAGAGGGGTCTTGGCTTTGTCCTGTGAAAACCAAAGGTCTAAAGGTGGAGTTTCCTGCTCACATTTCTGTCCCTTTGGTTTCCCCGTGTGTGAGGCAGCCGTGCTGCTCCTGGGTCTGGAGTGGAGCCTGGTGGGGCTTTGCTGGTGCTTCTTCAGAAAAGTGATCTCTTGCCTTGCTGATGTTGTTGCACATTAAAAATGTGTCCTAAACACTCAGGTACAGGAATCGAATTCTGTGCAGCTGAATAAAACCTGAAGTGCTAAATATTTCCCTCTTTTCATAAATCTACAAGCCAAAGCAGCCTGACTTTTGGCCAATTATTGAGGCTGCTTTTAGACAAATTTTCTTGTAATGAGAAAACCAAAAATCTTATCTCAATCCGTTCACACTGACCTTACACAAATCTGCTGTGGTATCTGATCTCCAGTTGGCCAACACAGCAGCAAAGCTCTTGCTCTTTGTACACAGAATAACAGTGAGTTATTTTGTGGGCTTTAAAAATGGAATTAAATCTCCCTGTTGTGGTTTTGGAGGTTATCGTGGAATACCTTGGAAATCTGTGTTGCTACAGCTCCTGCTGACACTGGTGGGAATTAGCAGAGAACTTCTCTGGAGACTGGTCTTCATTTCCAAAGTGCCATGTGCTGATGTGTTGGGGTTTGACGTGTGGCTGTGTGGATCCTCACCCACGTGGGGTGTTGTCAGTGTCCCATTTGTCCCCATCCTAACAGGCTGCAGTCTGGAAAACTGGAGGAGAAAACCCAGTAAGATTTCAGAGAGCTGTAGGCCCTGTGGGATGGGGAGATGGGGCTGGTTTGGGAGGCTGCGGGAGGGCGGGGCAGGGCTGGAGCAGGGCAGGGAAGGGCCCCGGGGAGGGTGCCCTGGGTCCTGTGTGCCTCCTGTGAGAGGGAAGGAGCCGAGGGAAGAGCAGTGCCTGGTGTGCTGCTGGGGCACTCAGCGGGTCCGGCCGTCGGGAGTCCAGGTGTCAGGGTGTCCAGCTGTCTGGCCACTGGTGTGTCTGGCATTTGGGGTGTCCAGCTGTCAGGATGTCTGGCCGTCAGGGTCTCCAGCTGTCTGGCCACTGGTGTGTCTGGCATTTGGGGTGTCCAGCTGTCAGGGTGTCCAGCTGTCAGGGTGTCCAGCTGTCCAGCCGTCAGGATGTCCGGCCGTCAGGGTCTCCAGCTGTTGGGAGGCCGTCGGGATGTCTGGCTGTCCAGCCATCAGGGTGTTTGGCCATTGGGATGTCCAGCTGTCCGGCCGTCAGGGTATCCAGCCGCTGGGGTGTCCAGCTGTCCAGGTGTCCAGCTGTCCAGGTGTCTGGCCATTGGGCTGTCTGGCCACTGCATCCCCCAGCAGTTCTGCTGAAGGGTGTTTGCTTCTGGAGAGGAGGATCTTGCTGGACCTTGATTTTTGGAGTGTGTGGAGCGTGTCACAGGTTGAATTGCTTCACAGCTCTGCCAGGACCTGCCTGAGGGGCTGTTCTCACCGGTACCCCCCACTTGTGTTCACACTCCTGGTATTGTCACAGTTTGAAATGTTTTATTGTCACAGAAGAGACAAGCTCAGCTACAGCCCTTGAGTTCTGTGAAGCTCATGACCCAGAGCTCCTCAGAGGGCAGGAGGTTGTGGGAGCAGAGGAGCAGGAAGCCCTGCCTGCTCCTTCCCAGGGGAACGTGCTGCTCCAGCTCTGGCTGTGCCCACAGAACGGGGACTCACTGCCTTCTCCTTCCCATTGCCATTTCCCTGTGGTGCCTGGGCTCTGATTCTCCCATGCTGGACTTGTCATAGGAAGTAAGAGCAGGTAGAGTCTCATCACTCTGGTTTTTAGTGCCATCCACCTTTCCCACATACAGGATGCTTCCCAAACTGAAATAGCATGGGTTTAGGCTCAAAAATCATAAATAATAAGTTATTTTATGTACAGGTATGCAGATACTTATTGTATAGAGACTTAAATTTCTGAGACAGGTCCAATTAGAGCAAGTAACGAGGATTAATATGTGGAAAGATGAGGTAACAATTAGGTGTGAGTAGCTGGGTACACAGCCCTCACCAGATATTGTGGTTTGAGTGTTCTGGGTGCTTGGCAGAAGAAGACAATTCAAAGAATGATGCTGTAAAAATGAGGCTTCACTGGGGAGAGCTGCTCTTGTTTATGGGGGGCATCTCCAGGTCAGGAACATCCTGTGTGAGGGACAGGTCCAGGCTGGTCCAGGAGTGGCCAGGTGACCAGTTGTGGCACAGTTTTGAATGGGAAACTGAGACTGGCAGGAGCACAGAAGATACCTGTCAGAGACCAAAGCTGTGTGATTTTACACTGCACAGCAGTTTTTGCTACTCATCTCCAGATCAGGCTGGACGATGGAAGCTGCAGCTGTGTCTGAGCTGCAGGAAGATCCAGACCTGTACTGGAATCTGGGCTCTTGCTCTGTGCCTCAGCAGAAAATCCTACACTGCACAGTGAACAAAAGATCAGAAGCTTTATTGCACAGGAATTTATTTTAACTTCCTCCACAACAGATTGTCCTCTCTCCTCTGTTCCAGTATAAAACCACATTTGTCGCTACTTCTTTTTAGCTGAGCTCCAATTCAAGGTAGATTAAAAAACCAATAATATCAGAGGTTTGCATGCCATCCTAGGGTCCTGTGTCCAGGGTTCCTAAAGTTCTCTCCAAGTGAAACGAGGAGATCAGGAGAGACTGTGCAGCTGCTGAGTTCCTCATGCAATTGTCTTTCAGAAAAGGTATTTTTGTTACCCTTAAGAATAGACAGTGTGACCCTGTTGGGTGCTGGATGTGGGGCTGCTGATAACACACTGCCCTGCTGTCCTCCTTGGCACAGTTTCATCACTTGAAAGCCGTGTTCAAGGTCTTCTCTACATTCATTTTTTTAAGGAACTGCACAAGAGTGCTGAGCCTGGGGTGTGTGGGGATGGGGAGTGGCCATTGAGGGACACCTGGGACTGCAAGGGACAGCCCAGAGTGGGGCTGGTTGTCTGCAGTTCCCTGCTAGGGCATAAAAACCAGCATTATTCTCTCTGCTGTCCTTAGCTGAATATTTTTCTTGGAAAAACATTTGGGTATAGCTGCGTTTTGAGCATTTGTGTGGTCAGCAGAGACCTCTGGGTGGCTCTGGCTGCAAGCCCAGGTGGTCTCACACACCCTTAGAAACATGATGAAATGTGAATTTCCTGGCCCAGAAAATGTAATGACAGTGCTGTGTTGCGGTTTGTTGAGCAATATATTGGATTTTAAAGAGTAGCAGTAGTGCCTTGCCTCTGTATCTCCAAATGGTTTTTAGAGGCACGTGGTGGGATTCCCATGCAGGGCCAGGAGTGGACTCTGATCCCTCCCAGCTCAGGGTATTCTGCAATTGCTTTTGTGGTATTGAAATGCCATGTGTGGTGCTGGGACTGGAATCACGAGGAGGAAATAAACTGTGTGTGCTGCATAACCCAGGCCCGGATTGCGAGTACTGGAAGGAGGATTCCTCCTCACCCAGTTCTGCAGTCGAGCAGGACAGGTTTTGTTTTCAGCTCCCGGTGGCAGTGAGCACAGCTGGCACTGCTGTGCCCTTTCCCTTTGCAGGCAAACCATGGCATAAAACACTTTTTTTCTTGGCAGAGCCGCTGGTGCTGCTGCTGTAGGGGCGGCAGAGCAGTGTTCTGTCTGAGAGACACGCAGAGCAGGGAATTGCTTTCCTGGCAGGAATTACAGCACCCCGAGAGTGCCGGGCTCAGTCAGCGTCACCCTGCTGAAGGGGCCAGGCTGAAGGTCAAAGAGGGGAAATGTTTTCTGTTGTCCCGAAGGAACGCGAGCTTGCTCTCGGTGTGCCCTGCGTGAGGGAGCCGCTGAGGGGGGACAGCAGCAGGAGCCCCGCCGGCCGGGCTGCCAGCCCTGCGTGTCCCCACAGCCTGCCCGGAGCCTGGGCGCTGCCTGGAGGAGCTTTTGGGGCGATTTCCTGGCTATAAATCTGAGGAGCGTGGCGGGAGCAGTGCGGGCCGGGCCGGCAGCGAGCTCCCGGCGCTGCGGCCGCGCACGGCACAGCGCCACGCGCGCTTGCGCGGGGAAACGCTTAAACGGCGAAGGTTGTTTGTTTTATTTCTCCCGGGAGCGCGCTTGCGGTGGCAGAGCGGGCAGCGCCGTGCGTTTTGGGCAGGAAGCGGTTAAACCAGCGAAATTTCGGCAGCGCCGCGTCCCGCGCGTCCCCGGGGGCCGTGCGGACTACAACTCCCGGCGTGCCCCGCGCGCCGCCGCGGGCTCCCCCTGGCGGCGCCCGGCAGCCGCGGAGCCGCGGCGGGCGGACAAAAGGCGGCGGGTCCGCCCCTCCCTCCCCTTCCCCGCCCTGCCTCCCCGCCGGCGGCGGCGGCGGCGCCGGTGCCCGCCCTCCCCTCCCCTTCCCCTCCCCTCCCGCACTGCAGCTCCTCCGCGCGGCCGCGGCGGGCGCTCGGCGGGGCCCCCCGGGCTGCGGGCGGGCGCGGGTTGCGCTGCGCGGCGCGGCCGCCGGGGGCGCTGCGGCGGCGCCCCCCCCCCCCGCCTCCTCGCCGTCCTCCTCCTCCTCCTTCCCCCCGGTGCATTCTCCGGCTGACGGGAGGGGGAGGGCAGGGAAGGAGCCCGGCCGCCATTTTCGAGCCGCGCCGCCGCCGCGCTCGCCCGGAGCAGGGGGGGAACCGGGCGCGCCGACGAGAAGCGCCGCAGCGCCCGCTCCGCCCCAGCGCTCCGAGCCGGGGGCGGGGGGGCCCCGCTCCCCCCCTCCCCCCCCACCCACCCCCAGCGCTGCGGCCGCCGAGGGAGACGGGCGAGCCCATCCCCCGTTCCGCCGGGGCGGGCGGGGGGGGCGCCGGGGGTGGCGGCGGCGGCGCCGCGCCCGCCGCCCCTCGTCCCCGGCGGGGGCCCGCCGGGTTTGTTTGCGAACTGCGCCCGTTTCGCCGCGGCCGAGCCCGCCCGGACCGCGCTCGCCGCTCGTCACGTGGTAGGTGCCGCTCGCCCCGCGCCCGCCGCCCCGCGCCCGCCGCCGCCGCCGCGCCTCCCCCGCCGCCCCTTTGTTAGAGCCGCCGCGCCCCGCCGGGCCCCGCCGCCGCCGCGCCCCAACTTCTGCCAGCCCCCCCCCGCTCTCTCCCCTGCCTTTCCCCTCCGCGGTGCGGCGGAAAGTGCGGGGGTCGCGGCGGGAGAGCCGCCCCGCACTCCCCCCCCCGCCCGCCGCCCCCGGTGCTGCGTCTCCCCGGGGCGGGGGGGGCGCTCCACATTGAAATCCCGGCCCCGGGGGTCCCGCAGGGTCGGGCCGGGGCCTCTCACGTGGCCGGTGCCCCCGGGGAGGGGAAGGGACGGGCCGGGAGGGAGGAACGGGGGAACGGGGCGGGGGGGGCACGGTTCCCTAACCTGGTGGGAAAGGGGGGCTGGGGTGGTGGTGGGGGGGGGGGGGGGGCACACGCGAAGTTTTAAAAGTAAACAGAAAAAAAAATTAAATTGCATAACCTCAAAGCTTGCAAAACGCGTGGAGGGAGCAGGTCCCGCGGCCCCAAATCCGGCTGGAAAATAGGAGCGGAGCGGTGCCGGTAATCCCGGTGGGCTGTCACCGGCGGGAGCCGTGTCACCGGGCGCTCTCCCTGCTCCCGGGGTGCACAATAGCGTCATTTTCCAGGTGGCTTCCAGCTCCCAAAACCGTTTCCCTGTATTTACTTTCCAGCCGCATATTTTGTATTTTATTTATTTCGGACCGGCCCTGCCGATCCAGGATGATTTTCCCCAAAACAGGCTGGCAGAGTCCGGCTATCCTGAAATGCTTTCTGTGATCCCTACGTGTGTTTACTTCTATCACGGGATTAGCATCTTCCAGTGCTTGGTTCCGGAGAAATTTCCATCATTTGGGGTATAAATGGGGGTTATGTAGGAGGAAAAATATAGCGGTTAAATATACTGGGAACTAAACTTATTTTCTCCCCAAAAATCAGACCCACCTTCCAAAGCGAGGTGTCATCTCTTCTCCTTGAATTTGTGTCCAGGTGGAGCAGAAGGCAGGCACTCCATAGATTATATTCCCTGTTATGTAAAATGCACTTGAATGACAAACTGTAGTTTTCCATGAAACCGGTCAGGATATGGGAGGAACTGCAGGTTTTTTATTTGTTTTGACTGACCATTATATTTTGAACTGGTTCGGGCCATGATGTTGGTGGTTACATCATGTCATGTGTTGTGCACAGGGTGCTTTGTGCCCGTGGAAATAAGGTGAGGAGGAAGCTGATTCTGGCCGGGCAGGACCCGCTGCGGGTCGGTGCCGCTGCTGCGGGGGATAAAGCACTTCTGGGGCTGGCCCAACATTTCTGCGTGTGCCCCTGAACCTCCGGCAGTCCAGGGATCCGTCTGCGTGCAGGCGTTTTCTCTTTAAAACCATATTTGTCCTTTTTATAGCCTTTGTTTTCATGGAGGAACCTCTGATGCTCTTCCCTGCTTTAGCGTATCCTCTTGGATTTCCATTCTGGCACGGGAACAGCGACGCTCCTCAGGCTGATTATATATATATATATTTTATTTTTTTTTTTTTAATTGAGAAGTCAGCAGCGTTTTAAATCTGGTGGAGGGGGCAGTGAGGAGAACCGGGGTAGCCCTGGGCCGGTTCCGTGCCCGGTTCTGTCCCCATGCACCAGGGACGGGCGGCCTGGCTTTGGCACGGAGATGGGGACGGTGTTTTTTGTTGTTTTTTTTTTCCCCTGTAGCCGCACTGCCAAGGTAGCACAGCTGTGTGGGGCTTAATGGATTGATATGCTGCAGGAGCAGTTAATTGTGGAACTTGGTTGTGGTACTGTTATAGCTGATTTGTAATGATTTAGCAATGAGGAATGACTTGTGTTCCCTCGTCAGAGGTGATAAAGCGGCAGATGACCAGGCAGATGTGGCTGTGGGTTTCTCTTATGCCTTTTTTCCCCTGTTTTGCCTTTTTTTTTTTTTTTTTAAAGCTGTATTTCAGTCCTATTTGCTCTCGGAGATCATCCGGTAACCGGAGAGCTGGTGAGAGTGTGACATCATGCAAGGCAGGGGTGAAAACTGAGCGGTTCTGTGACCAAAGTCACTTCCTTTTGCCCTGTTTGTAACTCGTGTTTTGGTGAAGGCCACTGCCATTATCTAATGAACGCCCAGAACAAAGACTGTCTCTGGAGTTCCAGCACTCCACCCTTCCCTGCTCAGGCTCCACTTGCTGCCTGTCCTCAGGAACCTCAAAAGGCTTTTCCAGGGAGGATGAGACTCAGTGGACAGCGAGGTAAAGATAAGGCCTGAGTATTCTTAGGCCCAGCCCAAGGGAAAGGGTGAAGCTTGGGGAGTGGGAGAAAGGGCAAGCAGCACATAATTTTATTTCTGGGCCTTCCCCCACCCCCTTCCATACAATTTTCCTCTTCTGGAAAATTGCCTTTTTCTGGCACCGTTTTTTGAGAGTAGGTCAGTGCTATCTCAGCCTGAACCCAAACAGCACCTGATTTTGCATTTTTCTGTTAGTTTTTTTACTGGACTGTGAGAGAAACAGGTGGGTCAACTCAGGCCTAAATGGGAATTTAATTCCTGGAAGGGTCTCAGGTGGATCACATAGTGATGAGACCAAATAATGAGTAAGTTCTGCACGCCTGCCTCTCTCTCCCCAATGTTTATCCTTCCATTAGAAAGAGCTCTGAGCACTGGGCAGTTGCAGTGGCAGGTGATCTGAGAAGCAGCGTTTCCGTTGCTGCATTTTATAAATACCATGTCCCTGCTCATGACTTCCAGGAATACAATGTCTATCTGGAATGAAAAGCAGCAAAGACTCGGTTTGAAAATCCTTCCCTGTAAACAGGAGTTTGGCTGCATGTTTGAGGATGCAGTTTTCTGTGACAAATCGTTGAAATTGGAATAAAAGCTTTCTGTTCTTTCTCAGCTGGGCCAGGAGTTGTCATACCCAAATCAGCAAGAGTCTGGGTGATGCAGAACTTGAGTAAACATAATTCCATTAAACCCTGCACACGTCGGCCCGAGTTCAGAGCTGTGGTTTTGGAAGAGGAGAGTTTGGATAAGGTCTCATTCAGGTTTTTTAAAGCAAGTTAGAAAACCAGTCTGGATTTCTCCTGCCACGAGGTGCAGCCACCAGGTGACTGCCAGAGTTAGGAGAGTGAGACAAATGGAGAAATGGGAGATGTTAATAGTTGGGAAGACTTAATTCTGGAGTTCTGACAGTGCAGTATCTGAATTTAGTGATGAAACTGTGCTGTTATCTGATAAAATGAGGGAGAAAGGTAACAAAATTGAATCTCAAGAAGGGAAAATGAGGGTAGCTGTCAGCCTGAACAGGCCTTGTCCTCATCTGTGCCTGAGTTAATCTCTTGCTGCAAAATCTTTTTTTTTTTCAGATTTGGTGGAAACAAAAGTTTAATTGAAATACATATTTCTGTATTGGGAGCTGCTTCAGGCCTCAGAGGCCTTAGCAGAAGGTGGACCTTAAAGATTTCTAATTTTCAGCTCTCAGACGTTAGGAAACATCTCTCTGAAATCTTTATAACTTCCTGCCAAGGGCTGCAGCGACAGAGGATGTGATGGGAAGGTTACTGCGAGGTTGCTTTGCACTCAGTGAGGAAGAGCCAGCCCAGCTCAGGCTGTAATTACGGCCCTGGAAAAGAACCTGTGATGTGAGAGTGAGCATCACCTTTGATTAAACGAGTGTCTCTGCTCTGGAGCTGTTGGCACCCGTGGTGGGCTGTGCTCTCCTCTGAATCCAGTCAGAATCAAGTCTGTAAGCTTGGCTGCCAGCTTGGGCAGGGGGCTGGTGGTTTGGGACACTTGGCTCTGCTCCTCTCTGGGCTGTTATTTCCTCTTGAGGACATGGCCACTTATCCCAAGGCACTCCAAAGGACTTTTTGTAGTGACAGCCAATGCCTGGTGCTAAAATACTGAGTATAAAATATTGACGTGGTGCCATTTTATGGGGCAGGGGGTTTTAAGAGTTTTGGAAACTTCTGAGCAAAGGTGGTGTGACTGTACCTAGTGAATGAAAATGTATCTTTAAAATTAAAAGGCAATTCTGTTTTTTGTTTAACTTGCTCCCTGAGTCCTGAGTTCAGTTTTTCATATTTCCTGGGCAACTTGCCCAGATTATGCGAAAGAAAAACAAAATCTTTCTGATACTGGATGGGGGAAACCTGGATTTCACAATTAAAGCTTTCTAAAATTTTATTTTATTTTCTCTCTGATAGGCTGTTGCTTTCTGCAGATGTGCCATTATTATTTTTGAACTATATTTCTTGTGATTTGACTCTGGATTGCAACTTTGTTCTGAAGAGTAGCTTAACAGCAATGGGTATTTTTATCTCCAGCCACTTAATTTTTCAGGTGAAGGCATTCTTGCTTTTAATTATTCACTTTTCCAGATTTTTTTTTGGCAGTGATGACAGTTAATCTTGCTTTGTGGCTTCTGTTTTTCTTTCTGACATCATATTGATGAAACCTCCTTTCCCTCAGATGATGCAATTGGTTTGGTTTATTTATATCCAATGAGAGTTCACAGGCGTAAGAGAGAATTATTATTGCAGAAGGAGATCTCAGAGTTGACCAGACCCTGCCACTCATGTGGACAAGGAAGTAGAAACAGCAGCTTTTAGTTTAATCTTGAGGGCTTTTCTTTGGAAACTAACAAAAGTGGAGCTCAGTAATATTTCTGGTATGTTCTTACTATTAAAATTCTTATTTTTCCCTGGGAGATCACGTGCAAGTCTGTAGTGTTAATAGCTGTGGAATGTACTCATGTGTGTGTTGTAAAAATCTGTGGTCATTGTGTGTGTTCTTAACCATTTTTAAATTGATATTTTTAAAAAAAGAGCCTGTTTCCCAAATGTGGGTCACTGCAAGCACACAGTCTGCACGTGATAACTGGCTTATCAATAAGGTGATCGTCCTGTACTTGCCTGTCACGTTTCCTTAATTAAAGCTTTGAGGGTTGCTTCTCATGTAAATCCCTTTCTAAATTGGTAAACACCTGTCTTACAACTACAAAATGTTGAGAGGTGATAACAAAAAGAGAATCTGTTATGCACAGTTGTAACTTTGGTAGGTGGACATTGTGGATGTGGAAAATATTGGTAGGGCTCAGGGAATTGCTGTGTGTTGTTACCTGCTGAGGTTAGCACAGATGATGTCTTCTACTTGCAAATGAAGTGTAGAGGGATTATATTTTACCAAGTTTGGGGTTTTTTTGTGTGCTTTGTTTTGTTTTTTTGACTGAAACATATTTGTAACCACACGGACTCGAGTTAGCTGCGCTGTTGATTTGTAGTGGGGGAGGAGAGGGGAAGTGGGAATTGGTATAATACTCACTTCCTTCAGGGTAACTTTGCTTCTGTTGCTTCTAACAGCACCTTCGTGTGCCTCAGGAAATGGGTGTTGGGAGGACAGAGCTTGGGCTGAGGGGGTTTTAGGGTGCAGCAGTGCAGGAATTTGGGATCATGTCAGGGAGTTAAACCATAATCCAGGAAGGTAAACGTGAGGTTGGTGTGTGTGGATGGGGGATACAGGTGATGGATCCCACGGTGGGATTGATGTCTGGGAGGAGAGCATGGACAGCCCTTCCAGAGGCAAACTGGAGTGAGTTCAGACAGGTGCCTCCTGTGTCCACTGCTCAGAGCTCCCCGTGTTCCTCGTGACCCTCACAAAGAATCCAGAGAGCCAAAACTTCCTGTGTTTGTTTTGGGCTTATTTTCTGGGGTACTGCACAAAATCACGTGCTTGGAAACCCAGTTCTCCTTTCAATGTCTGATTGTAAAATTGGGTTTTAGAAGCAGAGAGTGTTGAATAAGTCAGCAGGCCAGGGGATTGTTTTCAGGGGTGTCATGACCTGGTGCTGCTCCAGGTGTAGTGTGACTGGGTGTGTTCCTCCTGCCCCCCTGACCTCCCATGTCTGCCTCGGCCATGTCCTTCTCCTCCCTCTGCTCCCTCTTCCAGGAGTTGGAGTGTTGGGTGGCTGATGTGGAGTGTGGGTCAGGGGTGTTGGGTGGCTGATGTGGGGTGTGGGTCAGGGGTGTTGGGTGGTTGATGTGGAGTGTGGGTCAGGGGTGTTGGGTGGTTGATGTGGAGTGTGGGTCAGGGGTGTTGGGTGGCTGATGTGGAGTGTGGGTCAGGGGTGTTGGGTGGCTGATGTGGAGTGTGGGTCAGGGGTGTTGGGTGGCTGATGTGGAGTGTGGGTCAGGGGTGTTGGGTGGCTGATGTGGAGTGTGGGTCAGGGGTGTTGGGTGGCTGATGTGGAGTGTGGGTCAGGGGTGTTGGGTGGCTGATGTGGAGTGTGGGTCAGGGGTGTTGGGTGGCTGATGTGGAGTGTGGGTCAGGGGTGTTGGGTGGCTGATGTGGAGTGTGGGTCAGGGGTGTTGGGTGGCTGATGTGGAGTGTGGGTCAGGGGTGTTGGGTGGCTGATGTGGAGTGTGGGTCAGGGGTGTTGGGTGGCTGATGTGGAGTGTGGGTCAGGGGTGTTGGGTGGCTGATGTGGAGTGTGGGTCAGGGGTGTTGGGTGGCTGATGTGGAGTGTGGGTCAGGGGTGTTGGGTGGCTGACATGGGGCGTGGGTCAGGAATATTGGGTGGCTGATGTGGAGTGTGGGTCAGGGATGCTGGGTGGCTCAGGTGGAGTGTGGGTCAGGGGTGTTGGGTGGCTCAGGTGGAGTGTGGGTCAGGGGTGTTGGGTGGTTGATGTGGAGTGTGGGTCAGGGATGTTGGGTGGCTGATGTGGAGTGTGGGTCAGGGGTGTTGGGTGGCTGATGTGGAGTGTGGGTCAGGGATGTTGGGTGGCTGATGTGGAGTGTGGGTCAGGGGTGTTGGGTGGTTGATGTGGAGTGTGGGTCAGGGATGTTGGGTGGCTGATGTGGAGTGTGGGTCAGGGGTGTTGGGTTGCTGATGTGGAGTGTGGGTCAGGGGTGTTGGGTTGCTGATGTGGAGTGTGGGTCAGGGGTGCTGGGTGGCTGATGTGGAGTGTGGGTCAGGGGTGTTGGGTGGCTCAGGTGGAGTGTGGGTCAGGGGTGTTGGGTGGCTGACATGGGGCGTGGGTCAGGAATATTGGGTGGCTGATGTTGGTATGGGTCAGGAAGCCCCCTGAGGAGCCCTGGAGGCTCTGCTGCCTCCGTGGCCTCCCCTGCACTCCTGGGGACCGAGGGAAGGTGGGCGAGTTACGGTTACCCTGGTTTTACCTGCTTGCTGCAGCCTTTCATCTCGGCTCTGTTAATTACTGCTAAGTGCTCTGGCAGTGCTCTAGTTCTGCAGGGAAAATGAAGAACGTTCATTCACTCTTAGCTGAAGCCACGCCGTAAACACCACGCTGGCCTTCCAGAGGCAGCTCCTCTTGGGCCTTGCCAAGCCAGGTCCAGCACAGGGCTCGTGCCACGGCTGCTGAAGCTGGGCTGGGTTGAGCTCTGGTGGTGGAGCTGGAGCAGTGTCCAGGCACTCTGGCACTTCTCTAGCAGCAGGGCTTGTGCCAGAGCAGAAGCCTCTTGGTCCCACCTTGAGTGCTGGGAATTAAAGACCTTCAGCAGGAAAACAGTGAAATGGGGGACCTGTGGTGCTCACATGGATCTGCTGATACTGATGGGTGACAGCAGGTTTGGTAGAACTTGCCAGCACAGTTTGGGTCCCAGGAGCAGGGAACAGATTGGGGATGATTCTTGGAATTATTGTGAGACTTAGCAGAGTGTTCTGAAAGTTCCTCAGAGTGTGTGAATGACCTTCCCTTCCCATTCTGTGACCTTTTCTTTATTATCCTTCCTCAGATATCTTAACACCTTCTCCCCTCCAATTCTCTGTTAGGAAGAAATTCCTGATAAGTGTAATACAGCTTTAATAACAACACTATAAACAGAGGGAGGGAACAGGAACATGCTTACAAATGTTCCTTAATGTTTTTTCCAGGGGTTGCTCATAAAAGTTGAGATCTAATTCACTGTTAGAGAAGCCAGTGCTGTCCAGCACACAGAGAGTTTATAAGGACTTTAATAAAATACAAAAAATAGCCCCAATAATTTTTGGAGGTCATCTTTAAGCTGCTAGAACAAAGCCTTATTCTTAGGGGAGGCTTTCCAGGCTTCCAAAGTATTCTAAATGCTGTCCACTCAAAGAAAAGTGGAGCCAAGGAGGTTTGCAGTGGCTTAGCAGGAGGATTTGCTGTTTTCAAGTGGGTTTGCTAACCCGGAGGAAAAAGCAGTGTCAAAGTTTTGCTTCCGTTTCCCACTTCTGTTAATTTGAGTTGATGACCTACAAATTAACTCCCTTCAGCCTGCATCTCCTGCAGGCTCCTGCCTGCCTGCAGTCAGTGCAGCTATGTTCATGAAGGGTCATTTAGCACCAAGGGGAGGGGGTTCTGCTCTTTTTGCAGTTTCCAAAGCCACTGTGGATGTCTCGTGGTGACTGTGGTGGAGAGCCCAGAGCCAGAGTTCCCTCTGGAAGGGAAACCCACATGTTTCTGCAGAACTGGGAACCTGTCAGGGGCACTCATTCCCAGCGTGTGTGTCTCTAGTGAAGGTCTTGGAAGGAGGCTGGAGTGGAGGAAGTCTTTATTCTGACAGTCTTCCTCCCTCCTCTCCCAAGGGTGTCTTAGTTACAAGTGGAAAGTTCCCTGCAAGTTCCTTTTTTTTCTTTCTTCCCTGAATAGGCATGTTCAGTTTTTATTTATGGACCCAAATGGTGACTAAAAGCCATTTTCAGTGAGTGTGGCCTAAACTTTTAGACATGCAGATCCTTTTTTAGTAAGGATAAAGTGTAGTCAGTTACGGAATACTGAAAGTTCTGTGAGCTGGGGACTTGGGAAGCCTGAGCCCTCCTCCAGCATCTTGATATTTCTGCTGCAACAGCTTTTTTTAAGTGGGTTCCTTTGAGTGTATTCTTCCTCCTTTGTCTCCTCCTTCTGTGTCACCTAACTCATCTCTGAGTTTTCACAAAAATTCAGGTTCTAGTATTTTGATTTTCAGCCTTGATGCTTTCTGGTCCCTGTTATGGAGAAGCACCTGAGTCTCATGTTGGGAGCAATGGGATGAGCCCAGGAACAAAACTGGCTGTGAAATTTTCCTTTTAAACATATTGAAACTTCAGATAATCCTTGCTTTTCCTGTAAAGTAGTGCATTAATATGGTCATTGGGGTGTGTTAATGAACAGCTACAACAAGCTTATGCAAATTTATGTGAAATTAGAGGATTGGCATATCAGGCAAGAGATCAGGGCAACTTTTTATTATTAAGTTGATGTGAAATATCTTATGAAGATGCTAAATAACTTGAGCAGTAAAAGGAAAATCAAGTAACTGTTTCACTGGCAGCACAGCCAGTTCTGTGGGTTATTTGAATGCCATTTTAAAAGGCATTTTAAAACACTGACAGTTTTAGTGGAAAGGAAAGTGGGTGAATGACCAGAGACTTGTAGGTGGGTGGGAAGAGGCTGCAGTGTAGAGAAACGAAGAGTCTTTAGTTACTTCTTTTTATTTGTTTGCTCTAGTTGAATTAAACCCAGGCTTACTCTGACAGTCACTGTAGAACTCTGTGCGTGTGTGGGTTAATCTTTATCCATGCTCTTGACAGAGAAATGGCAATTGCTAACACTGGAAATCACCTGGCTCATTTGGAAATGTCCTTCTGGGAAAGTAAGGTTTCATATACACCAGGGAAGTGACTTTCTTGAAATCCAGGTTTCAGGGAAAGCGGAGGGGTTTCTTCAGCCACTGGGAGTTTAAGCATATGGAGATTTGTTCCCCTAAAGCCCTGTCTGTGTTACATGTTATAGTCAAATCTGTCATTTTTAAGACCCCTGAGCTGGCAGTAGGAGCACTGAAAACTATTTCATAGGTGTAGCTCAGGGATTTTAATGATGAAGTTGGTGAGCTGCTGGCATTGAAGAATAGGAGCATCCAGGGCTGGAGCTCTCATGGAGGCCTGGAAGGGTTCTGGTGTGCTCCTGGATAGACTGAAAGATGGGAGTAGCAGTTACAGGCACTAACTGGGAGATCCTGGGGTTCTGGAGGGTTGTGTGCTCCTGTTTCTGCTCCCTGTGCTGCTCTGCTGAGCAGCTGGGGCTCCCGGGGGCAGGAGGCCGCGCTCAGCCCGGCGAAGCGCAAGCGTCGCATCCACATCTCGCCGCCGTTTTGTTTTCAAAGCGTTTGATTTATTTCCTCCCCGTGCAGCGCCTGACCGTGTGTTTTGCCTTCCCCGTGCAGGCTGCCCTCGGGAGCGGCAGTGGGAGGCAGTGGAGCTGGCCTCGGCAGCGGGAGAGGCTGGACTTCCCGTGTCTCTGTGCTGAATGGCTGCGATGGCGCCCGCTCTCACTGACGCAGCAGCCGAAGCTCACCACATCCGATTCAAGCTGGCTCCCCCGTCCTCCACCTTGTCGCCTGGCAGTGCCGAGAGCAACGGCAACGCCAACAACATCCTCCTGGCTGCCAACGGCACCAAAAGGAAAGCCATTGCTCCGGAGGATCCCAGTCTAGATTTCCGAAACAACCCCACGAAGGAAGAGCTGGGCAAGCTGCAGCCGCTAGTGGCCTCTTATCTCTGCTCGGATGTAACATCTGTCTCTTCAAAAGAGCCTCTGAAGCTGCAAGGAGTCTTCAACAAGCAGACAGTCCTTAAATCTCACTCTCTCTTATCTCAGTCCTTTTTGAAAACAAGTGATCTGTTGGGGAGGCAACCGGTGTTGGAATTCACTTTGGAGAATCTAAAAACAATGAGTACTAATAGCCAGCCACCTCTCCCACAAGCGCCTGTGAATGGCTTGGCCAAGAAATTGGCCAAAAGTACCAATTCAGACCATGAAAACTCTAGTTCTCTGAATGGTGGGAAGTGTGCTTCTCCTTCTGCTGCCCTCCAGACTGTTGACTATAACACAGGAGGTTCTGAATTGGGGGACTTGAAGACCGGGTTGACCAATTGCACTCTTCCACATAGAAGCCTTGATGCAGAGCACGCAACTCCCTTTAGCAATAATAGCACTGCAAATAAATCCTCCCTGAACTCCGCAGAGCAGCAGTGGGTGCTCGAGGGCGGCAGCGGGGACGCGCGTGTGCCCGGCGTCGGGAGCGGCAAGCTGGAGGAGCAGAAACCTCCCGTGCTGGCTGGTCACCACAGCGCTCTGGACTCCGAGATGAGGACGAGGGCCCTGCTGAGGCGTCAGGCAGACATCGAGAGCCGAGCCCGGCGCCTGCAGAAGCGCTTGCAGGTGGTGCAGGCCAAGCAGGTGGAGAGACACATCCAGCAGCAGTTGGGCGGCTTCTTGGAGAAAACGCTCAGCAAGCTTCCAGCCTTGGACCCCCTGAGGCATCGGAGCCAGCTGATGCTGACCAGAAAAGCAGAAGCAGCCTTGAGGAAAGCTGCGAGCGAGACAGTTACTTCGGAAGGCCTGAGCAACTTCCTGAAGAGTGATTCAATATCAGAGGAACTGGAGAGATTCACGGCCAGTGGCATGGCCAACTTGAGATGCAGCGAGCAGGCCTTTGACTCGGATGTCACTGACAGCAGCTCGGGGGGAGAGTCGGACGTTGAAGAAGAGGAACTGACCAAAGCAGACCCAGAACAACCCCACGTACCACTGTGAGTAGCACTCACTTGTTTCCTTTTGCTGGTGAGGTGGAAGGTGGCAGATAGAAATACGGTTTTTGTAGGAAAACACTAAATTTTGGATGGTCTTAGGTCAAAGAATTGTTAAAACTAGTGTGGTGTAGTTTGCAGCACATACAGCACTGAAGATAAAATTCCTTATGTGTACTGGAAATAGTCTTTGGTGTTTTTGGAGCAGCAAGTCATGGAAATAGTGGCTGGCTGGAGTATTGTGAGCTGCAGATGCAAACCTGGAATGCCATTAGCAGTTCTCTCCAAGATGCTTTGGTTCGGTCTCCTGAAAGGAAACGCTTGTTGCTTTACAATGGGAATATTTGTTGTAAACCTGTTGTGTAAAGTAAGGCCAGTCTGAATCTGTGTAGCTGAGAGCATATTTATGACTGGGGAATTATTTTATTTGTTAAATGGACTGCCTGGAAAAAAGTACTCGGAAAGGATTTGGTTCAAGTGCCAGCGGAAGTGTGAAAACGAGTGTGTTCTCTTCTTGAATCTGGGAAATTACTGCTGGGAATTTTCTTCTTGTCTGGGAGTTGCATTAAATGATGACAACAGCTCCATAATTATGTTGTTAACTGGATGCTGTTTGCATAAGTATTAGGTGTCAGTGTGTGTGTGGAGGAGGAAGATCCTTCTCAAGGCAAAAGGTCTTGAGACAGGTCAGCGAAGAAGGGAAATTTTTGTTCCAAACCCAGAATTTTCCATGGGAGTGCATACTACAGTATTTTGCAAAAATCTCCTAAAAGGCCATCTTCTGTGTCTAGTCTGTGTGAAATCTTGCTTGCAGCAGTAGATGGTCTCTTCCACCCTGATGGACGTGTTGAACCTCAGTCTGTGAAGTGTCATTGTGGTCAACAAAAAGGTCCCTGCATGGGCACAGGGATCCTGGCTGGAATGCCAATGGCTTTCACATCCAGGCTGGAAATAGTAACCAGGACTTCTGAGTTCCTGCACTGTCCTGGAGTTGTTCAGATCTCTCTGGAGAAATCACTGAATGGATTTGGATACCTGTTGTCCAGACTGTGTTAGTGACTGGTCGAGGGCTGTGTGGCACAGATTTTACTGAGCTGGGTGGATGTGAACAGTGGGCACTTGGTAACTTCAGCATCCTCGGAGAACATGCTCACGTGGATGAGTGCCAATAACCAGATGTTGCAGCTTTTGAATATCAGATTCCAGCTAAATGTCACATTATGTTTTGGGATGATGGCGCAGGATGAATTTATGCATGTGAAGTTGTAAATGTGGCTTGAGATTGGGTTTCTCCCAGTGCAAAGCTGGTAGCTAGCTGATCATGTGATCTCTCCTGGGTGGACATCAAGGGGTTCTTGTGCTCTTAGAAACAAGAGTTCAGTAACTTTATTCCTGTTTTATAACATCCACAAACTTACTGTTGGGATTAGTAATAGAATTGTATTTCTAAGTCTTGTAGTAATTATTGGAGGAGACATTTGATTAAAAATTTGTCCAAAATAATACTAAATTTCCCATATTGGGGGTTTCATGGCTTCACGTGTTGTCTAGCAAAGTGAAATTTCTTTGCCACTCCTCTTAATCCCAAGAGGAAGTGCAGCATTCAGAGACACGGCGCGTGAAATTCTTTGCTGACTTTTCCGCCCTTTGCGTTAGTCATGCCTTCGCGTTCTGAGTGCTCTTAAAAAGCCAAAAATTCAAAAGCTAATAAAAAGGCTGATCCCTCTATTGTCTCTGGGTGTGTATGCACACTGGCATCTAGGCCAGGCCCACCAAAGCCCGTGTAAAGTTGGTGCCTGTGGGTATTCAGTAATGAGCCACCCGGGCACTGCCCGTCCTGTTGGATGGCTGCTGTGACATCGGCCCAGCTCTGGCACTGCCGAGGCTCAGTGCTTGTTGGTGCTTGTTGGTGGAACTCCTCAAGTCAGCCTTAAGAGCTGGTACAAGCTTTGGAGCACATCTAAACACCATTCTTCTCCAGCAGGGCTAGGAGGCAGGAAGGGAAGAGTGAGTTTTCCACTGGGAAGCTGCCCTGGGCCAGCTGATGGTACAGAGCCATTGTTGTACCTTAGTGTGAGTGCAGAAGCTGCTCAAGGAGGGCTGGATTTTTTTTGTCTTTCTGAATTTCTTTAGAAGGAAGACATGAACCCTGATTATTTTAATTTTGATAGTGAGGTGGAATATCTCAGTGTGGAATGGAGACATTCCAAACCCACCTGGATGTGTTCTGTGTAACCTGCTTTAGGAGACCCAGCCTTGGGTGATCTCCAGAGATCCCTTCCAACCCCAGCAGTTCTGTGATTCTGTACACTTCTCATTGCTTGGTCACTGTCCCTTGGTTCTGCAATGCTTCTGGATGCCCCTGCCTTCCCCCCCAAAAATCTGCTGTTTGCTTCTAGACCCTTAGTGAGAATTGTGCCACCAACAGTGCCTCAGAGCCTGCTGGCCATGTCACTGACCACTTCAGAGATTTAAGTAGGAGCGCCCAAAAGAGACAAAGACATGTTGACATCATGCTTAGATAAGAGCTGACCTTTGAGTTTTTCTGGTGTGGTGGCATTCCAGAACCAGTATCTGGTCAAGGACAGGCTTTGAAGCATTTGTGCTGTTCTGACCTGCCTGATCTCAGCTACAGAGCACTGTCTCCCTCAGGAATTCTTCATTCCAGTAGTGTTAGGGATGTATCAGAACTTGGTAGCTCCTTTTAAAGCACTCCCAGACCTGCTGCCCAGGAAGGTGCTGTCATTCAGGTGCATAACCAGGCCATCATGTAATGCATAAACAAAGCAGGGAGGGATTTGTTACACCTTTGGGAAGCCCTGCCAGCCATGGGCTTGGTTTAACGAGGTGCTCCTGGTTCTCAGGCTGCCGATGGGGAAGGCAGGTGTGTGCAGGCAGGGCTGGGTTGTGCCGAGTCCTTTGCTTTGTGTGCATCCAGGACCACCGTGCTGGATTGTGTCTGCTGCCAGGTTAGCAGGGCACAGGTCTGCTCACAGCTGAGATTCCCTGTGTGAGAGTGAGGATCACAGCTGAGATTCCCAGTGCAGAGTGAGGATCAGGAGAGAGCAGCTTTGTCTTTGCTAGGAGTGAGGAAGGCAGGTGGAGTTTCCCCTGTGGAGATCCAACCTTCCTTGGCTGGGTGTGACTGGAGGCAGCAGCACCTGAGAAACCTGCATGACTGTGAAAGGGCCCAGGTGCCCTTTGGGAGGGTGGGCAGGCCCTGGCACAGGTGCCCACAGCAGCTGTGGCTGCCCTGGATCCCTGGCAGTGCCCAAGGCCAGGCTGGACAGGGTTTGGAACACCTGGGACAGTGGGAGGTGTCCCCTGCCATGGCAGGGGTGGCACTGGATGAGCTTTGAGGTCCCTTCCAAGCCAAACCATTCCATGGTTTTATGTTGCTGTCAGCATGCTGGGATCATGAACTGCTTGTGAAACATGGTTCAGAGAAGGGCATGGAGTTCTTCCCAGTGCTGCTGGCTGAAATCTGGTTTGTGTGGCTGAGTGGTGGTTTAGAAGGTCACCAAAGTCCTGTTGTTTCTGTGTCCCTGTGCTAATACATTTAAATAGGAAATATTTTGTTTGGCTTGTGCACTTTTATAGTAGTTGCTCTTCTCAGAATGGTGGTTTCTTTGGTTGTGTTGGATTTGCCTGCAGACAAGTTTAATCAGAATTTGTCAATTATTTTTGGCTGGTTGGTGACCTGTGCTGTGCAGTGATGTAGACATGAGCTGTTGAGTGGTAGGTGATTTAGTCTCTTTAATCCTCAACTTCAGTCTGTGCTATGGAAAAATTTTCCGAAAAGGTAATGAAACCAAATATTTAACTGGGACTTATCTTTTAGCTCGGGTTTTCTTATCTGGAAAGTCACTGTTTGGTTGGCAGTTGCATTGAGCTGCTGAGAGGGAACTGGAGTTCCTAGTGACCAACTTCTCACACCACTGCCTTCCCACAGAACCTTTCCAAGGATCAGACAGTCCCTACAGTACTCACTTGTGGTTGTTATGATGCCTATGGCCACCATGCCTGAGCACACTTTAATTATTCCCATTTACTGAAGGGAAATCCCAGCACCTTCTGCACTTTGGTGTTGCAGTGAATCATTTCACAGGCTGTGTGTTGTCTCCTCCCTGCACTGCGTCACATTGTGCTGCTGGGATTTCAGGGTTGCTGGGCTCGGAGTAGTAATTAAGATTTCTTTTCCCAGCACTGATTTCCAAGTCCTGTGTTGGAGATGAATGCATGGGACACTTGGGTTGGGGGTTGTTTGAGGAGTGGCCAGAGTTGGTGCATCAGCTGACTGAGAAATGGGATTTAGAGATTCTGATTTTTTCCCCTTGATTATGTTTTTCAAGCAAGAACACGATAATGAAGCCTGTATCTCCAGGCCTATTAAATAATATTTCTCAAATCCATGACTTCATGGAACTATGGCTCAGATCACAGATCCCACATGTAATTCAGAAATCAAATCCCACTCCATGGGGACTAAGGAAACTTTTCCTGCTGATCACAAACATATTTCACTAAATGATTTATGCAGAGCAATCGTAAAAGTTTGTCTCTTTATCAGTTTTTCAGTCACCTGCTTGACACTTTAGGTGCTGTTTTTTGTTGAATTTTAGCTGTGCTTGTAGGTACTGATGACAGCAAAGTGCTTAACTGTATTTTTTAGCTGTTTATGAGAACTTGCTTATGTGTTGTCTGAGTTGTTAGTCTCAGCAGCAATGTGTTGGTCAGGAGAGAAGTCCTGCAAGCTCTTTCAGAAAGAGAGAGCAAATCCTGAAGTGTTTTTGCTTAGCCTTTGAAAGCAGAACAATAGAGTGGCTGATTGTTCAAAAATGCTTAATCAGGTATCTGAAATAAGTAGGACACTCCAAGTCCCTCTTGCTTTTAAGGAAAGAGGGCAAACAAGACTAGTCAGTTATTTCTCAAAGAGATGCTGGTTCTAGTACACTTTTTATAGATATTATGGGTGTCTAATAAGTTGTTTCTGACTTTTATTGGAGCCTTGATCCTCATGCAGACCTCAGTGGAGAATGGCAGGGAGGTTTGGTGTGGGTTGGTGGCCATCCACAGACCTCAGATAAGGCAGCGTGGTTGTCTTTCATCTGAAGGGAATTTGGTGCTTTGGTTTAAATTTCATCTAGGCTGAAAGCCCCTTCCACCCCAGAGGAGCCACCACCAGGTTCACATCTGGGATTCTGTGAGCCAGCACTCAGAGCTGGGTCACACGTGCAAGGAATAACATTTGGATCAGTGCTGTGTTGAGGAAAACATTTGAATTTCGTGTGTGTGTGGTGTTGAATGCAGACAGAGCATCTTTCTGGCAGATGCCTTCAGTGCCCCTGCAGTGTTGTGGGTTGTTCTGTTCAGAGGCAGGTCTTCTCTCCCAGTTTGTCAGGCTGGGCTGGCCTGGTGTGTGGAAGATAATGCAGAGCCCTGGGAATGATTTGGTGTCTGGAACTGCCAATAAACTGCTCTTTGTCTCTGCAGCCCTTACCCAGAGTAAGAACAGGCTCTAGTTCAGATTTTCTAGGAGTTGTGGGTGACACTGCGAATAGGGTTAAATAAATATTTACTTTACTTTTCATTGGAAAAAGCCTGTCACAACATCTGAAGCAGCAGAAAAATATTTTAGAAGTTTGTGAATGTGAACTGGTGTTAAAAACCCAGTGTGGTACTTCCCTGCTTTGCTGCAGTCTCCTCTGAAGTTGAAGTCAGTGTTTAAGCAAGGGAAAGGGGCCCTGTTTAGAGTTAATCTCTAATATTGAAGTCTAATACACCTCTGGGGGGGTTGGGGAGAGACTTTTACACGGTGTTACAGCAGCATCTGCAAGCTGACCCAGCTCAGAGCTGCATTTTTATTCTTGCTGGTACTGACAGAAGGCAACAAATGACTGTATAGCTGAGATTACAAGTGGAGCAAGGGTGAGTGTGGAATTCCTTGAGGAAGAGATTGTAAAGGTGTTCCCAGGGGTCTTCCTGAGAGATTTGGGGTTTCATTCTGCAGTGACATGGGCTTCCCCCCCTCTTCTGTTCTCTCCTCCTGCAGATCCGTTCTGGTTGCACTCGCTCAGCAGTGCTAGACTTCCAGCTGGGGGGAAAAATGTTTTTCTTGCTAAACTGGCACTACCCCAAGAGATTTTTCCACGGAGTGTGTTTTGGGCACACCCTGGATGTGGGGCGTTCTGCAAGTGTCTCGTTTCAAAGGCTTGGAGAGCTCGGTGTCTCTGCTGGGCTGTCCTCAGATAAAACGCTTTAGGTAGGAGAGAATTCAAAAAATTGGCTTAGGTTTTATTTGCTGGATTTTGGAATGAAAGGAAGGGCTTAAAAATATAAATAGGTGAGGGCCTGTGTATTGACTAGGAATTCAGATGGGAAGTGGGAAGAGAAGCTTGAATTGCTTTTGGGTTTGCTGCAGTTGCCCTTCTCATCTCTGGAGCCAACTGGGATTGATTCAAGTCTCCAGTGCGTTTGGAGTTGTCTCTGGTTGTGACTCTCTGCATTTGAAAGATTTGCTTTCACTTGAAGTACTGGAATGGTTTGCTTAAGTAAGATCCAGCTCCTTCTTTTCTTTACCTTTTTTTCTTTTTTTTTTTTTTTTTTCTGTCCTATTTCTTTTCACCCCCCTCTGACCTTCCCTGGGATAAGGTTACTTTCTGGAATGCCTGCTCCAGGTTTGACCTCAGCACTGAACAAGCTATTTATGGGAAGGGTACCTGGCACAGGCATGCCGAGTTAAGGATTTGCTAAGGATGCCTGGGATTTTCCTGTAAAATGTGCTGTTTCATTGCATTGCATCAGCAGTGAGGGGCACGACGCTCTGGTGGAGGAGAACATTTAAAAGGGCACAGTCAGAGTCTTGTGCTGTTGAGTCTTCCTGTTCACTGCTTTTGTTACAGGCTCAGAAATTCTGCAGCAGATTGGTCACGTGGAGGGTGTTTTCCTTTTTCCTGCCTCTCCCCAAACCAGCCCCAGCCCTGTGCCAGAGCGTGCTGGGCAGGGAGGGCACCCCAGGAAGGGTCACTCTGAGCAGGGAGGGCACCCCAGCAAGGGTCACTCTGAGCAGGGAGGGCATCTCTGGGCAGGGAGGGCATCTCTGGGCTGGGAGAGTCACCCCAGGCAGGGAGGGCACCCCAGGAAGGGTCACTCTGAGCAGGGAGGGCAGCTCTGGGCTGGGAGGGCATCTCTGGGCTGGGAGGGCATCTCTGGGCTGGGAGGGCATCTCTGGGCAGGGAGGGCACCCCAGCAAGGGTCACCCTGGGCAGGGAGGGCAGCTCTGGGCTGGGAGGGCAGCTCTGGGCAAGGATGGTCACCCTGGGCAGGGAGGGGATCCCAGGAAGGGTCACCCTGGGCAGGGAGGGCAGCTCTGGGCTGGGAGGGCAGCTCTGGGCAGGGAGGGCATCTCTGGGCAAGGATGGTCACCCTGGGCAGGGAGGGCATCCCAGGAAGGGTCACCCTGGGCAGGGAGGGCACCTCTGGGCAGGGAGGGCAGCCCAGCAAGGGAGGGTCACCCTGGGCAGGGAGGGCACCCCAGGAAGGGTCACCCTGGGCAGGGAGGACAGCTCTGGGCTGGGAGAGTCACCCCAGGCAGGGAAGGCGGCTCTGGGCAGGGATGGTCACCCTGGGCAGGGAGGACAGCTCTGGGCAGGGATGGTCACCCTGGGCAGGGAGGGCAGCTCTGGGCAGGGATGGTCACCCTGGGCAGGGAGGACAGCTCTGGGCAGGGATGGTCACCCTGGGCAGGGAGGGCAGCTCTGGGCAGGGATGGTCACCCTGGGCAGGGAGGGCAGCTCTGGGCAGGGAGGGCAGCCCAGCAAGGGAGGGTCACCCTGGGCAGGGAGGGCACCCCAGGAAGTGTCACCCTGGGCAGGGAGGGCAGCTCTGGGCAGGGATGGTCACCCTGGGCAGGGAGGACAGCTCTGGGCAGGGATGGTCACCCTGGGCAGGGAGGGCAGCCCAGGAAGGGATGGTCACCCTGGGCAGGGAGGGCAGCCCAGGAAGGGATGGTCACCCTGGGCAGAGAGGGCATCCCAGGAAGGGATGGTCACCCTGGGCAGGGAGGGCAGCCCAGGGTGTGTTTGGGGCTGCCGGGAGCTGTCAGGTCAGCGAGGTGAGCTCCTGGCAGATGGCTGTTCTGTCCCCGATGCTCATGTGCAAGCACGGTGTCTGTCTCAGCTGCAAAACGAGATGTTCCCTGCGATAGTGGTGGCACAGCTCGGCTGGCACATCCCGTGACGCGCCTGCTTCTGAGGCACTTCAATTCCTGCTGCCTTATGAATGAGCACAGGGTGCTCTCCACAACTCCCTGATTCTCAAAGAGCCTCTGTTTTAAAGAGGTACAGCTCCTGTCTGTGCATCCTGCCTCTGTAAAATGCACTCACAGAATGCTTTAGGTGGGAAAGCACCATCCAGTGCCACCCCTGCCATGGCAGGGACACTGTCCCAGGCTGCTCCAAACCCCAGTGTCCAGCCTGGCCTTGGGCACTGCCAGGGATCCAGGGGCAGCCAAAGGTGCCCTGCTCAGAATGAAATTCCAGAATTTTGAATGTAATTTTACTGCCTCAGAAGTGCCTCCTTACAGGGTGGATTTGTGAAAAGTGACTTCGTTTGGCTGCTGGCTTAATGAAATATTCAGTAATTTAAAGCAATGCCCAAAAAAAACCCAAACCAATCCCCCCCACACTGTAATAGTGACTTTTTTTATATTAGGCTTGAAACATTTGATCATCAAATTACCCAAAGAGGGAACTAAGGATGATCAGGGTTCTCCTCATGCAGCAGAGCTTTAGGCTTTTGTATTTTGTGACATTTTTGCAGTTTCCATAGTAACACATAACGATGTTGTAAGAAATGTTGCAAGAATTTTTATTTGTGTAAGGGAGGACTTTCAAATATTAATGGAAAGCAGTGTGAATTGGAGGGAAATGTGTGTGATGGGAGGCAGAGGGAAGGGTTTGATGTAGTGCCTGGAGTGAGCAGCCATCCGTAGATTGAACTGGTCTTGGCCAGCAAACAGGAAAATAAGAGAGTTTCAGTCATCTGGGGAATGTTTGCCACAAAATCTTTCTTCTCTGGTGCTGTAGGTGAGGCTTGAGAATATCTGCTCTTGCTCGTTCTCCTGGTCCAGGTAAAGAACATTTTATCTCCAAAGTGCTTCTCATCCCAGCCTGTGTGCAGCTGGAGCTTCATCTCCTTCCATGATGTTAAAGATTTGGAGCTGTTACCCACTGGCATTCGTGGGGGGCTCTAGGCTTAGCTGAGATAAAATTGGATGTCTTCATTTAGAAGCCTTTGAGGCAGCTCATAGGCTCAGTCTGCATTTCCTGAATTCCCTGGTGGCTCCCCTTTAATACCCAGTGCTGAGCTTTGCCTGTTTCAGGGCTGGTGATGTTGCATTAGCAAATGCATTCCACTCCTGAGAGGGAACCAGAGAGGTTTTTTGGTAGGTGCCATAGACAGAAATTGAAAAAAAAAAAAGGATTCTTGAAGACAAAAAGGTTTAGTGAGGGATATTTGTATGCACATATGAAATAAGAGTTGTGAGTTGCAGCTGTGCTGCCAGGCCTGCATTTCCACCCAGCTGTGTGGCTTGAGGCAGTGCAGGGCAGTGAAAGTTCCCTGCCCTCTGGATGGAGCTCGTGGGAGGCCAGAGCCCAGCACAGGACCTGAGCAGCACCGGGGCAGGAGCTGTGCCTGCTGAGAGCTGCCAGCTGTGCCTGCTGTGCCCTCCTGCAGCCTGGGCAGGAGGAGAGAGCAGGGCACTCCTGTGGGCACAGAGCAGGGGTCTGTGTGAGCAGAGCTCACCTGAGTGCACAGAGCAGGGATCTGTGTGAGCAGAGCTCACCTGAGTGCACAGAGCAGGGATCTGTGTGAGCAGAGCTCACCTGAGTGCACAGAGCAGGGATCTGTGTGAGCAGAGCTCACCTGAGTGCACAGAGCAGGGATCTGTGTGAGCAGAGCAGGGATCTGTATGAGCAGAGCTCACCTGTCTGAGCAGAGCAGGGATCTGTGTGAGCAGAGCTCACCTGTCTGAGCAGAGCAGGGGTCTGTGTGAGCAGAGCTCACCTGAGTGCACAGAGCAGGGATCTGTGTGAGCAGAGCACTCCTGAGTGCACAGAGCAGGGATCTGTGTGAGCAGAGCTCACCTGAGTGCACAGAGCAGGGGTCTGTGTGAGCAGAGCTCACCTGAGTGCACAGAGCAGGGATCTGTGTGAGCAGAGCACTCCTGAGTGCACAGAGCAGGGATCTGTGTGAGCAGAGCTCACCTGAGTGCACAGAGCAGGGATCTGAGTAGAGCTCACCTGAGTGCACAGAGCAGGGATCTGTGTGAGCAGAGCTCACCTGAGTGCACAGAGCAGGGGTCTGTGTGAGCAGAGCTCACCTGAGTGCACAGAGCAGGGATCTGTGTGAGCAGAGCTCACCTGAGTGCACAGAGCAGGGATCTGTGTGAGCAGAGCTCACCTGAGTGCACAGAGCAGGGATCTGAGTGAGCAGAGCTCACCTGAGTGCACAGAGCAGGGATCTGTGTGAGCAGAGCTCACCTGAGTGCACAGAGCAGGGATCTGAGTAGAGCTCACCTGAGTGCACAGAGCAGGGATCTGTGTGAGCAGAGCTCACCTGAGTGCACAGAGCAGGGATCTGTGTGAGCAGAGCTCACCTGAGTGCACAGAGCAGGGATCTGTGTGAGCAGAGCTCACCTGAGTGCACAGAGCAGGGATCTGTGTGAGCAGAGCTCACCTGAGTGCACAGAGCAGGGATCTGTGTGAGCAGAGCTCACCTGAGTGCACAGAGCAGGGATCTGTGTGAGCAGAGCTCAGCTGAGTGCACAGAGCAGGGATCTGTGTGAGCAGAGCTCACCTGAGTGCACAGAGCAGGGATCTGTGTGAGCAGAGCTCACCTGAGTGCACAGAGCAGGGATCTGTGTGAGCAGAGCTCACCTGAGTGCACAGAGCAGGGATCTGTGTGAGCAGAGCTCACCTGAGTGCACAGAGCAGGGGTCTGAGCAGAGCTCACCTGAGTGCACAGAGCAGGGATGTCTCTGAGCACAGGGACACCTGGGCAGGGCACAATTTCAGTTTTCCTGGCTCTGCTCTGACAAACCTGAGCTGCTGTGCTCCCAGCTGCTGCTCCCTGTGCTTTGATGGGAGGAGGTGGTGGCTCTTCCTGTTCTTAGTGACTTTTTTCTCCACTGGAGTCCCACATCCCAGTGGCCAGGGGGAGAATATTTCTGTTCAGCAGCCGTTGCTATTCCTAGGCTGGGACAGTTGCATGAATAAAAATCGCAGCAGCTAAATCTGCCTATTTTTGTGTGAATTGGAGCCCTTCTCCATGTGACTTCTGCTATTCCCGTGCTGGCTATTTCAAAAAAATGAGACAATCAGCCTTCTGTAGATCTGCATTTTGAATGCAGAACACTTGCAGGGCTCTTGCTCCATGTATGCAACATTTTGTGGTGTTGGCTTTTACTGTCTCAGGCTAAAACAAGAAAATTATTCTCTCTCTGCTCCTTTCATGTTGTAGGTAGCTCTCCTGCCATTAGCAGAGATTTCTGAGAGTCAAAGGCAAGGTGCTGTTTATACTGAGACAGCAGAAAATAATGTTAAGAAACTAAGTACATTAGGAAATCTCCCAAGGCATTAACCACTTTTCCTACGTCAGGGTGGATTAAATTGATACTAATTAATTTTCAAGTATTTTTCATTGTGATAGACACAGCTGAGTGTCCTGTAGTGACTTCTCCGAGTTTTGTTGTGCGTATATTGGTCAAAATCATCCCATTTTAAAGAAAATAAATCTGAGTAGTAGCCAGCCACTTAAAGGAGATTCCTCAGTGTGGTGATTCATATTGTGCCTAAAGACAGCTTTCCATACTCAGCCCTCTCTCTCCCCCCTACCATCCCCCTCTCCCTGCCTCTGGAAATGGGCAGGAAGCCCAAACGAGCTTAACTCTGACTTATTTAAGCCTACTTTTAATAAGTATATACTTGTAAAAAATCTTACCTGAAGGCTCTGATTGACATTGTGTTGTGTATTAGATGTTAACCTGGTTTATGAAGTGTGTAACTGCTGGTTTTTCTTTTTTGGCTGCCTTTTTCCTGCATTTTAAATTCCTCCTAACAAGCTGGAATTACATCTGTCTCCAGTTACAGAGGTTCTGTGCTGGTTCACTCTTTTGTGTGAATCTTTCACTTGTCAGACCTGCCCCAGTGCCCCTCCTCGAGCATTCATGGCCAGAATGGAAAGAGTTCTTTTTTTGAATGGAAAGAGTTCTATTTTTTTTTTTTTTTTGCAGCTAATTCTCCTGCATGCTGCCTCTTGAGATACAATTTTGAAATAAATACTATCCTCTGAGGAGAGAAAATTTTCATGACCCATCCTAGTTGTCAGTGGCACAACTCTGCCTTTGTTTTTCCCCCTTTTTTTCTCTGTACCAGCGTGGTTTGATTATGTTAAACTCCTGAAACCAAAGCCCTCCAGGCTGGGTACAGGTAAGCCCTGATCAGATTAGCTGCTCTGCAAATTGAGTTGGTTATTGTGCCAATGTTGTCTTGTGCTTGAGCAGTGAATTTGTGTGCCAGGACAAGGTGCTCCTCTCTGAAAAATTAAAGGAAAAATTACTTGATTGAGCATTTCAGTGTGAAAATGATCACAGAATATCTGGAGTTGGAAGAGGATCACCCAGCCCAGCTCCTGGCTCTGCACAGACACCCCAATAATCCCACCCTGTGCCTGCTTTGCTCCCACAATAAAAAGATGCTCTGTGAAAACTTCTTTATTGTTTTCCTCTGATGTCGTGGCATTCCTCAAAATCCCTTTCATCTACTTCTTGTCTGCTTGTTAACAACCATCTGCATGCAGAGCACTTGGCTACTCTCAATCTCTGCCTTACATAATTGAAGTTTCCCCCACTCCTCCTTTTGGTAGGATTTTTTTTCCTCTCTAATGTAGGTGTTTGAATTTTTCAACTAGTCAAACTAGTACATAAAGTGATCTTCCTGTTCTGGGATTGCTGCAGTTGTCATACTGGGGGGAAAAAAATTGGTTTACTTAAATTTATTAGGCCTGGGAGAAAACTTTGCTGCCCATGTGGCTTCCTCATCCCTGGCAGTGCCCCAGGCCAGGCTGGATGGGACCTGGAGCAGCCTGGGACAGGGGAAGGTGTCCCTGCCCAGGGCAGGGAGTGGCACTGGATGAGCTTTAAGGTCCATCCCAACCCAAACTATTCTGCGATTCTGTAAAACTCTGTAATTTTCCTTCCAGTTTGTGAGACTGCAACCAAAATTTTCAAGAAAGCATATCCAGGGAAGCCTTTTTATTTTTTTCCTTCTTTTTTTATTTCTACTGTTGGGTCCTACAGAGCTCTGCTGGATTTTTAAAGTGAGTTGGCTGCTCATTGCCCAGTGATTGGGGATTTTGTTGGATGAGGAGTAGTGGGATGTGCCTGTCCTCACTGCCCTTGGGAGCTGCTGACCTGGTACAAATGGGAGTATTAATTGAAGTAATGGAGCTCTCCTGTGTTTCACTTCATTTCTGAGAGTAGCTTGTCCAGAAGCATCTTGGTTTATTTATTTAGCTGATGCTTGGTGGGATAAAGGGGGTTCTGAGAATTTGTGACTTATCTCCTTAGCTGTGGCTCATGCTGCTGTCTCAGAAAGGGGACAGGTATTTCCCTTCCTCCTCCTCCTCCTCCTCCTCTCTGCCACAGAGAGAGCAGCAGCTGCCCAGCTCCCTCCAGGATTAATCATCTCCATCAAACCTCTGATCATTTTTTGACACACACGAGGGCAGAGAGCTGATGGAAAAGTGTTGTCTTCCTTCACAGAGAGGTCTTGGAGAATGTAGAAATCCATGCAAAAATCCCTCTTTTCCAGTCAGTGTAATTGCCTGTTAGCTCAGAGCTGGCTGATGTCACTTCTAAAGCTGCATTTATTGCACAAGATTGTATGATAATTTCAGAGGGACATTTTCCCTTTTTCCAAGGTTCTTTTCTTTTTTATTTAGATGGAAACATCCCACCCTCTCTAGTAGCCATGAACTCCCTGGCCCTTTGAGGGAGCTGACAGTGCAGAGCTACCCTGGCTGATCACAGTTCTAGCTCTTACCACAGCTCATTCCAGCTCCTCTAATGAAAAAAAAAAATTGTCCTGTCTCTTCCAGAGCTGGGAATCCTCTAGATCTGGGGAGGTGCAAGTGTGTAATGATTTGGCTGCAGGTCCTGCTTGGCCCTCTGGACCCTTGCAAATGGACTCGCAGCCACGGCTCTTTGTTCGTGGTACAATGACTTTTGTGTTGGCTTTTGTTGTGAAACTCTTGGCTTCAGAGTTTGTGAATGTGTTTGAAAACCTCCCGTGTGTTGTAGGCTCTCTCTGACACTGCAGTGAGTTGGATGGGCTGGGAGAAGGATTCTGTCCCAAAGCAGGGAACCCCCAGCTCAGGCTGGGGTCCCTGGGGCTGGGGAGGGCTCTCAGCCTTGGCAGCACCCTTCAGAAACCCCATGGATTATTGAGAAGGGGGGCTCTCAACCTTTGCAGCACCCTTCAAAAGCCCCATGGATTATTGAAAATGAGGCCTCAGCCTCTTTACAGCACCCTTCAGAAACCCCCATGGATTATTGAAAATGAGGCCTCAGCCTCTTTACAGCACCCTTCAGAAACCCCCATGGATTATTGAGAAGAGGGGCTCTCAGCCTCTTTACAGCACCCTTCAGAAGCCCCCATGGATTATTGAGAAGGGGGGCTCTCAGCCTTTGCAGCACCCTTCAGAAGCCCCCATGGATTATTGAGAAGAGGGGCTCTCAGCCTCTTTACAGCACCCTTCAGAAGCCCCCATGGATTATTGAGAAGAGGGGCTCTCAACCTCTTTACAGCACCCTTCTGAAACCCCCATGGATTATTGAAAATGAGGCCTCAGCCTCTTCACAGCACCCTTCAGAAGCCCCAGTGGGTTGAAAACCTCTGTTCTGTTCCTTGTGTGAACCTTCTATAGTTTTACCAAGCATTAAGGTCTGGAGGATGTTGTAATACTCCAACTATTCTCATTTGCTGCCTTTCCTCATGGATTACTTGACAAAGTTGCCCCAGTTCAGTTTTTTTTTGGCTCTTGTGCTGGTTTTTAGATATTTGAATGTGACATGCTTTGCTTCTGCTTGTAAATAAAAAAAACTAAATTAAAAAAAAAGTCTAGTATTCACATCTCTGGAAAAGCCCAGCTCCTAGAGAGTGGTGACTGCAGGGTGAGTAATGCTCCATTCACTCCCACTCCCTCTTCCCCCAAAAGAACAGGAAAACCCTCCTGAACACATCTTTGATAAAAAATCCTCCTGATAAGATTGATGTCTTGATTTTTGAGTAACTGAGGAGATTTGGGATAACGATGGAGCTCTGCTTCTTGGATGAGATGTTTTAATGTCACCAATCAAAACATCTTCTAAAAATGTCCTATCTTCAAGAAGAATCCATTCTTGCAAATTTGAGCCCAGTATTAACATACTGTTGGTTGCAAAGGGTCCAAATTAAAGAAACAGACCAATATTCCTCTCTCTTTTTTCCCTTTCCAACTCCTTTTAGAATTGCTGGATATCTATTGTAGACTTCACACAGCATGAAAATAAAATTAGAGTATGAGATGCTCCAAACTGTGGCACTTGAACTGCAGTGGGGTTTGCTCAGAAGGTAGGAAGGGGCCTGATAGCTCTACAGATACTTTTATTCTGTCTCCTGCCTTGTGTCTTGGCACGAAACAAACATTATCTAGTCCTTGTGAAAAGTCCTGGAGTAGAGAGTGTGTCTTGGCTGAACCTGATTGAAAGGGCTGAGGAAAATCTATCCAAGAAAAATAAATTTCTGGTGGAGCAGCCAGCAGAGTGTGTGACATGAATCACTTCTGGAGGGATGGGGGTGGTACACAGAGGTGGTTTTGGTTTGGCTCTGGGAAATATGGATGAAATGGGGGGATAAAGACCATTTTTATGTGTCCTTTCAGACATAATTAAGATACAACCATCTCTTTATAGCTTAAAATAATTCAGTTCTTGGTGTTTTCTCACAACTTCTTGTTAACATGGCTTCTCTTTCCACCTTGTACCCTGAACTTTCTGATCTTCTCTAGATCTTGCAGAAGAGCTCCTCCTGTTCTGTGGACCATGGAGTTGGGTGTCTCAGACAGGGCACTATTGGCTTTCATCCCAGAGGGAGTTGGATGCTTTGGTTTAAATTTCACAGCTGTTTTGGGGCAGAGAAGACGGCCTCAGCCCCAAAGTGCCAGCAGTGACACGAGCCCCACAGAGCTGCTGTGGGGTTCCTGGGGCTGCCCCAGCTCTGGGGCTGTTTTTTTGCAGAGCTGCCTCTCAGGGCTGTTTATTTAGCCAGGGAGAAGAGCACAAAAGCCACCCCTGGGTGTCAAGGGCACGGTTCCCAGCTGCTGTCTGTCCTCTCCGCAGCCCCTGGGGGTTGGGGTTGGCTTTCCCAGCCTGTGTGTGGCTGCCTCCTGTCCCTGTGCAGCCCCTTGCTGCTGCAGGTGAGCCAGGAGCTGCCCTGTTTGCACTCAGAGCAGTGGCAAACCTGCCACGTCTGCTCGATACAGCCCCGCATTGTCCTTGACAAGGAAAGAGCCTTCCAGTAACTCACCTTGCCAGCAAGAAATAGGATTTATTAATTATTTTTTTTTTATTAAGAGCAGCTGAGTTGCTTGGAATCGGCGTGGTGTTTAGTGACACCCAAGGAGGATGTGCTTTTGTGAATAGAAAATGCTGCTTAATTGCTCAAGACAGCAGTTTATTCTTTCACTTTATGGAATTCCAGTCTGTGTGAACCCAGCAATGTGGCTCTGAACTCATTATTTTGATTTCTTGCTCGCTGCCTTGACATAGTAGAAAGCATCTCTCCCTTGCAGAATGAAATGCTGAATCTTTCTGTTCTAAATGAGATTAAATTAATACTGCGTTCTGGGGAGCTCTTTTACAAAGAATCAGCAGCATTCTGCTCTTCTGCAGGATTGTGTTAATCATCAGACATGAGCTGAGGGACTGTGGCCACATAAAGCTGTGTAACAGCCCAGCAAAAAGCTGCAAAATGCTGAAGGGATAACTCAGGTATCTCTGGGAAGAGAAGCAGGCTGCAGGAATCCTGAGTCACAGAAATAAATGTAATTGACTGTATGCTTCCCAAACAGCAGCTGAATCTGACTGTTCTGAAATAAAAATGGTTTTGTTTTCTCTTTCACATGTGACGTACAGTCCTTTTTATAGCTGCTTGTGTTTTTTAAGCTATAGGGAATTATGAATGACTTGTGTGAATTTATAGTGAGTTTTGAAAGGCTTGAAAGCAGTTTGGAGTGTGTGTGTGTGTATGTACACACACTCTGTGCGTGGTATACAACCAAATTTTAAAGAAGCCTCTGTGTTGATTTAGATCCCAGCAGTTTGAGGCCCTTGCTCTCCTCTCTGTAGTTGCAGGTATGGTTAAGTTTGTTGGCTGCAAGGAGGAAATCTGCAGTCTCTTTTTCAATGCAATCTCAATATAATTTTATTAAAGCAGGTTTTAGGACAAGCAGGAGGTGAGGTGTAGGTCACTAGGTAAAAAGCGAGTGTGTTTTGAGAGCTTGAATATGAAATCTTAATGTGTGTGACAAGTACCAGCACACCACCAAAAATACCACCTGTGTCTTTATGTGGATAGCAGGAGGCAAAATACTTAAACATGGTTCAATTCCTATAGCTTGGTGCTTGTTTCTGGCTTTTGCACCACCGGTGTTTTATCTTATTTTTCTGACTTGCTGTGGCAAAAGCAGAGAGCTGTTAGATAAGGAGCTTTTAAAGATGTGACTTGTCAGTAAGAAAACAGCCTGTAAGCCTTGCTTAGTCAGCCTTGAGATGAAATTAAGTGGTTGCAAATTAATTTATTCTTAATAAACTAAACTGAATACAGTTACCAGTTTGTCCAGGACTTTGTTTATAAGGTCCAGTAGATTTCTTGTAGCTTTTATTTTTGTTGTAAGTTCTGTGTTTATGTCAAAGGAATAAATAATGAGTTCTTTGTTCCTTATGAAGGTCAACATCAGGATCCTCCTGTATCAGTTTGGCCTGGTGTCTCTGGGGAGGAAAGTTTTGCCCAAAACCAGTAGCTGCTGCTTTTTAGCTCACATCAGCCTTACTCTCCTCTTTTTTCTTCCAAATTGGGGACTGTGAAGGTATCTGCTGCTACATTTCTAAATGGAAGAGGATATACTGAAGAGGAATTATTGCCTGTGCATGTTTTGTGTCTCAAGCTGCAGTTGTAACAGCATTGCCTATTGCCCCAGATCCTCAAGGATGAGGCTTTCACAGGCTCTTAGCAGGAATAACTGGCATAGTTTGCATGCAAAGATGATTCTTTAAAGTAAAATAAGTATAAATAATCCTTGACCGAAGCCCAAGTGGGTTTTGCAGCATTTTGTTTTTTTTCCTTAGGGAAATAAGGGGAAAGTGCTGCTCTGGGAGGTAAGACTTTATCTGTGGAATGTGCCTAAACGTCCTCTTGTAACTCTTCCCTGGTGAACACGAAGCATCCGTGCTGTCTGTAAAACTGTTTGCATTGAGCTGAGGAAGAGCTGGGATCAAAAAGAGCCATGGTGGCTCTCGGAGGTTCACTGGGTCACTGTGGCCACCTCTGCTGTCCTCCCTGAGCTCTTCCAGCCCTAACAGGTGTCTCCCTGAAAATATGTGCCAGTGTTTGCTGTCTGCTGGGGAAGAACAGTGTCCCTTTGTTGCTGTTTGGAGAGAGGAGGGAAGGCAGCCAAGTTCAGTGCTGCTTCATGGCAGAACATATCTCAGTGCTTTGAAGTTTGTGTGCTTTTTAAAATAAGACCATCTAGACTGCAGCTCTGCAGATCTTTCTTGCATTTGCTGAAATGTGCTCTGGTTAGAGATGTGTTCTTCTACTAAGATTTCTTCTATTAAAATTCTGTCCATTTTTAATCCTCTTTCTGTTACTGCTCTGATGTTTGGAAGAGAGCTATTAGTTCTCTATCCTTTTGGGGGACACACAACAAACCCAAAAATTCTGCTAGTCAGTCATCTTCTTGGTCTCAAATGCCATCTCTTCAAATTCCTGGGCTCTAACTTTGGGCATAAAGACTGGACATCCCTTCAGTTCCTAGGAGATATAAGCAAAGGTCTTGATGCAAGAAATGTTGCCTGTCAAAATAAGTTAATAAGACCCTGGCAAAGGTTTTATTTCCTGAAGAGTGTTCAGCTGAACTAGATGGTTCCCCCATTACTTTTGTGGCAATCTCTGGATCTGGGTGCAGTTGGAAATTGAAAAAGATGAGGGTGTCCTGTGTGGGGGAATTTGGGAGGAGGGTGGCAGTGGAGTTGAGTGGTTTTGTGAAGTTTTTAGTTACAGATCCTGGGAGACAGAATTCTCGGGAGATGTAACAAAACATGGTCTCCCTCTATAGCAGTTGAGTTTCCACAGGTGGAAGATTTGTACATGTGTGTCCTGTTAAATCTCCCATTTTCACAGGGAGCTTTACTGTGGAGCTGGGAGAGGGGTACATGGTGTGCTGGAGTTGGCAGTGAACTGAATTAACAACCTCCTCCCCGAGAGCTAAAACTCCTGAGAATTGCCAGCACAGATTAAAGTCCGTTCACTCGAGGTTACAATTCTCCTCTCTTCCATGCAGCAGGAATTTGTCTCCTGCAGGAAGCACTGAGCACGTGATGGGGATGCTGCCACTGGGAGGATGATTTCTTATGGCTGAAAGTGCTTGTGATCATTCCTGAAATAAATTGCTTTTATTTCTGCTCTTGCCTTGCCAAATACCCTAAAGCTGTATGTTCACCTTTACCCAGCAGTACTGGAGCTGTTGGGTAGAGCCAGTCCCCTGCTGCTGTTCCAGTTTCTCTGAAAGCAGAGAAAGAAAGCTTAATGGGTAGTTTTTAATTTCCTTACTAGACAGTTCAGAATCCATATGGGAGAGAGACTCTGTGATATCTGCATTCTTACTGCGTGGGGAGGATTTTACTTCACAGCTCTTTCCCTCTTAAACACCAAAGAATCTGTAATGAAGCTGTTTTATAGAGAACCATGCTTAAATGGTACCATGAGCACTTGGATGTTTCTCTTGCATGTGAGAATGTATAAAAGCTGTTACATTCTTTGCTAGTGCACACCTTTCTGGGAAAATCAGTGTTAATACATCTCTTGCAGCTGGGGTTTGTGGCCTCAGCAACTATTTCTTTTTGCTGTGATTGCAAATACTTGAGCATCTTTTTGTTCTCACTAGGCCGAGGATGGCTCCTGTTTGTCCATAGTAAGGGCTTGAGTCACAAACTTGGGGTTCAAATATGCAAAATACTTGTGCTGAGATAAATTTGAGCAGCCTGCCAGCTACCCTGCTATATTTTGCATGGAGGGATAACTCCCTTGTCCCCTTGCTGCTGCTTTGGGGTCTGGAGAGTCCAGTGGGGAGCAGCTGGGGGAGCTCAGCCTGGAGAAAAGGAGGCTCAGGGGGCCCTTGTGGCTCTGCACAGCTCCTGACAGGAGGGGACAGCCGGGAGGACAGGGACAGGAGCAGAGGGAACGGCCTCAGCTGGGCCAGGGGAGCTCAGGATGGACATCAGGAGGAATTTCTCCATGGAAAGGGTGCTCAGGAATTGGAACTGAGCACCCTTTCCAGGTTTTGGGTGCCCATCCCTGGAGGTGTCCTGGATGTGGCACTCAGAGCTCTGGGCTGGGGATGACACAGTGGGGATCAGGCACAGGTTAACTCCATGGTCTGCAAGATCTTCTCCAGCCCAAATGATTCTGTGATTGCCACACAAATTATGATTTATGTTGAGCTGCTCCAGCATGAGCTCCTCTATTCCTCTGAGCAGTTCAGTTTCAAGACTGAAAGTTGGCAGAGGGATGTGCAGATATTGCTGTTCTCTACTGTTAAATATAATCTTTCTCATGAACAGATTAATGAATAAAACCACTGGGCAGTTGCACACAGCAGTCTCATGTGCCCCTGGCACAGACAAATAAATCCTAGTGATGGATTTTGATCTCTTATTCCCAGAAAACTGCTCAGTTCCTGCTGTGTGGGTGCCTGCAGTCCTCTCATGGTCCTGGAAAGGGCTGAAACTGCTCCCAGCTGCCTCGCTTGGCTCTGTGTGGTGATTAGTTTATTTGAGAGCTGGGAGTGTGTTTAAAAGGTTCTATAATGCAGAGTACTTGTCACTTAAAAATTGGACTTGTATTTTCTGTGTTACGATGTTTTAACTTGAAATTTAAGGCAGTATTGTTCTTTTAGATATAATTATAAACTTCAGCAGAGCTGCTGTCTCTTTATATAATATTCTATACTTACTGAAAATACCTGAGAAGAATAGAGGAAAAGCAAAGCATGGGGGAGGTAATTTATTAACACTGCTCCCTGTTGGAACAGGAATGAAGTTAAGGCATATTCTGGTTGTTGGTGTCATTTTTCCATCCTGAAAATGTTCCTGTTCCCCACTGCCTGAGCAGCCCCAGTGGTGCCCAGATGCTCCCCAGGGCCTCCAGAGCAGCAGCCCCTTATCCCAGGATTTGGGAATCACAGAAACAAGGACAAGATTCACAGCTCCAGCCAGGCTGGTTTTCACTAGGAGTAAGAAAAATGTGAAGCCCTAGGAATTTTGTCAAGGCTTTTGATATGTGAGTACTCAGTGTTCTGCGAGAGGAAAATAAACTTTGATTAAAGACTAAACTCTGTTCCAGAAACTGCCAGCACAATACAGAGAGGCTGGTTCAGATAGGAGGAGTGAGACCTGAGCTGGGTGTTTGGTTGAAGCCACTTGCTGTGGCTTTCCATGAGACTGCCATGCTTTTTGTGGAAACTTGGAAGCTGATGTGATTGCTTCTTGCCTGAATCTCGTTTTGGAACTTCCTATGTGTAAATATTTATATAAATATTCAGTGTTTGTATATAATACTTGGGTTGAACCTTTTAGATCTTTTCTTTCGCTGAAGTTTCTCATTGAAGGGCTTTGGTGTCACACTGTGAAGGTCAGAAAAAATTTATGGGCCTTAAAGTTGAGGCTTTTTAAGCTCTGTGGGTATCCCATGACAAAAGTGAGGCTGCTTTTTTTCCTTGTTTTGACGATAATCTTCTGCCAATTAGAAATGGTTTTTGCTATTATTTGCCTTTAGGAACTTGACTGTGTGGATTTCTGTCCCATGCCTCCAAAAAGCAGACATTTGTAGAGCTGTGCACTGACAAGCAGAAAGACAAAATCGGAGTGATCTGCTCTGGAAAGAATCCAAGTGTTTTAATTTGTGTGTATGTAATTCCAGTATCTCTCCTAGAGCCAAGTCTGCCCTTCTTAGACTTGATGATAATGCTTAGCACACAGAGTGTTTTAATCTTGAAAGCACTGCACAAACATGAACTAACCCAGCAGTTAAGCCTTAAACTTTCTTCTAGGTGACATTTACTCAGGCATGAGAAACGCTATATATTATATATATAATAATTATATATATATAATTTTATTATATATATAATTTTATTTATATATGTATAATTATACATGTAGAAAATAATTTTTATTTTATATATATTTTTTTATTTATATATATATATACACACACACACACTAACATATATGATATAAATCCCTCTTGTCTGATGTAGAAATAAAGAGCTGCTGGTGCTTCCTCTGGGTGCTGGAGGCAGACTGAAATCCCTTTTGTGTGTGAATCACCTGATGTGCTCAGAGCCCCGTGACCACTCCGAGCTCAGCACCAATCCATCCTCCTGGAGAGAGGCTTCAGATTTCCAGGGAGCTCAGGGCTGATGTCATTGCTGTGAAATGAGGCAGCAGTGAGCTTCCACTCCCTCTGCTTGGGAACTGGATCCCAGAGCTTTTCTGGCATAATTCCATATTCCAGAAACCACTGTCCTCCCATTGCTGCCATACCGCTGGTAATTACTTAATCTAGTCAGGCAAAGGGCACAATTAGGTGAGCTCAATAGTTGAAGGAAACACAGTTATAGAAAAAAAAAAATCCCAGACTGGTTTGGGCAGGCAGGGACCTTAAAGCTCATCCCATTCCACCCCCTGCCATGGGCAGGGACACCTTCCATTATCCCAGACTGTCCAGCCTGGCCTTGGACATGTCCAGAGATGGGGCAGCCACAGCTTTTTCCTTTTCCTTTTCTTAATTTTGGGGGGTTTTTTGGGTTTTTTGTGTTTTTTTTTAATTATTATTTTTAAATAATAACATCTTTAATTTTATTTTCAATTAAAATACTTTAAATTAAGATTACTCTGCAGACACTTCTGTCAGGACCTGCAGAGGCCCTCTGCTGTTCTGTGTGGGGGGATTGGCAGCTTGGAGCTGCTGTCATTCCTGGGGCAGGAGGACACATCACGGGGTGTAAAGTCCTTGAGAACCATTCCTGGCTCCCTCAGATCGTGGTGCAGCTTTACAAACCTTTATCTTTGTGCTTTTGCTGAGGGTTATTGTTGCTTGCCTTAGTTCCCTTAGCAGAAGAGGTGGCCTTTTTCTTTGGTGTCTTGGCAGATTTCCTCTTAAGTCTTATTTTAGCGAGCTGACAGAGGAAGAGAGGGCACAGGGTGCTTTTTGAAGCCACATTCACTGAGGATTTATTCCCACCAGCGTTGTCAAGTCTGGAATAGTTACTCTGGAATTCTTTGCTGTCTTGAAGCAATTAGTTCCTTGGTTTCTCAGGTGTGAAGTAGAAGATGTTGTCCTATAAAAGAAGAATATATCCAGGAGAAGCATTGAAACACAGAAAGAAGGGTCACGGGTTTTATTCACTGCCCCAAGATTTATCTACTTTATCTTGAGACAGGTTTTACAGGAACTTGTGAGGGCATGGAAAGATGAAGCAAACATGGAGTAGTAGGTGATTGAACAGAATTTCTGCATGATGAATTTTGACATTTATTAAATTCCCCTCATTCCCTCACTGTTGTCCCTCTTTCTGTAGCTTTGTGAAGTCTGACCTGAAGTGCATGGAGAGCAGATGCAGAGATGCTCCACTGCTGCAATTAAATAATTTTTCTGCACACATTTGCTCTAAGAACAGCTGAAGATGGGCGCAGCCTGTCCTGCCCTGTGAAATCAGCAGAGGCCTAATTTTTCTTTTAAAAAAAACAAAACAAAACAAAAACCAAACCCCCCAAAAAAGTTCAGTTATTACTAAATACATCTTTGGGTTTTGTCAACAGTGTGAGCAGCAGAAAGGGAGGCAGGCAGATGCTGGTGATGGGTTGCTCTGCGGGTGCTTGAGGGAGAAGTGAGCACTGATTTTGCAGGTCTGGCTGTGTCACCTCTGTCACACTGTGTCTCTTTTTCCATTAGCTGCAGGACAGTCTGAGTAATCAGATTCCCTAGTGAATGGGGGCTGGACACTTTCGTTGTTTGCTCTTGTCTCAGTGTGTGATTCAGAGTTTTGACTGGGATGTTGGGAGGGTGACTCGCCTGGAGCTGTGGTGAAGAGCTGGGATTGCTTATGAGGAGGAGCTGCAGGAAGAGGTGCTTGTTCTGAGTCTGTTCCACCTCCTGTTTTCTAATTATGTGTTTGAATTTCTTCCTGCCTACCTCACCTGTAATAAATCAGACACCCACAGGTTACATGACCCTTATCTCTGTCTCTTCTGATAAAGGTCTTTAAATCATGTTTCCATTAAGATTTTTAGCTGGAGGATTGCTTTTAAGGACCTAGCTGTGTTTGAACTCGGTTTTATTTGAAGTGTAGGCCAGCCCAGGTATTTTAGGATGCAGGTGACTGTAGGACTGTAACCCTGACCTGCTTGAAGCTCTCCTGGCAACAAATTTGATGCCGTGCTATAAATAACTAGTGACTTTCCAAACATAATTAGTTTCTTTATTGTCCTCTGAACAAAGTGTGAAGCAGGTGTGAGCTCTACATCCCCTTCCAGCAGGATTTCCAGTTTTGAGGGGCAGGTGCACCTTGAGCATCTCTTGTTTAAAAAGTTTAGGTCCAAAGGCTCTTCCTGCCAGCCCTGGGTGCAGAGCTGAGCTCAGGCACTGGTTGTGTCACAATGGGGCTGATTCCATGAACTGATCCATCCACACACTTGGCTTTCAACCACATCAAAATGAGCAGGGCTGAGTGTGTGAGTGCTGTAAGTACTGGAGGTTGGGACACTTTGTTGGGACTGAAAATGTTTTGTGCTTAAGTTCTCCCGAACAAGCACATGGTGTGTGTGGACAGTGTGTCTTGATCTTCCAGCTGCTGGCCTGGAAGGAGCAGGACAAGGCTGACATGGATGGGGTGCTGCAGGGCCCTGGGCAATGGGACAGAAACACTGCTGGGAGAAGACAAAATGATCCTGAGAGAACTGGCAGGAAAAGAAAGAAAGCAAGCTCAGAGAACTGGTGTCAGGAATACTTGTTTTTGCCTTGGATCATAAGGCCAGATGAGATCATTTATGTGAGAAGACATCACTGTGGAGGCTGATTTAGCTGAGTAAAGGCTTGCTCGCTTGAGCTGGAATGGATTTTCAAAACCACTCTTTTCCTGCTTAGGTTGATCTTGTAGGCATCAGTTCTTGTTTCCTCCCTTGCCTGTTGGGGTGGGAAGCCATGGAGCAAATAAAGATTCTTGTGGGTGTGATCTTGTAGCCTCTTGCCATCTGAACAGAGCCTGAATTTGAACAGGAGATGTGATGGCTTTTAAATTCTGTTCTCATTTACTTAAAACTTCACTTACAATTTTCTGGCTTGTTGATGGATCATTTACCACCCCTCCCTTCTTTTTTAAAGAAGGCTTCTTAGTGGTGTAATCCACCAGTGCTTTTCCTCACTGTTCCAAACTCATTTTTCTCCCTGTCTTTTAAAAAACCCATAAATTCCAATACTATAATTCTGCCCTATATTCTTTTGTGTCAGTTGCCTCCAGTCAGAAGTGTTAAGTGTGTTTTCATGCTCTCTTTTGCTGTCAGTATCAGTGAACCATCTTGCTGTCAGGGATGTGTCTCACTACTTTTTGTTCCTTCAATCAAGGTTTATTTAGATTTTTGTTTTGCAGAAGCTACTCAAAATGCCTCCTGTTCCTGGTCTGTCCTTTCAGTTGCTCATCATCTGGGACGTGGTTTGTGTGCTCTGTGGGTGAGAACCATGCTGATGGCTTGGTCAAGAACCTGTCGAGTACCAAAGATTTTTTCAAAGAGAGTTATCTTTAAGCACTTAAACACTTTTTTTTTTTACATATGTGGAGTTTTAGACTTGGAGAAACTTAATGTGTACAGAAAATACTGAAGCGTGTTGCAGTTCTGACATGTCTGGTTCTGCCATGAGAGGAGTTTATTGTGGCTGCCCCATCCCTGAAGAGTCCCAGGCCAGGTTGGACAGGACTTGGAGCAGCCTGGGACAGTGGGAGGTGTCCCTGCTGTGGCAGGGGTGGCACTGGATGGGCTTTAAGGTCCCTTCCAACCCAAACCATTCTGGGATTCAACTGGGGATATGTCTGCAGACAAGATGAAGTCTGAGGCCGCCCTTTTTCTGATGGTCACTAAATGATCTGGTACAATAATTTCCTTTCACACACACCAGGTGATGGTTTTCTTGTAAAGTTTGTACAAAGGTTGTGTTGGTGCCAGTGGGAGCTTTGCTGGCATTGAAGCTGGTGTGCCCTAAATTCGTGCTGTCCTTTAGACCCTAATCACCAGTGCACTTTGGCTCCATTCCCAGGAATGACCTGAATGTGAGGTGCTGGAAGGTGAACAGCATCTGCTGCTTGGAGATGTGATTTCAATGTATGGGGGTCCTTGTCCAAAATAAAGGGGACTTTCTATTTGTGTTCCACCTTTTGTAGAGTTTGGAGCATGGAGCTGTTTAATCAAACTGGATTTCATTGAAGAATTCCTTGGCTCCGATGGCCTTGCCCCCTTCTTCCTCCTTGTCTCCTTTCTCTGTGCCATCTGTCTGTCATCTGCTTTCTCATTTCTCTGACCTATTTATGAAATATGTTTGCACAACCCCTTCTGCAGTGGCTGCAGAGGAGTGTTGGAATTATGACCAGACTTATTTCCTGTTCCCCTTTGTTCAGTTTGTCAGCTCCAGCCCATTGGGATCAGCGGGTATCCCTGGTCTTCTCCTAAGTGACACCTCAGTGCTTTCAAACCAGGGCTGTGCAGAGAATTTTCTGCTCATGGCAAGGCAGGACAGCATAAACCTCAGAGTCTGAGTCCTGGCAGGAGGTGGAGTCGGGTTTGGGTTGCAGCTCTTGCTTGTCAGGGTTCAACTCTCACAAAGAGGAACTTTATTTCCGAGGCTTTGGACAGAGATTCCATTGTCCCAGCACTGCTGGGCATGAAGGGGCACATTGAGGCCCTGTCACCAGTCCAGGTTCTGGGCCCACACCTGTCGAGGGCCAGCAGCAGCCTGGGCTCCTGCCCTGGGGTTCTCTCCTTTCTCATGTGCGAGGATTAAGGCTTGGATTTGCTGCAGCTGCTCTCACACCCAGCCCAAGAGCAGCCTCTGGGAGCAGTGGGGTGGCTGTTGGCACCCACAGGATGAGACACAGCGTGGGTGGGCCTGCTTTTGGAGAATCCTGGAATGGTTTGGGCTGGGAGGACCTTAAAGATCACCCCTTCCACCTCTGCCATGGCAGGGACACCGTCTCCACTAGACCAGGTTGCTCTTGTCCAGCCTCAGTTATTTTGCCCAGAATTGGATGCTCCATAGGCAGGGATGGCAGGGTTCTGAAAACCTCCTCAGTTTCCCTGGTGCCTCTGGGTAGAGGCTTTCTCAGCAAATACATCTAGGAAATTCTGCCACTTCCTTCGGAAGTGTTTGTCCAGTCTCTGCTGCTGCAAAATCAGAGCTTTGGGGGAAGGGTGGATTTTAAAAACAAAACAACAAAAAGGCAAAATAACGCTTGATGCAGGCTTCTGTAGATCAGGTCATGTTTTCTTTTGTAGGTCAGACATGATAATAAATATATTCAGGATTACTAAAGGGGAGAAATAGCTGTAGCTTTTTGAGTTTTGTTTGTGGTTTGTTTTTTCTTCTTTTTTTTTTGAGACATTAAAGAAAGAAAATGGAGCACAAGGGGACAAAAAGAATTGCTGAACACAGCGTGTCCTTTCCCCAGCTTTAGGGAATAGCCAGAGTCTCTGGGAAGAACCTGAGCTGCAGGGAGAGAAGGAGGAAGCATTCAGGAGGGTGTCACAGTTTTAACATGGGAACAGCTGCTCAGTCCTGCTCCCCAAATTCACACTGAAGATGCCTCATGTAGCTGCACTAATAAAAAGCCCAAACAACAGTTACTACACTAGTGGATTGTTAACCTGCAGCTGACCCCTCACTTTTAATCTCACTAAATGAAATGAAGCCCATATAATCACTCCTAAATTTGTGTGTGTATCTGTGACACATATTTTGCTCCAGAAGAGCCTGCAAAGGGGGAAGTGCAGCTATATGGTCAGAGATGCCACAAGGTGAAAAAACCCTCCCTTTGTTCTGCTTTTCTTCACCCACCTCCCCTGTGCCTGGGAGGGAGTGTGGGCCTGATCAGAGGGAGCCTTTTTGGCAAGTGTTTGATTAATTAAAAGAGAGAAGGTAGTAAATTGATGGTTACAGCAGAATGTCTTCTGTGATGCTAAAACCATTCCGCTCTAAAGTGATCTTGTGCCTGGGACAATAAATACCCCACAGATAACAGAGCCTCTTGACCGTGAGCCAGAACTCCTCTGGCCATTTAATAGATGAGAAAAAGATGTCAAGTACCACGGCCAGGATCAAACAGCAGATCTGTGATGGAGCATGGAATTAGCAGAGTGGGACTGGGGGCCCAGCTCTGAGCCTTTTAAACTGTAAGACTTTATTCTTCCCCCCTGCTCTGCCACGTTGCAGAAGATGGATGAGAGCCCTCAGTCGGCAGTGTCCTGTTCCCTGAGGGAAGGTCTTCCTTTGTGATGTAGTAAATAAGAATTAGATTCCCACCACGGATATACAAACATGGACTCTGCTATCAGCTTCTTGCTTTTCTTCCTTTTTGTTTGTTCTTTGCTTTTCTCCCTGGTTAGGTGTGGATTTCCTCCTTGGAGCCTACCGGGAGTTAACCCTTACCTCTGCTCTCAGTGATAGTTCCTGTGTTTTCTCTTGTGGGCCAGTGCCTTTTGGCTCTGTAGGAGAAATGTGATTTTATGTATTTGGACTCTCCAGAGTTCATCATCCAAAGTCATTGTATGAACTCTTCTGCAGGGAGTCCTTGAGCACGTGGCACTGGCGGGGCTGTCCTCGTCCTGGGGGCTCGCACAGGGTCGTGCAGCAAACAGGACCTGCCATTTGGGTGGGTCCCATCTGAATCCCAGCATTCAGTCTGTGAGCACTGGCCACCTCAGCTCTGCAGGCTCATCCACATCCCGCTTCCTTCCCCCTCCAACGCTCCTGTGCTCTCAGGGCTTGAATTACTCCCTGCTCTTTTTCAGCAGAGTAAATAGGGTGTCTGTAAGTTTAAACATTAAGGCCTTTGTCAGCCCACAGCGAGTAGCAGAGGCCTCCTGTGGCTGCAGCTATGTTTGGGGGAGGCCCTTGTTTCACAGGGCACTGAGTTGTGTTGAAGGATGGTTTGGCAGCATGGCAGCAGAGCAGGGCACAGGTGGAGCTGTGGCAGGAGCTGAGCTCCCCCTGTCCTTCCCCAGCCACCTGAGAGGGTTTGGTCCTTGTCCCAAAGGGGAGCATGGGACCCACAGGACTCAGCTGCAGCCCTCAGAGGAGCTGCAAAGTGGCTCCTTTTTGTCTCCATCACTTCCTAGTAGATCACCCAGCATTTGTTCTTCAGCTCCAGCCTCCAGGTTGTGCCACCTCTGCTGTGTGTTGGGTGAAATACTCCTCCTCTCTACTGGCCAGAAACTGCTGGGGTTTAAAATTGTGTCTGGAAAACACAGAAGATAGTACGGGCTGAAATAGTGGCTCTTAAACTGTGCTCTGTGGGACCAGGCAGAGGGCTTTGCAGATTCATTAAATGAGATTCATTAAATGATGGAAAACTTGATAAAGGAGCCAGGAATGCCCGAGAAATTCACGGGTGCTGACAGACATCATTGGTGCCAAGGCTGTGATGAGGAGCGGAGGGAAGTGACACGATGTGTTGGTGGTTGAATGCAGATGAGATGGGAAGCTCCCTGAAAGCCCTTCATTAGTGGCCAGAGTTGCTCTTCTGGAAGATTCTTCGACCTGGTCAGAGCTCAGCCCTTTCTTGGAAAGCAGAGATGCTCTTTTGTGTCTCCCATTTGATGTTTGAATCCAGCGTTTCTTCAGTCCTTTGTGTGCCAGAGCGTCGCTGATAAAAGGGGTTTCACGTGGCCGAACAATGCAGATTGTTCCTTTCTTCTCATGGAAATACAACTGGATTTTCACAGCCTTATGTTGGCCATCTCCAGCCATCCCCAGGACAGCTCTGCCCAGAGCTCCTTTCTCTTGTTCCCCCCAGTTTACCTACCCCAAACCAGCAGCTCCCTCTGCATCCCCAGGGATGTCGCTCTCAGATTTGATCCGGTGCCATGAAACCTTTCTGCATCTTTGCAGTGGAACACAATTGTTAAGCCCATCATTTTTACCTTCTGATGTGCTGCCTCTGGTGCTGCCTGTCCACAGCTGAGTGGCTGGAAGCTGCTGCCCTTCTCCCTGCCCGTGCCATCCCCATGCTCCGTGGCCCCTTTCCACCGTGTTTCTCTGGCTCCAGGCAAAACCCAGCATAGCGTGACTCACATCTATCTCCTGTTCTCCCTTTCCATTTATCCCTGGACTTCTTCCATGCTCCTGTACTATACAGCAGTCCTTCAGCCAGGATTATATTATCCTATTTCTTAGATAAAGGGCTTGGAGGCCAGAAATGTGTTATTTCTGTGTTAACTGGAAGGGCTCTTTGGGTTGAGAGAGGAAACTTTCCTTGGGTTGGTGCCAGAAATAGCACGGCTGCCCCTTCCCTTGACTAAATGACCTTCAGATTTAATATTGATGTGTAGCTTTATTCTTAGTCTGGTTTAGACTAAAGAGGTGATCTTTGCTGGGAACTTTGTTGGGAGAGGTCTGGGTAGGGACTTGTGCTCAGAGGGGCTGCAGAGGAGCCGACCACAGAGAATATCTGCATCAGTGGGTGTTCTCTTTGCCTGAAAGACATGGTGTTCCTGTTGCATTGAACAGGGGTGACCTCCCCATGCTTCAAGCCAAAAAAGAAAAGGAAATTTTATTTTTCCCTATGACTCTGAAGCTACTGGGGTTGAAGGCTTGGAAATCATGGCGAGCCCTGAGTGAGTGGGCCTGAGCTGGGGCTGCACTCGTGGAACTTGCTCCCAGTGCTCTCCCCAAAGGCTGGGAAGGAGGTTGCTACTCCCCTGGAAGGCAGGGAGCCTTGGGACTGCACCTGTTGGGTGAATTCATACCTCTGATGCTTCTGTGCTGCTTCAGTGTCCCCTAAAATCCACTATGTGTTCTCCCTTACTCCAAGCCCAGCCCATTTCAGTCATGTTTGGCCCTGCTGGGAACTTCTGCTCCTGCTGGAAATCTTCCCTGGATTCTACCTGGTTTGTCCTGATGTGATTACATGGTTCAAACAAATGGATTTTATAGAATCATAGAATGGTTTGGGTTGAAAGGAGCCTTAAAGCTTATCCAGTCTTACCCCCTTGCCATGGGCGGGGACACCTCCCACTAGACCAGGTTGTTCTGAGCCCCAGGCCTTGAACATTTCCACAGATAGGGAGTCAAAAATTCTCTGCACTTTTTGAGTGATGCCTTTGTCTGAGCTTAAAATCCTCCTTGCTCTGATGTACTGTGAGGAAAACTGAAAAAAAAAAAAAAAACCAAAAAACTTTTTTAAGAGATGTCTGTGAGGAGGGTTTAGAGCTTTTGTGTTCCCGGTACAGAGCAGAGTGTAATTTTGTGATCTCAGAGCTGTGTTCAGGAATTCTCTGTCGGAATTCTGCATTTGGAGACGTGTTTGCAGAGCTCTCTCCTCTTCCTCCCAGGACATGAAAGAGCAGATAAGGAGGGTGAGGTCATCCCAGCAGTGCAGAAATTTCCCAGGCCTCGAGCTGAGCCTGTTTCAGTGTAATCACTTATCCTGAAGCTTCATTTTGATCTTGGGCTGCAGAACCTGTGGAGTTAAACAAAAGCCCCCCTGGTCCCCATGAGCCATGACAAAACACCCTTTGACCTCAGGTCTTAACGGCTGCATAATAAGAAGTGAAGAGACTGAAGCTTTTTCATGCCTGGAGAGATGGGAGTATCCAGTGCTGCTCACTCCTCTGTCAGTGTTTACTGGGTGGGGGCTGAGAGGAAGGCTCCATCTCCTGCCAGATAAACCAAGAGCAGAATGAATTCAGGTTTTATTTGTTGCCCTGCTCATTTCCATCCTGGAGTGACAGTGATCAGAAGTGGCTGAGTTGAAAACAAGTTTCTGCATCCTGTGCCAGTGTGTAGTGAGCTCTCTTGTTGGGAAGTTTGGTAAATACTGAAGGAATAGTTAATTCCCCTCTTGCAAGGAAGAGTTCTTTGCTTTGGAGATTATCTCTGCTTTTTTCTTGGATATCTCACTGTGAGATTGTTTTGCTGGTGCTGCCCAAGTGGGGAAGCTTTGGGACACTGAGACAAGTGTAGTGGCACTTAGTGTGGTGTAGATCAAGTTGAGAGCAGCACAGTCAGGAAATGCCTTTGTTGGTGCCGTTGGCCTTATGGCGTGAGCTGGAAGGTTTTAACATCCTGGAGAATCATTCCATAAATTGTGCCTTCAGTAACTCTCCTGAACAATGAAAACAGGTCCCAGATAAGTCCTGTTCTGACACGGTGTTGTGTTGGTGCTGCTCACCAAAGCTCGGGGCTGCCATCCTCACCCTGGCTGTAATTTCATGTAGTTCCTGTATTATGGAATATTGATTTACTGTGGAGCATAAAAATGTGCCGTACTCAGCAGAAGGGCCTCTCCAATTGTTATGCTCCAGGAACACTGCTGCTCAGGAATGTGAAATAAATTTTCCCTTTTAACAATGGATCCTGATTTGCATAGTCTCTATTCTTGGTCCCCGGGGACTGTGGCACTAATGGGCTGCAGCGAGCGCTCCCCCACTTGGACACCAAACTCCTCTATTTGCTGCACACAAAGGCCTTTGCTGTGGAACAAGTGTAATAACTTCTCAAACAGTTTACTCTGTGCCGTAATTGTCTCCTCTCTGTTGTGCTCTGAGTTTTGTTTGAAGAGCTCAGAACACTGAACACCCCCTTCCTTCTCGTCTTTGATGTTTTAATGGCATTATTCTCAGGGAATCTTGTTTTCCAGCAATCCACAAAGTCACATCGTCCCATGCTGCCAAGTGAGGTGATCTCATGGTGCTGAAGGGAGACCAGGAGCTGGGAAGTGGCTGCTTTGCTCTGCTGGGGCTTTGCTTTGGCAGCAGGCAGAGCTTTAGGATGGAAGTGCAATATTCAAGATAATGGCTTGTGGTTGTTGCTGGTTGTGCTCATGATGTGTTAGCGAGGCTGTCAAACCTCTGTCATCGCTTGCTGTAGCCTCTAAGTGAGCAGGAGTCACTGGCCCAGGAGAAAGTTATAAATCTCTTGGTGAGATCCCACCTTTAATGTGAAGGGGAGAAAAAAATGAAGAGCACAATTTCCACTGGCTTTGTGTTTCTGCCACTTCGTGCTTTCTTGTGGAAGAATTTCAACTCCTAGTGAAAAATCTGGGTCTAAGAAGGGTAATGATTCTTCTGTGCAACCCAGACCTACTGGGAAGCTGTTATAAGCAAAATTATAATATTGATAAAGGGCCTTACTCAGCAAAAAGAAGGATATGCTCCTGGAGGATGTTTGTTGTAAGCTTGAGCAATTGTATTTTAGGCATTTTGAGGGAAAAGTGGGCATTCTTGGTTCATAGTTTGTAATGTTGAGAATGGCATCTTAACCAGAGCTTTAAGGGGAAAATTCCTAATGAACTGACCACAGCTGGAGCAAACTTTGTGTAGTGTCACCTTCTCAGTCCTGGATTTAGCTGCAAGGGATGAAGAAACTGCCTTTATTTCTGGTGTGATGGTGATCAGGCAGAGTCTGCAGACAGTTCAAGCTGCTCTTCTCTGTGTGCCTGGGTGCCCATGAGCGTGTGGAGAACTATACTGAAAAATGGGTCCAATAAATTCCCTTAAAACATGGTATTTTTCAACTGACTGCTCTGCTGAGCCTCTGGAGAGTTGGTTTTCCTGGTGTAACAGGCAGCTTGTGGTGATCCTGATCCTGATCCAACTTTCTGTCCTGCACCTTGCTCCCCTGCCTTCCCCTTCTCTCCTCACACCCTTGTCCATGGATGCTAAGCAGGATTCACATGTGGCCCAAAGTACTTGCACTGGCATAGCTGGAAGAATAAAATCCCCATTTTTGGCTATTGTCACAGAACAATTGTTGCTGCTGAGGGCTCAAGAGCAGCTAGAGCTGGGGATGGCTGTTTTTCAGACAGTCAGCTGAATAAATGCTCGGGGCAGTGCATAAATGTCATGGTGTAAAGATCTGGGGCACTTGGATTGGAAACAGCGCAGAATTACTTCTGAGACAGCTTCTGCCATTTCCAGGCCTTGGTGGGAGCTGTTCTCTGGAGGTTCCCTGTTTGCACAGGGATGGTGATGGGCTGGGGAAGGCCAGCACAGGCAGCAGTGACTCAGTGTCCCCGTGAGTCACCCTGTGCTCTGTGGCAGGATCCCGACCCCGAGGCGTTAGTCGGGATGGGATGTGTGTCACCAGCCTGGTGTAGCACCTGGGGCTGTGGAGTTCCACCTTCACAGAGCCCTTCAGTTAGAAAAGCCCTCTGAGACCATCTGGTCCAGCCTTGGGCAGTGCTCTGGAGCTGCTCTGCTCAGAACTTTACTCCATTCCTGCAGCAAGGGCTGCTGGCTGGTTTGTGCAGGTGTCATTCACAGCACTGCTGCTCTGAGCTACAAACAGGAGGGAAATAAAACCGTGGCTTTCAGTTTACTGCTGAGAAACTGGGCACTGCTGTCTTAGGGCAGGAGCTTGGCTTAGGATTTGGCTTGGCTTAGACTCCCTGCTCTGCTTTAGGATTTGTGCTCCCAAGTTTTCCCTGAGCAGTCGGGGCTTTTTTTAGTGGAAATAAGTCTTTACTCCCAGCCCGTGGAGGTCCTGGGTTTGTGTGAATATGGGAATGAATGAGCCGAGGGGAGGTTGGAAGGAGATTCAGCAGAGTGCCGAGCACATGCTGGGAATAAAGAGCCCTTCAAAGCTGATGGTTCTGTCCAGGGGTGGGGGCGGGTGTTCAGCTGAACAAATTGTTCACTTTGGCTTCTTTGCAGGCAGAAATGTTACGATCAGCTAATGAGATTGTTCTCGAGCCTTGTGGGGTTTTCTCTTCCTCCCTCAGAGTCATCATGAGAGTGGGTTTGGCAGAGCTTTAACTCTTGCTCCACACACTGATCTGGTTTTGCATTGATCCAAAATAATACATAATAATAATAATAATAATAATAATAGTAATAAAGCTTGGTGAGCTGAAGAATGAATGTGAAAAATATACGGGGACAGGAGCAAAGTGGAAAATAGCAGCTGAATTGGTTGTCTTATTGAAGAAAGGTCCCATCCTGTACCTCCTGGGCTCTGTCCCAGTGCCATGGTGAGGCTGCTCTCTGGGAAGGACTCAGATATTCCCAAATTGCCTCTGGAAGTTGAGGGAGGCTGAGCTGGGTGTCCCTGGGGGGAAAAGGCTCAAATCGCAGAGCTTTGAATCACTCTCACGTGATTTCTTCTGTCCAAAGCAGGAAAGAGGAGAGTAAATACAGCCACTGGAAGGTGACTGAATTCCAGGGGACAGCGGAGCCCCTGGGAATACGCCAGTGCAGAGTGGAGGAGGGGAACCATATGGAAAGTGCCTGGAAAGCTGGAGCTTATTGCCTCATGTTGTGCATTAACCTGTGAGCGTCCGGGGCTGTGCCGGCTGCCCTGGGCTGTGCCGGCTCCTGGCATCAGTGCCAAAGGCATGCTCTGCTTGCCAGTGAGCCCCTCCCATGGCTGTTCCAGCTCTCAGCCTGCTTGGCTGCCTGCAGAGACTCTCAGTGTTTCTGTGGTGTGTTTCCCTCTCTTCTGGCACCGACTGTTTCTTCCAGCGTGACCTGTCATTCCTCATTTAACATCAAGATGGTTTGGGTTTGCTCAAGTGCTTGGAGTGGCAGAAACCATCTCCCTCCAGACCCTGGTGGCTGTTTCTCATTCATTCTGCTGATTCCTAGAAGTGGATCTGCTAATGTAGCTCCCCTCCAGCCTGTAACTTTCTGATCTGAAATCAGTTCTAGCTCCATTTTTCCGTGCTGCTCCACGTCATTGCCAGGATGGTTTAGCAGCAGCTGGTGGGCCTGCTCTGCTCACTTTGCAGCTGGGCCTTTAGTAGGGCAGTCTCCTGGTGAAAAATAAGTCTGCTAATCTCTAATTCTCTCCGTTTGCTGGGGCTGTCTCTGTCTGCCTGGTTGCAATTCAGCTGCATGGACTCAGCAGAAAGCAGCATGGGCTGGTGGGTGGATGGGCCGACTGAGGGACTTGAAACTGAGACTGAGGTTGGATATTGGGAAGAAATACTTTCCTGAGAGGGTGGTCAGGCCCTGGCACAGGTGCCCAGAGCAGCTGGGGCTGCCCCTGGATCCCTGGCAGTGCCCAGGGCCAGGTGGGACAGGGCTTGGAGCAGCCTGGCACAGTGTAAGTGTCCCTGTGCCCTGTGCCATGGTGTAACCACCCTCACAGGGAGGAATTTCTTCCCAGTATCCAATCTAACCCTTCCCTCTATCATTTTGAAGCCATTCACTCCATGCCCTTGTGAAGAATCCCTTTCCATTTCCCTTGTAGACTCATTTCAGGTTTAAAAAGAAAGGAGAGGATTTTCCTCTCCCCCAGAGCAAGTGGAGGTTTCAGATCCCCAGTGGTCACTGCAGGACATCACACTCTGTGTTATGCATGGCTGCTCCTTTCTGATGCTACATGAGCAAAGAATCATTTCCACAGAATTCTTGTAGAGGCATTAAAGCTGAGGAATATCCGTGGGTCCTTGTCCCAGAGCTGATCCCCACGAGGGAACATCCATGCCATGATGGTGCTGCCAGCACTTGCAGGGAAGGGTGGGACCGAGCTGGGAAAGGCTCAGTTCTAAATATAGAGACACTACGCTGGGTGCTGTTTTGGAAAGTGTGGCTGAGCCATCATTCTGTTCCTCCCCTCCTCCACTGCTGCCGCAGGGTGTCAGAGGATGAAGTGTACATTACTGTGTTTCGCTTTCTTGCGTTATTTTTGGTTCAAATCCAGTGGGTTTTTCTGGGGTAGGATGTGTCCTGATTTTAAGGTGAGGAGCAGGTCTGCTGCTGCTTGTGCTGCCGTGTCACTTAAGAAACTAAATGGATTTAAAACTGTTCTTTTCATACTTAATCTCGATTTCTGTGTAATCTGAGCAAAAGAATAGGCTGTGTTTATCAGCACAGGCCAGTGTTCCAGCAGGCAGAGGTGCTTTGTAATGTTGGGAGAGGCAAACTTAGGGAATTGGCACTTGGGATGTACTCTGAGCAGCAATTGATTCTAAAAACTTACTGCTAAAAATTCCCAGGGCTCTGTGGCTCCCCAAAGAGCAAACTGCTGAAATCTGGCTTTACAGAGGGAAGGACTTGAACTCCTGAAGGTGTTTTGGAGAAGGCTGGGAGGGCAGAAGGCAGCAGATGCTGTTCCCTGTTTGTGGGAACGTGTCCCTGTCTCTGCAGGAATATGGATAACATGTCTTGTTCTAAATGCAGGGGTTTCACTTGCAGTGTAAAGCAACCAACTCCTCCTTTTCCGGGTATTTCCGTGAGTTGATTTGAAACTTGTAATAACCCTGGGACTTTTTTGTATTAATTTCATTTTTAGGCAAGTGCATTTGGTAGCAGTTATGTCTAAATCAGGGCAGAGGCCCAGGAGGTGCAGATTTTCTGAAGAACTTGATGATTTCTGCTCCTTCCCATCTTTGCAGCTGGGGCTGCCTCAGTACAAAACCTCATTTACCACGTGCTGCTTCTGCTGTCGTGGCTGGTTTCAGCTCTGAAATGGGTTAATCTCAGCAGAAGACTTTCTGGTTTGATTTTGGAGGAAACATCTGGACATTGCTGTGGCTCCCCTGCCCCACATGCTCTGGCTGGTTCAAAATTCCTACACAGAAGGAGGGGGGGAGATGGGCAAAAGGAATTATTTTGTGATTAATTTCTTAATTGCTGAGCATCCAGATGTGGCAAAGGCTTTGTGCAGCAACACTGGATTTGTCAGCACTTTCTGCTGATGCTTTGTTTCCACAACATGTCAGGGTTTTCTTCCTTTCTGGGCAGCTTTGTGTTTATCCACAGGAATCAGTGTGCTTAGGGTATATTTTCATGATACTGTGCCTTTTAACATGGAGAGTGGAGCCATGGATTTATCCATTCCTTACCATCTCTGTGTTCCTGTCTGCCCTGGAGTGCAGCAGTAGGGATTGAGGGTGTTTTGATGACAGTTGATGTTATTTCCTGGCTTCTTTATTTGCTTGGAGCATCCATCAGATGCAGAAATCAGGGTTGCTTTGCTGTTGCCTGCTCTGTCCTTTGCAGCACACCATTGCAGGGGAGCAGCTTGTGCAAGGTTGGCCCTCTTGGTCCTCTCCAGCTTGTAAACCCCAGCAGTGGTGGTTGTGAAACTTGTCACTGAGGTTTAATTGTGACCACACGGTATGAGCTGCTGTTCAGGTGGATTTTGGGGCCAATGCCAGAGAGTTTTTTTGAAGACTTCAGTCACTGGGTGCCAGCAGATGTTGGAATATTGCTCTGCAGAGTTGCAGCACGCCCGTAATTCCTTGGTAATTATTAGCAGCGGTGAGATTGTATCAATCCTGCCATCCAGAATGCAGCTTTTGATGTGTCTGTCAGCTCTGCTCGGATTTCTGTGGCCCGTGTAATTACAGTCACGCTCAGAACGGTGCTGTGTGCGTTGCAGGAGGCGCAGGGCAGAGTGGAGGTGGGCAGCAGACCGTGCCGCCATCGTCAGCCGCTGGAACTGGCTCCAAGCCCACGTGTCGGACCTGGAGTACCGCATCCGGCAGCAGACCGACATCTACAAACAGATCAGAGCCAACAAGGTGAGGAGGGGCACGGGGTGGGGTGGGATGGGGCAGGAGTGGGATGGGATGGGGCAGGGTGGGGCAGGAATGGGGTGGGATGGGGCAGGAGTGGGATGGGATGGCGCAGGATGGGGTGGGATGGGATAGGCTGGGAGCAGGTTGGGACAGGATGGGGCAGGAATGGAGAAGGATGAGACAGGATGGAGTGGGATAGAGCAGGATGGGGCAAGGATGGAGCAGGATGGGACAGGGATGGAGCAGGATGGGATGGGGCAGGAATGGGATGGGATGGAGTGGGATGGGATGGCGCGGGATGGAGCGGGTTGGGACAGGATGGGGCAGGAATGGAGCAGGATGGGAGAGGATAGGATGGGATGGAGCAGGATGGAGCAAGATGGGACAGGAATGGAGCAGGATAGGATAGGATGGAGCAGGATGGGACAGGAGTAGAGCAGGATGGGGCAAGATGGAGTGGGATGGGATGGGACGGGACGGGATGGGATGGAGCAGGATGGGGCAAGGATGGAGCAGGATGGGGCAGGATGAAGCCAAGGTGGGATGGAGTGGGATGGTATGGGATGGGGCAGGAATGTAGCAGGATGGGATGGGATGGAGCAGGATGGAGTGGGATAGAGCAGGATGGGGCAGGAGGCCTTTGGGCACTGTGCTGCTGCTTTGCCTCCTGATGGCTCCCTCAGACACCACAGAGTGCAGATGCAAAGTCTGGTGCTTTTTCCCTCCTGTCTCTCTCCCAAAGCAGATTGCAAAGCTGTGACTAATTGTAATGCAATTTGGCATGGGCTGAGTGTAATTCCTGTCCCTGGTGCAGTATGATAACGTGAAGGGAGCAATACCTTGCTTTAGTCAGTCTTTGGTGCTGAGCAGAGCTGGTGCTGTTGCATGTGTGATGCTGTTCCACATCACTCAAGCCTTTCTCTTTGATATTTTTTTAAAAACCTTCCCATTCTTTCTTTTTAGGAGTAGCTGAGGATGGGGATAAAACCAGCTGAGATTTAGTGGAAAAGGGAGTGGCCTGTGGAGGAAGTTAGTTCAGATGCTATCTGAACAGGCTTAAAATTGAGTCTGTTCCATAAAAAAAGATCATTTTTTGGTGCTGACCTTTCCCTGGGGAAGGTATTTTTTTTAGTGTTGCTCTCAGATGGTGGGAGAACGGGGGAGAGCAGAGAAGGGATGGGGAAGGGATTGTTATGGAGACTTGTTCAGGCATGCACATCTAAATGTCAGGCTTTGGAGGAAGGAATGTCTGGAGTTTGTGGCAAGAAGGCTCCTGGTATTGCATCAACTGAGAGATCCTCAGGAATTCAGTCTGGCACAGGCCTTTCCCAAGATGTGTGCTGCTCTGGGGGTGCTGGGGAGAGGCTTGCAGGGGGCAGAAAGCAGGGGAGGGAGACTGGACTTGATGCAGCTGTGCAGAAAAAACAGACTTAATTGAGTGAGTGAGGGCTCTAAATGAGTGGGTGGAAGAGCATGGCTTGTGAGCAGAATCCATTACTGAGATTAGGGCAAAAGGCTTCTGGGAAATGGGCAGATGAATGATTCTTCAGAAAGAATCATCTTCTTTCTGCTTAAAGCTGACAGTGCAGCATGGTTTTAAGTACAAAATACAAAATAGCTGAAGGTTTATATGCTAGAAGTTAAGTAATGGAAGAAACGAGAAAATCAGGTAAAGATGTGGAAGGTTCAGGGCTTTCACCAGGTGATGGCAGCTTGACAGGCTCATGAAATGGCCTGATAATGGTTACAAGCATCTCCCCTGTGTTTTTATAAGGCTGCAGCCTCAAGGTCTGAAAGGAGGTTCTGGCCAGCAGGATCATCCTCTGATTTGTTCAAACCAAAACTCAACTGTGATACCCAGTACAGGAATTTAAGACAAAACATGTTGCTTAAGGTGCAGGGGCATTCAGAACTTGAGTGTTCTGCCTGAAGAAGAAAAAAACAACCACGAGTCTCGCATACCCCATCTCTGATGGGGCTTGCTGAGATTATTCTTGCACCCAGCTGTCGTTATCTTGATGTCATTGGGCTCTGGGATGGTTGTAAAACAGATTCTGTTTGCACCAATGAAAAGCTAGAGACCATCTTAAAAGGGCTTGGAGCAAGAATAGGAGACTAGAGAAACAACCCCATGTTTCAGTGACACAGGAGCTTGTTGGAATGAATTTGGCTTCAAATTGTACAAGGAAAACAGTTAAAGAATTTGGAAACACCTTGTTTTTTCTATCAATATAACTTAACTCCAGTTTATTGGGCCATAAGGAGGTTAAAGTGTAGCTGCTGCAGGAATTCAGAGTTCTACAAGTTCTAAAGTTCAAAGAAATTTGATTACATTCTTTTTTAGTTTAATTACCTTTATATGTTAGAGTTTACATCCCAGTGTACCCTTCAAGAAAGACACATTGCTGTGTCAGATCAAAGCCAGGGAAGGACGAGGCAGTCAAAAATAAGCCTGTGTTTTGAGGGTAAACTGCTGCCTGGGAGTCTCAGCAGGAATTGTGCTCTCAGCACATTGAGCTCAGCTCAGTTGGAGCCTGGTGAGAAGTGGAGGAAAACACCAAATGAGGGAGCTGGTTGTAAAATACCCAGTTTGCAGACTCTTAAAAATAGCAGGCTGTTGAGGGAAGCCTTGTGGCTCTGTGCTCTCTCCAGATAATTGCCCAGGTTCCCTCCAGGCTCACTTTGCTGTGACACACTGTGTGTCCTCCAGAATTGTTTTCAGGTGACTGATCTGCCTGTTCTTGATCTGAGCAGCCCCTTCAGAGTTCCTTGTTTGACCAAATGCTTCTCACTGGGGCTTGTCTTTGTCCTGGGCTGTGTTCTTGGCCTGTAGGTCCCATCAGCTCCCTGATCCCTTGCACATTTTGCCCTCCTTTGTTATAATATAGCCCGGAATATGCATAATTACAATGATTTTATTTCACTCTGTGTTGTTCTGAGAGCAAAGCAGTCCTGCCTTTAGGTTAAGCTTCAGTTAAACAGGAACAGGCCAGCATATGTCAAACCTGATAGAACAGTGCTCAGCCACTGTGCTTTGTCCCACTAAGTTTATAGCAGTGTTTTTCTTCCCTTACTGAATTTTTGTAAATATTGCTTCTTGGGGGTGCAGGGGGAAGTCTGCTCAGAGTAACAAGCTGGTACATTTTTGTCACCTGCTCAGAATTGTTAGCTTGGCTGTGGTGGCAGGTTCCCCTGTGCAGGGTGAGGGCAGCTGCTGCTGCTCTGTGCTCCAGCAGGAACCTGCTCTGGCTTGGCTTCGTGGCACAGGCAGTGCTTCAGAGGCTGTGAGCTGCCTCCAGCCACTGCCCTTCCCTCTCTGGGTTCAGCTGAGATGTCAGGGAAAGCCAGGCAGCAGGGGATTGGGTTTGGCATCACATCTGGAAGCCGTGGTGGGAATTCAGGTGCTGCTGTGCAGGGGTGTGGGGGACGGTGGGTGTGCAGTTTCCCTGGGTCACCAAAGGATCTGCAGTTCATTGCTGTTTTGGGGGACAGGGAGTGGGGAATGGTGGGTGTGCAGTTTCCCTGTGGACACCAAAGGATCTACAGTTAATTCCTGCTGTGGGGAACAGGGAGTGGGTGACAGTGGGTGTGCAGTTTCCCTGTGGACACTAAAGGACCTGCAGTTCATTCCTGTTGTGGGGAACAGAGAGTGGAGGATGGTGGGTGTGCAGTTTCCCTGTGGACTCCAGAGGATCTGCAGTTAATTCCTGTTTTGGGGGACGGTGGATGTGCAGTTTCCGTGGGTCACCAAAGGACCTGCAGTTCATTCCTGTTGTGGGGAACAGGGAGTGGGCAACGGTGGGTGTGCAGTTTCCCTGTGGACACCAAAGGATCTGCAGTTCATTGCTGTTTTGGGGAACAGGGAGTGGGGAATGGTGGGTGTGCAGTTTCCGTGGGTCACCAAAGGATCTGCAGTTCATTCCTGTTGTGGGGAACAGGGAGTGGGCAACGGTGGGTGTGCAGTTTCCCTGTGGACACCAAAGGATCTGCAGTTCATTGCTGTTTTGGGGAACAGGGAGTGGGCAATGGTGGGTGTGCAGTTTCCCTGTGGACACCAAAGGACCTGCAGTTCATTGCTGTTCCTCTCCTGCAGGGGCTGATAGTTCTTGGTGAAGCTTCGCCCCCTGACCCTGCCGCAGATGATTCGTCCCGTCCCGTTCGAGCTGAAGTTAGGCTGGAGCCTGGGGCCGACCGCCTGGTGAGTGCCACTGTGGGGCTGACTGGTCCAGGAGCTTCACCTGCACCACTTTTGGGGAGGGAAGGCTCATCCCTTGAGCTGTGGGGCAGAGGGATGCTCAGACCATGGGACTGGCCTCGTGGAGCAGCTCCTCGCTGGGACTCCAGGTGGGAATCACTGATCTTGGTCTGCAGCTCGCCCCCTCCCATGTTGTTTTGGGGTTAATAAACAATAGGATTTAAACACATTTTAGAACAGAGCTCCTGGGGGCACCTTTGTAATATGCATTAGCATTTTGTGAAGCTTTAAAATCCTAACTAATCCTTTCCCTCCAGCAAAAAAAGTACCTCAAACTGAGAGCAGCATGATTAGCAAAGGCTGCTAAAGATGTGGCTATTTAATATCTGCCTGAGCATTCCCCCTTGGAAAGGGCACTAATGATTGCAGTGAGATGCACTGGAAACTATGCAGAGTGCCAGGTATTTATTATTTAATGCAGAAATGTAGGGCACAGACTGAAGGCTTGATCATACTGTTCATCCTGCCTGTGATTGCTTTGGGTCCTGGGGGATGCAGCAATGCATTAAAATAGAGGGTTTGCAAGTTGTGGTGGAGCAGGAGGAGAAGGGTGGTCCCTGAAACTTCTGCAGGTGCTACTTGGCACTTTCTTGTGGCCACTCTTGGCCTGCTCCTGCAAAGGGTGTTTATTCCCCTTCCACAGGGACTCCCACACTCCCAGCTTCTCTGTGACACTGCTGGAAGTGTCACCCCTGGAACCGCCGCCTCCGGCACCCAGCCCCTGGCTTTGTGCTTAATTAGGGCTGCTCATTAGGGCAGGGTGTTGAGTCAGAGCCCTGAGCTGCTCCGAGCCAGAGATTACCCAGAGACGTTCCCGTGGTGCGTGAGGGCTCTTACTGGAAAGGGATCTCCTTTCCTGGAGAGGTGCTTATCATTTTGGCACCCTCCAGGCCTTTTTCCCCCAAAACTGGCAGAGCAAGAGACACATCTGCAGTGTGGAGCAGAGGGAGGAATCCATCCTGTCTCATCCCCAGCTCCCCTGGATCTTCTCCCCTCGTGAGTGCCTCGGATCCGTGTCCTTGGGCATCGGCTTCCTACGTGGGATGGGGCTGATAATCCCCAGGAGGAACTAATCCTATCACCAGTGGAGGGAAGGGCTTTGCAAATAAGGCCTGGGAATGTCTTCTGGGAAATGGAAGCTCAGTAGGTGAATAAATATTTTTGTCTGAAGATGGAAATGACATGAAGGCCTGAAGACATCACTTGGCTGCTGATTTTGGTTCCTTGGATTGCTTGTCTAGTGAGGGGCTGCACTTGATATTGTCCCCTAGTTAAATATTTCTAGTAATAGGTGAAGATCTGAACCTGCCTGCTTTTGTTAGGGTTTTTTGGGAGTGCAGGGGACATCCCTGGTGCTGTCTCCTGACCTGTCTGCACACAGCTGCTTTGCTGCCCTGATGTGCAACAGCAGATGTGCTACAATTGAATCTTCTACACCCCCCAAGATTCCCAGGGGTCTGAAGGACCTGGGCTGCTGGACCCAAAGCACACCGAAGAGCTCAGTCAGGAGCAGGGGTGTGATCCTGGTGCTGTGGATGCTGCTCTGGATCCCAGCCTGGCTGCCCAGGCAGCCCTGGAGGACAGCACAGCCTTGGGAGGTGCACCAGGAGCTGGCACGAGAGTGGGAGTGCAGGAGGTGTTGGCTCTGCTCGTGGCGGGTACACCCATCTCAGGGTGATAAAGGGAGCCTGGGCTGCTCCTGATAAATGCACGTTGGATTGATGCTTTCCAGCTTCTCCACAGGATTCAGCCGAGTCCCTCTGTTCCTATCTTGAACCACCAAGACAGAGCAAGCTCTTGGAGAAGAAGTTCCTCCTTTAAGACCCTTTCTGTAGAAGAAAATAAAGGATTTCAAAAGAGCTTATGAGTCATGGGTACCCGCCCTGCTGCACCAGGGGTGCCTCTGGCGGGTGTCACGTGGAGGCTCAGCCTTGCCAAGCCTCTGGAAAGCAGAGGGAAAGTGTTCAGCTCCTCATGACTTCACCTGGCCGGGGTGCTGGGTTTACCTGATGTCTCAGGTGTGATCTGATCTCGCTCCTCCATCTCTCTGGGTGGCAGAGTTGGTCTCATCCTGTCTTTGCTCCCCCGCAGGAGAAACATCTTTTTTAGCAGAAGTGTAAAAACCCCTGCAAAGTTCCTCAAACAGGCCCAGGCAGAAGTTGTCTGAGTTGTTAAAAATTGCCCTTCCCTGGGTGACTCAGGTGTCTCCTCTTCTGGAAACCGTTAATCCAGCAGTGCCATGGCCTGGTTTTGTTGTTTATTGAGTTGGGGGTGTTTGCTGGGAAGATTTAATCACCACAATCCAGATGGGTTGGGATGGAGTCAGGGCCAAGCAGGGGGCTTGGCTGACCATCTGTGTGGTGTCAGAGCTCTGCTTTTGCCTTTTTTCTTGGTACTTGAACCACATCACCACTGTGTGTGCTCAGAGGGGGAGCCCCAGTGAGAGACAGGGCAGGGAGTGTAGGAAGTGTCACAAAAAAGGAAGAAATAAAGTTTAAGGAGCACCAAAACACCAAAAACAAGGGGCTGCATGGGTGATGAATGCCACAGGTACAGACACACTGGTGGGCTGCACCAGGGTGGGGAGCAGGAATGTCACTGGTGGGAGGTACAAAGCCAGTGTGTCCTTGGAGGCTTGGTGACAAAATCCTGCTGCTCCCTGCAGAGCCAGGGGGTTTGTGTTTCAGACAGAAAGGATTGGGGGGCACAGTGTTTTTGACTCAATATTTACTCACTGTGCTCTACCAAAAAGGTGTTTCCAGCTTTGTGTTTATGCAGCACTTTCAGAGTTCCAGACTCACCCTGCTCCCATCCCAGCCCCACAGCCTGGGTTCACGCTCATTTAAAACACTCCCTAAAATGCTGTTTGGACTCTGTTTGCACAGGTAGTAAGTTAAAATGCAAATTCAGTTTTGCAAGTCAGTTCCCCTCTCCCTCCCTCCCTGTTTTCCCCCAAAGTCCTTCAGCAGGAACTTTGAACCACGTGGCTCAGAACAGAAACCAAACTGCAGGAGAGACTGCACAGCTTTACAGGTGGTGATGAACTTGTTTGCACCATGGAGACAAAATGCTAAAATCTCCTTAAAGGACTCAGCCTTTCATGCTTCTGGTTGCCTGAGGGGAATTAAAGTCCTTTGGATCTTGGAATAAAAGGGCTGCCATGTATCCATCCTCTTCTGTCCCTAAGATCTCCTTGTGTCCCTGGTCTCCTGTTCAAACTGTGACTTCTGAACCCTGGTTTGAAGTATGGAAATCCAAGTGCAGAATCCTCAGCTAGAACCTACTTATACTAATTGTGGCTATTTAAGAAGTTTTTATTTATTTCTGTTTTTCTCATCCTTCCTTAGAGTGTGTCTGGATCCCAGCCCCTAGAAAGCTTGGGTGTTTCTTCTGCAAATACTCCTGAATCCCACCCCGCCAAGCCCTGTGGAGCACCAAGACCCGTCAATGGAGTTATTAACACGTAAGCTCTTGGATATTCTTTGCAATATCCCATTGGAAACCAGGCTCTAACTGGCTTGCTAATGGTACAGATGGTGTCTTTTTTCAAAAAAATACAGTAGTAGATCATGCCTGGAAACATTTTGGAGGGGATTGCTTGCTTGAGGTTTTCTGCTGCATTGTTTTGCTGAAAATGGAATTAAACTGAGCTGTGTTTACATGAACAAGCCCTGCAGGCAGCTGTGCACTGAGCATGGGCAAAACTTGTTTCTTTATGAGTAGTTTTAATACATCTGCAAATTGTGTGATTCAAAGGTACTAATGTCCTGCTCGTAGAATTATCTGTAACCACTGACCTACTTTATTGGAGTTACAGAGGAATCCCATTGATTTGGGGAGTAAAACTTCTTAAATTCTTTATTTTTCCAGGCTGCTTTTGTTGACACAGTCTTGAAGTGGGTAAATGAAAACAAGTGAAAGACATTCCATGGTGCTACAGGGTTGAACCACTTGAAAACCCTTGAAAAACGTTGCACTTGCTCCATGCCTTGAGGAGGCAGGGAAAGAGAGAGGGGGGAAAAGGGAAGGAGGGAGAGAGGGAGGGATGGATCCTGCACCGATGTAATGCGAGCAGATCAAGGAGCCCAAGGCTGCAGCTGGAGCACTGCAGGCTGTAACAGAGCCCTTTGTATCCCTGTAGCCTTTGAACTGCACAGCCTTAGACCACAGGGCTTTCATGTTTTGCATTTTTAGAAATGAAACACTTGTAGAAGAGACATGAAAAGGTTCCGTAGATGAGGCGCTGCTGCGCTGGGATCTGCTCGGGGCACGGGGTGTTGATGCCAGGGCTGCTGCAGCCTTTGTGCCCAGGAGAGGTTGATGTTAACTCTGCACCTTTCTGGGGTCACTGCTGGGAGCTGGCACAGGTAGACATCTCAAATATCCATCAGAACCAAGTGAAATCCGGGTTAAATATTTTTTCTATAAAATTATATGTTCTCTGGCATTTAGACTCGTGAAAACCTCTTGTCTTAACATTCCCCAAACTCTCATTCTGGAGGAAGCTGAATTCTAGGGTTAAAGCTGTTCAGGTCTAGAGTGGCTTTTGCTCTGTGGCTTTCAGTGCTGTTTTTTTTGTTCAGAGCTTCCAAAGGTATTTTGTGAAAGGTTCAGTCGTGGGAGAGTGGAAGGTGACTGAAGTAAAAGCAAAAAACAGAGTTGGTTTAACAAAACCCGTTGTGCCATGAGCTACAGAGCTTTAAACCCAGCTTGGAGTGTTTGCTCAGGTGCGAACCACGAACCTGCTGCGTGAATAACTGGGCTTTTCCTGTTCTCCTGTCTCGTGGGGCAGTCTGCAGCCTGGCCTGGCAGAACACGCTCAGGGAGATGGCCAGGAGGCCGAGGAGCTCCTGCACAAGAAGCAGCGCCTGTCCCTGGTCCCCGCGGACGGGACGTGCGTGGCCGCCCGCACCCGCCCCGTCCTCAGCTGCAAGAAGCGGCGCCTCGTCCGACCCAGCACCATCATGCCCCTTTCCAAAAAGGTGAGTCCGCTCTTTTCTGCTCTTATTTTTCTTTGTAAAGGTGGAAAAACCAACAGGAAGGAAGAGCAGGACAGCAGGGCTGTAAAGGCTGTTGGGAAAACAAAGGAGAAGGGAAGGAGGAGGTTGTAACAGGTTGGGAGATTTTTCTTTGCTGTCACTGGGGAGGGAAGATGCTGAACTCGTGAGTTTTCTTAAGCCAACCAACCTGAGGTGAACTCAAGGCCAGGTAGGTCAGTGTGGCACGGTCTGAGCAGGAGGAAGAAGCCCTGAGAAGTCAAGTGTCAGGAAATCTTAACTCTGAGACAGGAATTAGCAAAGCCCCAGGAACTCGCTGCTGCTGCTCAAGGGAAAACCACAGCTGTTTGCCCAGGCTTAACGTGGGATGAATGCCCTGTCTCTTCCTGTTTTGTTTTCTTTATTACTATTTTTTATATTCCTCTCCCTAATGCAGAATTCATTCAATGGAAGTGCAGTTTATTGCCTGCATGAGGAAGGGCCATGTTTAATTCTTTTTATTTTCTCTTAGGAATACCATAAACTGTCAGTTGGAGGGAAAATAGTGAGAAATGAAGGAAATAAGGCTCTTTATTTGTGCATGCAGAACCATAATGGCAAAAATCCACTTACCTTTGAGACAAAGTGTTTCAAGTCTAAGTTTCCCACAAGGGCTGGGGGGTTTTCACTCTGCGGTGTTTTAAAGAGAAGCTCCAAAAGCAGCATTTTTCTGAGCAAAATAGATTCTTCCTCAGCTGAGTCAGCTTTAACTGATCACTTATCTGCAGTTTTATCTGGGGTATTTCTGGGAGAGCTCTGCAGTGATTACTTGCAAGATCTTCAGTGATTTGGAAGTTGATGAACTTTCTCGTGGTGGATGCTGCCTTGTGCACTCAGTGCTTGAAGAATTGGCTGTAAATTCTGTGTTAGATCTTTGTTGTTGTCATCAAATACATTTGGTAATCAGAGATGGTTCAGAAGAGCAGTTCCAGAGATGAAAGTACCAGAGAGCAGGGGGTTTCTGAGCCCTCCTCCAGTCATTCCAGAGGCAGCTGAGTCATGGCCAAGTCGTGCTCCAGAAATACCATGTCCAGTTGCCTCCACTCCCCTGCCCAGCAGAAAGTGGCTGTGGATTGAACTTTGCCCATGCCTCGTGGAGGTTTTGATCTTGCAGTGTTTTTATTGTTTTCCTCACAATTTGGTGCACACATTTATGGGAATTTGTGCCCAAAGCTGGGGGCAGCCCTTCAGCTCACACATGAGCAGAGTGGCAGGATTGCCTCTCTCCTTGCTCAGCCATCCTGGTTAGAAAGCCCTGTGGGCCTAATCTTTATTATTTTTTATTAATTAGTTAGTTCCCAGCAGTGGTACAGCACTGCTGATTCATGCTCATTTTTGGATCCATCACAACCTCCACATCCTCTGGGCAGAACTTCTAGAGGTAGCAACTGCTCAGTTACCCCTTCCTCCTCTTCTTCCTCTTCTCTGGGCACTGCATCTGCTTCTTGCCTTTGCCCTCAGTGCAAATTTGATTTATTTTAGATAATTTCTCTTAACTTGTAACCAGGAGTGGGCTTCCAGCTCTTTGCTTCAAGCAGCCCTTCCCAGTGTAGTGTTGTTTGCTGTGGTTATTCTCTCCCATCCTTCAAGTCATTCATGGAAATTATTTGAATAATTCTGACTCAGAACAGGTTTCTGCAGGATCCAGTTTGATCCATTCTTCCATTTTGGTGGGGAATCAGGGATTGTTTTCTCTGCATGGAGTTTCTATCCAGTTGTGTGTCTGCTTGCAGTGGTTTCACACAAATGAAGTCTGTATCAAGTCTATAAATCTGTGAATTGTGGCTCTGTCCTGGATTAAGGAACAAGGTTGAGAACCACCTTTGTCACTCTGTAGCTGTCCCTGCAAGTGTCAGCTCCTGGCACATAATGATGGCTCTGACCCACTGGAACTAAAAATGGATTCTTTGCCCCCTCTCTGACAGCAGAATTGTGCTGCCTCATGGTTTTTATAAATGAGGTTTCAGCTTAGATAAAATTAAACACTTTTAGTCAAATTTAGCAGCTGTTAAACTGTCTGTGCTGGTAAGTCATAGTTTTCAGTTGTGTTTATGCAAAGTGAAGGCATCCTCTCGTGAGGCCAGACTAAATTAGCAGGTTCTGTACAAGGTAGAGAAAAAAAAGGGGGGGGTATGTGTGCATATATAAATTTTTTCTATTTATATTTCTAAATAAATATTATATATAAATTATTTATTATTATCTATTATATATAATTAATATTGTTATATCATATATAATTAATATTGAATATATGTACTACATATACTGATACATAGTATATATACACTATTTATTATTATATATTATATGTAATTAATATTGTTATATATTATATATAAATAATATTGAGTATATATACTATATATTGATACATAGTATATATATACTATATATATTATGCATAATAAGTATAATTTTAAACAATATTTTAAAATGTCACATAACATCTATTTAATATAATAAATTATGTAGAAATAAAATGAATTTATTCTATATTTATTGATAATCAAATGTAGCTATAATCTATGAAATGCAGGTTTGATTTTAGCTGTTTTATGCACATATACAGTATGTATTTATATATATATGTAAAGGAACATTAAAGAAATAAAGGTGCTTTTTGGCTGTTCTCCACGAGCAGTCCCGGGCAGCCTGCACTGTCCCTGGGCTGGCTGTGACGTGTCCCCTGTGTCCCCTGTGTCCCCTCAGGCCCACCGTGGCAGCCTGGCGCGCTGCAGCTGCGACGTGAACCCCTCGTGTGCCCTGTGTGGCACCCGCAGCTCCTCCACGCTGGAGATCCAGTACGATGCCCCTCTGCTGGAGCGCCTGTCCCAGCTGGACTCCTGCATCCATCCTGTCCTGTCATTCCCAGATGGTGAGCACGGCTCCAGGGGGGTGCCCTGGCTGCCAGGGGAGCTGCAGATCTGCTGGGGTACAACCAAACCTGTTCACTGCAGGTGGTTTTGAGATGAGAGCCTTGGCTGGAGCAGGAGGGGCTGGGAAGGTGCCACACCTGGGCTCTGCTGTGTTTTGGGAACCTCACTCACAGTGGGGAAGCCAAGCAGTGCCTGGGAGTCCTTCCTGGGACCTGCCTCTGGGGTCTTTGGGGCTCTAAACCACTTGAGAAATATTTGCGTCCGTGAGTTTGTCCATCTGTATAAAACGATTTGTGGATTGGTTTGTCACAGGAAATCCTCTTGACCTCGTGAGGAATTGAAAATGATCTTGCACGGTTCAGTGGGCACAGCAAGAGGGGATGTTCCCGTTAGGACACTCAATTTCCTGTGTTACAGCTTCAGGGTTAATCATCATTAAGAGAGGAATAATTAACCAGCCCTGACCGTGGGCTCTTCACAAATTCCATGTGTAGGGATTTTTCCCAAGGGAAGAGTAGTTTGCAGAGTCTTCAACTGGTGCATTTATCAGGAGAGTTGGGAAGTGCATGGATCACAGTGGTTCCTTGCCTTGGTGGGAGTTCACGGTGCTTGAGGTGTGAAATTGTGGCTGCCCCGTCCTTGGAAGTGTCCAAGGCCAGGCTGGATGGGGCTTGGAGCAAGCTGGGGCAGTGGAAGGTGGCCTGGCTTCCCATGGAGGTGTCAAGTGCTTGGTCTGGGATAAGTCACTGGGCCAATGTGTGTGCTTGGGTTTAAATTCCAGCTTTTCACAAACTTCGTGTGACAGTAGGAAATGCAGGGAGTGTCTGGGAGCAATTAGTGTGGCCTCTTTCATTAGCACTATATTTAAACCAGACTAAAATAGTAAATTGGTGCTATTTTTAGCTAGATCACTCCCCTCCCAAAGACACAGCTCTGATCAGGAGTGCTCAAGGAACTTAATGAAGTCCTGAAGCAGGAATTTATTTTCTGATTTCATAGCACTTGTGATCCTCTGTGGTGCTAAATCAAATATCCTGGGAAATGGGGAGACAACCTGTTGGGTGCAATTGCAGCAGAGGCACCAGACAAATTATCCCATATTCCTCCCATTTTCAGGGCTCCCTGCAGCTGGCTCACAGGGTAGAACATCAGTTCTGGCTGCATGAGATGAAAAAACTTTGGATTTAAAATTATTTGGTGTAAAGCTTAAAACACCTGTGCAGGAATGCAGGAATACCCATTTTCCAGTACTGGTGAAGTTTATTTATTCACTAATGCTTAAAGCAGTTGGCTAGGGTTGATCTTTGGCTTGGGGGTGATTCCTATCCCAGAGAAAAGCCAGGTAACGTGTCCAGGTGGGGAAAGGGCTGTGCCTGGTGCTGTTGGTGTGCACTGAGGTGTCTCTGAGCATGGACCCAGGGTGCTGCTGGGGCTGCTGCGTGTGCAGGGCTCGCTGAGCATTCCTGCTGCTGGGGCACAGCTGTGAGCATGTGCTGACTTTCACTTTGAGCTGCCTCGGTGCCAGCCGGGATCTCCAGAGCAGCGTGCCAAGGGCAAAACTGCCAGGCACTGCAGGAGGAAAAGATCATTTATTTACTCACTTCTTCCCCTGGCAGGCAGGACACAGCCAGCGAGGCCTTTAACCCCTGCACTTGTGCTCCACCAGAGCTTTGTCCCCTTCCTTTCAGGGTGGTGTGGGATTTTTTGGGTTGTTTTTTTTTTTTCTGGCTTGATTTCTCGCTGGGAATTTTTGGATGATGTAATAACCTTGGAGGGAGGATGAGCGCTGGGCTCACTGTGGTTGCCATCTGCTGGTCCCTGGGAGCCCTGCACTGCTTCCCGAGGAGCAGGGGGAGGAGGGCTGGTGTCACTGCTGCCAGCAGGGCACTGCCAAGCCAGCAGAGAGCTCACTTCCTGCTGCCAGCGTTTTGTCCTGGCTTCTCCCCCTCCCTTCAGCCTGCCCCCTCCTTCCACAGATGGTGTGGGATGTGAACTGGGAGGGGAAAGCAGAAGATGAGCAGAGGCAGTTTCCCCCAAGTCTGACCACTCCAGTGGATGGCAGCATCCCTGGACTGGCCTGGCCCCTCTCTGGTTTTTGGGACATGTGCCCACAAGCCAGCAGTGATGGCCAGAGAATTGCTATCACCCTGTGACTGCCTTTCCTTAGCAAGGGGCTGGGTGAGAGCTTTGACCACCAAGGTGCTTGGAATGAAGCTGTCCTGGCATTTTCCAGGGAGCCAGGTCCCCACCAGCCCCAGCCCATGCTCTGCCAGCTCCATCCTCTTTGCCTGCCTGGGACTGCTGGGGCTTTCCAGTCCCTGAAACTGGGAGGGAAGTACTGCACAGGAGTTCAGCTTCCAGCCAGGAGTTCCTCCTGCCCTTGGGGCCCCTCAGGTGTGGTCACACACAGCTTCTCATGGTTGAGGTGCCACATCAGGCAGATTAACATGCTGCAGTGCCTCTGGCTTGACTTGAAATTGAGGATTTAGCCTGAATTTCTCTCTTCCAGCCCAGATTTGGTGCTGAGATACCTCAGATTCTTGGAAGTCAGATCTGAGGTAGCACCACATGAGATACCTGTAGAGGTGAAGACATAGGAGTTTTTTGACAAAGAAAACTTTGTTCTCCTGCCAGGATATTCTTGGGCTGTGAATCCTGTAGGAATTTCACAAAGACCTGCAGATTACAAATGTTGGGATTTATTGCATGTCCTTCCTGAACGTGGGGAGAGCATATGGAAGCCAGGGTCTGAACATGCTTGCATGTGCATCAAGGGCTTCTCTTACTGGGAGCACTGGGGCGGGGCAATGGGACCACAGCTCTTTGTTGCATGATAAATTCGGATTAATGTCCTGTACCCCCTGCAGATGTGCCGACGAGCCTGCACTTCCAGAGCATGTTGAAATCCCAGTGGCAGAACAAGCCCTACGAGAAAACTAAACCTCCCAAGAAGCTGTCTCTGAAGCACAGAGCCCCCGTGCCCCCCAGCCTGGCTGACCCCGCGCGCAAGGACCGCCACAAGCTGGTCAACTCCTTCTTCACCGCGGCCAGTAAGTGCTGCCCCTGCCCCGGCCAGTCTGCAGGAGGAGGAGGAGGAGGATGCCCTTCAAGTCCTGCTCCTGGGGTGAGGCAGGGCTATGGCAGGGCTGCAGGTGAGCTGTGTGCAGGTGCAGCTCAGGTTTGTAGGGTCCTTCCCGTGCTCGGTGTCAGCCATGCCCACAGCAGTGCCACAGGTCTGAGCGCACCTCCCCGGCCACCCCCGTGGTGTGGACAAAATTGTGCAGCTGGAAAACTCTGCCTGAGTCTCCTGTGCCAGCAGAAAGAGAGGTGAAAACAGGCATTTCATAGCTCTTTCTCTGTTCCCCTCCTCAGAGCGCTCCCATCAAAAAGCCCAAGCAGACAAGGCACACAGGCCGCCTTTAGACGATTTTTCGGCCGTGTCCAAGGCCGAGAGAGCGCCAGAGCGCTCTGCCCAGCCTCCTGCCTTTGACAAAAAGAGATTGCGAGACTGCTCATCTGAGAGGAGTGAAGGTAGGCCCCCAGGGGCAGTGTCTCGGGGGGAGCTTGGGCTTTGCTGCATCCCCAGCCTCTCTGCCCCAGAGAAGGGGGCACGCACTGCTTCAGGCCCAGCCGCCACCACAGCAATGCCTCGTGTGCTCTAAACTGCTTCTTCCCCAGGGCAGCCCCCTCAGAAGGTGCTTCTCTTTCCTGCAAAGTGCTCCTCAGCACCGGCCACCTCTGGTGCACATGGTCCTTTCCTCTCCACCACCACCCCCTTGGGTGGGCTGGGTTTTTTTTTTTGCTAATGTTGTTGTTCATTTTCTCCCCCCTCCCTGTGCAGTGTTGAAGCATCACACGGACGTCGGTGGCCCGAGCTACCTGTCAGCAGCTGTGACCCCCTCCCCTCACAGCCCCATAGCTCGGCAGCTCTCCACCTCCTCCGAGGGCTCCACTCCCACCAGCTCCACCTCCCAGGGCACCTCCAGCACTGCCGTGAGTATCTGCTGCCTTCCGAGGGGTTCTGGGCTCAGCCCATCATGGGGGCTCAGCTGGCACACGGATTTTGGGCTGGGGAATGCCCAGTGTTCCTCTTGCCACGCTGGACCCACTGGTCCAGCTGCTGCTGGGGTTGCTGGGTGGGTGTTGGAAATGTTGGCTGTGCAAGACAGGCAGCTGCAATTCCAGGTTCACCATGCTCAGCAACTGCTGGTGAATGTTCATGTTCCCATTGCCTGCAGTCCCTTGGCTTTGGTGCACATCCAGATTTTGGTGTCTGAAGCAGTGTGGGGCTGCCAGGAGAAGAGCTGAGCCTCAGCAGAGCTGCTTCCACTGGGACAGCTCCCCTGTCCCTCGGTGTCACCGGGCTGTGAATGGGCTTGGGGTCACAGGGCAGGACACAGCAGTGGTGGTGGAGAGCTTCCACTTGGGCACAATCTCCAGCAGTCACTGAGCTCTGACCATCTTCTGAGACACCCTCAGACTGCCACAGTGCTTGAGGGTGGCAGGGTGTGGGACTTTCATGAGCTCTGTGAGTGAACAGAAACTCCCCTCCCAGTGTTCTCAGGACAGGGTGATGGCACAGCTCCTCCACCAGACACCATCATCCTCCCAGGCCCACATCAGCAGCAACCCTTCAATGAAAGACTGAACTCTGCTGAGCTCACAGGTGTCCCAGGGAAGAATTTGGCTTCTGTTTGGCCCCCCCATTTGTTTGTTTGGGTCAAAGGCTGAGCTGGATGTGACCCAGGGGCATGTGACTCCTTGAACCCCCTGCTCCAGGCTTGTTGCCATGGGGTTCTGGGTCCCCACTGGGTTCCTTCACTGCAGAGTTCAATTGTTCCATCACCAACTGTGACATCATGGTGTCAGAAGAACCCAGTGGTGGTTCAGCTTGAGTGTGCTTGGCATTTTGGAGGAGAGGACAGCCCATCTCAGCAGCTCTGACACCTCAGGGAGGCCTTTCCTTGGCTCTGCACACCCACCCTGGTTTTCTCTTGCTGTTTTCCTGCTGTGCTTTCACAAGCTCGTTAAGAAATGCAAGATGAAGAGGTTTCCGTCCCCCAGCAAGAGGATTCCAGGCCCTGGGCTCCATGCTCTGGTCTCAGGGGTGGAGCTCCTGTGTTCAAGCGTCCCAGGCGGCTGCGGGTCTGTGTGGGCTCCCCAACCAAAGGGTCAATCCTTGCTCTGGGCATTCATTTGGGTTTCCTTGCTGCTGGGGCAGTAGATTTTGGGTTGAGAAGAGGACTTCTGGAGCAAGCAGTAGGGGATCTCTAGTCTGATGCAAATTGGTGTTGGCTCCGAAGTGTCCGTAGGTCAGACGAGGCCATTCTGTCCTATTTCCATCAATGACTTCCTCTGATGACTTTCCCACCTGCCTGACCCCAGATCCCTTTCTCACGTGGTTCTCCCTGTTGCAGCAGCCGAGGAGGAGGAGGGGTGAGAGCTCCTTTGACATAAACAACATCGTCATCCCCATGTCCGTGGCTGCCACGACCCGCGTGGAGAAGCTGCAGTACAAGGAGATCCTCACCCCCAGGTACTGCCCCAGCCCCAGAGGGAGGGCACAGTGCTTTGCTTCCTCCTTGGGAGTCAGGGAAAGGTTGGAAAACAGATCATACTATTGCTGGAGACTGGTTAAGTTAGGGAGTGTTTTCTCTGAGGGGCCCTTGGCCATCAAAGCCAACTGCTCAGCTCAGTGTCTGCTCAGTTTAAAGTCAGTCCTGGTTGTCTCCTTGTCTTGCTGCTAAGTCAAAGGTCCCAGTGGTGTCCCAGCTCTGCAGATGCCTGGGCTGGGTTAACCTGGCAGTTCTGCCTCTTCCCAATTTCCTCCTCTCTTCCTCCTGGTCATCTTGCTCTTCCCTGGCCCATTTCAGAGCAGGGCAGGAGGGAGCCTGTGGGAGGAGGAGGAGGAAATGCAGCAGCCTCTGCTCTGCTTCCTCTGCCCTTGGGAAGCTTCAGCTGTGCTACCAAACCACCGAGGAAGTCTGGTGCTTCAAACTGAGCCTGAGTGTGTTGCTGCTCATGGCAGGGTGGAATTTCCCCTTTCCCAGAAGCCAGTGTTGGGAAGGGAGGGGGATCTGCAGCTGGTTTAGCTGTGCCCTGAGTGATGCCCATGGTGGTTGTGTTGCAGCTGGCGTGAAGTTGATATCAGTGCTCTGAAAGCCAACCCTGAGGAGGACAACGAGGAGGTAAGAAGGATTTTATTTCCCAGTTGATGTGGGGTGAGGCTGGTGGTAAATGAGCAGTGTCTGTGGAGGGAACAGAAGCAGGGACCTCAGCAGGGAACCAACAGCTGGTGTTGGTTCCTTTCCAGGGCTGCCAGAGCTCCAGGAGTGTTTGGACAAGCTCTCAGGCACGGGGTGGGATTGTTGGGGTGTCTGTGCAGGACCAGGAGCTGCACTGGATGATCCCTTTGGGTCCCTCCCAGCTCAGGACATTCTACTCAATGACAAACATTTAAATTCTCACAGCAACTAGTGCTGGCAGAACTGTACAGAAATGGTTGTTCTAAAGGAGAAAGCTCTGACCAAGCCCTCTGCCCTTCCCTCTGCAGGTTGAGGACTTGTCAGATTCGGCCTTCGCGGCTCGGCACGGGAAGTGTGAGGAGATGGAGCGGGCGCGGTGGCTCTGGAGCACGAGTGTCCCCCCGCAGCGCCGGGGCAGCAGGTACAGCCCTGCCCAGCTCTGGGGGCTCTCTGGCATTCCTGCAAAGGGCTGAAAGCTGGTGCTGGTGCTGAAAAGTGTGGTGTCATCCAGCTTGTGGAGTCAGTGTGGGAGTGGGCACAGCTTCGCTTAGGTGGGGGTGAAGCCACAGCCCAGTTTGGCTGCAGATATCTGCACCAAGTGCTTCCTCAAGCATTTCTACTGCTCCAGAATGTGGGAGATGCTATGCCAGCCCAGGACAAGGCACAGGGCTTGCAATGGCATCGCTCCTGCAGGATGAGGGGCACTGTCACTGGACACTCAGTTCCCTTTCTGCTGTGTCTTTGATTGGGTGTCTAAAACCACCACTGTTTCCAGCTGTTGATCTCATCCTAAACCTGCTCAAGAAGAGATTTGCTCTTCTCAGTTCCATCACCAAGGGTTTGGTTGCCTGGAGTCACTTGGTTCTGGGGCAGAGCCACAGCTCTGTCCCTGCCCAGTCGGTGCCTGCCATTGTGGGGCTTCCTGCAGGTGAAACCTGGCCTGTGATCAAACCCCCTCCTGCTGCTGCTGCTGCCCTCTTTCCTCTGCAGCTGCAGTTCCACTGCTCCTGGAGAGTGGGGTGTTTTGCTGTTTCTTTAGCCCATTTCTTACATCTGAAGTCCTTGATGGCCACTTGCTGTTGCAGTTCATCTTGGAGAGCTGCACGTGGATTTGGGAACTCAGTTGTGTTTCTCTGCTTGTAGCCTGTGGGTTTTTACCTCGGCTCTGTGTCAGAGCTCAGACTTTGGTAATTCTTGGTTTAAATCTGAGGTCTCGGGGTTTCACTGTGCTCCTCCTGCTCCCAGCTGCTGAAATTGCTGCATTTCCAGCATTGCTGATTCCCTGCACTCAGTCCCTGAGCTGCTGCCAGGGGTCACCTGGTGTGAGGAGGGGGAAACACTTGGAAGTGCCTTGATTCCATAGGGACCTTCTCATCATGGTGTTTGTGCAGCACTGGGGGTGCAGGAGATGTGTGGGACTCAGAACCTCAGGAGAGCAGCATCAGTGATGCATCCAGACAGTGGAAAGGGGACAGGGATGGTCTCTGGGCTGTGGCATTCCCTGCTCGAGTTCCCATCAGGGCAGGATCAGGCAGCATTTTCCAGAGGAAAAAGGAAGTAATTTCCCCAGGGTCTGGGCATCAGATGAAAGCTGGCCTTTGGGGCTCTAAGGACTTGCATTGGCCTAGATTCTGACCACTTGAGTTTTGGAGAAATCCAGCAAAATTTGCAAATTTCTAGCTTGGGTGGCCAGGCATGCCTCTGGGCGTGGCTGGGCTCTCAAACCTTCTCCTGTCTCAGGTCCTACAGATCAACGGACGGACGGACGACCCCCCAGCTGGGGAACCCCTCGACTCCCCAGCCAGCATCCCCTGAGGTGGGCAGCTACCACTCCCACCTGGAGCTGTCCCACACCCACTCACCACGCAGCCCCATCAGCCCCGAACTGCTCTGTGCCCCCCTGACCCCCCTGTCCCGCGACTCCCTGCGGCTCCTGTCCAGCGAGGACACGCGCTGCTCCACGCCCGAGGCCGGCCTGGACGAGCAGGTGGGTGCTGGCAGGCGTGGCACTGCAGGTGACCCTGTGTGGCACTGCAGGTGACCCTGTGTGGCACCACAGGTGACCCTGTGTGGCACTGCAGGTGACCCTGTGTGGGGACATGGCGTGGCACCACAGGTGACCCTGGTGTGGGGAGGCAGATATGGCACCGCAGGTGACCCTAGCATGGGAAGGCAGCTGTGGCACTGCAGGTGACCCTGCCGTGGGGACACAGGTGCAGCAACCCAGGTGACCCTGCTGTGGGGATGCAGCTGTGGCACTGCAGGTGACCCTGGTGTGTCCCACAGACATGGCACCACAGGTGACACTGGTGTGGAGATGTGGGTGTGGCACCACAGGTGACACTGGTGGGAGGTAGCTGGGGCACCACAGGTGACCCTGGGGTGGGGACGCAAGTGTGGCACCAGGGGAAACATGGAGAAGGAATGTTTCCTTCTGGTGTGGGGATGCAGGTGTGGGGATGCAGGTGTGACCCTGGCGTGGGCAGGCAGCCTGGGAGCCGCCTGCGGGCGGTGCTGGAGCGCTGCCCCGCTGCGATCAGGGCACTGCTGTCTCCGTGTCCTCTCCACATCTGCCAAGCTTCCAGCCTGCCCCGGAGCAGCTCTGGGCTCCGGCTCCGTGCCGGCGGGGAGGACAGGCGGCTGTGCAGGGCCTCTCCGTGACTCGGCTCTCTCCCCCAGGCCGTGCAGCCCTGGGAGCGCCGCACCTTCCCGCTCTCGTACGACCCCCGGACGGAGTGCGAGGAGCAGCCCGACCCCCAGGACCGGCTCCCGCGCTGCACCCGCCGCACCTCGGGCAGCAAATCCTCCCGGGAATGCGATGGCACCTCGGCTTCGCCCAGCCTGCCCAGCCTCAAGAGCCGAGCCCCGCTGGCCCCCCCCTCCTCCTCCTCTTCCTCCTCCTCTTCCTCCTCCTCCTCCTCCTCCTCCTGCTCCGCAGTCCTGCGGCCAGCGCACAGATAGAGACACACGGGGAGACATGAGCAAACCAACACACAGAACTAACTCTTGGCATTAAAGCTTCCAAAATCTGCGTTTGATATTCAAACATCCTGCCGGGAATTTTCACAGTTTTTAGTGAATTTAAGGAGTTTAGAAACTGTTTTTTGTTTTCTTTTTTTTTTTTTTCCTTTTTTTTTTTGATTTTTTTTTTTTTCCTTCTCCATGTTTCCTCGTCACATGAATGAGCCCCCAGATTCCTCCCAGCGGAGTGAAGCCTCAGGAGGGGAGCAGCCCACCAGACCCCCTCCCCTTTCCTCCCTCCTTTAGGTGTATAAAACTAGAGCACAGGATTTAGCTGACTAGCAGATTTCGGGGATAGTTTTTCCCACCAAAAGGGTGTCGTTTTCTCTTAACCCACTCCCCCCCCACCCTGAAAGGTTTTAGTGGAGTGAAATTAGTGGTGAAAAGTGATGTCTTGGGATTGCAACCTTCACTGGCTGTCCTCACCTGCAGAGTGCCCACCTGCACTTCACCCTGCTGCGTTTTCCTGCCCCAGGTTGTAGTTCCAGGTATCCAAAGGGGGGGTTCTGTCCCTCCCTGACCCTCGCTCTGCCCCTGGGGACACCTCTTCCTTCTCCCCTGCTTTGGAGCAGCTCTGGCTGCATTCCTGGCAGGGGGAAAGGAGGGACCTTGTGGCTGCTCCACACTCAGCATGGCAGGGGTGGGAGTTGGGAGTCACCTTGTGCACACCCTGTGTGTGGCGAGGACAGGGAGGGGGAGAGTCCCCGAAGCTTTGAGCAGGAGCAGAATTCCCGGAGCACTTGGATGCCCTTTGGGGTGAGGCTGTTCAGCTGGAGCTGGGCTGTGGGGTCGGGTGGTGGGGGAGCTGTGAGCAAGGAGCTGGGCCGGGGTGCCACCGGTGGGTTTGTGTCACACAGGGGGGGCCAGAGAGGGAAGGATGGATGCTCCGGGGGGATCAGGCTCATCCCGGTCCCGCGTGGGGTCACCACAGCTTCGCTCCACTCCCGCACCGTCCCAGCTCCGGTGTCGGTTCCGTTTCATTTCGGGGCGCCCGCCGTGCCCCCTCCTGACAGGTATTTGAGTTTGAACCCCGAGTTTGTCGTCGCTCCCCGTCCCCTCCCAGTTCCGCACCCGCAGCGATCGCGGTCCCCGCGCACCGTCCCCATCGTAACGCTTCCCGGTCCCGACGGTGTGGCTCCTGGGCCCTGTCCTGTTGCTAGCATTGTGCCTGTCTTATGTATAATCACATCACCAAAAAAAAAAAAAAAAAAAAAAACCACAAAAAAAAAACACGGGAAAAAAAATACAAAGGACTTTTTTTTTTTTTTTTTCCATTTTGTAATCGTAAAGAAATAGTCGCTGAACTGCTTCATGGTCGGGGTTTTCACAATTTTCAACATGATCTCGTGGTTTTGGTTCTGTTCTAGTTTCAAGGATCCGTCATCGTTTCTTTAAAACAAAAACCCAACAAACAACGGCGCTACCATATCCCTCTGCAGAAGTGCTTTTCTATTTATAAGGTTGAAAATTCTGAATAACCCTTTTAGCATTATAAAAACCACAAAAAAAAAACCCACCTTGTATTTTGTAAATATTTTCTTTTCCTGCTTTGAGCTGTGTAATGTCCTTGTTATATAGAAATGCTTTTCTTCCGAGAAGCTGATCTTTGTTAATGTCTTGATTCTGTTGGCAAAGCACAAATGTGCTTATAAAAAAAAAAAAAGAAGAAAAGATTAAAAAAAAAATTAAAATGTAATATTCCATTTGATGAGTGTGAAACGTTGGGCTGGGACAGGGAAGGGACCCTCAGTGCGCTCAGATCAACTGCTTCCCTCCTGTGTTTCAGCAGCCTCTTTTTTCCTCTGTGATGTTATTTTCCAGCAGTTACTGCCAGCAAGAGGAGGAGCCCCTGGGCTGGGGGTTATTTTACATTTCTGGGGTTAACTGGGTGCTGCTGGTTCTCAGCCAGGGCCTGTTGGTGCTTCCTGGATCCAGCAGGCAGGATCCACCCCTCTGTGCCCCAGTTAGAAATGTGGGAGCTTAAAAAGTAAAAAACTGCAAACCAGTCCCTGATTCCGTGGCTGGGTCCCCCACCCCACGTCCCCCCATGCAAAAGAGGTGCCAATTACCATTATCGTAGTAATGACTTTATTTCCAAATTCACTTTTACGGCAACAGTGTAAACCAGTTGTTAAACACACGATACACTATGGACACCCACAGACAGAAGCTAAGCTAGAATGATACACTGAGATCAAACCTTCCCTCCCTCCCCGGCGCGGCGCGGGGGGCGCGGGGCTGCCAACCCCACACAGGCTGGCACCGACCTTGGCTAACACGCAGAATCTTTTGGAGTGCAGAAATACTTTTTTTTTTTTTTAAATCAGTGCCGGTTTTAACCCTTCTCAGACCCAAGATGTGTGTGGGGTAAAGGGAAAGCCGGGGGTCAGACCCTCGGGCCTGGGTCTGAACGCAGGGTTGGGGCAGGGGACGTGGCTCGGGCTGCTGGAGGGGACAGCGGGTGACGTGGTGGATGGAAAGGGCTGTCCTGGCACCCCACAGTCCCCCCCGGGCTGAGGACACTCAGGGTGGGAAGGGGCTGCTCCCTGGAGCTCGGTGCACACCAAGGCCGTGCCAGCCCTGGTGTCCCTCAGGGGCTGCACGGAGGGGACAGGGGTGGCACAGGACGGGCCAGCTCAGCTACCCCGTCCTGCAGCCCACAAGGGGGTAAGGAGGTGATGCTTTGAGGGTTCTCCCAACTTGCTCGTTCTACAAAGGACAAAAAGCAGGCGGCTCCTACAGCGCTATGGAGTCGGGGACGGAGCACAGAGTCTTACAATCATGGAGTCAAGTGAACGGAGCGAGTGACAAGCTGGACATGATGGTGCTGCTGGACCAGCCTCTCCCCAGCCATAAAGCAGCTCCTGGGGCTGCAGAGACAAGGGTTGGACCCCCCCAGACCATCTCCATCCACGGCCAGGCCTGCGGCAGCCCAGCCCTGCAGAGGGACAGGGCTGACAGCGGGTTCACAGCTCCTGTCCGGGGGAGGAATCGCTGCTCTGCCCTGGAACAGCTGCTCTGGCAGCCTCGGTGGCACCCAGCCACCACCCCAAGGACAAGCAGGGGGCCCTGACCCCCCGGCAGCCCTGTCGGACCAGGATTGCAGCCCTGGCTGGGAAAGCACGGCTTTCCCTGCGGCACAGCCCGGGGGTGCAGGGGCTTCTCTGCCCTCCCACCTCCAGCTGAACCCCCAGAGCTCGGTGGGGCCCCCGGGGGAGACAGGGCAGGACACACACAGCTGCACTGGTGGCATCTCGGCCTCTTTGGTTGTAGAGGGAAGGGGCAGGCAGGGACAGCCACAGGACCCCCTCATGCTCCCCGGGGAGCCACAGGAACAAAAGCAGCCAAAGCAATAAGTGGACTGGCTCCTGTCCCCTGAGTGGTGCTGGGGTGGTCAGGGCTGTGGGAGGGGTGGATGCTGCCAACTCACACCGGGGAGCAGAAAAGGGTTCAGAAAGGGGGTTCAGAGCCAGGGAGCTGCCCCCGGGCTGGGGGAGCTGCTGCCGCCTCCCCCGCGTCCTGCCGGGGTCTCACCGCTGCCACCGGCGCAGCAGAGCCATGGAGCTGCCACCTCCGCCATCGCTGAGCTGACCTTGCAGGGAAAGAAAAAGAACAACCCAAAAGTGTCACAAGCTGCAGCACCCAAAGCCAGGAGCCATCGCAGCCCTGGAGCTGTGAGTGCCCCTCCTCCGAGCTCGCCCCGGCAGACATGCGGTGCCGGGCTGGGCACCGGGGCCGGCCGGGCTCCCCGGGCCCCCGGCTGGGCTGCGGCGGAGCCGGCGCGGGGCAGCTCAAAACTACTTAACAGCATTTATTATTTTTTTTTTCTTTTAAACACATGCTCGTTTATGAAAACAATCACCCTGGCACGGTCCAAGCATATACAGACAAATCTACTCTACGACACGAGGGGCTGCCAAAGGAATGGGGAAAAGCCTCTACTCATCCACTCAGCGGTTCCAGCACAGCCACGGAGAGGGGAACGGCCCGTCCGGGGCCCCTGGCGGCGGGCACCCGGCGTCGCCAGAACTCCAGCTGCCGGAGCTGGGAGCGGGTTAGGGGGTACCTGGCCGTTATCTTCATACACATCTCGGCTTTCGGAAATAAAAAAAAAAAGGTTTCTTCCAAATCAGCAGGCAAATTTAACGGGAGCGAGGGAGGGAGGCAGGGCACCTCCCCGCAGCCAGCGGCAGGACACGAGCTGGGCGAGGTCGCAGCCCCGTCCCGGCAGGGCCACCCGAGCTGCCGCGGGGTGCTCGGTCAGCGCCGTGCTGTGGCCGCCCCCCGGGCCCCCTCCCCGCCTTGCCCCGGCAGGGCTGGGGCGGCGAGGGGGAGCGCGGGCACGGGACGGGCTGTGCGCTCCGAGGAGCAGGGGGAGAGGAGGTTTTGTACCTCATAGTGTCACTGATTTTGAAGTCCTGGAGCTAGAGCTGAATGAACAGTAAAAGCAGGTTAAATCATTAACCAGTTAGGGGGACGGGGAAGCAGCTGTAAAAGGAACAGAGGAAGAAGGCCAGATTATTATTTTTGTTTCTTTTCTTTGTCGTTTCCTTTCCTCGTCTTCTCTCCTGGTGGCCGCCGCGCCGCGATCACAAGCCCTGCTTGGCCAGCGAGGCGGACACCTCGTCGGCTAGCGTGGCCAGCTGGGGGGAGTCCACCAGGTTGATGCTGCCGCTGGAGGAGACGTTGCTAAGGCGGCGCGGGGAGGCATCTCCGGAGATGGTGGGCGACTTGTAGACGATTTCGGCGCCGTGGTCGGTCTTGGCTTTGGCGTTCTCGCGGAAGGTCAGCTTGTGGGTCTCAATCTGTGAGGGAGAGGAGGGAGGTCAGGTGTGGCTATGATATTTTAGGAAAAATCCTCTGCTAGGATTTTTCCCGTCCTGAGGAGCTGAGAGCCTTGGTAAAGAAATGTAAACAATAACTGTGGAATGCCACAGGTGCATCTTCCATTAGTCCATGTGGATTGTTTTCAATTAGTGACCAATCACAGCCCCCTGTGCCAAGGCTGTGAGCAGTCACAGGATTTTGTTATGCATTCTATTCTATTCTATTCTATTCTATTCTATTCTATTCTATTCTATTCTATTCTATTCTCTTCCTATTCTATTCTATTCTATTCCTATTCTATTCCTATTCTATTCCTATTCTATTCCTATTCTATTCTATTCTATTCTATTCTATTCTGTTCTGTTCCAATTCTATTCTATTCTATTCTATTCTATTCTATTCTATTCTATTCTATTCTATTCTATTCTATTCTATTCTATTCTTGTTCTTTATAACCTTCTAATCATCTTCTCTCTCTGTTCTTTTAGTATAGTTTTAATGTAGTATTTTAATATAATATATAACATCATAAATCAGCCTTCTGAGGAAAACAGAGTCAAGCCTCGTGTCCCCACACATAGAGTGTTCACCTCAACAGTCAGGGGACAGAGGGACCTGCCAGGTGTCTGCTGAGAGGGGGAGCAGAGCTCAGAGCAGTGACCCAGCGTCCCCAGTGCCCCAGGCACCAGAGGGAACAGCAGGACCTGAGCATCTGGGTGCTGCCAAATCCTCTCCAGGCGAGGTCCTGGGTCCCAGGGGGCAGAGGGCACAGCCTGGGCTGCTCCCACTCCCCTGGCAGAGATCATGGGGGCACACGGCACGTGAAGCTTCCCCTGAGCCCACGGAGCTGCTCCCAGGAGCCAAACCCCTCTCCCGGTGAACTGGATCTGCTTTGCTACTTACAGGTGCCCTCCCCAGCCGAGTGCAAGGCTGGGGGCTGGCTCTCCGTGGGGGTGAGTGGCTCCAGCACCAGGGCCTGGAGCCCAGCGGGGTCTGGGCTCGGGGTCCAGGTCTTGTCTTCCTTGCCTTTCTCTCTCTACAGGTGAAGAAACCCACCCAGGGCAGTGGGGGGCAAAAAATGCATCAGCAACAAAAACCATGATCCAAGAAATGTCAGCCAGAAGGAAAAAGACAAAAAATATAGAGAAGAAATAGAAAACTGGGGAAAAAAAGATCTGAAAAACAGGGCCATTCACTGACTCATAGAAAGAAGAGTGGCTGCCTTTGGAGCCAGGGAGGAGAACTCCCCAGGAACAGCACAGGAGAGCACAGGGACTTGGGCAGAGCAGGGAACACCCAGGCAGACCTGGCACAGGAACCAGAGCTCAGCCTAAAGAGCTGTGGGCTGTGAGTGCCAATGTGGATCTGTGTGCCACAGAGCAAGGAGGGGGCCTGGGACATGGAGAGGGGCAGCAGAGCTGCAGCTGGGCTCAGTTACAGCCAGAACCTCCTCCAGGCTGGGAGGCTGAGGTGGGGATGCCACCGCTGGGTCAAAGCCTTGCAGAGAAACTCCCCTGCAAAGGGCAAGTTCTTCAAACTACGGCCCAGTGAATGTGCCAGGATGTGAGAGAGCCATCACTGGAGTCACAAAACCGATGGCACAAGGCTCAGTGAAGCACAGGGGAGGCTGATGCACGGCAGAGAGAAGGGTAAGGAAGTCAAGCGGTCCCGCAGTCAGAGGCCAGCTGGAGGTGAGAGCTGGAGCTGCACAGAGAACACGTGGCCAAGAACAAAGTGCCAAAACACAGGAGCTGAAACAGAACCTTCCCCTCCCGTTGAGACAAAAGTGCTGCAAAAACAAGCAAGATAAAACCCGCTGTTCCCTGGGGAAGCTGCACCCCGCGTGTCGCCGGGCTGGAGTCTCAGCTCTGTGCTTACCTGATGTCCTCACCCCCCTGGCTGCTGGGGACTTGGTGGCCTTGCAGCCCAGCTGTGGGGCTGTTTTATTTGGACAAACCTCACTGAAGTCACCATCAAAGCCTTGGTGGGAACAGCTCAGCCCCAGCTCACTTCCCTGACCCGAGTGCCTTTTGTCTCTCAATTTAATCCCCCACACACTCCCCTCCCTTCACAAACCCTCGGTCAGGAAGGAGAAATCACCCTCTGAAGGGCCAGTTTGCTGCAAAGTCCCCTGCTCTAAAGAAAGCTGAGCCTTTAATGCTCCACTTTCACTGGGGATCCAACACCTCTGCACTGCCCAGCTGCCAGCTCTGTGTCACAGCCTGGCACCTGCTGATGGTGACACTTCGTGGGAAGAGTCTGAGACACTAAAAACCTCAGAGGCAGCAGAAAGAGCAGGAAAACCACAGCAGAGGCTGTCATGGCTGGTGCTCACTCAGGGGGCCACAGGCCCCGAGGGACAGAGACATCCTGGCAGCAGTGCCCCCTCTCTGTCCCCTGTCCCCTCAGCTCACACCCACAGCAGCACACGCCTGTCCCCAGGGCCCCTTTACCTTTTTATTGCCTCCTCCAGGGACGTGGCTGATGTTATCTAGGGACCCGATTTTCGACTGCACCTTATCTTTGAAGTCCAGTTTCTCAGATTTCACCTCCACCTGGCCACCACCTGCAGGAGAAAGAGTGAGAGGAGGCTCAGGAGCTGGGAACAGCACCCAGCACTGCACTGGGCTGCTCCAGCCACTGCCTCCCCTCGCCCCCCTGCCCCTCCCCAGCCCTGTGCCCCTCTCCACACCCCGTGGGGCTGGGGGTACCTGGTTTGTGGTGGATGTTGCCCAGGGAACCACATTTGGATGTCACATGGCTCAGGTCGACTGGCTTGTAAACGATTTGCACCTGCCCGGAGGAGAGAGGAGAAGGGGATGAGCTGGGGGCCAGCGGGGGCAGCTGGGGAGGGGGAGCACAACACACAGCAGCACCTGAGCTGGACTGGAGGGAAAGGACAGCTCCAGCCCCAGGAGGATTAATGACACCAAAGAAACTGCCATCAGAAATGGGAGATCATTAATGCCCGTGTGCAGGAGCCTCTCAACATGTCAGCATGCACGAGATCACCTCTCCACAGAGGGGGGAGTAGAGGCAATTTTAAAGTGCTCGAGTGAGAGAGAAAGTGGAGTGGTGATTAATTTAAGATTTGCATACACATCATCCAAAAGGAGGAGATATACCAGAGAGAAAACGTAAAAAATAAATACCTTTTCTGGTGTAAAACATAAAGCTTATGTCCACAAAAACTGAAAGAACAGAAATGATCAATGTGCACAGAACTTTCAAAAGAGTGACCAAAATATGCATTTCTGAAAAATGCTGTAACGGAAATAAGGGTTAAAAAAAAACCAAACAAAAAAACAAGGCAAAGCAAAATCTAAATATCTGGAGTTCACATCATAGAAATTAAAATGGCAATTATAAAGTATTGAACCACAACAGCATTCTGTGACATTTAAGCTCTGTTTTGATGTGCTTTGCCCATGATGTCTCTGAAGGTTCCAGCAATTCCAGGGACCCCCCCCCCTGTCCCCAGAGCAGGTGGGGCCGGTGGCCTCGTGGCAGGGACACCGGGGACACGGGACACACACAGGGACAGCAGGGCTGCAGGGCTGGGCAGCAGCACACAGCAGGGAGGAGCCTGGCAGCAGGCACACACACGGCAGGAGCAGGAGACAAGGGGCAGGAAACATCCCCAGGAGCCCCCAGGTGACCCTGGAGCCTGCTCTGGGGTCCCAGCAGCACAGGCTGTGCTGGGGCTCAGCTCTGCTGGGTTTGGGGGGCTGTGCAGGAGAAATGGCATCACCCACACCTCCAGGCTGGCTCTGGCACAGCCTGCACTTCCCGGGGAGCATCTGCTGCTCTCTGTGGCAGCACTGCAGGGGTGATGCTCTCAGCAGCCCCAGGAGGATGTGCCAGCACCAAGGGAGCTGTGCAGAGGAGCTGAGTCCTCCCAGCAGCACCAAGGACCCACTGCAGCCTCTGCTCCCCATCTCAGCACCCCAGGCTGGCCCAAAAGCCCCAGGGGAAGGTGCAACCTGCAAACCTGCAGTCCTCAGGTTGGCCCCAACGCCCTCAGAGATTGTCACAGCCCTGAGAAACAACCCTCACCCCACCCCGGAGCCAGGAACAGGAGGAACAGCCCCAGGCACAGAGCCCTGCTGACCTGCCCTGTCTCTGCTGCTCACACAGACCAAAAGGCACGTTTGACAGGAGACAGAGAGGGAGAAAAGCAACCCCCCAGGGTCTGGGAGCACACCGTGGACACAGACGTGGAGACAGCGCAGGGAAAAGTCACATCTCTGATGCACTTGGGCAGGAGAGGAGCTGGACTTGGTTGGAAAGCAGGAAACAGACCCAAAAAGGGCAGCTGGTGCCTTTCTGATCCCAGCTGTGGCCCCAAAGGGTCTCTCAGCAATTCAGGCACCACTGAGACCTGAGTCCTCTGGTTTCCAGAACAAGCAGTCAGCAATTGGAACTTTCTGCTCTCATTCCCAGTCCCTTTTGTGACTCTGTCATCCCTTCCCATCCTGCTGGGGAGCAGAGGAGGATCCTCCCCATTTTAGCAAGAAAGGAAAAGGGGAACAGAGTTGTTTGCGTGGGAAAACAGTGCCAGAGACCTGGGGATCCCACCCCTCAGCATCAGCAGTGCCAAGGCCAACTCCTGCCGGAGGCACCCCTGGGCAGAGCACCCACAGGCTTCAAAATCCAGGCACCAACCCCTCTGGAAGCAGGGATGGTGGGCAGAGGGTGCTGCTGCCAGGGGGTTTGGGTCCCAAAGGCCACTGGAGCCCTGGGGTCTCTTGTTGCCCCCTCCCAAGGGGCCCAGCCCAGCCCCAGGACAGGCAGACCCTCTGCCCTGCCAGCTCTGCTCCCAGAGCTGCTGCAGCCAGGCAGAGCCCGTGGGGTTCCCAGTGCTGGCAGGGCCTGGGGAGGGATCACAGGTGAAAATTCAGGTAATTCTCAAGCCAAAGCAAAGCCCACGGTGTGAGCTCTGTGGAGGAAGGCACCAGCTCATCACCAGCCACAGCTCGGGGGATCTGTGGCCAGCACCAGCTCCTGGTCCACCTCACCCTGGGCAGCCCAGGCAGAGCAGGAGCCCGGAGTGAGGAAGAGGAGCAGCCCTGGAACTGCTTCACAGGAACAGCCATGGAACTGCTTCTGAGCTCTGCAGAGCAGCCCTCTGGCCTGGGAGCTCACTGCAGACTGACACCAAGCTGAAGCCAGAGGCTGCAGAGCCAGCTGTGTCCCTGTGCTCACCTGCCAAGCCTTCTGCAGGGCTCAGCTTCTCAGGGAGATCAAGAAAAACCCATGGGGAAGATCTCAGAGCATCCCACAAGCCCCAGTGACACTGTCTGGGGTCCCAGGGATGTGCCTTCCTCGGCCCAGCATCCTGCCTGGACCCAAACTGCCTCCAGCTGTAAATCCACCAAGCTCTGTGGAGCTTCTCCAGGTTTCTGGCACAGTAACTGAAAGCTGAGTCTGGTATTTGTGTGGGAACAGCTGGAAATGCCAGTGTTCAAATCAATTAGCTCAACCATACTTCAGGCTCAGCCCCCGTGGGCGCTGCTGGACACATTCATTAGCAAGGAGAAACTTAATATTTGCATGGATCATACTTGCCTGATGGGAATGGGCACGTTCTCATGTTGGGCAGGATCATGTCCAATTTAGCAGCACATTGAGCAATGAGGACTGGGTCTGCTCATGAACCTACCCATCTCCTGCATCACCCTGTGCCAGGGGCCCCATCCCACAGCCCAGGAGGCTTTCAGCCTCCCAGGAGTGGAGTTACTGGGAGGTTTGGTTACAGACGTGGTTTGGACACGGGGCAGTTAGTTCTGTCCATGGCTGGCATGGCCAGGACTTGTTAGGGATCATTTTTGGGTGAAGGGGGTTAAATGACAGCACGTCCCCAATGGCTATGTGACAGCAGCGTGGCTGCAGATAGCATTGGTGATTAGTGTAACAACATGCCACTAAAATCAGGGTTATTACAGTGCATTCAAAGTGTGAAGGTACTCACACTGCCTCCGCCCGGGATGTGTTTGATATTATCCTTTGAGCCACACCTGGATTGAACGCTGCTAAAGTCCAGCTTCTTATTAATTATCTGCACCTTTGGTAGCCAGAAAAGAGTCATTGCACGTCACCAATAGCTATCTGATGGCAGGGTCGCTGCAGATAGCATTGGCAGTCAGTGTACACAACATGCCACTTATCAGCAGAAGTGAGATAGAGCATTGAAAGTGTGAAGGTACTCACACTGCCTCCGCCCGGGATGTGTTTGATATTATCCTTTGAGCCACACTTGGATTGAACGCTGCTAAAGTCCAGCTTCTTATTAATTATCTGCACCTTTGGTAGCCAGAAAAGAGCGTGAGAAACAACATGACCATCTGCAGCTTGACCATGTGGTACAGCCCTAAAAGCAGGAGCCTGCCTTCCAGTGCCAGCAGGGAAAAGGAAAATCTCTGCCTTGCTGCACAGATTTGTCTGTTCCTGGGCTGGAAAGGGAAGGTGGAGCTGGGCAGGTTATAGCTGGGGACTGGAGAGGCCTGGGGAGTGCTGCAGCCCTGGGTCCCAGGCCACAGACACACAAAAAGCCAGCTCCAGCCTGGATCCTTCCATGGAACAGAACAGGGAACCCACTGGAGGCAGGGCTGGGGCTCCACCAGGGCTCAGGGACCCACCAGGGCTCAGAAACCCAGCTCCTGCAGAGCCAGAGGAATGAGGAGGGATGGAGCTGAGAGAAAAGTGCCTGCCCAGCTCCAGCTCCCTGCCAGTCCCCTCCTGGGCCAGGCACACCTTGGGCAAACAGGAGCCACTGGCCAGGCTGGGCAGCAGGAGAGCTGGGAGAGGACACCCAGCTCTGCTCTGCACAGGGCTCACACTCCCTGCACAGCTGCCAAGAGAAAGAAAACACTGCCAGGGATGCAGCCCAGTCCCAGGGATGCAGCACAATCCCAGGGATGCAGCCCCACCCCAGGGATGCAGCCCAATCCCAGGGATGCAGCCCAGTGCCAGGGATGCAGCCCAATCCCAGGGATGCAGCCCAATCCCAGGGATGCAGCCCAATCCCAGGGATGCAGCACAATCCCAGGGATGCAGCCCCACCCCAGGGATGCAGCACAATCCCAGGGATGCAGCCCCAGTGCCAGGGATGCAGCACAATCCCAGGGATGCAGCCCAATCCCAGGGATGCAGCCCAATCCCAGGGATGCAGCCCAATCCCAGGGATGCAGCCCAATCCCAGGGATGCAGCCCAATCCCAGGGATGCAGCTCAATCCCAGGGATGCAGCCCAATCCCAGGGATGCAGCTCAATCCCAGGGATGCAGCCCCAGCCCAGGGATGCAGCCCAATCCCAGGGATGCAGCCCCAGCCCAGCACTGTGGCACATTCCTGTGGAGCCCCTGGTGGGTGGGAGTGGGGCTGGGAAGGGCTGGGGCCACACGGGAGCCACTGGCAGCCACAGCCCCAAAGCCCTCCCTGCACGCTGACCTCTGCTCACAAAGCTGGCCCCACTCAGGGCTGTTTTCCCCCCTGGCTGTGGAGGGAGCTGCCCTGGAGCCACCCCGGGCACCCGAGCAGCTCTTCCAGACAGCCCCGGGGTGAAGACAACCCCTGCTCCTTCCCCGCACACCCTGGAGTGGCTTGACAACCCCCACAGTGTCAGTGCAGGTGGCAGCCACAGGTCTGAGCCTGTGACAGGGACCACGAGAGCCCCCAGCAGTGCCACCTCCCCGGGCACAGACACTCCTGGTGGCACCATCCCGAGCTGAGTGCTCCATGCCAGCGCCCCAGCCCCAGCCTGCTGTGCCAGGAGAGCCCCCTGCAGTGCCCTGGCTCTGCAGCACCACGGCTGCCTGTGCCTCCAGCGGGATTTTCCGAGCTGACACCAAGCAACCCCCCAAACCAGGACCCAGCTGAGCCATGCCAGGCCGTGCCAGAGCAGCCCTGGGTGCTGCAGCCACAGCAGAAGTGCTCAGGCCATGCAGGAGCACAGGCAGAGCCCTGGCCTGGCTGCTCCTGGCGTGTGGCCCGTGCTCCCTGGCTTGCCCAGGCTGGGGGCTGCAATCTGCACGGGCAGCAGGCTCCAAACCCATTTCTGAGCACCTAAAATCAATGTCTGGGATCAGCCCCTTCTGCTCCAGCTGCAGCCGTTCTGCTGGGAGCAGAACCCCCAGCAGAGCATCCAGCCATCCTCCCCTGCAAAGAGCAAGGAACTGTCCCAAATTCAGCTGCTCTTACTCTTGCAGCAACAACAAACAGAGAAGCAGAGAGGGGGAAAAAACAACTTGTAAAAGCTGGATTAAAAAAAAAAAAAACAAACAACCAAGCAAATAATTTAACTATTTTCCAGTAAACAAGGGTTCCTTCTAAAGTCCCTGGAGAAAAGGGTTTGTGGGGGTGGGAAGAAAAACCCATGTCTTGTGCTAAGTGGGCAGGAGCCCCCCAAAAAAGGACACTCATGTGCTGCTGTCTCATGACCAAGAGCCCTGCCCAGGCTCCAGAGCCCCCCTGGATGGTGGCACAAAGCCAGTGAATCGCCAGCCACGGTGCAAAATGCCTGGAAAGGCCGTGGAGAAGCAGGCTGCCATTGCACAGGAGGCAGAGGAGCCAGCTCAAAGCCTCCCCCCACGCCAAAGGGGGACATTCAGAGCCACCGAGGTACCTGCTCACAAAATGCCATGCACAGCACTCAGGGAACGTTTGTTCTGGCTCTGCAGGGTCTGCAGCCAGGCAGTGCCACCCCAGGTCAGGCAGTGCCACCCCCAAGACAGGCAGTGCCACCCCCAGGACAGGCAGTGCCACCCCAGAACAGGCAGTGCCACCCCCAGGACAGGCAGTGCCACCCCCAGGTCAGGCAGTGCCACCCCCAGGTCAGGCAGTGCCACCCCAGGACAGGCAGTGCCACCCCCAAGACAGGCAGTGCCACCCCCAGGACAGGCAGTGCCACCCCAGAACAGGCAGTGCCACCCCCAGGACAGGCAGTGCCACCCCCAGGACAGGCAGTGCCACCCTAGCACAAGCAGTGACACCCCAGAACAGGCAGTGACACCCTAGGACAGGCAGTGCCACCCCAGGACAGGCAGTGCCACCCTAATACAAGCAGTGTCACCCCCAGGACAGGCAGTGTCACACCCAAGACAGGCAGTGCCACCCCCAGGACAGGCAGTGCCACCCCAGAACAGGCAGTGCCACCCCCAGGACAGGCAGTGCCACCCCCAGGACAGGCAGTGCCACCCCAGGTCAGGCAGTGTCACCCTAGGACAGGCAGTGCCACCCTAGCACAAGCAGTGACACCCCAGAACAGGCAGTGCCACCCCCAGGACAGGCAGTGCCACCCCAGGACAGGCAGTGCCACCCCAGAACAGGCAGTGCCACCCCCAGGACAGGCAGTGTCCCCTGCCAGGCTTGCAGAATTCAACCCAAGACCCTCGTTCCCAAGCACTTGGAGCCCAGAGGTCACTTTGCTGGTGAAAGAACTTTTCTGGGAGTGCAAAGTGTCTGAAAGGACAGAAGTGCCACCAGTCCTGGCCGTGCCACCCCGCACTGTGCAGCCAGACAGCACAACACAACCCAAAACCTTGCCAACAGAGCTGGATCCAAAATCCCAATGTCTGGAAAATGTGGGGTCCGAGCCTGAGACCCTCAGAAGGAGCAGACAGACCTTCCTGTCCTCTGCTGGAAGGACTGCTCCAGGCACAGGGTGGCATTCAGAAACACAGCCCTGCCCTGCCACCCCTCAGGGCTGCAGCTCACAACCTGCCTGGGCACCTCCAGGGAGTGCCAATCGCCCATGAGACCTCACCAGGAGCTCTGTGTGGGACAGCTGAGCCAGGCGAGGAATTCCAGGCCAAGCATCCAAGGCAGAACCTCGCGGGTGAGCAGAGCCAGGCTGGCACCCCGGGCACTGCCCTGCTGCTGCTGCAGGGAGCCCCTGGCAGCCCAGGGCACAGGGCAGGGCGCAGAGCCCGCGTTGTTTACCTTGCCACCGCCGGGCTGGTGCTTCAGGTTGTCGGTGGAGCCGATTTTGGACTTGACGTTCTTGAGGTCGGGCATGGGCGCGGCCGCCGGCTGCACGCGGGTCTTGGCGGAGGCGGGAGATTTCGGGGGGGTGCGAACCACTGCCACCTTCTTGGGCTCCCTGGCTGGTGGGGTGGGCAGAGAGGGGGTGCGGGAGCGGCTGCCCGGGGTCCCGGGGGAGCCGGGGCTGCTGTAACCGCTTCTGTCTCCGGACTTGGGCTGCTCACCTGCAGTTTGCACACAGGAGAGCCCCCCGGTCAGCAGCACCCCCCTGCTGCCCCTGGGGGCTGCTCTGCCTCGTCCCAGAGCCCACCCGACAGCCCAGGGCAGGGGGAGGGCGGTGGCTGCGCTTTCTTCTACTCCGTTTTGAAGGAAAAACTGTGATTTAAAGGCAATTTCCTAACATCCCAGAAGGAAGATGGTCTCCACTGGCTGGATGGTCAGTAAGACTCCCCACCCGAGCGTGGCACGGTGAGTTACAGACAAAAGACACTCAGAACCACTTTTCTATTAGAAATTTGGAAGCGCTTTCGCAAAATTATTTCCTGTAATTAACTAAGGCTGGTCGCTGAGCAGCTTAGCACTGTCCCCACTTTGAAAAGGAAATGAAAGAAGAAAAGAAGACCCTTAAACATCACCTTTCTCAGTCTTTGCTGCTGCAGGAGGTGGCTTTTTCTGCTCCTTTCTGCCTGTTTAGTGAATGAGAAAGATGCTTAAACATAATAAAGCTGGAAAATTAATTGATTTAAGGTTTTATGCAGCTCTGGTTAAGTATGAAATATATGTATACATCCAGTGAAATGCACCATTTTAATGGAAATTCACAGTGCCTGATGCTTTCTGGGCTTTTCTTCTCTGAGCATAATGGGCTAATCTCCATTCCTGCAATCGAAGAATTGATCCTCTTGCCCCTGCTCTTTGTGAATATCACCAGAGAGAAAACGAGCAGATGGATTAAAAAAAAACGGAGCTGCCTAAATCTTCCAAATTTGAGGAAATCCCTCAGGATAAAGCAACTGGCCTCTGCTACACACGGGAGACTGCAGGGACACAGGCACTGAGCAGCACCTGGAGGGGCTGGACCCAGAGGGAACGGGTGCCAGGACAGGGCTGGGTTTGGTCACCGCCCCCTGGCACTGCCCAGCAGCACCACCCAGGCACCAGCACACGCTGCCACCGTCACCTACCGGAGCTGGGAGGGGTCTTGGGGGCCGTGGGGGTCTTGGCAGGGATGCGGGTGGCGTTGCTGGAGTTCCTCTGCGCCTGCCCCGCGCGCGCCGCGCCCGTCTTGGAGCCACCCCTCGCCTCCGGGCCCTGGGGACACACAGGGACGTCAGGGACAGGCTGGCACCCCTCAGAGAGGAGTCAGGGACAGGCTGGCACCCCTCAGAGAGGAGTCAGGGACAGGCTGCCACCCCTCAAAGCAGGGTCAGGGACAGGCTGCCACCCTCACTCAGAGTTAGGGACAGGCTGGCACCCCTCACTCAGAGTTAGGGACAGGCTGGCACCCCTCACTCAGAGCAGGTCAGGGACAGGCTGGCACCCCTCACTCAGAGTTAGGGACAGGCTGCCACCCTCACTCAGAGTTAGGGACAGGCTGTCACCCCTCACTCAGAGCAGTAAAACCCTCCCACTTTTCCCTGGGATTCCCCACACCTGGAATGTGCCTGTTCACACCTCGTGGCTGTGACCTTTCCCAGGTGAGCCCTTGGCCTCAGCCACGCCATGCTCTGCACCCTCACACCTGGCTCAGCCACACCTCAGCTCTCTAAATCTCATCCTTTGGCTTCCCCTGTTCTGCCAAAATTTTGTACAGAAGATAAATTCTGTGTTTGTGTATGTCATGTAATGTATATGTGTAAAAATATGACATCTGTGAGTGGCACAGAGAAGGATCCCTGGCAGTGCCCAAGGCCAGGCTGGATGGGCTTGGAGCAGCCTGGGACAGTGAGAGGTGACCCTGCCATGGCAGGGGTGGCACTGGATGAGCTTTAAGCTCATTTCCAACCCAAACCATGCCAGGATTTTGTGCTTCCGTGTGCCCTGCACCCCCTGTGCCTCCCCTCACCGTGGGTGTGTTTGTGCCTGAGTGCCACCAAGGGTGAAAGCTCTGAGGCTCTGCTCACCCTGCAGGGTGTGCTGCAGCACCTGCAGCCCTGGCACGGCTCAAACCCCCCCTGAGACACACACAGAGCTGCCAAAGGGGCACGGGCACGAGGGGCCTGGCTGGGGGCACGGGGGCACACCTGCAGCAAGGAGCCCTTTGTGCCCCCAGAACCGAGCCTGCCTTCACCAGGGCAGGGAGCCCACTCCCCTCTCCAGGGCCAGGGCTGCCAGGAACGCCTCCAGCTCTGCCCTGGCCTCTCTCCCAGCCCAGCCCCTTACCTTGGCTTTATTTTCCTGCACTCCTGAGCTGGCAGGGCGGGGGGTGGCAGGACAGGCTCCTTTGGAGGCACTGGCAGGGCTGCAGGGGGCTGCGTGCCCCAGGGGGGGCACGGAGCCAGGGGGCTTGGCAGGGCAAGGTGAGGGTTTCTGGGACATGGAAATGAAATAAGATGGGAACAAAAACAAAAGGAAATCAGCGTGGGAGGGAAACCAAATGGGATCAGCGACAATAAATAGGATTGGAAGGTGCAATACAGGGTGTGGGGTAGGGACTGCCAGGGCTGTGCGTAGAGAAATAACCAATTTCAGTGTTAGAAAATAATTCTATTCCTTATTTTTAACTCTTCACCCACTGTATTTCCCCTCAGCTTGTCCATTAACCCACTCAGGCACTAACCAGGAGAATGGCCAGCTGAGCTAAACCTCCTCCAAACTGCCAGAGTGACAGATATTGTTTAGCTGCTGGGATTTACCCACTATTAAACTCTGTTCCTCACCCAGAACACAACCCAGCATCTTTTTTGGGGGGTGTCCTGTGCAAGCCAGGAGCTGGATTTGATGATTCTTGTGGATCCCTTCCAACTCAGGATATTCTACGATCTGCAAGGCCTAGATTATTTAATTTAATGTTTTAATTACACGTTTTGCTCTTTCCCCAGTGCAGTTTTGAGTCTGCCCCAAGGTCAGCTGTTGCTTTTTAGTCCTGGGCTGATAAAATGCTTTCTCTAACCTCCCACCCAACCCCATGAGCCACGTGCTTGATTTAGATTTGGACCATTTCCTCACCCTCAAAGAACCCATGGATTGCACCATCCAAACCCAGGGGAGGGAAAAAAAAATAAAAACACTCTTGAAAACAAATGGAAAAATGGAACATAATGGGAAGAGGTACAACAGCAGGGCAGGAGAGGAGCCAGGAACAGGGACAGGTGTCACCCCTGGTGTTGGTTTTTAGCTTACCTTGGGTTTCTTTTCATCAGCTTCAGTCCCTTCCTTGTCAACACGACCTGGCAGATGGAAACACACAGTTACACCTCTGGGGCCTGGTCATACAGCCCAGAGATGACAACACACTGCTGGGGTGTTCCCTGCCCCTGCTCTGCCTTCAGCTCAGTACTGCTCTCAGAAATGTGACAGAGTCAGCACTTCTTGCAGAAATCTTCCACCACTCCACAAACACATTCCTTCTGTGCCAGCAGATGATCCTGTGCTAGTCAGCACTGGGAGCAGACACACCAGGGAGGTTTGTGAGGGAGCACTTCGCCCAGATTTCCACCCAGCTCCTGCAGGATCCATCCAGCTCAGCACAGAAAGTTCCCTCCAGCCCTGCACAGGAGTCTCTGAAACACCCACTTGTTCTGACAATGATAAAAATAGAGACCCAGGCTGAAGGCAGCCCCAGCCCAGCAGCACTGTGATCTCTTTGAGGGGCTTCTTCAGTTGGTGTTGCAGAGCACTTTTATCCCTGGCTGCTGTTAATTCCCTTCTCTCCTGACAGGCTGCTCTCTGCCTCCCAGCACAGTGCCCCTTCCACCTGGCTCACTCTAATTAGGAGATTAGAAATGGGGAGGAGATAAAGTTTGTACTCCAAGGCACTCATAACAAAGCCCTTTCCCCCCCATCTTCAACTAATTGGGAGGAGAAGCTGCTGATATTCCCCCAGTGCTGGGAAACTTGTCCTGGGGGATCAGCCCTTTCCTGGTGACATGGACAGTGCTGTTAACCCAGCCCTGACCCCTCCCAAATTCAGCTGAACTGCACATGGAGCAAGGCTGGAGCCAAGCAGCCACCAAGCATCTCTGTCTTTGAAGGGAAATACCATGAAAAAATTCATTTTCTATAGAATCAGAAGCTGGCTGGCCCTGGGCAGTGCCTCCCCACCCTGCTGTGGTTCCAGGCTCCAGTGCAAGCCATGCCAGTGCCCTGCAGCACACGAGTGAAGCTCCCCACAGGGAACAACCAGAAATATGTTATGAGCTTTGGCCCCGGCGGAAAAAGCTCCATCAACAATTTCTGTGTGAGCCCCGCAGCAAAGGCACAAGCCCAGCAGCATTCCCAGGCCCATGGGAGCAGCCAGGGCAGCCCTTGGAGTGTGGAGCTGGGGGAAAAGGCAGAGCTTCCCCCAGGACCTGCCCTGGAGAGCCAGGGCTGAGGTACCACACGTGTCCTGCTGCCCTGGCTCCTTAGCACAGCTCACAGCACCACAGCTGGGCCCCTGGGACACTCCTGAGAGGTGGAAAACACAAAGGAAAGGTCTAAGGGATGCTGGAGCACTCAGTGGTGAGCTCAAAGCTTTACCCAGGGCTGTCCTGCCAGCCCCACACACTGTTGAGATGCCTCCAGACAGGCAGCTCCTGCTGAGCCCGCAGAGCCAGCACTGTGCTGGCTCACCCAGGGACACCCCATCAGAGCTGGGGTGGCAGCAGGATGCTTTGGAAGAGCAGTGGACATGCCTGGCAGTGGGGAAAGGTCCTGCTGGCTGCAGGCTGTGCCTCCAGCAGCAGTCAGTAGCAGATATTTGAGGGGAAAACACAAGAAACAGGATCAGCGTGGGGGCTTTTCCATGGTTAGACCAGCCATCCTTGCCTTTTTCCTCCTCCCTCCTCTTTAGGAAAGCCAATTCCAAGAGTTATTTGGAGCAGGCATGCAAACCAGTGGCACCAGTGTCCTGCTGGAACAAGCTGCACACGCCAGGTGAGCCCCACTCCACCATGCCAGAGCTCCTCATCTTCTCAGGGAAGGTGCCAGCTGGGAGTTCAGGCACTCACCCAGCAGATCCAAGGAAATCAAAACAAAAACAGGTGAAAAAAAGCATGATTAGGGACACGCCAGCACCATGCAAGGCACGCAGGACGGCAGCACAGGGGTCTGTCAATCCAGGCCAGGATTGAGAAAAGAGGGAAGGGCAGGGAGGGAGCAGCAGAGCCCTGGGTCAGTCCCAGCACGGTCCAGGCCCTCTCCAAGCAGCAGGAGGAGCCGAGGTGGCAGCAAGCTGCAGTGTGGATCAGGCAGCAGCTGGAGCACACACCTTTGAGCAGGGGGACACGAGTGGCCTTGTCTGCCGCCGGCCCGCCCGGCTTCCTCCTGGGCCGGCGCGCCCCTGCGGCCAGCACAGCCTCTCCCACAGCAGCACCTTCATCCTTCACATCATCCTCTGCCTCGGCAGGGGGCTTGGCTGTCCCTAGCACGGGCTCAGAATCTTCTCCCTGCCCAGGCCCAGCCTGTTTTTGGGAGACACTTGCAGAAGGCTCTGACAGGGGGGTGTCTGGGCCTCCTTCTCCGTCCAGCAGCTCTCGCTTCTCCTCTTGGTCCTCTCCTGCTTTATGTGACTCAGCTTCCACCAGCAGTGCCTCTGGGGTGTCTCTGAGGACAGCTTTGGACTTGTTTTCTCCATCATATTCTTCACGAGTCTCCTGGGCAGCTGCTGGACACGAGCCCTTCTCAGGCCCCAGAGCAGCACGCTGATCCACGAGGGAAGGCAAGCCCTGCCCAGGGGTTTCATCAACATCCTCATCCCTGGAACCTTCTTTGACCGTGGCTGTGGCACACAGGGGAGATGATGGTCCATCTTTGTGGTCAGCCGTGCCTCCTGCTGCTGCCAGGCCCAGCTGTGGCTCTGCACTGCTGCCTTCTGTGCCTGCCTGGTGCCACGGCTCGCTGCTGCCTCCGGAGCCTTGGTACATCTCCAGGGGGATTGGGATGGTGACCTCGATCCTGGTGGCAGCTGCTGCTGGAGCCTTGCTTTCACGGGACAGAGGTGGCTGCTGAGGCCCCAGCCCCTGCTCTGGGGGCTGGCTGGAACTTTTTCCTGCCTCCTGAGGGCCAGGCTGGAGCTTCGGAGAGCTCGGCTCGCCTGGAGTTGAAGTCGTGGGGTGTGAAGCATGGGCAAGAAATTAGCACAGGCATGTCAAACATCACGTAAAGTGAGAGATTCACCATTTCTACTGGCAATCCAGAGATAAAAGCAGTCCCACCCCGCCCCACTGAACAGACAGCTGGCTCCTGCAGTGGCTTTTGCCTTTAGAGAACTCTGATCCCCATGGGAATCAGGAACAGCTCCTGGCTCGGAGGTGGCCAGGTTCACCCTGCCCTCCTTGAGCTGGTTTAGCTGTAGACATTTCCAGAAGCCAGGAACATTCCCATTTTCCCTACCACCACCACTGCACCATCAGTTTGCTGGGCAGTGCCCACCTCTCCTTGCCCCAAGGCCGGAGCCCTGTCCTCCTTCCTGACCTCACAGAAGCCCTGCTGGCCTTCCCTCCCCTCGGGCACACACAGCACTGGCTTCAGAGCTCAAACCACCTCTGCCCTGCCCTTGGATCATTCCCAGTGCCCAGGAGCTGGGGAAGGGCACTCCCATGCCATGGCAGAGCAGGGAAAGGACTGGGGAGAAGAACTGTAGCAGGTTGGGACTGTGCACCCCTGAGAGCTCCCGGGCTGCTGCTCTGCCATCACCTGGGCTGAGGGACATTTGAACCCCAGAACCTGAGGCCACAGACACAAGATTTGTCTGTTTCTCTTTTCTTTTTTGGTGGGTGTGTGTGAAAGAGGGGATTCTGTTCTGTCACTGCTCTGTGCATGACACAGATCTTTACAATTCCACCCAACAACTGCTGCATGAAGGCAGGTCTTCCAACTGAGCTGGAGCTTTTCTCTTGGAAAACCCTTCAGGAAAACCCTTTCCCTGAAGGAAAGATGCCCTGAGCAATGGAGAATTCACCTGGGTACCTTGCTCTGGAGTCAACCAGCCCAAAAAGAATGTGCCTCTGGTGTTATGAGCTGGTTCAGCTTCAAGGACTCTTTGGTCTCTCTGAGCACTGACCAGGTAAAGAGCCCAAATCAGAGCCCTGAGATCACAACTGTGGCTTTGGCACATTAACAAACAAGACTAAAATGAGAAAAGATGAAGTCAAGACCGACTTGGCCTTTCATCAGTGTCCTCCCCATTTTAAGAGAAATCACAGTAAAGTGAAACAACCACACAAAGACCTTGTATGTGACAGCTGAAAGATCCTAGGACAAGGCAGAAAGGGCTTAGTAAAAACCTGGTGAGAAACACTAAAACCAGGGCAGAGAGAAGAGAGAACTTAACCCCTACACTGACAATCCTGATTTCTTTTTTATAAAGGAGCCACTATTTCATGTTTAGAAGAGATGACAGTCCAAAATCCACTGGCCAGGCAAGTACAGGTTTTATTCTAATTGCAGGGAGCAGAGTGCACAGAATTGTGCTCATCTGTGTGTGGAAAGCAACAACAACCTGAATTCTGCCCTGAGCTGAGAAGGCAAAACCTATTTACTTCTGTAAAAGACATGGATGTCTAAATGCACTAATGGAGCCGTGGAGAGGAAAGACACTGCTCAGCTGGAGGGAGTTGTTATGTTTACTGCACATTCGTAAAATGGCTTTTGACCAAGATTTTAAGCAGCACACTGAATTAGTGCTGTGGTGTACAGTGCAGGCAGGACAGAAACACCACAGGGAGTCTCAACCCCAGCACGGGGGGCTTTGGGAAAACAAATTTTCCATCAAGTCTGAATGAGGAGAGTCAAGAGAAACTTTGCAGGTAGCCACATGGTCCCTGGATAATTTTCAGCCCATCTAAGCAGACAGATAATGAATGCTGGGAGAACACCCACTGCCCACTGTGTCTGCCCTCCTCACTCACACTCCCCAAGACTGGGATGAGGAGAAAAATCCCTTCATGTTGAAGTCAGGGTGTGAGTGAGTAGGTTTGAGCCGTGTTTTACTTTAGAAAGTCACAGTAACTAAACAATTTGCTGGTTTCATGTGTGAGCACAGGGCCTGCACTGCCTCTGCTCAGTCTGAGCAGCTCCTCTGGCCCCAGCACATCCCAGCTCTGTCCATCAGCTTTTCCAGCCTGGAGAACACCCTGGTTTTGCAGCTGGACAAACAAGCACCGTGACTTTGTCCATCTGAGAGGGAAATCTGGTGTATGAGGAGCTGTAACTCCCTGAAATGAGCATGTTGGAACATCCCAAAGGTGTATGGCCCTCCTCTTCCAGGAACAGGGAGAGCTGCACAACTGCAGAGCAGGGCAGAGCGTTTCCTCACAGAACTAAATTCCCAAGCCACCATCAGCCAGCTGCACACGTGGGCAGCAGTGACTGGTCCCAGTGACAGACAATTCACCCACCTTGAGTGGCATCTCCTGCAGCGTGGTCCTCCAGGTTGGGAGTGGCTCCTACGCCCGCCTCTTCAGCTGCTCCCGGAGAAAGAAGGGGAAAAAACATGATCAAAATAAAGAGTTAAGTTTGAGCATGTGCCTGGAGAATGAATGTGCCTCCCTGCTGAGGCTGCCCAGCAGAATGAGCAGGATGTCTGCTGTGTCACAGCAGGGCAGCATCAGAGAGGAAATCTCCCCACAGCGATGATGGGTCTGGGGAGATCTGTTCAGCAGCGCTCTGCAGGCCAGAGCAGTGTTCCACCAGCTTCCACATCCTAAATGGCAGGTTAGCACAAGCTCTTCCAGGCAGAAAACAGGCTGTTAAGGAGCAAGGAAACTTGTGGATGTGTACCCTCCTCTACCCCCACCTGGCCTTTACACGGCCAGAGCACTCCCATGAGTGTCTCTTACCTGAGCTCTTCTTGGTGTCTGTGACCAGCCTGTGAACCCTGCCAAGGCTGTGTGAGACCAGTAATTCCAAGCCTGATACAAATCTAGAGAAATCCTGAGCTTCAGGACTACTGGTACATCAGAGAAGGATGGTTTTCTTCACAGTGATGATGGTTTGTCTCCACCAGCATTTTTTTCAGTTTATTCTTTGACTACTTTCAAACTAGCTTAAACAATTATATTGGTATGCCACAGTTCTCCAGCCAAACTAAGACTTCTTCTGTTTCCCCATTATTTTCCAAGCAGTTCAGGATACACTGGCTCCCTGGGACAGCCAGATCTTGCACCAGAGCCCCCTTGTTTCAGCCCAGGGCTCCACCAGCAGCTCAGGGACTGGATGCAGCACAGAAATGTCACTGCTGTGAGTTTGTTTCAGTGCTTGGCACTGGCAGAATCCCTCTTCTACCCGCTGCTTTTCTCAGGTCCTGCCTTTGCTTCCAGGCAAAGCCACTGGCTCTGGCACAGGGGACACGTCCTCGTTTTTCACACACAGACCTGCCCTCCCAGATCCTGCTCTCCCACACACAGCACTGCCACAGTCACTCCCTGCTCTGCCTCTGGAAGGCCCCATCCTTCCCTGCAAAACCAGGCCCAGGTGCAGGGACTGCCCACAGGGCATTCAGGCTGAATTAGCCACTTCACTCCCTCTGCATTATCCTGAAAAGCACTGCTGCAGTGGCCTGGTTTTCACCTGCCACTCCAAAGAGCCCAAGTGCTGCAGGACAGGCACCCAGGGGCTGCTGGCACGGGAACAACCTGGACCTGCAGGTAGGAGCCTGGAGGTGGGAGCCAAAGCCACCACAGAGACACCAGACAGAAGGATTGTCAGACGTGGAGCAGAGAAAGAGAGAAGAAAAGGCTGCGAGTTCCCCCCAGGATGGGGAAGGAAGAGGAGAGCTCCAAGTGAGGAATTTTCTGGAGAAGAAGGAAGCAGCACTGGGAGCAGCACTGGGAGCAGTGTCCCTGTGAGAGGTTTTGTGGTGCTGTCCCACAGCACCGACCAGTCCAGCTCTCTGCTCTGTCTGCAGCAAGAGATGAAGCTGCACCTTGGTCTCCCTCACCTGTGGTTCCTTCTGGGATCTCCCCGTGCTGTTCCACACCACCCTGATCCTCGTGGTCTCCTTCCTCCACTAAAGGTGCTGTGGCATCTGAAAAACAACACAGCTTTCACACAGCTGCTGAGAGGCAAAGCCCTCTGGAGGCCAGGATGTGCCTGAAGAACTTTGTGCTCAGAGGAGCACCCAGCTCCCTCCTTGAGCCAGTGGAGCTGGTGGGGGGAACAGCTAAGCATGACAAGGCAGAGCCAGAGCACAGGGACACCACGAGCTGCCCCTGCCACACAGCGTGCCACAACGTGCTCCCTACGCTTCTGACAGCTTTGCCTTTTTGTCCAAAAATCCACCACTACAAGCAGCCCCTGGTGCACAGAAATCCTGCACGGAGACACGGCTGGTGTGGAGCAGGACAGAGCAGCTCCCCTGGACCTGCACAGAACACCCCAGTGTGGCTGCATTGTGCTCTGGGGACACAGGGACACCCACTCCACCTGCCACAGGGGTGGCTGCTCGTCCTGACAGTCCCACTCCAGGTGGGGAGCAGGGTAACATCCCCTCCTGCACCAGATGGGTTTTGTGTCCTGATTTCTTGAGGCACTTTCCCAATCACTCAGCCCATGCTCAGCAGGACAGGGCTGGGACTGCTCAGCATCTCTGCCCAGCCTTCCTGCCTTTCAGAACAATCTTGCAAGCTGAAGGCTCTACCTCAAGTCTCCAAAGGCAGACTCTTGGGATTAAAGCAGCAAAAAGTGAAGGCAATTACAACAGTGAACAAGTGTCCGGACCACTCTGGATCAGAGTCTTTCTACCCACAAGGCATTCAGGACCTGGGGAGCACAGTGACACAAAGCTGTGTCACTCAACCCAGGACTGCTCCCAGCTGCCCTGCCAGGACCTTGCAGAGCCCCTGCAAAGTCTGCAGGAAACAAACCACAACTTCCTGAGCTGCAACGAACAATTCACCTTTCTTGCTCTGCAGCCCACTCTGCACCTTTAAAGCTCATGATCTCCTCCTGCAGCACAGCAAACACCACTGGTGATGAGACTAACAAAGGGGTTTCTCCTCCTGAGAAGCCCACCAGAAATGTCACGGCTGTGAGTTTGTTTCAGTGCTTGGCACTGGCAGAATCCCTTTTCTACCCGCTGCTTTTTTCAGTCCTGCCTGATGCTTCCAGGGAAAGCCACCAGGACACGGCATGGGGATGAGGTTTACCACGACCCCATCCATCATGGTTCCAAAGCAGAAAGTCAAAGAGCTCCCACCTTCCGTAGTTGGGGTGCTCTTAGCGTCAGATGTTTCAGAAACAGGCTCATCCGATCCATCATCGACTGGAATCTGAAGGGGATAGCCTGGAAAACATTCAAATACTTACAACAAGTCCTTGGCTATGAGCTGGGGGCTTACCAACTCTGATTGCCCAGATCCACAGCTGCAAGAAGCTGCAGCTGGAGAGTAAAAACCGCCTGAGCTAAAAGCAAGCAAAGCGTGAAAATGCCAACCAAAAGCACCGGGGTGACCACCAAAAGGAACGAACAGAAACCCACCAGCAAAAGAAAAGCCCAGTGAACTGGACAGGCAGAAACAGCAAAGCATGGCACAAGCAGGCAAGGAGATCTCAGCAACGTAAGGAGGAAAGATGTGCAGCTTCTGAGCCACTCCCAGGACTGCAAACCAGCCCAAGTGTGTGACAGGGCTGGTGCAGGACCACGTTCTGTGCCAAGAAAAGGTGGCAAAAGTCTTCTGGAAGAGCAGGGCAAGAGGCACAAGTCTCCCCCCTCAGCAAGGGTGCGGGCAAATCAAATAATGAGAGCTGGAAAAAGTGATTTGGAAAAGAAGAAGGGAAATCCCTGGGACCTGTGATGTGTGAAACAAGCTGAGAGGAGCTGCCGGACCGCAGCAGAGCCAGCATGGATGGAGGCTGTGGATTCTCTCCAGGACAGAGGCCATCCATTTATCTGGTCAAAGAGGTGTCCAAAGCACCTCAAGAAAAGGAAATTAAGATGATGGAGCATAGCCAGGAGTGAGTCCCACCAGGTTTGCTGGCAGTGCGGGTTTCCAAGCTCAGCTGTGGAGCACGGTGGAATGAGAAAGGAAAAGCTTCTGAAGAAATGCAGGTCTGAAATATGGTGAGGAAGACTCTAGCATGGCCCCCACTCCCAGAGCTCTCTGTTCAGCTGTCCCCAGGTCCCTGTGCAGGTGAGGAAAGCAGGCAGCAAGCAGCATCCTCGAGCTGTGACCCCGAATTAAAACAGTGCTGTGTTTCCTTAGCAAACTGAGGAGTGAACACAAACACACTTGCAAAGCTGCAGCAGTGGGATCATCCCTAGCCTGGATACCAGGGGTTGTTCTGCTCAGTGGACACTGAGACCCACAAGCAGCATTTTGCTGTGACTGTGCATGTTGGAGCATCCTGAGGGCCCCCCGTGGTGCCCTGGCAGCAGCCAGCTGACCCACAGCGTCCTTCCAGGCCCCCTGCACCACCATGCCCTTCTCCCTCTCCCTCCTTAGCTCAGCACGGGCCCAGGCAGGTCCTTCACCACCTCCTGGACGTGCTCACCTGATGAGAAGTGTTTTTCCTGGCCAGGCGCGTGATCCTCCATCATGGTGGTGTCCTGAGGCTGCTCTGCCACTTCTCAGCAAAGGTACCTGAAAAGGAGAGTAAAAACTAACACCCATTAGGCAAAACCTGGCACGACAGGAGCAAAGGGAAGGTCTGGCCATTCCTGCACAAGCAAAAGCGTGTGCCAGGCACTGCATCCCTCACAACAAACACAGAGGCAACTCCTGCCAGCTGCATTCAAGTTCCACGGGTATTTGGGATGTGCCAAGCAAAATGCCCACCCTAGTGCAGCCAGGACACTGCCCTGGCACAGCTTTGCCTCAGGAGGTCCCTGAGAGCAGCAGGCTGACTCCTGGCTCCCAGTTTAAGAGGTGGATTTGCTGGTGAGGTGTGATGCTGCTGTGGGAAGGGATCCTTCCATCCCTGGGGATTCACCCAGCAGCGATACACAGCTACAAGACACTCAGCATCTTAAAAACCATCCAAAAGTGACACATGGGGGGACAGCAGGAGTACCCAGAGATGGATTTGGGGCTCTTAGAGGAGAGGGTCTCGCTCAGCTGTGGCTGTGAGGGGACACACAGTCCCTGCTTTAACCCCAAACCCTTCCTGCAGGGCTCAGAGAGCCCCACACTGCACAGAGCAAAGCAGCAGCTCTGGGTGGAGGCAGGAAAACCTCCCAGCCCTTTTTCTGAACTGCATTGATCTGCAAAAGGAAATGAAGCCTCCAACAACCATTATCTGCCCCAAGGCACAGGGCTCAGCTCTGTGCTGGACGGACAGACAGTGCTTTTAGCTGCCTTCCTAAGAGCTGCTTAATTACAGCCATTGGCAGTGATTAATAATCAGCTATCAGTGTGATCACATGCTTGCCGTGACCATCAGGGACAGTGGATCCAGCAGTGGAGCTCAGGTTACCAGCAGCAAGGAGGAAACTTGTGGTTTTGTGTGCTGGCAGCAAATTAACTGCATCTATGGAACCACACAAGAGAAACTCCAGGGCCAGCAAGCAGATCTCTCACCCAGCTTTTCTTAAGCCTTAGCAAGATGACTCTGCAATTTAATTACTGCCTTAGACAGCTACAAAGCCATTGGACAGGACTGGAGAACCAAGGAAGAACTTGCACTGGGGAATGAAATCACCCATAAAAATGGAGGTAAAAAATAAGAAAAATTAAGTATTTAATTTCTGCTGGTGCTGTGATTCAGCAGAGGCAGGGGGCTGCTGTGGGCAGGGCTGGGGGTCACCTGCTGGACTGGCCAGGCAGTGCCAGGGCTCTCCAGCACAAAGGGAGGGCCAGGGCTGGGCAGAGCAGCTGGGGATGCTGCTCCTGCCTGTGCTGCTCTGTTCAGGTGAGCACTCCATGTGTGGAGACACGAGGCTTGACTCCATCTCAGAAGGCTGATTTATTATCTTATTATAATAAATTATATATTATATTAATGATAATTACCAATATATATTATATATTATATAATATATATTGATATAATCAATATAATATATAATAATATATTATCAATATAATATAAAATAATAGTATAATATCAATATAATGTCAATATAAAATAATAATATCTTATCAATAATAATTAATTATGATATACTATATTAAAATACTACATAAAAACTATACTAAAAGAATAGAGAGAAAAGAATGATCAGAAGGCTACAAAGAATAAGAATAGAATAGAATAGAATAGAATAGAATAGAATAGAATAGAATAGAATAGACTGCATAACAAAATCCTGTGACTGCTCACAGCCTCGGTACTGGTGGCTGTGATTGGTCATCAAGTGAAAACAACCCACACAGACTAATAAAAAATACACCTGTTGCATTCCACAGCAACAAATAATTATTATTTGCATTTCTTTCCTGAGGCCGTCGGCTCTCAGGAAGGAGAAACCCTACCAAAAGATTTTTCATAAAATATCATACTAACACTGCTGAGGGCCAGGCAGGGCAGCCCCCACTCCCACCCCCACCATGGCACGGCACGATGCAGCTCGGGAGGATGCAGCATTAATTTTTCAGCGCCAAGAGAGGCAGAGCTGCCTTCCTTTTACAGGGAAAAAGCACTGAGAACACCGAGGTCCATCCCTGAAGCACTCAGGGGGCCCTGGGGCACCCCAAAGCCAGGGAATGCCCCAGTGCCCCTTCCCTCAGACACAGGGGTTTGGGGACGAGGCCTGGATGGCTCTGGAGAGCAGAAACATCTCCCAGCAGATGGAGCACAGCGTCCTCCTGCTGCTCCTGAGGGTCCCCTGCTCCTCCGTGGGCAACAAAACCACCTCCAGCTGGCACAGGAGGGAGGGAGAGCCTCAGCCTGGCCCTGGGTTTTCACCCAGGTAATCAATTCACATGACCAAAGGGAATTGGAACCTTATGAAAATGACATATTCTCAAAGACGGACTGAAAATTCTGAAAGGAGTCCACAATTAGAATCCTCTTTGTTTTTCCTTTTGAGTGGGGGAAGGGGAAATCCCTCTCAGAGAAAAACATAACATCAAGGGAAAAGAAATATTCTAAAATATTCTTAAAAATGCAAAAGCAGCCCCGCCTCGGAGCAATGGCTCGGTGATGCATAATTAGAGCAAAGAAAGCTGCAGAGAGATAAACTTGAACAGCACCCTCTGCATGGCAGATAAAGCACAAACCCTGCAAAGAACCTTATCCATCCCCAGCAGAGCTATTCTCCTTAGCCAGGGACACTATCTAAAAAGCAACAGCCTATCCTATAATTAACAACTCCTCCAAGCCTCACATTTTCCACACCTGAAGCCTGCCTCAAAGCCCACCCAGTGCCACCCTGCCATGGCCAGGGACACTTCCACTGTCCCAGGTGCTCCCAGCCCTGCCCAGCCTGGCCCTGGGCACTGCCAGGGATCCAGGGGCAGCCCCAGCAGCTTTGGCACCCTGACAGGGGTGAACACCCTCCTAATATCTACTCCAAACCTCCTCTCTCAGTTTGAATCCACTCCCTTGTCCTGTCACTGCAGGTCCTTGGAAACACTTCCCAGTGCTCCCAGTTTCCCACGGGCGCTGGGAAATGAGGCCAGCCCAAAGCTGCTCTTTGCCCCCGGCCACCAAAGAGGCAGAAGGACTGGGCACAGCCAGGGCACCACCCTGGGGAAGCCAAAAAAACCCCAAAAAAGCCTCCAGCAGCCTCTGCCTGGCGAGGCTCAGTGCCCACACCGAGGCTGGCTGCCCAGAAAGTTCCTCTGCAGCGGAAGGGAGACAAACCCAAGGCTGCAGAAAAGGTGAGACCCACGTGCCCCGCTGAGGGCAGGGGGACAGGGCAGCTCCAGCGGGGTGATCTGTGCCAGGCACCACCAGCCCTGGCACAAAGGAGAGGGGCAGAGCCCCCCAGAGCCCCCCTGTGCCAGGGGAAGAGCGGGCACAGCCCGGGGGACACGGCCCGGGACTGTCCCCAGGCAGAGCAGGGACAATCCCAGGATCACAAGGCTGGGCCAGAGGCTCGGCTTACACAGCCCAGCCCAAAATAAACCCGGCCTTGGCAGCGCTGCCTGCGGGGGTGCAGGGGCCCTGGGGCACAGGGGCGAGAAAACGCAGGAAAAGGAAAGGAACCCTGCAGCAGCAGGAGGGTGCAGTGCCCGGGGAGGTGCTGGGTGGATTTGCACGCTCTGGGGATCACCAGTGACACGCCAGGCAGCTGCACCCCTCGTGCCAGCCACAAAATACACAAAAAATACCCACAAAATACACAAAATACCCACAAAATACCCGCAAAATCCACAAAATACCCAAAATACCCAAAATACCCACAAAATACCCACAAAATACACAAAATACCCACAAAATATCCAAAATACCCAAAATACCCACAAAATATCCACAAAATACACAAAATACCCATAAATACCCAAAATACACAAAATACCCCCAAAATACCCCAAATACCCATAAATACACAAAATACCCACAAAATACCCAAAATACCCATAAATACACAAAATACCCACAAAATACCCGCAAAATACACAAAATACCCACAAAATACCCAAAATGCCCAAAATACCCATAAATACACAAAATACCCATAAATATACAAAATACCCACAAAATACCCAAAATACACAAAATACCCACAAAATAAAAAATACTCACAAAATACCCACAAAATAAAAAATACCCAAAAAATACCCATAAAATACCCAAAATGCCCACAAAATACCCCAAAAATACCCACAAAATACCAAATACCCACAAAATACACAAAAAATACCCACAAAATACCCAAAATACCCACAAAATATCAACAAAATATCCACAAAATACCCACAAAATACCCAAGTGATCACCCAGGTAACTCCCAGACGTGGCCAAGCCTCTTGGCTATTGTCTCTGCTCAGCATCTTCCTTCCCCGTTATTTAATCAGAAAGGGCACAAAGCACTCGCTCTTGTTGTTAAAAATGAAAATTCAACAAACACGAGCCAAGTGTTACCTCTGAAAGGTGATCAAACACTAACAGGGCTCTAAAAAAACCATCATTCCATCTGAATTACATAATTAAAACAGAGTGACAGCACCGTGAAACAACACCAGCCTGAAAGGCTGTTCATAATTCATAAGCAACTTCCTTTTCATCTCCTTTGTGTACTTCTCCAAGCACTGTTTTTCCCAGAAGCTGACAGAGGAAGGAATATGGACGATGATCTCATTAATTGCAGGCACTAATATGCAGCGAGCTGAGAAATTACATGGAATTTCAGGATATCTAGTCAAGAGGACAGAAAACTTTTAGGTTCAAAGACAGACAGATGCCCTCTTGGAGCAACAGGACAGAGTTGCAAAAGAAATTGTCTCCAAAATGTATTTTTTATTTTTTATTTTTATAATTTTTCCATATTTATTATAGTTTAAGTAACTCCTTGAAGGTCTGAAACTTTTGTCCTTTTCTCCAGGGACTGGACACTTTTCTAAGAGACACGAGATGGGTTTGGGCTCACAGCAGAACAGCTTTTGGAGTCTCATCACAGCAGCAGGGACATCCATTTTCTTTTCCTGTCACTCCATTCCCCCATGTCCCTCTGAGACCAACACAAATCAAAGCTGCTCAGAGCCAAGAGCTCTGCCAGGGGTCACCACGGGGGTCTGCAGAGCAGGCTCGTGGCCAGAGAAAAGCCAAGGAACACTCACCCGCATGCTGGTAAGTTCCTCAGGGTTGCTGAGAATTAAACTAACAGAATTTGCCATCCCAAATCAGCTTAGGCCCAGTTCAGCAGCTGCCTCAGAGCAGGGTAGCAATTAGAGACCAGATTATCCAACACAAAACCCCAGCCTGAGCTGCAGGAGAGGGGGAATGGCTTTGTCTGCACGTCTCCTCTCTGCCCAAATAAAACAACTGGGACCTGCTCCACCTCCCCCAAAACCTGAGCATCTCCATTTCCACCTGCAGCACCTCCTGGCACTAAATGGATCTTCCTTCCTTGATCTTCCACCCTTTCTTAATTTCCTTCTGATTTCTGGCCTGGTTGACCTGTCCAACCTTTCCCAAGACCAGCGCGGAGCCCAGGCTCCCCCTGAGCTCTCAGAGGGCATTTCAGGGTGCTGACCCCCCACATCACCCAGCTCATTTCCACAACACGATGCAAAAATCAGGCTGCCCCTAAGCCCACCAACTTTAGGTAGATTAGGGCTCTGATCAGAAGGGCTTACGTGGCAGCAGCAAAGGAAGCAGCAGCAGTTTTAAAGGCTGCCCTGTGTGCTCAGCAGGCTCTTTGCAGAGAGGGGAGAGAAGCCTCTTTGGCAGGGATTTGCCAGGCTGCCTTAGGATTTCTTCCCACCCCCTGCTACAGCATCTCGCAGTCGTGCATCCCACTGATGGTCGATGGGGGGGATAAATTCTTCCTCCCCAAAATCCTGCTTGCTTGGGAAGCCTTTAAGCAGTTGAACACGCAGAGCGGATCAAAGAGAAGGCAGATCTTATTTACCAGCTAATTCTCTTTGACTCTTCCCATCCCAGGCTGAGCCCAACCTGCTGCACATCACAGCATCCCCCCTGCTGCTGCAGGTTTAAGGCAGGCTCGACAGCTCTCAGCCTTGCAGCAGTCATTATTCAGCCAGCAGAAAATGCTGGAAGGCTGATATTCCCCCAGCAGTGCCTTTGCAAGGCTGGGCTTGTGCCCAGGTGTGGCTGCAACACCAGGCATGGAAGAGGCCACGACAGAGCCACAGACTGCTCCCCCAGCCTGCCCACTGCCACCAAAAAGGATGGGGAGAGGGAAAAGAGGGAAAAGAAATTCCCAAAAAATGCCCCTGGAGCGTGAATGAATTGGGACAATCGATGGCACAACAGCTGTGCTGCCCCATCAAGTGGCTGCTTTACCTGAGGAGGCAGAAATGGCTTTTGGAGAGATGGCACTGCCTGAAGGAAGAAAAGCAGGCATCCATCCCCACTGACTGACAGCTGCCACGCTCCCCCGTGTGGCTCCTGTGGAATTGTAAGGGATGTGCTTGGGATGAGCAGCAGAGGACAGAGCTGCTGGCAGAGCAGCCTGGGACAGGAGCCTGGGAGGGCACTGAGCACTGCTACATCCCTCCTGAGCTCGCTGCAAGGTAATTCAGCCAATCAAAGAGCTGAGAAACACCCCAAAAGTCACTCTGTCAGCCAGCCTCACAGCACCAGGAGGGTGAGAATCCCCAGCCAGGCAGAGCTGAGCCCCAGGCAGAGCTCGCTGCACCTCGCAGGGTGATCCATCCATCCATGGGTTCCATCCATCCATCCATGGATTCCATCCATCCATCCATCATCCATCCATCCATCCATCCATCCATCCATCCATCCATCATCCATCCATCCATCCATCCATCCATCCATCCATCCATCCATCATCCATCCATCATCCATCCATCATCCATCCATCCATCCATCCATCATCCATCCATCCATCCATCCATCCATCCATCATCCATCCATCATCCATCCATCCATCCATCCATCATCCATCCATCCATCATCCATCCATCCATCATCCATCCATCATCCATCCATCCATCCATCCATCCATCCATCCATCATCCATCCATCCATCCATCCATCCATCCATCCATCCATCATCCATCCATCATCCATCCATCATCCATCCATCCATCCATCCATCATCCATCCATCCATCCATCCATCCATCCATCATCCATCCATCATCCATCCATCCATCCATCCATCATCCATCCATCCATCATCCATCCATCCATCATCCATCATCCATCCATCCATCCATCCATCCATCATCCATCCATCCATCCATCCATCCATCCATCCATCCATCATCCATCCATCATCCATCCATCCATCCATCCATCCATCATCCATCCATCCATCCATCCATCCATCCATCCATCCATCATCCATCCATCATCCATCCATCCATCATCCATCCATCCATCCATCCATCCATCATCCATCCATCCATCCATCCATCCATCCATCCATCCATCCATCATCCATCCATCCATCCATCCATCCATCCATCCATCCATCCATCATCCATCCATCCATCATCCATCCATCCATCCATCCATCCATCCATCCATCCATCCATCCATCCATCCTGGGGTGTCTGAGGCAGGCTGTCAGCAGAGTCTCCTTGGCTCTGCTCTCCCTCCTCACAGCAGCTCCATTTCACAGCAGATCTGGGCAGCACAGCCCAGCAGGGGCAGCACAGCTCTGCCCACCCGGCTGTCCCAGCACAGCAGCACCCAGGGGTGCACACAGCCAGGGCTGGGGACATCCCTGCAGCCTGAGGGGGTCAAACACAAGCCCTGGGCCACCTGCAGGGTGCAGAGGTGAAGTTAAGTGGTCTGTATTTGGCTGCAAAATCTGCCAGGCCAGCGCTGTGCCAGCACCAGCCACCACCCAGCTGCACCTGAGCCCCCCAAGTTTTGCCTCAGGCTCAAAAAAGACATTGTGAGACACAAGGTATGTGTTTACTGCTTACTTTGATCTCAGCTGCTCCTCTTTCTTTGATTTCACAGTGCTGACAACATTTGCTGCGCCCTGACAGAAGTTCTGTGAATATTCAATGCTGCCACAGTAATGAAGATATTAAATATGAAAGATTCTTCATGCCACAGCCCCAGTCTAGTGAGCGACCCCAGCCAGAGCAGAGCAGACAGAACCAGGAGAGCCCATGAACGTTGCAGGAGATTTTCAGGGGAAACATTCTTCACGGATTGGGCCATCATTTCTGAAGTTATTTTGAGCTGTTTCAGCACATGGATAGAAAATAAAATGATGACAACGACACCATCTGCTGCAGCTACTGTCACGCCACCATGGCTGGCATGGCTCTGGCAGCGACAGAAAGCCTGTCCCAGGGGAGAAGCCAAGGCAGGTGAGGCTCCCCAGGGATCCCTGCTCTCCTCCTGCAGGATCCAAGGCTGACTGCAAATATTAAAATTAATATTATGTTATGTTACAAAGTTGTGCTGTATTAATTTCCCTAAGTAGTGTGTTAAATATAGTTTTAGGTTATAACATAATGTTATAATAGAAACTATGCTATGTAAGATATTTTTTTTAAGGAGAGGACTCATGGAGATAGCAGCCACAGGACACCTAAATCTTTCAGAGAAAAAGAATTTATTGCTCTCTTATTTGAAGAAATTAACTTCTTCCCACCTCGCTCAGCCCTGAAGATGCCATCAGGATTCAGAGGAAGAAGTTGACACTGACCAGACAGAATCCTATGTTTGAATAGAATTTATGCATCATGTATGAGATGTATGAATATCCAACAGGCTGTGGCTTTTAAGGGTTAATCCTCTGTTAACTTGTGTCCTTTTTCGGGCTTATTTTGCCCAGAAAAAGGTACCCAGACTGTCTGTAACTCTTTGTTTTTATTGTCTCATATTGTCCTGAATCCTAATTGTCCTAATTTTTATCACTATTTTTATAACCATCTCATTACTATTAAACTTTTAACAATTTAAAAACAAGTGACTGGCGTTTTTCACACTGCAGAAGTGGATCCCAGGGTGCCGTGGCAGCGACAGTTCTCCAGAGGGACAGGACAGGGCGTCCAGAGCAGCGCAGGAACAGAAGTTCCCAGCCTGAAAAAGGCCAGCTCTCCCCATCCACCGTGCTCATTTCACCAAGCCATCACTTGCAGCCACTTGACCCCCCAAACTGGGCACCAGGCAGTGCCTGGCCCCCGTGCCCAGCTCTGGAGGGTGACTGGCAGCGCTGGAATGCAGCAGGAGCTCACCAGGACACTCTATAAATACAGAGAAAGGGTCGGGCACGCTCGACACACTGGTTCCTTGGCCTAGAAAGCAACAAACAGGTCAGACCTCAGCAGCTTTCGGGGCTCCAGCAGGACCTGTCCTCACCCCAAACGCCACCAAGAAACCAGAGCGGGCTCTGCCATGCCTGCTTCAGCTTCTGTCTGGCTCTGCTGAATTATTTTTGTTTTTCGTGACTCAGAGGCTCTTCAGATGAGGTCAAAAGTCACAGTGTGTTTCCCGAACATCATCTTTCATTCTTTAATGCCAAAAGACAACAGACAATAGGACATTCATCAAGTGGTTCTGCTTTGCTTTTATGTTGTTGCATAACAGCAGAAAAACACTGCTCCCTAAAATGTTCACAACTGTATTCACTAAAAGGAAAAGCTCCATTTTTTTTTTATTAAATCTGTATCAGGTCAGTAAGAAGATAAATGCAGGGGGGGGGAAAAAAAAGCCTAATCTGGAAAAGCTCAAGAGGGAAAACAAACAAACAAACATCAGCAGGAGAGCTGAGCGTAGGGATGAGAAACTCCAATTTCTGACAGGGAGGGGAGGGACAGGGACATGCCAGCTCAGGGGAGGCAGGTGGGCACCCCAGCAGCTTCACACCCCCCGAGCACCTGGGAGCTCCAGCCCAGGAGCTGCTGATCCCACAAGGATCAACCAGGCACCGGTGCCTGTTCCTGCTCGTGTTTTACACACCACGACACGAACAGCAAGGGATTTGTGATGGGAGATGGCTGTGTCTCCCCACAGCCTGCACGAGGTCACAGAATCTGAGAGCCAGAGCTCTTCCTTCTGACACAAAACCCCGACAGAAGCTGCATTTGTACCTTTATTTCTCCTAACAAGGGAGCACAGTTCGTGCTGAGGCACAAGACAAACGAGGATTTTACAGTAAGGATGAACAGCAAATAAAAACCTTTATACCAAAACATCCCGACTGAGCTCTTGGATGTCTCTCCCCAGCTGGTCTTTGCCCAGTTTGGGCCACTTGGGATGACAATCAAGCAGCAATCTGTGTTGTCTTGATTTTAGTTTTATGGGGCCGATGAGCAGATTCACAGCACAAGCAGATGCAGGCAGTGTGACTAAGTGACAACCCACATGGGAACACGGACCATAAATTCAGCCTAAGAGTTGTAAAACCACTATTTCCCCTCCTAACCCAAAGGCTAAAGGAGGAGAAAGTTAAAAAAAAAGAAAATCCATAATCCACATGCATTTCATCTTCCCCAGGAATTAGCCCAGTTGGTGCTAATCTCTCTTCTCACAGGGATGAGGGAAATTGTCCGAATTTAAGCCTGCCCCAAGTCTCGGAATTCCAGCTCAATCTCCCCCAGTACATTTGTTAAAAATAAACGAGGTGCAATCGGCCTCCTCGGGGATTTTATCCTCTTTCAGCTCTAAAAGCAGCTCTGCTGTCACATGTATGCCATGTACAAAGGCACCGCCTGCCTCCCAGCCTCACTTCTGCCCCAAAATAATCCCACTCCTGCTCTCGGGTTACCATTCATGTTCCGAGGGGTCACGGGCTCTCTCTCCATCACTAAAACAAAGGCTGGAAGACGCAGGGCTTGCCGGCGTGTCAGCACTGCTTGTTTTTATCGTGGATGAATGGAGCCAGCCTCTTTGGAGAGGCTCTGGCCACACCTAAAGCCATGGCTTTGTCATCCCTTATCGAGGCAGGCAGGAGCCTCCTGCCCTCCCCACCGAGCCAAAAGCTTCACCCACCTCACACAAGTGCCCCTTTTTCCTGATGAGAAGCATCCATGGCTTTTTTTCCTGACTGCAGCACTCCCCTGCCAAGCAATCCTTACTCAAAAAGTCACTTTACACCCACCAGCTCCCTCCCAGGCCTGGTGTTCCCCCCTCCCCGGGCACTGGGGAGGTGCTGCTCACCTGGACACGCACACCACAACCCCACAGCGGGATTTTTCCCTTTAAGAACTTAAGCACCAGAAGGCTCCTGGATGCTGAGAGAGCAAACAAGCCCAGGGAGTCCAAAACTCCTCTGTGAACACGAGCAGCAGTGGCTAATGCAACCTGCTCTGGAGCTGAGCACGGCCTCAGACAGCCGTGACAATAAGCCCTGTTATTAGACACAAAAGCAGTGACATATTTGAGAGATTAAGCATTAATAAGTGCCTTCACATTAAAGAGTATTCATTCTTCACCTCCTGCCTGGAGGAACCTGGGGGAAGGGAGGAGCTGGCAAAGTAATCCAGCTACTACTGAAATGGGGGGAAAAGCAGAACTCATGCAAAGTAAGCTCCAAAACCATGAAATAAGGGTGCAGCTCAGCAATTCCCGAGGCTGGAATTCCACATCCTGCAGGGAGCTGGGTCCCCACCTTGGCAGGGTTTAAAATGGGAGGATGAGAGGGCAGGAACAGGAGAGATGGATGAGGCAGGAGAGCAGACAGGACAGCATGCCCAGGTGTGCTCGGACCAGGCACGAGCCCAAGATGCTGCTTGGGATGAGAACAAAACCAGGGAGCAGCACGGACTCCTGTGCTCACAGCTGCTCTTTTTGGATCACCCACCCACCACCACCAGAACCCTGCAGGGCTCCACAAACCCCAGAGTCACTCCCTTTGTCCAACATCCTCATTTTGGCCCCAATACCCTCATTCTGGTCCCATCCTCCCTAAATCTGTTCTCCCAGGCAGTGACTCCAAGCCATGCCACAGCTTGAACAGATTTTACCTGCTTTCCTTTTTGCCCCAACAGCAACATTTATTACTTCTGCCTATTCACGCCTGCCAGGCTCCCCATTATTACACCGGGAAATGCTGAGGGAAAACCGTGTAGTTTTCTGTCCAATTTGGAGACGTCCATTGTTAAAAGCTTCTTGTACAAATCCCTTCAGGCAGCTCCAGGCAGCACCCTTTGTCATGCTGATGAGGCAGGAGGTAAAACCACATATAAGCAGTAACTTCAGAGGGCAGAATTTGCTCAGGGTAGAGTCTGCCCTTGGATTCAGAGTCAAGGAGTGGGAGCTGAAAATCAACCACAAAAGGCAATTCTGACTTTGGATTAAATCCCAGCTTTGGGCTCACTAGCACCACAAACTGCAGCTGCCAGCAGAGAGCACGAGAAGCTCCAGCTCTGCCACAGCACCCAGTTTCCTCTCAGGTCTCACCTTAAAGCACTCAGGTAACTCAATCCCAGCAACTCTCAGCCCATCACACCCAGGGTCTGAGCAGGGTAATGAAACCCCGGGCTCCGGCAGGGAGGAGTCAGCACTTTGTACCAGGTGGGTCAGCACCAGCCACATTTCCAAATCTTACACTTCCTTCTCTTCTGGCCATACCAAAGCCAAGTACAGCTCCAGATATAAATGTCATTTTTATACTAAGGCTCCTCACAGAACCCTGAGTGGACACAAACACAGACCAGCCTCCAGGAAGGAAATCCCTCCAGATTATCCCTTCTCTTGGGACAGTCTCCTCTGGCAGCTCTCCTGTCACTGCCGTGGTCTCCAGCTAGCACAAAGAGCAGGAGCAGCCCCTGCTCCCTGTGCCTGAGGCTCATTCTGATACCTGGACACCCACAGCAACCAGCCAGGACAAGGCTTGCTTGCCCATCACTTGGCTTCTCAGTTTGAGCGTGGCAGCCCTGCTCTGCCTGTGGTTTGGCTGAGGACGTGCACAGCTGGCCAGATGTGCTCCTGCCGCAGGAAGCTCCCCTGAAGTGACATTTCACTTCACAGAGGAGGAGCAGAGCTGCTTCTGAGCTCCCCACACATTCCGCACTGAGACCACGCCAACACAGCCAGGATTCAAGTAACCTTTAATCAAACAAAGGATAAAATGTTTCCTAGGACAGGGAACAATTTTACCACTCTGAACATCTCCCCTACTTGCGCAATTTCAGCTTCAGAAGCGCAGCCCTGCAAACACATCTTTGCAGTGCACAAAAACAGTTGGTTTATCTCAGAAGTGAATCTCCAGCCCTCCCCAAACAGGCTGAGCTGGATGTCCTCAGGAGTCACAGGAGAGGCTTCTTTAGATGTCCTGAGTCATTTACAGACACCTCATGGAATTTCATTCTGCAGCAAGTGACTTGAGACACTGATGAAATCCATCTGAAATTACATCTGGCACTTCCAGGCAGACAGCCCGGGGCAGGAGCTGGGGGGGAGCCATAAAGTGCAGCCGATAAGTGGCAGAAAGCCCTTCAAGTCCCACACGTGCTATTCAAACCCCTCGATACAAGAGGTTTCATCACCTCTCTTGAAGTGCTGAAGAGTTAACACAGCCCTCAGGACTGCACCTCACCCCTCCCCAGCCCCTGTGCCCTGCAGCATCGCCACAGAGCTGAGCCCAGCCCGCTGGGGATCACAGAACCATGGAATATCCCCAGCTGAAAGGGACCAGAGCCATCATCCACCCCCAGCCCTGCACAGGACAGTCCCACCCCGAGCCTGAGGGCATTGTCCAAACACACCCGAGCTCCTGGGGACAAATCCCTTCCCAGGGTGGGACAGCCCCACTGCTCTGAGGACAGCACCGAGGGAAGGCACAGAGGTCAGGGCAGGTAGACAGGCTGCAAAGATGGAAATAATTAGCCCAAGGCAGCAATAATCCTTTGAGCTGCACAGAAGGTATCCCCTGGTGCTCCCTTTCCTTGGATATTTAAAGAAGAGACACTGAAAACAGGAGCCACGCTGTGTGTTATGACCACCTTTACTAATTGGTCTGCTAGGAAAGAAAAGGGGAAAACCAGTGGATTTATTTTTGAGGAGCAAAAAGCTCATCAGACTTGCAAAGAAAACCCACTCAAGTCTAAAGGCACAGATACTTCTCCTCCAGACTCCAGTGTAAACCACACATGCTTTCCACAGGCACTTAAAAAAACCCAGCCTACAACCAGCAGATTTCAGTGTAAAACAAAGCTCCAGCTCACAGATGGAGGAGGGAGATCCATCCTGCTGCAAGAGACACTCAGATTCACTCAGTCCCTCACAGCAGAGCTGTGCCCACCTTAAAAACCTCACAAGGGTTTGCCTAAAGGGCCACAATTCTGCTCTGTCCAGCACATCCTAGGGTGAGCTGCAGACACAGCTTGGGATTGAGGGCTGTTCATGCTGAACAGCCAGGAGGGAACAGCACTGCACAGAGCAGGAGCTCACAGCTCCATGAAGGAGCAGTGATCCAGGATCACAGGGGGCTGCACCTCTGGCAAGGCTGAGCCAGCCTGGTGCTCAGTGGGCTTTCACCAAGCCCACCCTGCTCTGCCCCAGACCCCTCACCCTAATCCTGCTCCAGGACTGCTGCCAGCTCAGTGGGAACATGTCTGTGCTGCTCTGCAGGATCAGCAGCCCAAGCCACTTCTGCAATTGCTTCCTTTCCCATCTCCCCGGGCAGGCAGAGCCCTGCAGCGCCCAGCACTGCCCAATTTACTGATGAGCACCCCCAAACCCGAGGATGTGCCCTGGGGTGAGCCCCAGGCACCATCCAGCCAGCTCTGGAGCCTGAGCAGCACAGCCAAGGCAGCAGAGCCCCTGAGGTAGGCAGGGATTACACTGCATTGGCAGAAAAACCTAGAAAGCCTCCCTCTGCTGCCGCTGCAGCGGGAGGGAGAGGCCCTCAGAGAGCTGCTGCTCCTCTCAGCAGAGGCTGGAACAGCCAGGATGCTGAGCTGGGGCTCCCTGTGCACCCAGCTGCAGGACAGGCACAAGGGGAACAATCCCTTAACAGCCTTGGGTACTCCAACACAGCCCATTCTGCCTCAAGAAAGGGCTCCCAGTGCTTTTCCACAGCATCGTGGGTTTGCAGACCTCAGAAGGAGCCAGGAAGCATCAGCCATGCCCATTTTGCTCAGGGCTGGCTGCTTCACCTGTGTGCAGAACCACAACCCCCCTAAATTCCTTTCCAACCCTGCTGCCACATTCCAGCAGCCCCAGCACTCTCCCAGCATCACCCAGAAGGGCTGCCCCAAGTCCAAGGCACTGCACCACACCTCTCAGCACAGCCCCACACCTCAGCACAGCCAGCACACAGCCTAGGAGCCAACCAGCCAACCCACAAGCCTCACCAGCCAGCAAGCTGAGCAAACTGGAAAATACTGGGAGCCAGGGGGAAAGCAGCACCCTGGTCCTTCCCTGACTCATTCATCAAGTGTCAGAGCATTCCTACAGCTAAATTAGCAGCACTGCCCCAAAGGACACCAACAGCACAGCCAAGCCTCATCAGCACGCTGGGCTGGCAAAATAAGATTATTCTGCTCAAGACAAACTCAAATCCACAGCTTTCTCCCAGCTTTTGAACGATCTTGCTTTTGGGAAGAAAGGGACCGGCCACCCTGAGCATTTCACCCTTAGACAGTGCCTCATGATCCAATTTGCCACGCTCTGCCAACCAAGAGGGATTTGTCTGGAAGCCTGGGGTGGGCACACCCAGCACCCAGGACGGGCCCACACGGCTCCGGCGTGCTGCAGGATGTGTCAGGACAATTTGTCACTCCCGTGCTGATGAAGGCAGGCTTTCAGGAGCTTCAGCACCGGCACCAGCTCCAAAATATTCCCAACGTGGCTGTTCCAACAGCCCCACGATGCTGCAGAGCCCAAATTCCACGTGGGGACACAAAGGTAAGCAGGGAGCAATCCCTGCTGCTGCACCCTCGGGACTGCTCAGCAAAGTGGAACCCAGACACTTCCAAATCCCACGCCTGGAAAACGCTGGAAAAAAGCCTGTGGTGCTACACAGACCCACGAGCACTCCAGGTTCTCCAAAATGCAGCAGAGGAACACAAAAGGCAGAAGATGAAACACCCACCTCGCCAGCCTGCTACGGCATCCCTGACTGGCTACACCCAGCTCTTCCTCAGGAGGAAGGGCAGCTACAGTGTCACATTTTCCTCCTTTTTATCCTGTGAGGTCGGGCCAGGGGAGCAGAAATTCCCATGGTTTTTGGGAAGGAAATGACAGAGCTACAGCACTCCCTTTTCATATATGAAATACATGAAATAAATACATTTGCTTGGTCCTCCTGAAGCTGGGACAGTCTGAATGGAACACCTTGGGAAGGCAGAGGCTGGAAGCAGAGGGAAACAAGGGGATGCAGAGGAGTGGGAAGGATGAGCAAGACCAAAGTGGAAGTCAGATCTGTAAATACTTAACACAGTGCTTGACAGAGACACACAAAACCTGCACCTGGCTGGGCCCATCCCCTCCTCAGGAGCTTCCCACAGGGCACACAGAGCTCCCAGCACTGCCAGCCCCAGTTAATCCCTGCAGGATAAACATCCCCAGCTGATCTGTGACACCATCTGTGGGATGGGCAGCGCACTCCCCAGGCCTCAAAACGAGAACCCCACCTGCATCTTACTCAAAGAATGAGAAAATGCAATACTTTAATCGGGTGTGAAGCATCTGCCAGTGGATCCCCATCCCTGGAAGGGTTGGAGGCCAGGCTGGAGGAATCTGGTCTAAGGGAAGATGTCCCTGCCCATGCCAGAATGAGATGGTCTCTAAGGCTCCTTTCAACCCAAACCATTCCATGATTCTATGTTCAAATCCTCCACAAACTAGAGGTAAATCACCCAACACTTTGCTTTTCTCCTTAAGCTGCTCATCTTGGGGTGAAAACCAAGCATTTTGTGTTTCAAGAGCGAACAAAGCATAACTGGGTTAGGCAATTTCTCACTCCTAGAGAGAATGAGGTTTAAATTTTTCTCCCCTCAAGAGCAGCCTGCAAACACCCAACTGAGACCTGCTTTGACTGACCACCCTGAGAAAAATAATGCCAAAAAAACCTGAACCCCACAAGGAAAGCCATGAAAAACCCCAAATGTGAGGCACTGGCAGCAGAACCAAAACCCCTTCAAGGGATGGAAGCGGGCAGCTCGAGGAGACAAATTAACGATTCTCAGCAGCAAATTGTGTCCCACTGATTCAGACACGCACCCAACATCTGCCCACATCCACGCCGGGGAAGCTCGGGAATTCTCTGCATACAAATGGTGACAGCTTAGCTCATCTCAGCTGCTCCTTCCAGCACGCTTCCAGGCACGAGCAGCCTCCCTCTCGCTGCAAATGGAGCTGCACCTCGCGGGGTGGTACCGCAGCAAATGGAAGCAGAAACTCCCTCTGAAGTGATGGCAGCTGCCCTCTGCGAGCAGCAGCAGGATTGCGTTTCTAGGTGTTCAGGAAGACCAGGAAAAATCGTCTTCCCTGAGCCAACCCTGCCTTGTGCTCGTGTGGCAGGCAGAGATCTCCATCCCTCACCTGGAATGAGCCGTTTCTGCTCCTTGGTCCAAGGCAGGAGGGCAGGTGTGTGCTCCTGGAAACACCTGGCCGGGAAACTTCCCTTTTCCCAGCTAAGTTAAGACTTAAAATAAAGAAATACCCAACAAGAAGGGGTAAAAAAAGGCAAAACCCAGAAAAGGGGCAGCTCCACGCCCCACCTGGTGGGATTTTGGGACAAGAAAGAAGAGACAGCATGGGAAGAGGCAGATGGAAGGGACAAGGGGGCAATTCCAGCATGACAAGGGCAATCCCAGCATGGCACTGGGATGCTTGGCACATCCAGTGACACCATCCCAGCCCCAAACCCACGAGGCAGGGCATGCCCATCCCCATCCCAGGGCTGGAAAACAGCCGGGATTCAACAGGATGGGACCCACCTCGTTCATGCTGAATGCCAAACCCCTCGACATGGGCACCGGGGGGTGCAACAAAGCCGGGCAGCGCCGGGGTGCCGTGACCTCAATAACGCTTCCCCCCACGCAAAATTTAGGGCTGGGCGTGTGCAGCTTTCCCTTTTTTAAATTCGAAACGCTTTTTCGCTACGGTTTCCCATTATTGATTAATCTCCCGTTTTTAATCAGCGCTGCCTCCCCCGTCGAGGCGGCTGCAGAACATGGCCCCGCGCTGCCGCCCCTCCTGCCGCAGCCCCGGCCCCACCTGCCGGGAGGAACGGGGCCGGAACGGGCGCGGAGCGGGGAGAAAGCCGCGAACCCGCCCTTCTCCATCCCTGCATCCATGCCTGCATCCATCCCTGCATCCCTGCATCCATCCCTCCCCGCACCTGCCCCGGGCGCCCGCGCTGCCGCAGGGGCCGCGCCTCTCGCTGCCGCAGCCCCGGGGCGCCGGCACCGGGACACGCCCCTCCCCTCGCTTTTGGGATGAAATCGCCGGATTTGGTTCTCGGGGCTTGATTGATTTTTTTTTTTTTTTTCCCCTAAATTTTTTTTTTTCCTCCCCCCCTTCTCCGCGCGGGACGCGGCGAAGGGAGAGCGCGCCCCGTGGGGGGGGGGGGTTCAGCGCCCCCCCTCCACCCCCATGGCAGCCGCCCCTCTCCCCGTACCTGCCGCTGCGGGGGTGTCCGCACCGGAGCCGGCTGGGTGACAGCGGTGGCGGGTGACGGTGACAGCGGCGGCGGCGGCGGCGGCGCGGGCGGGGCGGGGGCGCGCGCGGGGCTCCGGAACCTTCGCCGCGCCGGCGGGGCGGGAGCGCGCGCGCGCGTGCGCGGAGCGCCGCCGAGCCCCCCCCCCCCCCCCCCCCCCGCTCCTTCCCCCCCCCCCCCCCCCCGCTCCTTCCCCCCCCCCACCCTCCGCGCGCCCCCCGCCCCTCGCGGGGAGCGCCCGCCCCGCGCGCCCCCGCGCGCGCGCGCCCCCGCCCCATTGTCTGCGGGCAGCGGGGGCGCGCGCGCCGCCCCGGCCGGCAGGGGGCGCTGCCGCGATGCCCCCTCCCGCCCCTCACGGCCCTCACGGCCCTCACGGCCCGCTCCGTTCCGCCGCACGCACCGAATTCCCAATTTCCCCTTCCCCCGGGGGACACCGCCTCGCCCAGCCCTGCCGCCCGCTCCCGTCCCGCTTCCTGCCCGGCACACGCTGCTGCCTCCGGGCACAGCCCTGAGCGCCCGTGGAGATGGCGGCAGCGCGGCTCGTGTGGGAGCGGCCTCCCCTCAGCAGCCTCGGCAGCCCCTCTGGTCTCATCTCTGAAAAATAACACAAACGGCACAACCTTAAAAAAAAAAAATAAACACATGCAGGAGCTGCCTGTCCTTCACCAGAACCAAGCCAGCGGCCGTGCCGGTTTCGTTTCGTCCTGGGGAGCTCCAGGCTGACAAAGGCAGAGCAGCCGCTTCCCACACACGGTGACAGCTCCTACAGTGGAGAGGGACAGGCCACAGAGACATGGAGGGACAGGGCTGGCAGCTCTCTCGGCTTTGGGCTCTGCAGACACCGGGCAGGAGGAGCAACAGGTGACAGGAGAATGGCCCTGAGTGGCGGGGTTCCCTCACCACCCTGCCACCAGCCTGGAAATCTGAAAAAAACCAGATCCCGGTCCCAAAGGATCGCTCTCGACCTTGCCTGCTTCATCCCGAGCAGCAGTGAGCTGCTTCTGCTCGGCCTGGAAGGGTTGTGGGCACAGTGGAGATCGCTCGATGGAATTACTGCCTTGTGTTAAGAGGGTTACTGTCCCTAATAATTGGATTTAATGGAGAAACTGCAGGAGGGTAGGATCCAGTTTTCAGTTTTTCCTGACAAACGCTGAGGTGCAAATCAAGGACGAACATCCAGTCTAAGAACAGGCTTTTGTGAGAGAAACAGATGAGGAACCTGCGGCACCAGGTTCTTCTTAAAGCCTTTTTTACCTGTAGTTGCTGGGTATCTCTTTATTTGAAGTCTAACTTAGATGGGCAAAGGGAAGTTTCCTCACCAGGTCTTTCCAGGAGCCCACACGTGCAGCACCAATCTTCTTTTTAAAGCAGACCAGATTGGGAATGGTCCATCTTGGTTTGGGATAAAGATTTATGGAGTGTCAAAGCTCTTCTCTTACTACAGTATCAATAACTGCAGACTTACAGATTAGAATTGTACCAAAAAAAATTGATTTATGAACATGTAGTTTATGAAACTACATGTTTGTGAAATGAACATTGTTTGTATTCAGGTCAATAGTAATAGACAAGCCATCTAAAACCAGAGGAATGGTTCTTTTCTGCCCATTTTTAAACTGCCTAAAAAGTACTCACTATAATTTAGCTGGAGAATTTTCCTAGATTAGACACAAAAAATCCTCTAAAAAATCTATCACAACTTTGGGAATTGTAAAATAAACACTGCAGTGCTACAGGGGGATCCATCCTGGTGAGACAACAGAAAACAATGTGAGTTGCAGTGCAAGCAGCTCGAGCCCAGTCTGGGACAGCAGCTCTTCCAACAGGCCATGTGGGATGCACCAGGAACACCAGGCTGGGGTCAGCTCAGCACCCTCCAACAGGAATATTTCTTCATCTAAAGACAGCAAAACCAAAAGAGACTCTGGGCCTCCTTTCTTGAAGTGCCCAGCATGACGACACCTCTCTTCCTGAAGTTACCTCAGCGCCCACTTTCATCTGCCTGAGCTCTCAGCAAGTCCTGTCTGGATCCAAGAAATCCTGGGCTGGGCAGTGAGGCGTCCTTAGCCACATCCAGGCCATTTAGAAGCTCTGTTGGCAAGGCTTAGTCAAGAGTGAAATGCATCAATTGCTGCAGCAACGCCGAGATGTTTCCAGAACTGCTGGAGCAGCCCAAGTCCCAAAGCTCAGCTCGTGGTGATCAGCAGATCCTGCCCCAGCTGAGAGGAACTGCAGAGGAGCTCTCTAAGGACACATCTCTTACCTGTATGTGCAGCAGGCTGACAGCTGATGCAGTTTAATTACTGCACTGAGCTCTTCTGGCTCTTCTTCGTGTTCACAGGGGCTTTTGTTTATTGGAAAAGGGATCTGGGAATTTTTCCTACAGTTCTCAGGCCAGGCTCCTCTTTTCTCCCCACTCCTGGTCCATTCTGCTGCTAGGTGTATACTATTTTAACACAAAATTATAAAGGAATCCTTTAGGAAGGAAACCATGGGGTCTGTATCTTCCATACCTGTTTCTTCATCCCTAAGACCAGGCTTATTTTCCTCCCAGGTGAGGTTTGTCCCCTGTTTCATAACTACCAAGGTTTTCCCTGGCAGGTGCCACAGAAGGCAGAACACCAATTCCAGGTCTCACCTGCGGTGGGAATTGACCTGCAGCGCTGCAGCTGCGTTAGAAATTCTGGGTTATATTGGGTTATATTCTGGGTTACACAAGTCTGATGTCCCTAGGGCCTCCTCTGGCCACAAGCTGCTTCATTTGAGTCACTTAATTCAGCTTAAGCCTGGCTTTTGCAAAACCATAATGATCCCAGCTGAAATAAATACTCAAATTCTACACTGGCTTAATTCCATTAAAGCACTACCCAGATCCTTTTGCAACCTGGCGTTAAAGTTCACCTAAACAAAGAAAATGGGCTGATCGCTTTCAAAATGCGATTTTGAAGTGACCAGACAGGACGGATCTTTCCAGAGACCTTTCCAGAGCGGCTGCGGGTGCTGACCCAGCACGGTGCGACCCTTGCCCGGTGAGGAGCCCCGGGCACACGGCCCCAGAGCGGGGCTCGCAGGGCAGGACAGCAGCCGCGTTTCGTAAGCGCCGCGGAGCCGGGAGCAGGCGGCTGGTTACACAAGCGTCCCCCGGCCGTGCCTGCGGTGTCACGGCAGGACAGACCGGGCAGGGCTCACGCGAACCGCTGCGGCTCAGCGGGGCTTTAAAAGTTTAATAGTAATGAAATGGGTATAAAATAGTAATAGAATTACAATAATAAAATTTGAACATTTGAGGTTAGGACAATATGAGACAATAAAAACAAAGAGATACGGACGTCCCAGTACCTTTTTCTGGGCAACACAAGCCCCAAAAAGGACCCTCGTTAACAGAGGATTAACCCTTAAAAACAATCGCCTGTTGCATATTCACACATCTCATACATGATGCATAAATTCCATTCAAACACAGGATTCTGTCTGGTCACTGTCAGCTTCTTCCTCTTAATCCTGATGCCATCTTCCCGTCTGAGCGAGGTGGGAAGAAGTTCGTTTTCTGCTGATAAGGGAGCAATAAATTCCCTTTTTCTGAAAGATTTAGGTGTCCTGCAGCCGCCATCTGGTGAGAGCCCCTCATTCCTTTCTAAACATTCCACATACATAGTTCCTATTTTAACAACAAAAGCTACCTTTTTGCTATGAAACTACATTCACCATAGTATTAAAATGTTAATACAGCACCACTCAATACAACTTAATGTGCATAGTAAATATCTGCGTAGAGCCATATAATATGCATTTTTCACAGGGGGTTACAGCTCTGCTGGCTCCTTCCCCGCAAACCAGACACGTCTTCCCACTTGGACACGGTTCTCTCCAGCTGAAGTAACTGTTCACGCTCAGTAAAGGGAGCACGGTGCGCCCTCACCAGCCTGCCAGGGCCAGCGGGGCTGCGAGGATGTGAACTGGGACAGAACGGATCCCTGCAGGCGGCCAGCGGGCCGTGACTCAGCACAAGGAGCCAGCCAGGTCCTCGGAATAAACAAACTCACCCTTTCACCCCGACCTCTTTAGCAAATGAAGAGGCCCAAAAATATCGAGGTCAAGGCGCTTAAACCATCTTTCAGTGGTCCCTCTTGACCCCACCCCATCTGAAAAAACATCATCCCTGTCTCTTTTCAGCTGTGCGGAAGCCACAAAAAGCCAACACCTAAACCAGAAGATACAAGACCCAATACCCCTAAGGAGAGATATATTTTTAATTAATCATTATTCCATTTCTGAATTACAAGCTGCAAGATGCTTTCAGCTCATTGAAAGCCCGTGTGTCTAAGAGGCAGAGCTGACTCATCAGGGAGGCACAGGATGTGTTCACTTACGGGACCTTGTGGGAATTATCAGGCTCCTGGGCTCACATCACTTAAAGCCAAGATTCCCTTAGACCTGGTGTCATGGAAGGGCAGTTCCCAGCACTGGCTTCCCCCTTCACTGACAATTCTCAGACATTCCAGGAGCCAGGAGGGACTTTATTCCTGCAGGAGAGCAGCCACCAGAGCCCCACCAGCTCTGCAAAGGGACAGGGAGCATCTCTTGGGTGAAACAGGCTCCATTCCAAACACCCTGGGACTGCAGACTGAGCCCTGAGCTGCTCCTGCTCCATTCCAAACACCCTGGGACTGCAGACTGAGCCCTGAACTGCTCCTGCTCCGTTCCAAACACCCTGGGACTGCAGACTGAGCCCTGAGCTGCTCCTGCTCCATTCCAAACACCCTGGGACTGCAGACTGAGCCCTGAGCTGCTCCTGCTCCATTCCAAACACCCTGGGACTGCAGACTGAGCCCTGAACTGCTCCTGTTCAGCAGGCAGAGGCTGCTCTGGCACCTGCACATCAGCTGTCCTTGAGTACTGTGTCCTTCCCACAGGATGGCACACACCGAGGGGCAGCAGGGCAGGATTTACCCTCGCGTTTGTCAGGGCAAGAGTTCAGCCGGCTCTGAGGCAGGGATTGCATCATGCAGCACCGCAGCAGTGATGTTGTCACACAAACGAGTCACCAGGAACTCTGGCCTGCGGGACTTTCCTGGAGGACGCTCCACTGGAGGTGACATCTCACCCCAGCCCCGCAGCCCCAGCTCTGCTGCCCGCGGGGCCGGGGGTCCGTGCGGGTTTCCGAGGGGCTCCGGGAGCCATCTGCTGTCATCTGCCCACATTACAGCGAGGGGCTGTGTGGCACCAGAAGGGCTCTGCTCCCTCCACCCGCGCACGGATGAGTTTGAACCACCTCCCCAGAATCACTGCGGTTGGAAAAGAGCTCCAAGATCAACCTGTGAGCGATGCCCGCCTTGTCAACCAGACCAGAGCACTGAGTGCCTTGTTGGGTCATTCCCTGGACACCTCCAGGGATGGAGACTCCAGCACCTCCCTGGGCAGCCCCTGCCAATGTCTAACCACCCTTTCAGTGAAGAAACTCCTCCCGAGAAAATACCCAAATTTAACTACAAGCAGAATTAAGAGCCCCTCAGGGAGATCACCACCTCACCCAGAAGGACTGGGGGGTTCTCCATAGGAAACACAGTGCTTCCACCACAAGGACTCCACTTGAGGGTCTGCACTGAGCAGAGATGGGGTTCCAGCCCCCCAGACCCATCGGGTGCTGGCATTAACCCCAGCTCTCACAGGCCCAGGTGCAAGCAGCAGGGCACTCATGCCCTGCTCGGAGGGCATGGCAGAGCTGCAGGGAGTGGCAGAGGATGGGGACACGCTGGGTGCTCGCTGAGCTTTGGGAACTGAGAGGCTTTGTTCCTCTGCAGGCAGCAGGGTGGCACTGGGCCTGGCACGGCACCGTGCCCGTGTCCCAGCCTGCCGCCAGCCCGGCATGACGAGTGTGAGCCACACCAGAATGTGCAACCCCCGTGGGCTCAGTGAGTGTGCAAGGCACAGCCTTCTGCCAGTGTAGGGTGTGAGTGTGAGTGTGCAAGGTGGGCCCCTCTATCAGCACCATGAGTGTGAAGGGCATGTCTTTCTCCAGCATGGTGAGTGTGCAAGGTACATACAAGGTGTGTGCCAGGTGTATACAGCGTGTTTGTGTTCCGGGTGTCTGTGTACAATGTGTCTGTGTCCCAGGTGTTTATGTGTTCCAGGTGTGTCTGTATCCCAGGTGTATCTATCTCAGGTGTGTCTGTGTCCCAGGTGTTCATGTGTTCCAGGTGTGTCTGTATCCCAGGTGTGTCTGTATTCCAGGTGTATCTATCCCAGGTGTATCTATCCCAGGTGTTTATGTGTCCCAGGTGTTTCATGTGTTCCAGGTGTTTTCCAGGTGTGTCTGTGTCCCAGGTGTTTCATGTGTTCCAGGTGTTTTCCAGGTGTGTCTGTGTCCCAGGTGTTTCATGTGTTCCAGGTGTTTTCCAGGTGTGTCTGTGTCCCAGGTGTTCATGTGTTCCAGGTGTGTCTGTATTCCAGGTGTTTCTGTATTCCAAGTGTGTCTGTATTCCAGGTGTGTCTGTATTCCAGGTGTTCATGTGTTCCAGGTGTTTCCCAGGCGTTTCCCAGATGTTTTCCAGGTGTTTCCCAGGTGTTTCCCAGGTGTTTTCCAGGTGTTTCCCAAGCGTTTCCCAGGTGTTTCCCAGGTGTTTTCCAGGTGTTTCCCAAGCGTTTCCCAGGTGTTTCCCAGGTGTTTCCCAGGTGTTTCCCAAGCGTTTCCCAGGTGTTTCCCAGGTGTTTCCCAGGCGTTTCCCAGGCGTTTCCCAGATGTTTTCCAGGTGTTTCCCGGGTGTTTCCCGGGTGTTTCCCAGGTGTTTCCCAGGTGTTTCCCAGGTGTTTCCCAGGTGTTTTCCAGGTGTTTTCCAGGTGTTTTCCAGGTGTTTTCCAGGTGTTTTCCCGGTGTTTCAGGCGCCGCGCCCCCCCGGGCCGGCAGGGGGCGCCGTGGCGCGCGGGGCGCAGCGCGCGTGCGCGGGGCGGGGCGGGCGGAAGCGCGGCCGAGGGCGAGGGGCGCCCATGGGGCTCCTTAAAGGCGCCGCCGGCGCGGAGCCGCCTCCCGGTCCCGGAGGGACGCGCCAAGCCTGGCTGGAATGAGCAGGTGGGGCGGAACCCCCGGCACTTCCCCCGCCACCCCGTCCCCCCACGTCATCCCCCTCGTGGTCCGGCACGCGTGACCGCTGCCTCAGTTTCCCCCCGGTGTCGGGGGTGGTGCGGCGGCGGAGGGCGTGGGGGCGGCCGCGGGGACCCCCGGGGTCCCCTCACGGGGAGGGGGCGCACCCCGAGGCTGCCGGGGCTGCGGATGCTGCGAGAGGGAGGTGTAGGGCCAGGGGAGGGGGCTGCATACCCCGTGGAGGGGGCACAGCCCTGGGCGGGGAGCTCCGAGCCCCCATGGGGGGCACAGACCCCTCAGGGGGCTCAGGCTCCGGGCAGGGGGGCAGGAACCGCGCAGGGGCTCGGGCTCCAGGATGGGGGGCTGCCCCGCCGGGGGGTCCCTAGGGCAGAGGGCCAGGCTGCCTGGGGGACCCTGCAGTGCTGTCCCCCGCTCCTGGGGACACACCACAGCCCTGTCCCCCGCTCCTGGGGACACACCACAGCCCTGTCCCCTGCTCCTGGGGACACACCACAGCCCTGTCCCCCGCTCCTGGGGACCCCGCAGCACTGTCCCCCACTCCTGGGGACCCCGCAGTGCTGTCCCCCGCTCCTGGGGACCCTGCAGCGCTGTCCCCAGCTCCTGGGGACACACCACAGCCCTGTCCCCCGCTCCTGGGGACCCCGCAGTGCTGTCCCCAGCTCCTGGGGACACACCACAGCCCTGTCCCCCGCTCCTGGGGACCCCGCAGTGCTGTCCCCAGCTCCTGGGGACACACCACAGCCCTGTCCCCCGCTCCTGGGGACCCTGCAGCGCTGTCCCCCGCTCCTGGGGACACACCACAGCCCTGTCCCCTGCTCCTGGGGACCCTGCAGCGCTGTCCCCATCTCCTGGGGACACACCACAGCCCTGTCCCCCGCTCCTGGGGACACACCACAGCCCTGTCCCCAGCTCCTGGGGACCCTGCAGTGCTGTCCCCCGCTCCTGGGGACACACCACAGCCCTGTCCCCCGCTCCTGGGGACACACCACAGCCCTGTCCCCCGCTCCTGGGGACCCCTGCCCCGCTCCTGGGGACCCCGCAGCGCTGTCCCCCGCTGACACTCCAGGCAGAGCAGGGCTCTGGGTTTAGGGATATTTTATCCTGCACGGAAAAGGGAGCAGCTCCCAGCTGGGAGGGGAGCTTGGGTACAAGCAGGAGGCCCCGGAGGTGCCCCAGCGCCAGCAGAGGGGCTGTGCCACGCTAAGGAGTGAGTTTATCAGGCGGGGCAGAGCTGGGAGCAAGAGATTTCCCCTGGCTTGCGTCAGGCCGAGCAGCAGGGCTGGGCCGGGGAGGATCCCCAGGCAGCGCCCTGCCCGTGGCACGGTTTTGCAGTGGCTGTGGGTCTGTGGGGCACGTGCCACGCTGCCCTGCCGGGATGGGCACGCCGTGCCCAAGGAGCACCCAGGTGGGTGTGGGTTCAGGACAGCCCAGCTCCCTGTGGGGCTGGCACATGTGCAGGGCTGGCGTCGATCCAGCTCTCCTTGGGGCTGGTGCCTGTGCCAGCACGGACCCAGCTCCCTGGGGGGCTGGCACGTGTGGCTTCAGCATAGACCTGTCCCAACTTGCAGCCTTGGTCACCCAACAACTCCAGAGCCCGTAGAGATTTATGGCTCCTCTGACCTTGCAAATCGATGAGTCAGGTGGTGAAGGTTTTTTGCTGCATTCCCAGGCTTTAAAGAACCCTGTGGGTTCCCAAAGGCTGGAAGCTCTCCTGCTGTGGCCCTGTCCCAGCATGACAATGATCCCCAGGCTGCAGCGAGCGGGAGCAGCTGGTGCTGCGTGTGCTGAGGGTCACTTCTCCACATCCTTGTCCTGGGAAGGGTGTGATATCCCCTGCTTCCCGAGGGCAGCACACCAGCCCTGGGGGCTGCAGCCTTGCCAAGCCCCTCATGCAGGAGGTTTCAGATACCTAAACCCTTCTGGGGATTCTTGTTGCAAACAAGAAGGGGTCTCCCCCTGCCTGGTGTCCTGCCGTGGCTGCACTGGGCTCTGCTGCCATCCCAGCCAGAGCTGGGGGCGGCTGTCACAGCATGGCTGCTCTTTGGACTTTGTTCCTTCCTTTCCTTAATTTTCCGAGTGCAGGGAGGGGACAGTCCTCCTTCCCCAAGGACATGGAAGGCTGGACTGTCTCCACCTCTCCAGCCAGGCTGGGCCTGCTGCCAGCGTGGGGCCAGGGGGTGTTATCAGGGCTGGGCTGGCCCCGGGAGCCAGTCCCTGCCACCCCCCAGGACACCCTGATTATGGGGGGCCCTCGCCTGCCGTGTGCTGCAGCGATAGCACAGCGCCCGTGGGACACCTGGGGGACACTCTGCTGGAGTGGGGATGCTGGGGGGGCTCCCAGGGGACCTCATCCCTGAGCAGGGACCCCCCAGCCTCCAGCATCCCCTGCCGTGCATTGCAGGGGGACAGTGCCATGGCTGAGAAGATGCCACCGAGCCCCGGCGGGGGCATCACGCCGCTGCAGCAGATGCTGGCCTCGGGGACAGGTGCCATCCTCACCTCCCTCTTTGGTGAGTGTGGTGGGGTGGGTGCCAGGGTGGGGGCTGGCACGGGGGTGTCCTGGCTAAGGGCTGGCACGGGGGTGTCCTGGCTAAGGGCTGGCACGGGGGTGTCCTGGCTAAGGGGCCTTGTCTTTGTAGTGACGCCGCTGGACGTGGTGAAGATCCGGCTGCAGGCCCAGAGGACCCCCTTCTCCAAAGGTAACCCTGCTCGGGGCAGGGCAGGGGGCTGCAGCCGGCCCCCCTGGCCAGCAGCCCACGGGGGTGGCTCAGCTGGCAGAGCTGGTGGCAGGGATGTCTCTGCTCTGCAGCGTGGGGCCATTGCAAGGTGGCAGGTTACCGTGGGCCCCTCGTCCTCACGGGCCCGGGGGCCCTGCTGGGGAAGCTGGGCTGGTGCTTGGCTCTGTCCTTCCCCCTCTGCTGCCCGGTGCCAAGGGGGTCAGCGCGGTGCCTGGCAGCCCCCAGCCCACCAGGCTCAGCCTGCTGAGCTGCTGGCTGTTCCCCCACTGCCTTTGTTCCAGTCTCCATGCCACTCCCCTTGGCTCTGCCCCTTCCTGTGCGGTCACCGGGCTGGGGCTGACCACAAGGGACTGGTTTGGTGACAATAGGAACTGCTTGGGACGTGGCTGTTGGGGCATGCAGGCACCCACAGAGTGGAGAGCTGTAGCAGCCCAGCCCTGGGAGGTGGCGTGTCCCCTGTGTGGTTGCTCAGTGTGTCCCCATTGTGTGTTTCAGTGTTGGCAGCGCAGTCAGTGCCCTGGGGCGCTCAGCCGGCCACATGTGAGTACGCCAGGGGCTCCTGCTGCCAGTGGCTTTGCTTTCCCAAGCCTTCATCCTGGTTTGCTTCTCCACTGGTGGTGGCTTGGGCTCCTCTGGCTGTGGGGACATCCCTGCGCTGTGGGGGCTGACACTGTCCCCCTGCAGCCCTGCTTTGGGCTGGCTGTGCCACATCTGTGGGGATCTGTTGTGCAGCCACCCTGGCTGGCTGTGGTCTTGTTGCTGTCCTGTTGCCACATCAAAGTCCCCTTGGATTTCTACTGCCTGGTGTCCCTTGAGAGCTTGAGAGCACAGCAGAGGGGCCAGTGCTGATGCCCCCACTGTGCCAGGGCAGCAGAGCCAAGACCAGGTGAGGCATAAACCCTCTCCCATTGCTGGCAGTGGGTGCTGCTGTATGCCCATCCCTGCCATGGAGCTGGGTGTGCCCATCCCTGTTCTGGCCACGATCAGACCCTTGCTGGATGGTTGTTCCTCTCCTGGCCTTGGTCTCAGACTGGTGCCCTGAGGGTTTGGCTCCTTCCTGGAAGATGTGACAGCTTTGGGATCAGATATGCAGGGCATGGGGCAGAGGGGAAGGGTCTCCTGTGTAATGGCAGTGCTGTTGTTTCCTGCCTCAGGGAAGTGTTTCCTCTACTGCAATGGGCTCATGGACCACCTGTACGTGTGCCAGAACGGCAACGGCTGCACCGCCTGGTACAAGGCCCCCGGCCACTTCACTGGCACACTGGTAGGAGCTCCAGGCATGGCCAGGGGCCTCCCACCCCTGAGCAGTGTTGGGCTGTTTTCTGGGGGCTTGTTTGTCCTTCTGCCACCTGTAACTGCTGTCCCTGGTGCTGCGCTCTCTCCCCAGGATGCCTTTGTGAAGATCACGCGCCATGAGGGCATCAGATCTCTGTGGAGCGGCTTGCCCCCCACCCTGTGAGTTTGGGGATTCTGGCTGCTGCCACCTGCCCAGCCACACAGACTTATGTCCCAAGCCCCCTGCCAGCCCCAGGGAGGACATGTGCCCCTCACTGCCCTTCTCCTCCTCACAGGGTCATGGCCGTGCCAGCCACCGTCATTTACTTCACCACCTACGACCAGCTCCGGGACTACCTGCACGCCCGGATGGGGAGCTGGAACCACTCCATCCCCTTGCTGGCTGGGGCCCTCGCCAGGCGTGAGTACCCCTCCTCTCTGGGGTCCCTGGCAGTGGTCTCAGTGCCCACATTCAGTGCCTGGCTCTCCTGGCACGGTGCTGATGGCTCTGGGACGGCCGCTGGAGCGCACAGAGCTCATTCCCCGTGTCCCCCTTGCGTTGCAGTGGGTGCTGTGACAGTCATCAGCCCCCTGGAGCTGATCCGCACCAAGATGCAGTCCCAGCAGCTCAGCTACCGCGAGCTGCGCGTCTGCATCCGGTCAGCAGTGGCCCAGGACGGGTGGCTGTCCCTCTGGAGAGGCTGGGGACCCACCGTGCTGCGGGACGTCCCCTTCTCGGGTATGCCTGGGGGTGTGCTGGGACATGGGGGGCCCAGGGCAGCCCGTGCTGGCCCGGTGGTAGCACTGGTGTCTCCTCTCCCCAGCTCTGTACTGGTTTAACTACGAGCTGGTGAGGACGTGGCTCTGCAGGCAGGCCTGGCTGGACGGGGCCACCTTCATGGTCAGCTTCGCGTCCGGGGCCATCTCTGGCACGGTGAGTTTGGGATTCTGGGGCTCCTGTTGGGGGTTGGCGTCTGTGGGAGGGAGGATGGGGCTGGGATGGTGCTGGGAGGTGAGAACAGAGCTGGCACTGGGCAGGAGCCCCAGTTCTGGCTCACATCCAGTGCCAACCCCACAGGTGGCCGCGGTGCTGACGCTGCCCTTCGACGTGGTCAAAACCCAGCGGCAGATCGAGCTGGGAGACAGTGAGGTGCACCCAGGTGAGGGGCCAGGCTCCAGGCTGGTGCCTGGGGGGCATCCAGCACTCCCCACGGGTGTCCCCCAGCCCTGACCTGCTCCCCTCTCCCCGCAGTCACAGCCTCCAAGCCTTCCTCCACCTGGCTGCTCATGCAGCGGATCCGCGCCGAGTCTGGCACCCGGGGGCTGTTTGCAGGTGAGGCTGTGCCCAGGCTGTGCTGGGGTTCTGGGTGCCCTGGCTGTGCTGGGGTTCTGGGTGCCCTGGTGTCACCCCAGGGCTCACGGCGCTGTCCTTGCAGGGTTCCTGCCCCGCGTCATCAAGGTGGCACCTGCCTGCGCCATCATGATCAGCACCTATGAATTTGGCAAGAGCTTCTTCCAGAAGCTGAACCAGGAGCAGCAGCTGCGGGGGGGATTGTGAGCAGGCCTGGGGCAGGGCTGGACGTGGCCGTGCCCAGGGGACAGTGCCAGCCCTGCTCCAGCCAGTGTCCCAGGAGTGGTGATCCACACTCGGCTGTGCAGAGCCCAAGTGCCTTCGTTCCTGCTCTGCCTCCCGCTGCCTGCACACGGAGCCAGGGCCAGCCTGGCCTCACCCCTGTCCCAGCCATGCTGGGGGACATCTGTGCCTGCTGCTGTGACACTGGGGGGGATATGGAGCCCCCTGCACCCATCCCTTGGGGCTGGACAGATGTTGCTGCTGGAATCGTGGACGCTCTCTCAAGGATGGCGTGTCCCAGGAGACTTGGCCTGGCAGGAGATGGAGCTGGGGCTCTGGCAAGGACCAAACCCAGACCTCGGGGGCTTCTCTGCCTGCCTGCGCCCCCCAGCCCTGCTCTGCCTGGGGATCTGCCCCTCCTGACCATCACTCACCCACAGCCTCGCCTTGCTGGCTCTGCATGGCATGGGGGCACGTCAGGACCCTCTCCCTGCCTCTGGACCTCTCCTCCCACTCGGGATGTCCCCAGACCCTGTGTGGGGACAGATCTCACTGCTGCTTGGGGGGCCATTGTGGCACCCCTGCCCCATCCTTTCACTGCAAGGGCCTGCCCCAGCTCTGCGGGCACTGCCCCCATTACCCCGGGACTCATGGAGGGAATTTCTCCTAATTTCTTAAATAAAATAATTGTCTCTTAGTGGAAGGATATCTCTCTGTGTGCTGGGGGGCTGTAGAGACACCTGTGGGGTGACAGCCATGGCCCCTGCCCCGAGGGGCTGCAGGAGGCTCACTGGGTGCCCCCAAATCCTTGCCTGGGCCAGGACCTTGTGGCAGGGGGGCACAAGGGGTCTGTTCCCCTCTGGGGAGGTGGGTGACAGGCCAGCTCTGCTTACTGCGTTTATTGATTCCTTTTGCTCCAACAAGGCAGATGGGGCTGAAATAAAAACCAAAATCACCCAAAACAACCCAAAACCCAGGGGAGGATGGGGAGGAAGGGGGAAGAAGAGTCCTCCCCCCTGTTGTGGGGATGCTGCTGCAAGGGGGGCAGGCAGCCCCCCACAGTGCAGGGGAGCCAGGGGGGGCAGGCAGGCACACCCGGGTGGGCACCAAGGGCCACGCCAGACCCTCACCCCTGGAAGGGGCCTGGCCCCGACCCCCCCTTGCTCCCTCCCAGTGTCCCCCCCTCCCCGTGGCACAGTTCATTCCCCCCAGCCCTGCACCCCCATCCCAGCAGGTCCGTGTCTCCAGCCAGGCCCAGGCTGGGGGGGCCGAGGCGCAGCCGGGGTGGGGTCTCAAGGTGGGGAGGGGGATGCCATCCCCGGCCTCCCCGGTGGCACGGCGCGTCCCTCGTTGGTCCCGGGGTGGCGAGGGGGGCCGGGCTCAGTCCGGTGCCGTCACGCTGGGCCGGGGGGCGGCGCGGGGGCCGGGGGTCTCAGCTGGGGCTGCGGGTCGGGCTGGCTTCCGTGCTGTCGCTCACCAGGCACTCGTTGGACTTGAGGCTGGCCAGGGACTTGCAGCTGGGCAGGGAGGCCAGGGAGCCGCAGAGCCCCAGCATGGAGGGCGTGGGGTCCTTCCCTGCGGGCAGAGAGGGGCGTCACGGGGGGCTCGGCCTCGTGTCCCGGCCCTGCCACCCCGGGGGGACAGCGACCACCTCTGCGGGGGCTGCTGGGTGTCCCTGCACTGCTGGGGCAGCATCCCAACCACGGGGAGGGGGCTGCTGGTGGCTCCTGACACCCGGGTGCGTGTGGGGAGATGTGCTGAGCCCCGGGGGCGCCCTAGGGTGGGTGGGTGGGGTCTTACCCAAGGGCCCCCAGGGCTCCCCTTCGCGCTTGCCCTCGCCCAGGCGCTGGGAGTCGGAGCTGAGGCTGTTCTCGGCCGAGAGCTGGTCGGTGCTCACGAAGCTGTGCCTGCAGAGGGACAGCTCTGAGCCCCCCCGGGGCTGGCACAGCTCTTCTGCCCCTCCCGCACCCCGTGTCCCCCCCGGGGCAGGGCAGGGTGCTCTGGCAGGTCTCTGTCCCCACTGAGAGCTTGCCTTCTGTAGAGTTTGCTGTCCGAGCCGCTCTCGTTGCCATTGAGGGTCCCCAGGGAGGGCCACTGGTTGACCAGGGGTGTCACCATCTCCTTGGAGAGCTGGGCCAGCTGTGGGTTCTCGCAGGGAATCAGCCCCGTCCTGCAGCAAAGGGTGGCAGGACGTGTCACCTGGCACAGCCACCAGTGCTGGGGACCCGCCAGGTGACACGTGTGGGGCACTGGGGACAGCCAGGCTCCAGGGACCCCCTGCCCCCCCAAGCCCCCTGGCCGTGGCAGGGGGTCCCCACTCACAGCTGCTCCTGCAGCTCCAGGATGACGCCCTCCAGCTCCCTCTTCTCCAGCTGGTTCTGCACCATCACCTCCTCCAGCCGCAGCTTCAGCCGCTTGTTCTCCGCCTCCAGGTCCTTCAGCTGCGACTCCCGCAGCCTCACCAGCTCCTCCAGGTACCCCTGAGTGAGGCCACTGTCAGTGGTGCCCTGCTGCCACCACCCCCAGTGTCCCCAGGGCCCTCCAGAGTGACAGGGAGCGGGCTGGGTCACCGCAGCAGCAGGATGAAGGGCTGAGGGTGCCACTGAGGCAGAGGTGCTCCAGGCTGGAGCATCCTGGGGAAGGTGGTACCCTGATGGCCCCAGTCTGGTACCTTTTGGGCATAAACAATGCGGAATTTCTGCTCCATCTTGCGCCACTTGTTGTACCAGCTGTCCTCGTCGGTGACCAGGGGCAGGTAGGGGTGCTCAGGTGAGCTGTCCTCGCTCGTGCTGCTCTCCACACTGCCCCGCTCCTCCTCCTCGCTCAGGTAGTCATAGCTGGGGGGTGGGGGGGCTCAGCAGGGGCTGTCAGGGGTTCGGGGAGCCCCACCGTGGTGCTGGGGGAGAGGCAGGGGGGTCCCCACCCCAGGAAGGGCACCCCAGCTCCTACCTCTGCGTGAACTTCAGGTAGGGCGTGTAGTCAATGACCACGGGCGTTTTACCGTCCATCACCTCTCCCTTCAGGCAGAAGCTGAGCAGAGGCAGGGGGAGAAGAAGGTCAGGGAACCCCCAGGCTGTCAGTGAGGGCCCGTGTCCCTCTGTGCCACCTGTCCCTACCTGAAGTCGATGGCGCTGAGCCCGATGAGCATCCCCGTGAGCACCGTGGACTCCTCGCGCAGCATGATGGCCCCGTCGTCGTAAAACCTCCTGCGGGGAGCACGCGGCTGGGTGTGCCCCCCCCGGCACCCCAAAACCCCCCCGGCACCCCAAAACCCACCCCGGCACACCCACACACCCCGGTGCAGGCGTGGCCACGGGGGCTGCTCACCTGGTGGTCCGAGTGTCCCGCAGGGCCGTGGAGATGTACTCGGACATTCGCTTCTCCATCAGCGCCACGCGGATCCAGGCCCGGCCCTGCGAGGCAGTCCTGAGGGTGGGGGCTGCCTCGGGGGGTCCCCACATCCCACCCGCCCCCAGCACTCTGCTCCCCACACTGGAGTGGCTTTCAGCCTCTTTTTGGGTACCGTGGGGACCCACGGCTGCCGTTGTGACCCAAGGGGCCCTGTGGTGTGGGATGGAGCTGCAGGAGGGCAGGGGAAGGTGAGGATGAGGATGAGGATGAGGATGAGGATGAGGATGAGGATGAGGATGAGGATGAGGATGAGGATGAGGATGAGGATGGGGATGGTGAGGGGGTGAGATGGGAATGTTGATGGGTCCATGTGCCAGGGTCAGGGTGGAGGGAATGGAAACAGGGGCAGGCATAGAAATGGGGATGGGGAGGGGGACAGGGACAGGGACAGGACTGGTGCCTTCCTGACCTTGGCCCTGGAGGTGCTGATGTTCTCCATGTTCTCGATGCTGCTGACGCAGTTGTTGGGCACCTTGCTGCAGGCCAGGCGGATGTAATCCCAAAACCCGCGCTGTCCATCCGAGCTGAACCAGCTGACAGGGCCTGCGGGCACCCGCAGGCTGCTCAGGGGCCAGCAGAGCCCCTGCAGCAGAGCTGCACACCCTTCCTGGTGCCAGCACGTGCGTCCCCATCCGCCACGGGACACGGGGACAGGCCTGGGGGCCACCCCTACCTTTGAAGCGGTGGCTGAGGATCTGCTCGAGGATGGCGGCGAAGTTAACGAACTCCTCGGAGGAGTCGTCGATGGGATCCGCCGTGTACTTCTCCAGAAGGGTCTTCACCGAGAACCTGCCGCGGGGACATCGCCACGGCCGGGGCGGGGCACGCGCGCCCAGCCCTGGCACACGTCAGGGCTCAGCAAAGCGCTTTTCCAGCTGTCGGCTCCCGCTCCCGGCAGCGGGAAGAGGGCGTCGGGCTGGGCTGTGGCGCGGTGACCCCCCTGTCCCCGCGTCCCCGGGGACCCCGAGGGGCGGCCGCTGCTCCCCGCCGTGCAAGTGGCCAGGAAGGGCGAACAAAGGCCCCCTTCCTCCCGGCCGTGCGCGGGCGGTGATGGCTTCCCCTTCCGCCCGGCCGCTCGTGCTCGGGGCACAGCGACGCCGAGGACGCGGCCGCGGAGCCAGGACAGGGCGGGACGGGGCAGGTGTTTGCCTGGGGGGCATCGCCCCCTCCGTGGGGTCTGGGGGTCACAGCTGCAGGGGGATCCCCGTGGCAGCGGGTGGAGGGCGTGCCATGGTGGTGCTGGGGTCTGGGGGTGCCTCGTGGCACAGCCGAGAGGGCTGCGGGCGTCCTGGTGGAGATCCTCAGGGTCTCCATGTGGTGACAATGGGGTTTTTAGATGGCCCATGCCATGGCAAGGAGGTCCATTGGGTCCCCATGTCATGGCAGCGGGGTCTGGAGGTGCCCCGTGCCACGCCGAGGAGCCCTGGGGTCCCCAGACCCCAACATGAGGCCCTGGGGGTCCCTGCCAGGTTGCCCAGGCCCTGGTACCCCCCACATCCCCCCAGCCCTGGGCTGGGCTCCAGCGCTCCCAGCACCAGCAGCTCCTCACCAGACCCCGGGGGGGTGTCCCCCCACCCCCACACCCCGGCAGGACCCACCACCCCCTCCCCACCCCGTCCCTGCACCCCATTCCTGCCCCCCCATCCCGGTCCAGCCAGGAGTCTCCATGACAACGCTCATCCTCCATCCTTCATCCCCCATCCCCGCCGCTCCGGGGCCCTGACGTCACTTCCTGGGCCCCCGCCCGCATGGGGGTCCCCAACCCCAGCCCCCCCCCCGCACCCCCTCTCCCCCAGCACCCCCCTCACCCTCCACCCCCCCTGCATCCCCCCGCCAGCCCCGGTGCCCCCCGACATCGGCGCGGCGGCCGCCTCCATGTTGTCACTGCGTCCCCCGCCCCCGTCTGCCCCTTCACGACCCCCCCCAGCCCCTGTAGATCCCCGCAGCCCCCCCGGAACCCCCCCGAACCCCCCGGAACCCCCCGGAACCCCGCAGCGCCGCAGCCCCGGCCCCGCAGCCCCGCAGCTCCGCGCCCCCCCCCCCTTTTCCCGCATCCCCATCCTTCTCCTCCCCCCTCCAAACCCGAATCCCCCCCCCCTCAAAAAGCGGCTGCAGCAACAACAAATCCCCCCCAAAGGGCGAAGGGGCGGCGGGGGGGGAGGGATGAACCCCCCACCCCCCTCCCCGCCCCCCATCTCCTCCATCTCCTCCATCCCCACCGGCGGTGGTCGCTTCTCCCCCCCCTCCCGTCCCCCATTTTGCGGTGCCCCCCACCTGCAGACGGTGATGAGGTTTTTCCTCTCCACGGCGATGTTCCTGGAGGAAGCCTTCTTGGAGGAGAGCCCCAGAGCCATGGCAGCCGGCACCCAGCTCGCTTCCATCCAGCGGCCCAGGCGCCGCGGCCGCGGGCGATGCCCCTTCCCCCCGCGGGGACCCCCCCGGCCCCCCGCGCCGCGCAGGCTTTGCTCCGCCGGTGCCCACGCCACGGGCCGTGCGCCGCCCGCCCCCCCAAAGGGATGCTCTCCCCGCCCCCGGCCCCCCAAATCGCTCTCCGGGGGATGGGGGGGGTCCGGAGTCCCGCGGGGGTCCCCGGCTGTCCCTTCCGACATGCTCGGGGACCCCGTGGGTGAAGCACCCCCCGCGGTTTTGGGGTTTTGGGGGGGGTCTTTGGAACTCCCCAGGCTCAGAGCATCACCCCCTGCCTTGCTCTGCCTCCATCCTCGTTTTGGGGGGCTGAGCATCACCCCCAGCCCCCCCCCGAGGGGTCTGCGGGGGGCGAGGGACCCCCCTCATGGGGGTGGGTGGGGGCTGGCCGTGCCGAGGGGCAACCCCCCCACCGCCGTTCTTCACCGTGCCTCAGTTTCCCCGTTGTTGTGACAGAGAAATCGAGGAGGGGCTGGCGGATCCCACCGCGGCCCCGTAAACCTGCACAGCCCCCGGGTAAATCAGAGCCACCCTCAGCACACAGACACCCCCCGGGGGACATGTGCCACCTCCTGTGCCCACCGGGGTGCCACACGCCCGCTCTGCCCCTGCCATGGGGTCTCAGCTGGGGGACAGGTGGGCACAGCGCGGGGAGGGACCCCCAAAATCCTCCCGGGCAGGGAGGGGAGCCCTTGGCAGTGCCCAGATAAGGCCGGGGCCGTTATCGGGACACGCAGAGCCAGCACCACCCCTCCGAGGGTGCCACCAGGTCCCCAACGTGTCCCCAGGCTGGACGGGCCCCCAGGCACAGTGGGGACAGCTCCGGTGCCACCTCACTGCGGGGGACCCTGTGGGAGTCCCCAGGTAGCGGGGCTGGCATGGGATTGTGTGTGTGCACAGGTGAGTGTGCACAGGTGTGTGTGCGTGCGTGTGTGTGTGTGTGTGTGTGCGTGTGCAAGGCTCACCCACCTCGCCCTGAGATTGGGATTTTGGGGCTGAAATCCTTTTTGGGGATATAAATGTAGCGACACACACACGTGTGTGTGCACACACGTCCACAGGCGTGTGCACAGGTGTGCACGGGGCCGTGTGCCCCTCACACACACACACAGGTGTGCCCACGGCTGGGCACCAACGCAGGGCACGCTCCCCTGCCCTCCTGCAAGCGTGCCACCCCGGTGCCACCATGGCACAGACGGACACCCCGGCCCCGCGTCCCCCCCGCGCCTCCTCCCGGAACCTCCCCAGGAACCCCCTTTTTTTTTAATTTTTTTTTTTTTTAAAGAGAACACCCCAACCCCCGCGGAAAGGGGGGGACAACCGGGGGGATCCCGGGGATTCCCTGCAGGGAAACCCGAGGTAAACAAGACTGGGGGGACGGGGGGGGGGCAGCGGGTCCGGTGCGGGGCTCCGGGCTGGGTGAGGGACGGGGCAGAGCGGGGCGCAGGCGGGGCTTCACAGCTGCTGCAGATGTTGCACCCCGATAACCTTGTTTTTACGGGGGGCCCGGGGGGGGCCGGGTGAGCCCGAGGGGGGCAAGATTAGGGAGGTGAGCGTGACTCAGGCATCGGCGCCTCACACCCCGGGCAGCCGCAGAGAGAGCGCCAGGGGCGTCGCAGCCACCCCAGGGGTAGGTGCGGGGTCACCTCGGGGTGGCCCTGGGGGTGGCCCGGGGTGGGCGGGGGGGTGGCGGGGCTGGGAGGGCACCCTGGGCTGCCCCCGGGGCGGTCAGGGGGGTGTTGGGGTGGGATGGGAGATAGGGGCTCCATAGGGAGCCAGAGGGGCACAGGGGGTGGGTGCCAGCCGTGGGGGGTGGGTTCCACAGGGAGCACCAGAGGGGTGCCAGTCATGGGGTGTGGGTGCTGTGGGCTCCACAGGGAGCACCAGAGGGGTGCCAGCCGTGGGGTTTGGGATGTATGGGCTCCATAGGGAGCACCAGAGATGTCCCAGCCGTGGGGTGTGTGTGGTGTGGGATGTGTGGGCTCCACAGGGAACACCAGAGGGGTGCCAGCCGTGGGGTTTGGGATGTATGGGCTCCATAGGGAGCACCAGAGATGTCCCAGCCATGGGGTGTGGGATGTATGGGCTCCATAGGGAGCACCAGAGATGTCCCAGCCGTGGGGTGTGGGTGCTGTGGGCTCCACAGGGAGCACCAGAGGGGTGCCAGCCGTGCGATGTGGATGGCCTGGGTTGTGTGGGCTCCGTGCCGAGGCGTGCTGGGCACCTGCTGGATGAAAGGTGCCAGCCCTGCCGCACGGATGGCGTGGGATGTATGGAGTCCATAGGGAGCCGCGGGGCTGTACCCATGCTGAGGGGATGGTTTGGGGTGTGCTGACGAGGCAGGAGGGATCCCGGCCATCCCTCATGGGATGTGTGGGACGTGAGGGCTCCACAGAGCCCTGGTGGCCGCAGGGAGGATCCCGGTGGCCGTGCGGGGAGTGCGGGCTCCGTGCTGAGCCGTGCCGGGAATCTGGGGCAGGAGGGGCGACCCTATGGCATTATACCCACTGAGGGGGGTCCCACGGGCTTGTACCCACCGGGGGGGACCCCAGCCGTGCCCCGGCTGCTGAGGGGTGTGTGACCCCACTGTGCGCTGTGGGGGCCGCGGGCTCATCCCGCGCACACGATGCGGGACAGGAGCCCCGCAGCTCCCGAGGGCTCCCGGGGCTGGCCGAGCTCCATCCTGCCGTGCCCGAGCTCCGTGCGGGGCTCTGCGGGCCCGAGCTCCATCCTGCCGTGCCCGGGCTCCGTGCGGGCTCTGCGGGCCCCGCACAGCGCGGCTGGCGCGGGGATGCGTTCGGGGGTCCCGGTGACCCCGCTGCCCGGTGCCGCGGCTCCCGCGGGTCCCGGCCCGGGGCGCTGCGGGGCAGAGCGGGGGGCAGCGGGTGGAGCGGGGCAGGGGCCGACGCCCGGTGCCGGGCGTTATCAGCGGGGCGCAGCCCCGCGCACCGGGCTGATGCAAGAGCCGCGGGCGGGCTGGGGGGGCCGGGGGGGCCCGGCACAGGCCGGGCTGGGGGGCCGGGGGCCGCCGGGCCGGGGCCAGGCGGGGCAGGAAGGAGACGGCCGAGTCAGAGCTTTGCCGTCCATCCCGTGGCCCCGCCGCGGCTCCCGCGCCCCGCCGGGGATCCCGCGTGGCCGCAGCGGGGATCCCGCGGCCCCCGCGGGGTGTCCGGGACCCCACCCCGGCTCCCGCCACCCCCGGCCGGGAGCGAGCTCCTGCATCACCCTGGTGAGATCGGGGGGGGCTGCTTCCCCCCAAAGCCGCCCATGCCCTGACCTTGCCCCGGAGCCCCCCGGTGGGGTCGCTGGGCAGGGGTGGCGGGGGGCAGCCGGAGCCCCTCGGCCCCCCAGGCTGGGGGGGTCCCCACGGGCCGGCTGGAACAGCGGCTTTGGGGGTCCCGGGCCATGGCACCCCCCCTCAGAGACTCTGGGCTGGGGCGGGCGGGGGTCAGGGGTGAGGGGGGTTCAGGAGGGGGGTCCGGGCCCCCCCGGGTCCCTCCGGGGCTGCCCCGGGGGGGGGGGGGGGGGGGGCGGAGTGCGGGGCAGGGCGCCCCCTGGCGGTTGTCCCGCGGTGCAGCCCTGGGGCAGCTGGGGGGGACGACACAAGGGACACAGGGGACACAGGGGACACAGGGGTTGCTGCAGGGGATCTGGGGGCTCGTGGAAGGGCGGCAGCAGGGGCCTCCCCAGCTGTGCACCCTGGCGACCTTTGGGGTGCTCACCCCGTCCGGGTTTGGGGTGTCCCGTGAGTCCAGCTGTGCCTCAGTTTCCCCAGTTCTCACCCCCTAGCTCTGCCAGGGGCTGGGGCCGTGTGCTGGGGGATCAGGGCACTGCCTGCGGGACCCCAGCCCGCGTGTGTGGGACTACACAGGACCCCCATACAGGGGCAGGGGGCTGCGGGGGGCTGCGGGGGGCTGTGTAGGACCCCACACGTGCGTGGGTCTATACAGGACCCCCACCCACACAGGGAGGGCCGTGTGGGACCGCGGTCTCCGAGCCTGGCTCCGTGTGGGAGCCGACCCCCGGCCGTGAGTGTGTGCAGGGGCTGACCCCGAGCACAGGGCACGGAGTGCGTGGGCACGGCTGGCTCGGGGCACCATGCCACGTCCCTGGTGGGAAGCTGCCGGGGCTCTGCCATGTCCTGACGTCGGTTCCCATCCCGTTCGGCGACAGGGCAGGGCATGACCTCCCTGGGGACCCCCAAGCCCAGGAGCTCCCATCCCGCAGGGAGCGGCTCAGGCTGGCAGGGGCTGCGGGAACGGCCCCGGCCCAGCCCTGGGGACACACGCCGGTGCCGGGGGCACGGAGCGATGCCCTGCTCTCTGCTAACTTGTTCTCTCTCGTTTCCCCCGTGCCCGCCCCGCAGAGCCCGGGTTATGGTGGCACCGGGCTGAGCGCCGGGACGCGCCGAGGCGGCAGCGGGGGCCGAGCCCGGAGCCATGGAGGGGCCTGGCCAGGTAGGGACACCCGGCCCCCGCCCCGGCTCCGCCGCTGCGCCCCGGCACGGCCCCGGCCAGGCCTCGGCGGTGCCCGACCCTGCTGACCCCCCTCTCTGTGTCCCACAGGAGGCCTACGAGGAGGGGATGAGGAGGAGCCTGGACCCCGAAGGCTACGAGGACCCCGGCCTGAAGAGCTCCCACCTGTCCCTGGGCGAGATGAGCAGTGAGTGGCTGCTGGGCTGCTGGGGGCACCGGGGGTGGCATTGCATGGGCACCAGGGGTGGCATTGCATGGGCACCGGTGTCACAGGGTGCCAGCGCTGCACGGGCACGGCAGAGCACGGGTGTGGCACCGGCGTGGCAGAGGTGGCAGTGCTGCATGTGTGACAATGGCATAACACGGGTGACAGCTTGGCAGGGGTGATGGCACCACAGGGGCACTGGCGCCAGCTGGGTGCCAGCCTTGCAGGGCCACCAGTGGCTCGAGGTGACGCGTTGCGTGGGCAGAGTTTTGTGGGTGCAGCCATGCAGGGACACCAGCACGGCTCAGGGGCACTGCACGGGCACCAGCAGTGCATGGACACAGGTGTTTCACAGTGCCAGCTTCTCGTGGGCACGCATGGCACACGGGCATTGCAAGGGCACCGCGTTGCATGGGCGCCAGCGTGGCGCAGGCAGGTTGCATGGCTGGCACAGATGAGTTGCATGAGCACGGGCGTCTTGCATGGATGCATTTCCTGGGTGCCAGCGTGGCACTGGTGGCAGGGCTCGCTCGGAGCGCGGGGCCAGGCAGGGACACCCCTGTCAGGGAGACCCCTCCTCAGGGACACCCCCTCAGGGACACCCCCCAATGGCAGCGAGTCCCTCTGCCAAAACCCCCGAGCCGTGAGGTGCCACCTCCAGCTGCTGAGCTTGGGGACCCCCGAGGTCCTTGAGCCCCCCGGGAGGGAGGCAAGGGGAGTTTGGGGGTCAGCATCCCCCCGGCCCAGGCACGGTTGTTTTGGAGCTGCCACCCCGAGGCGGTGTTGGGGCTCGGGTGCCCCTCTGGGGTGACCCCGGTGGGGTAACGCTGCCGCCTGTTCCGCGCAGGGCCCGGCGCTGCCATCGGGTCCCCCCTGCAGGCGTGGAGGGCCAGGGCCGAGGAGATGAATCCCCTGCGGTGAGTCCCCAGAGCGGGGCGGGGGCTCTGCCTGCCCGCCTGGCATCCCCGGGGGAGGCTGGTGGCACCCGCGGTGCCCGGCGCTGAACCCCCGTGCCCGCGCTGTGTGTTTTGCAGCCAGTATCTGCCCGGCCGCCGGGGATTTTATGACCTGGACGGGAAGAGGCGCTCGGCCGGGGCCCCCCCGGGACACCCCAGCCGTGGCGAAGGGCAGCGTGAGTGACCGCGGGGGCCCCGGGGGACAAAGCCCAGCCCCGGCGTCCCCCCCACCTCGAGCCCTCGGTGGCGATGCCCGCCCCGCTTCTGCCACCCCCGTGTCCCACCCTCGGCGGGGGGACGGTCACCCGGGCGTCAGGGCACGCCGCGGGGTGACCGCTGCCACTTGCCCGTAATCGCCCACTGATTGAGGATAAATAAAGCCTTTGTTTGGGGTGAGGACAAGAACCACTCGGGGCTGAACGCTGGCTGGCGCCGGGCGGCTCGGTGGCGGTGGCGGCGGGCAGGGACGAGGACACGCTCGTGCCCACGTGCCACGGCCAGCACGGTCGGGGACACAGTGACAGGGGACGCGCCCCATCCCTGCTGCCATGGGCGCAGCATCCTTGCCCCGGCAGAGCGGGATGCGGCTCCCGCAGCATCCTTGCCCCGCCGGGTGACCCGGCTGGGGACAGCCAGGGGACCGCCGTGGTCCCCGCGCAGGGTGGAGGGGGACGGGGTGAGCCTGTCCCCAAGGTGGGGTGACAGCGGGCGGGCGGGAGCCGTGCTGGTGTTTACTGTCAGCAAAGGAAGTGCTGCGGGATTTACGGCGCGCGCGGGGCGGCCGCGGGGATCGCTCCCCACTTTATAGGGACGGAGCTGCGGGGACATGGGGAGCGCAGGGGGGGACGCAGGTAGGCAGGGGACGGGGACGGGGACAGCTCGGGGGTCAGGCTGGCCGGGGATGCGCTGTCCCCGTGTCCCCGTTGCGGTGTGGTGCTCGGTGCTGGGGCTGCGCCGCTGGCAGGGCGGGGGCTCCGTGATGTCCCCAGGCTGTCACCCTGCGCCAGGGGCCGGGCTGTGGGGATGTGACGGGACCGAGGTGGGCACCGGCAGGGCGAGAGATGGCGGAGTGGCACATCCAGCAAACTCCAGCTGGGTCTGGACTGGGGCAACTCGGGGGGCACATCCACGAGTGCCCAACGGGGCTGGGGTGGGGATGATGGGGAAGGGGACACGTCCAGGTGACCCCAAAGGGGGCTGGGATGGGCGTGATGATAGGAGGCACCACAAGCAGACCCCAGGGGCACCCAGGCTGGGGCAGGGACTGGCTAACGCCTTGGTGGCTCCACTTGCAGCTGTGTCAGTGACCGATGTGGACCCGGAGGCAGCAGGGAGCAGGAGGCTCCTGTCCCAGCAGGACACCCATGAGGTGGGTGCTGCCCCAGGGACCCCCACTGCCTCCCCATTCTGGGGGTGGGTGGGCTGTGGTGACCCTGGGACCAACCTGCCAGCTCAGCCCTGGGGATACCAGGGCCCTGAGGGGGGATGCTGAGTGTGCTGGGGGTCCCCAGTGTGGCCAGGGACACGCTGACCCCGCTGTCTCTGGCTGCAGGGCTACGTGGAGCTGCACGAGCTGGTCCTGGACAATGCCAAGGACTTGTGCTGGATGGAGGCTGGCCACTGGCTCAAGCTGGAGGAGGACTTCCAGGAATCAGGGGACTGGAGCCAGCCCCATCTCTCCTTCCTGACCTACCACAGCCTCCTGGAGATCCGCCGGGCTTTGAGCAAAGGTGGGGACCCCCCCAGGGACCACCAGGAGGGTGGGGGGGACCCTGCGCTGGCTGGAGGTGACAGTGCTGTCCCCACAGGTGCCATTCTCCTCAACGTGGAGGCCAACTCGCTGCCGGCCATCGTGCACATCCTCCTCGACCAGCTGATCTACGAGGGGCAGATGAAGCCGCAGGACCGCGACGACGTCATGAGGACGCTGCTCCTGCGCCACAGGTACGGCCGGGGCGGGTGGTCTCGGAGGTCCCGGGCTCTGGGACCCTCCCCAGCGTGTGCAGCTGGAGCTTGGGGTGGGAAAGCTTTGATGCTCAGACGCTCTGGGGGTTCCCGCGCACCCACGGGACTGGGGCTGTCTGGGGGAGGATTTGGTGGCCCCGGGGTGTCTGACACGGCCCCGGGGCTCTGACACGGCCCCGGGGTGTCTGACACGGCCCCGGGGCTCTGACACGGCCCCGGGCTCTCAGCCACCCCACCGAGGATGAGTCGGTGTGGACGATGCCGCCGGCGCTGGTGCAGCGCTCGGGCAGCAGCCGCGCCGACGTGGAGCGGCCACTCCTGCGGGAGCAGCGGCCCCTGGAGATGAGCAGGATGGCAGGGAAGGAGCAGGTGAGCGGGCACGGGGGGCACGGGGGGCATTGGGGTGCAGGAGATGCACCCTGGGTACATACACACCTTGACACACGCAGGTGAACACACACACCTGCAGAGGGGGACACACAGAGAACAGTGGGGACATTTTGGGGACAGAGTGGGGGCTCAGGAATAGTGGGGGACATGCAGGAGATGGGGAGGGACATGCAGGGAACAGAAGGAGGGACACGGGACAGAGAGGGATGATGGAGAGGGAGATGCAGGAGAACACACAGCGGGTGGTGGGTGACACGCAGGGGCAGAGTGGGGGACATGCAGGTACACAGGGGACCAGGGGGACAGCCACCATGCTGGCTGGCTGATCCCTGCCCTCCATCTGCCTGCAACAGAGCGGGGTCCCCAGACCCCAACTGCTGGAGACGATCCCAGAGGGAGCTGAGGCCACCCTGGTCCTTGTGGGTGAGTGGTCAGCGGGATGGGGGTGCTGGGTGCTGGGCTGGGTGCTGGGTGCTGGGTGCTGGGCTGGGGTGCGGGCTCGGGGGGCAGGTGCAGGGTCAGGGGGTGCAGGGGGAGCTTTGCCACGTGCCCCTCGCTGCGCTCGCTCACACGCTGCTTTTCTTGTGCCTTTTTTGCCTCTCCCCGTCCTCAGCTCTCGCCGCCGCCGCCTGCTGCTGCTCAGCGCTGCTCTCCGGGCCCTTCTGCCCATGTCCCTTGTCCCCATGTCCTCATGCCTCTGTCCTCTGTGTCCCAATGTCCCCGTACTCCCATGCCCACCTGTCTGTATGTCCTTGTGCCCATGCCCCATGTCCCTGTACTCGCATGCCCATTTATCCCTGTGTCCCTGTGACCTTTGTGCCCCTCTGCCATTCCTTGTCCCCATTCCTCTGTGTCACCTCATCTCCATTCCTGATGCCCCTCTGCCATTCCTTGTCCCCATTCCTCTGTGTCACCTCATCTCCATTCCTGATGTCCCCATGTTTGCTGTCCCCGTGTCTCTGTGCTCCCATGTCCCCTGTGCATGTTCCCCCATGATCCCTGTCCCGTCCCATCCTCCCCCCAGGCTGTGCAGCCTTCCTGGAGCAGCCAATGCTGGCCTTTGTGCGCCTGAAGGACGCGGTGACGCTGGACGGCGTCCTCGACGTGTCCATCCCCGTCCGCTTCCTCGCCGTGGTGCTGGGGCCCGACTCCCCCCAGATCAGCTACCACGAGATCGGCCGCGCCATCGCCACCATGATGTCCGAGAGGGTACGGGTCACCCGCCAGTGCCACCACCCCCCGAGCGCCCTGGGCAGACAGCTTGTCCCCCTGTGCCACGTCCCCCTGTGATCCCCATGTCCCCAAGACTCCGTGTCCTCACCTCCCTGTGTCCCCAAGCCCGTGTCTCCGTGTCGCCGGCGGGGACACGCGTGGCGCGGGCGCTGGCTCATCCCCTCGCCGCCCCGCAGGTGTTCCGCCGGGACGCCTACCTGGCCGAGGGCCGGCAGGAGCTGCTGCGGGGCGTGGAGGATTTCCTGGACGCCAGTATCGTCCTGCCGCCCACCGAGGCCCCCAGCGAGCAGCTGCTGGGCGCCCTGGTGCCGCTGCAGCGGGAGCTGCTCCGGCGGCGCTACCAGCCCCTGGAGAGGCTGCACATCGGGGACTTCCTGAAGGATCTGGGTACGGCGGGCACCACCCCCAAAATCCCCCATCCCCGCGGCTGCCAGGACCCCCCCTTTGGACACGGGGTCCCCTGATGGCCGCCTGGTGTGTCCCCAGGGCCGGACGAGGCGGCTGCGGAGGATGATGACCCCCTGCGCAGGACGGGGCGGCCTTTTGGGGGGCTGGTGCGGGACATCCGCCGCCGGTACCCCAAATACCTCAGCGACATCAAGGACGCCCTCAACCCCCAGTGCCTGGCCGCCGTCATCTTCATCTACTTCGCGGCGCTGTCACCCGCCATCACCTTCGGAGGCTTGCTGGGTAACGGCGGGGACAGGCTGGGGACAGGCTGGGGACACTCCTGGGGACAGGCTGGGGACAGGCTGGGGACACTCCTGGGGGCGGGGAGTGGGGCTGCGGGTGTCTCTGCCTTTCCCACCATCCCACAGGGATGCTCCAGGGGGGCTCTTCCCCCCAGTTCTGGTGCTGAGAGGTGTGGGCACAGCGCTGTCCCCCCCGCCTGGCACCCACGGGCTCTGCTCCCGTCAGGTGAGAAGACCAAGGGGATGATGGGGGTGTCGGAGCTGCTCATCTCCACCTGCGTGCAGTGCGTGCTCTTCAGCCTCCTCAGCGCCCAGCCCCTCCTCGTCGTCGGCTTCTCGGGACCCCTCCTGGTCTTTGAGGAAGCCTTTTACTCGGTGGGTGCCCCCTGCGCCCCTGGGTGCCCCCGCGGTGGGTCCAGCAGGGCTGGGTGCCCACGCCAGGGGCTCCAGGGGACTGACAGCCCTTGGCTCCCCAGTTCTGCAGCAGCAATGGCCTGGAGTACATCGTGGGACGGGTGTGGATCGGCTTCTGGCTGATCCTGCTGGTGCTGGTGGTGGTGGCCTGCGAGGGCAGCTTCCTGGTGCGCTACCTGTCCCGCTACACCCAGGAGATCTTCTCCTTCCTCATCTCCCTCATCTTCATCTTTGAGACCTTCTCCAAGCTGGTCACGGTGAGGGACACGGGGGTCTCACGGTGGGGGTGGGGGGCTGCAGATTGTGGTTATCACCCAGGTTTCCATAGGAACAGTGGGATGCAGGCGAGGGATGGAGTCTCCTGGTGCTGCCTCCCCTTTTCCAGGTGTTTCCCAGCTCGTGAGGCCCCTTCCACTGCTGACTATTCTGTGATCCTGCGATCCGTGCTTCTCTCTGCAGAGGGATTTTGGGGCACACTCGTCCCTCCCCACTGCACCATGCAGCCCTTGCTCTGTCCCCACTTCCAAAACCCTAAAAACACCCCCTGCTCAATCTGTGCTGAGCTCCCAGCCTCACCCAGCCCCTGGCTCCCATCCTGAACCCACAGCAAGGTGCCACCACGGCAGGGGGGGTGCGGGGGATCCCCACCCCGCTCTCCCTCACCCTCTCCTCTTCCTGCCCAGATTTTCAAGCACCACCCCCTGAAGCGGGAGTACAACGTGCAGCCCGAGGTGCAGCCCGGGGTGCCCGAGCCCAACACGGCGCTGCTGTCCCTCGTCCTCATGGCCGGCACCTTCTTCCTGGCCTTCTTCCTCCGCGTCTTCAAGAACAGCTCCTTCCTGCCCGGCAAGGTGAGGTCCCCCTGCCCCAGGGACAAAGGGGGGTTCACTCTGAGGCCGAGCACAGTCAGAGTTCCTGTTCCTGCAGAGGAGGGGGCGGCGGGACCCCCGGGCTGGGGGGGCCACGCAGGTTTCTCACGCTGTCCCCACAGGTCCGGCGCCTGATCGGGGACTTCGGGGTGCCCATTTCCATCTTCATCATGGCCCTGGCCGACTTCTTCATCAACGACACCTACACGCAGGTCTGGGAGGGCAGGGCTGGAGGGGACGGGTGTCGCTGCATGGGGACACGGGAGCGGGTGCTCGTCCCTGCGTCCCACCCCTCACTGCCCCATCTCTGCTCCCGCCCAGAAACTCAGCGTCCCCAGAGGGCTGCAGGTCACCAACGCCACCGCCCGGGGCTGGTTCATCCACCCCATGGGGGACACTGCCCCCTTCCCCATCTGGATGATGTTTGCCTCCGTGATTCCCGCCCTGCTGGTCTTCATCCTCATCTTCCTCGAGACACAGATCACCACGTGAGGATGGGGATAAGGGCAGGGGAGGGCTGTGGGGTGCCTGGTGGGGCGGGGTAGAGGGGACCTGCTGCGTCACCAACTGTGCCTGTGTCCCCACAGCCTCATCGTCAGCAAGCCCGAGAGGAAACTGGTGAAGGGCACCGGCTTCCACCTGGACCTGCTGCTGATCGTGGCCATGGGGGGGCTGGCAGCCCTTTTTGGGATGCCCTGGCTCAGTGCCACCACCGTGCGCACCATCACCCACGCCAACGCCCTCACTGTCATGAGCAAGACCTCTGCCCCGGGCGAGAAATCCCAGATCCTGGAGGTCAAGGAGCAGCGCATCAGCGGCCTGCTGGTGGCTGTGCTCATTGGTGAGCTGGGGAGGGGTCCCCAGGCGGGCAGGGAGGGTCGGGGGTCTGCAGGGACCCTCACCAACCCCTCCTTCTCCCCCGCAGGTGTCTCCATCCTGATGGAGCCCATCCTGAAGTACATCCCCCTGGCCGTGCTCTTCGGCATCTTCCTCTACATGGGGGTCACCTCCCTCTTTGGCATCCAGCTCTTTGACCGCATCCTGCTCCTGCTGAAGCCCCCCAAGTACCACCCCGACGAGCCCTACGTCACCCGGGTGAGTCACCCCCACGGGAGGGCTTTGGGGGTGTCCCAGGCTGCTTGGGACCCCCAGAGAGGCTCCTCCTTCAGTGCTGGCCTTTGCTGGCTTCCTCGGGACCCTGCAGTGCTCCCCCAGCAGCCAGCACCCCAGGAGGGGTGTGGGGTGCTGTCCCTGTCCTCAACCCTCGGCTCCTCGCCCCACAGGTGAAGACTTGGAGGATGCACCTCTTCACCTTCACCCAGATCATCTTCCTGGTGGTGCTGTGGGTGGTGAAGTCCACCCCGGCCTCGCTGGCTCTGCCCTTTGTCCTCATCCTCACCGTGCCCCTGCGGCGCTTCCTGCTCCCCAGGATCTTCCGGGACATCGAGCTCAAATGTGTGCGTAGCCCTGGCACTCCCAGCCCCACCTCCCTCCCTGCGCCTGCTCCCGTCCTCACCTCCATTTCTGTGCCTGCCTCTGTTCTCCTCCCCATCCCCATCTCTGCCACCGTCTGCACCCCTCACTCCCACCCCTGTCCCCATCCTCACCCCGTCCCTGTCCCCATCCTGTCCCCATCCCTGTCCCCGTCCCTGTCCCCATCCCTGTCCCCATCCCAACCCTTTCCCCAGCCTCATCCCAGCCCCTATTCCCCGTTGGTGTCCCTGTCCTCCATCCTGTCCCCATCCCTGTCCCCATCCCCATCCCAACCCTTTCCCCAGCCCCATCCCAGCCCCTGTTCCCACACCAGCCCTGACAGTGTCCCTGTCCCCATCCTGTCCCCATCCCTGTCCCCATCCTGTCCCCATCCTGTCCCCATCCCTGTCCCCATCCCTGTCCCCATCCTGTCCCCATCCCTGTCCCCATCCCTGTCCCCATCCTGTCCCCATCCCTGTCTCCATCCCCATCCCTGTCCCCATCCTGTCCCCATCCCTGTCCCCATCCTGTCCCCATCCCTGTCCCCATCCCCATCCTGTCCCCATCCCTGTCCCCATCCTGTCCCCATCCTGTCCCCATCCCTGTCCCCATCCCCATCCCTGTCCCCATCCCTGTCCCCGTCCCTGTCCCCATCCTGTCCCCATCCCTGTCCCCATCCCCATCCCTTTCCCCATCCCTGTCCCTGTCCCTGTCCCCATCCTGTCCCCATCCCTGTCCCTGTCCCTGTCCCCATCCCTGTCCCCATCCTGTCCCCATCCTGTCCCCATCCCTGTCCCTGTCCCTGTCCCCATCCCTGTCCCCATCCCTGTCCCCGTCCCTGTCCCCATCCCTGTCCCCATCCCTGTCCCCATCCTGTCCCCATCCCTGTCCCTGTCCTTGTCCCCATACCTGTCCCCATCCTGTCCCCATCCCTGTCCCCATCCCTGTCCCCGTCCCTGTCCCCATCCTGTCCCCATCCCTGTCCCCATCCCCATCCCTTTCCCCATCCCTGTCCCTGTCCCTGTCCCCATCCTGTCCCCATCCTGTCCCCATCCTGTCCCCATCCCTGTCCCTGTCCCTGTCCCCATCCCTGTCCCCATCCCTGTCCCCGTCCCTGTCCCCATCCCTGTCCCCATCCCTGTCCCCATCCTGTCCCCATCCCTGTCCCTGTCCTTGTCCCCATACCTGTCCCCATCCTGTCCCCATCCCTGTCCCCATCCCTGTCCCCGTCCCTGTCCCCATCCTGTCCCCATCCCTGTCCCCATCCCCATCCCTTTCCCCATCCCTGTCCCTGTCCCTGTCCCCATCCTGTCCCCATCCCTGTCCCCATCCCTGTCCCTGTCCCTGTCCCACCCCGTCCCCCTCACGGCCCCTCCTGTCTGCAGCTGGACGCGGATGACGCCGTGGTGACCTTTGAAGAGGCAGAGGGGACAGATGTGTACAACGAGGTGCAGATGCCCAGCTAAGGGCCGGCCCCCGGCCCCCCACGCCCCCCCAGCCCCGCTTCCACCTCCACTGCTGCCACCCCGGGGCCACCGGGCCACCAAGAAGGACTGGGGACACGGTCCCCACCTGCCCACCCCTGGGAACGGAGCCTTTTTTTTTGTTTTTCCCTTTTTTTTTGTCTATTTTTTAAAAGTATTTTGGATGATGTGATCTCACCCCCCACTCTGCTGCCTGCTGGGGAAGGGGCTGCCTGGGCCCCACCAGCCACCCTCCACCCGTGGCAAGGTGGGACGTGTCACCAGCCTGTCCCCAAGGCCACCACCAGCGTGGGAAGGTGGAGGAAGACCCCGGAGCCTGCAGGGAGGAAGGCAGGGACAGACATACAGCAGGATGGGGTCCTCCCCCTGTCCTCCCCCTCCCCGGGGAGCCCCCCCAGCCCAGCCCCTCTCCCCAGATGAACTTTGGGCAGACCTTTCACCCTCTGGAGCATTTTTTTCCCCATTTTCTCCATCACTTGCTCCACGGGATGGTCGCAGCTGCTCCGCTGCACTCCCAGCACGTCCCAGAGCCAGGATGTAAATAGCCCAGCAAGGGGGTTTATACATTTACAGCGAAAACAATCACGCTTAAAACACACAGAAAAATACTTAAAATTATGCTGATGCTTCCGCAGGTAGAATTCACTTAGGGCCAAGCAAAAATTTAAATTAAAAAAAGGCTGAAAAATATTTCAAAAACAGAAAAAAAAAGAAAAAGAGAAAAAAAAAAAGCTGCAAGGAGTGATCTGTATATTTGATGCTACTGGGGGGGTTTGTAATTTATTTTTCAGGCTGGTTGTGCCCCCACTGCAGTGGGGCCATGTGCGTGTGTGTATATACTAGAGAATTATAGCAAAACCTAGGATTTTCTAGAAAAGATGATTTTAAAGAATCCTGGTCAGGGCCTAAACTCTATGGACCAGTCTGGCAGCGTCATTTAACGATAAGTTAGTGTTCATTAGTTAATTAGTCCTCTTTATTTTTATAGCGTTTCAGGTAAATCCATGCAGTTTTTCCTTGATTTTTTCCCCTTGCTTGCTCACTGTGTTTTGCCCCATTTCCCTTGGGATTGCTCCCAGTCCAGCCCAGCATCCCCCAGTCCCTCCAGGGCTGGTTCTGCCCTGGGCAGCCCCAAGGGTTGGATGTGACCAGGCTGCACAGCACCAGATCAGACTCCAAATTTGCTCCTTTTTGCATCAATCAGAGCAGGGGACCCCAAAATCAGCGTGGGGGAGGGAGGGTGGGAAGGGGCAGCCACACCCGGGGCGGTGCTGCCTCATGTTTGGGTTGTTTTAGTTTTATTAATTACGTGGCTGAAATAAAAATGTTTTGATCTTTGCGGGTTTCTCCTTCCCTTCCCCACACCTCTGTATCAGGCTTTAATAAACAAATTAATAAAATCAGGAAGGAAACGGGGGTTTTCTTTCCAGCTGGGAATTGTCTGGGATGCCTTAACTCCCCCCAAAAGAGAGCAGCAGCATCCTCTGAGGGTGTCCATCCCCCTGGGATGCACAGCACAGCTGCACCAGGATCCTTGCCGTGGTATCCTGGGGTACCACGGAACCCCAGCACCCCAAGATCCTCGCTGCATCCCATCTGGAACCCTCCCCAGAACCATCCCTCGTTGTTCTTTGTGGGCACCCATGGGTGCTCCCCACAGCCATCCCGGGAGCTCATCCTCCCTGCACAGGCTGTGCCCATTCCGGGGGGATTGGGGATGTCCCAATCCAGCGCTGCTGGCACAGGACACAGCCCCTGCCCTCCCCCAGCCCCGGCACAGGGCTGACCCCGATTATCCATAATCCCATTAAGGGGCCGTGGGAAGGGCCGTGCCCGGCCATGGGGCAGGAGCTGGGAGCAGCACCCCTATCCCAACAAAAACCCCAAACCCTCTCTGAGGGGCTGGGATAAACCCCAGGCTGCCCCAAGCCTGGCACAGCTGCCAGGCCCTGTTTTCCAGAGGGGGGAACACATGGATGGCACCTCCCAGCCCAAGTCCCCGTGTCCCTGTGCCAGCTGCACGTGGACAGGCCACGCCGCTGCCACCCCAGCCCCAGGGACAAGGCAGCAGCTGCCTGCACCCCTCCCTCACCTTCCCCACCCTGGGAAGAGCTGGCTGCTCCCTGGAGATGGCAGCGAGGTCACGGCCAGCCCGGCTGGGCTGGGAATTTAGGTCAAGCTCCTCTTTGAACTTGCCTCAGCCCTGGGAAACTCAGAGGGAATTAGGGAAATGAGGGGGAAATAAGTGATAATTAATTGGTTGGTAATGAGGGGGGGAGCATGGAGTTGCTAATGAGGAGGGGGATCATGCTGGAGCATCACCCCTGGAAAGGAGAACCCCAGTGCCTGCAGCATCACAGGGCAGGGGACATGGCACACCCTGGCATCTGCTGGCAGTGGCACTGCTCGTGCACTGAAAAAGTAGAAATGTAAATAAAAACCTCCAAACCTGCGGCTTTATTCTCCAAAAATACCAATTTACACAATTAACAGGAAATAAAAAATTCCCGTGGTCAGGAGCAAGGCCTGGGAAGGGCAAGGAGAGAGGGGGTGGTTTGGATGGGCATTGGGGGGTCCCCATTTCCAGCCCAGGGTTTGTGGCTGATTCCCAGGTCTCTGGTGTGTCCTGCTGGTAAAAAAAAGCCCCAAGACCACGTTGGGAGAATTGGGACTGGTGCACATTAGCAGCTCCATAGATTAAAAAAAAAAAAAAACTGAAAAATTAAAAATGTCAATTTTCACATGTTGGGCCTGATTGGCTCGAAATATTTTATGGTTTTTCTTGTGGTTTTTTTTTTTTTTTGGTGGGTTTTTTTTTGTTTTGTTTGGTTGTTGTTTTTTTTTTTTTTTTTTACTTTTAACATTTTTCCCTCTTGCGAAATAGCGACAACTCGTGAAATTCAGGGATCCAGCCCTGCCCAGGCCCTTTTCCACACGGAATAAATCCATACATTTTTATTTTTAAGCTCTCACAGGAGGGATTAGCCACCCGGCGCCAGTGCCGCCTGGCCGGGCTTGGCACAGCTCGGGCAGGACGTGGCGGAGGAGCCGGCTGTCCGTCCGTCCCTCTGTCCCTCCCTCCGCTTGATCCTTCCCTTCGGAATAAAACCCAAAATAATCCACTTGCACAGCCAGGCGCTTCCCCCGCACCCCAAACCAGCCGCGAGGGGTGTGTGTGTGTTACCCAAAATTAGAGATTATTATTCAATTTCTTGTTTCCTTTTCCATTTAACGAGCGTGAAAGCCGCCCGGATTTCGGCCATCCCCACGCGGCCAGCCGGGGAGATGCGCGCAGCACACCGAGCCGGGTGCCCGCACCTTCCCAGAGCTCGCTCTGCGTGCCCGGGGCGCTGCGCCGGCGGCTCCGGTGCTGCCGGAACCGGTCCGGTCCGGCCGGGAGCAGCGCCATGACCGGAACCGCGCGGAGCACGCGGGCGGCCGCGCCCGGTTACCGGAACCACCGGGAGCAGCCGGGAACAACCGGGAGCAGCCGGGAACAAGCGGGCAGGCCCGGCCGTGGCGCAGGCAGCCGAGCTGCTCGGTGCCACGGGAGCTGCCGGTACCGTGCACGCAGCCGCCGCCGCCGCGCTCGGTGCTAGCCCGGTAGCGGTGCTGTGCTCGGCACGGAAGCAGCCCGGGATGGCCCGTGCTGCGGCGGCGGCAGCCGGGATAGCCGGGATGGCCGGGAATGTGCAGGCGCTGCCCGGCCGGGATTGGCTGCGGGGAATGACGCCCAGCACAACAAAGGTGGAGTTGGAGAAATTCCATTAAAAAAAATTAAGAGAGAGAGAGGGAGAGGGAGAGAGAGAGAGAGAGAGAGGGAGAGGAGAGAAAGGCAACGGAGGGAGGGAGGAGGGGAGGAAGCTGCCCCTCGCCCGCCCCGCCGGGCAGAGCCCCCCCGCCGCCGTGTCCCGGGGCCGCGGGGCGGGCAGGAGCGCGGCCCCGCCGTGCCGTGGGGGCCCGGCTCGGCTCCCCCCCCCACCCTTCCCGCTTCCCCCCCTTTATTATTTTTTTTTCCTCATTTCTCTTTTTTTCCCCCCCTATTTTTTTATTTTTTTTTTCTTTATGCAAACGCCGGCCGAGGATTGTTGCACATGTAAGGAGATTTTTTTTTTTTCTTCCTCCCTTCCCCCCCCCCCACCCCACCCCCCCCCTCCTTTCCCTCCTCTTCTCCTTCCTCCTCCTCCTCCTCCTCTTTTTCTTCTCACCACAGTGTTGCAAAAGCAAAGAGCAATAAAAAACCCGGCGGAAAGCGGCGGCGGGGCGGCGGGGCTGGCGGGGAGATCCCGGCGGATCCCGGCGCGCTCAGCCCGGCTGATTGGAAGAGCGAACGCAGCGCCATGGAGGCGGGGGAAAGCGCGATCGTCTCTGCGGGGACTGGAGCGCGTCCACGCCCGGGGCCAGCGCTGCAGAGCTGGCCGCCGTTCAACCGCCGCTCCCCCGCCCCGGCCCCGCCGAGCGAGCCCCGAGCCCCCGCCGCCCCCCAAAGCGGCGGCCCCGCCGGTACGTGCCCGCGCCGGGGGAGCCGCCGCCGCCGTGCCCCGCCGCGCCGCGCCGTGCCCGCCGCCCGGGCTCGCCATTCGCCGCCGCGCCGCTCCGCCGGCGGGGCTGGAGGAGGCGCTTTGTTCCTCCCCGGGCTCCCGCTGCCGCTGCCGCCGCCACCGCCGCGCTCCGGGCTCGGTAAGGCGCTCCGCCGCCGCTCCGACGGGAACGGGGAGGGGGTCGCGCCCACCGGAGCGAATTTTTTTTTTTTTTTTTAAAGAGAGGGAGAGATAGGTAAATATAAAAGAGAGGATTTTTTTTTTTTTTTTTTAAAAAAAGAAAGGCTGGTTTCGCGCAGGCCCCGCGGGCAGGAAGCCGCCGCCGCCACCGCCGGGGCTCGCCCGCCTCGCCCGCCCGCGGGGGGCACCGCGCTGGGGCTCGGGGCGGGGGGCAGCGCCCGGCTCGGCGGCCCCGGTGTGCCCCCCCCTTCTCTCCCTCCTTTTTCCCTTCCCTTCCCTCTCCTCCTCCTCGCTCCCTCCCTCCTTCCCGCTCGCCTTCCCTCCCTCCTCCCCGGTGCCGCAGCTGGATTTCGGGGGCAGGCTTCCAGCGCTGCCCGCTTGTTTTTCCCGAGCCCGGGTGAGTCCCGCGCCGCGGCGGGAGCTGGGCGCCGCGCTCCGCCGGTGCGTGCCGGGGCTCGGCCGACCCCCCCCGCGCTTCACCTCCCCTTATCCTCGCTCTAGCCTCTCTTTATGCCTTTTTTTCTCCTTATTTTCTTTTTATCTATATTTTTTTTTCCTCCCCCTCTTTTTTTTTTTTTTCCGCCTTTCACCCCCCTTCCCCTTCCTTTCTTCCCTCCGGACCGGGAGCGGGGCTCCAGCCCCCCGCTGGGTGGGTGGGTGCTCGCGGGCTCGAGGAGGGGTCGCGGGGAGAAAAGAGGGGGCTAAGAAAGGGAGGAAAGGAGAGGGAAAAGCGAGGAAAGGAAAAGCGAGGAGGGGGCGGCGGTGGGGAAAAAAAGAAGAGGGGGGGAGGATCGGGTAGGAGCCGCTCCCCGGGGGTCGGTGCGGGGAGGTCGCGCTGCCCTCGCCCGGCTCGCTGCAGCTGCCCGGCCGCCCCCAGCCGGGCATCCCCGCCCCCCCTTCCCCCTCCTCCTCCTCCTCCTCCTTCTTCTCCTTCTCCTTCTCCTTCTTCTTCTTCCCCCAGCGGCTCCGGCGGCGGGGTTGGGGCTGCGGCGGCTCGGTTAGAGCTCCCCCCCACACCCCCCCGCCCCGCTCCGCTCCAACCTCCTCCCTCCTTCTTCCACCACCACCTCCTCCTCCTCCTCCTCCCCCTTAGCAGCCCGGAGAGGTGGGTTTGTCTCGGCTTTATAACCGCGGGTGGAGGGGAAGGAGCGGCGGGCGGAGGCGGGCGCAGCCCGGCCATTGTGTGCCGCGGCGGAGAGCGGCCGGTAACGACGGGGGGATGCGGGGGGGGATGCGGTGAGGGGGGGGATGAAGCAGCGCATCGCATCGCTCCGGGGGGCCGGGGGTGCGGAGAGGGGCCGGGGGAACGCGGAGCGTTCCCCCGGCCCCTCTCCGCACCCCCGGCCCCCCGAACTCGCCTTCCATTGTCTGCCCGGGTGTTGTTGGAGGGAAAGAAAAAAAAGGGAGGGGGGGGCTCAGCTCGCTGGCGCCCGGGTGGGAACCGGGGGCGGGGGAGGCGCCGCCGGGGCCGCCCGCGCTCGGTCCCACCCGGTTCCTGCTGCCTGCTGGAGGAGGAGACTGGAGCTGGCCGGCGGCGCAGGGCATGTGCGGGCTCCCCGCCTCCGCCCGCCGGCCCGGCCCCTTCCTCCCCCGCCTCCTCCTCCTCCTCCTCCCCTCCGGGCGCGGGATCCGGTTCCCCCCCCCCCCCCGCCTCCCCCGCGGGGGGATCCCGCGCCCCCTCCCCGCGCGCCCCCGGGGGGATCCCGGTGCGCGCGCACCGCCCCGCCCCGCCATGATCCCACCGATCCCTCCCCCTGCCGCGATCCCGCCTTTCCCGGCGCCCCCACGCGTCCCCCCACCCCGCCCCGGGGCTGCGATCCCCCCGCGGGGCGATCCCCGGTGTCACGCCGCCCCCGGGGCTGGGCTTGATCCCACCCCGCGGCGATCCCTCCGCCGGCCCCGGGGGTGGTCCTGGATCCGCCCCGCTCGGGGGTTGATCCAAGCCTGGAGCGGTTTCCCCCCGCTTCAGGGTTCATCCCGCCCCGGGTGATCCTCGGTCCCACGCTGGTGGGGGCTGCACGCCCCCCATCCGCCCCCAGGTGATCTCGCCCTCAGGGGGTCCCACATCCGTCCCCCCCGGGGCTGCCCCGGGCCTGGCGGGGCCTGCACCCCGCCGTGGTGCCCGCTTCCCTCCCGCAGCCGATCTCCCTCCGGGGGCCATCCCGGATCCTGCCCGGGGTTTCTGCCGCCCTGGGCCGTCCCCGGGTGATCCTCCCTCAGAGCCAGGGCCCGGTTCTGCCGGGAGCCCCTGGGCCCCTCCCCACGCCTGGATCCCGCTGGGGTCCCCCGGGCCCAGCCCCTCCCCAGGCCCGGGGCCTGCTCCCCCCCAGGCCTGCGGCCTGTCCCTCGGGGGATCCCCTGAGGCCTCCCGCCCCATCTGCCCTCCAGGGGCTCCCCCAGTGGAATCCCCCATGGGGATCCCCCCGCGCTACCGTCCTGCCACTGCCCCGCACACCACACCAAGTTTTGGGGTCTCCCTTCCTAGGTTATGCTTCCCCATGGATACACAGATCCTTCCTGATGGGGTCTGAGGGCATCCTTCATCTGGAGCCCCCCCTGTTGAAATACCTTCCTCCAGCTTGTTCTCCCCCCTTGGGAGACCCCTGATTCCCCCCCTCCGAGGTCCCCAAATGCCCCCCCCCAGATCTGGGGGACCCCTCTCTTCTCCAAGCATGTCCCCACCTCTGGGGAGGATTTTGCTGGATCTGTGGTGGGCCTTCCTTTGAAACCCCCATTTTGCAGTGGGGGGAGTGAACCCCCTTACAGGAGATCCCTTGGACCCCTGTTGATCCCAGGTTTTTTGATCCCACCCACCCCAGGGAGCCGCCTTGAACCTGTCTCCTCTGGGATTTATTGGGATCCCTCTCGGATCCTATCCCCCACCTTGGGGACAAACCCCTGGACCCTTCTCCCGTGCCCACACACCCCTTTTCTCCTCCCCTGACCAATGTGGGGGTCACATCACCATGGAGGATCCCCCCTCCTGGAGCTCTCCCCAAACCACAGGGATGGGTGGGAGAGGGGATTCCTGCACTCCTTCACCGGGAGTGGAGGGGATGGGTGGATCAGGTTTCCCCCACTCCCCGTTAGGAGTTGGGGTCCCCCCATCATGGTGGGGATGCCTAGCAGGGTTCTCCCTTTCCTTGCAGAGCCGTGGGGGAGTGATTTTGGGAAGAGGGTGAGGAGGGAGCCGGCGGGACCGTCCTGGGCACAGGCAGGAGGAGGATGAACGGCGAAGCTGAGTGCCCTGCAGACCTGGAAATGACAGCTCCCAAAAACCAAGGTGAGCCCCCGGCAGCCCCCGCAGCGTGTGCTCCCAGAGGAATGCTGCTGTTACGCTTAAAAATAATAATAATAAATAAACCTCAGAGCGCCCCTTTTCTCGGAGGGATGGCAGAGGAGGAGGGATGGAGAGGGAGGAGGGATGGAGGATCCGTGATCCTGGCTGCCAGCGGGTTGAGGTGGGGGGATCTGCCTCTCTGAGTTCTGATCCACCATGGGGAACACACACACATGTATGAGCACACAGATTTGTGCACCAGCAGCCCCTTGGCGCTGGGATGCTCTTTGGGGGGACTGGAGTTCCGGGGGGATTGGGAAGGGGGGCTGGCACAGAGGTGCTGCCCTCCCTGCTCACATCTGGGCTGCATTAAAAGCCGAGCCGTTACCTTGGGCCTCCAGCTTCCAGACCCCAGCATGACATCAGAGCTTCAGCTTTTATTGGAAAAGGGGCAGGAAAACAAGGGGAAAAAAGAGAGATGTTTGTTTAGGGCGGCTCGCAGGGCTCTGCCGCTCCACCCCTTAAAAACCCCCCGTGTCCCCCAAAAGCTGGAGCACCATCCAGCCCCTCACACCTGCCGGGTCCCCCCGTCTTCCTCCTTCCCTGCTGCAGTCGGGGTTGTTGCCTCGAGCGAACCCGGCCGAGCACGTGTCCTTCTCCGGGACTTGAGATGGATTTAATTACACCGGGGCAGCTTTCCTAATATAGACCCGGCCGGGCCGGTGCCAGGAGAGCCGGGATAAATCGGTCCCAGGGCACAGACAGCCCCATTCATCCTGGGGGTGAGCGCCGCGATTCCAGCGTCTTTCAGCGTGCCCCGGGCTGAGGGAGGGGGAGCAGAGGGGTGGAGGGCTGAGTGTGGGGGTCCCTGTTGTCCCCACCCTGCTGCCAGCGAGGATTTTGGGATGTTTACACTGTTTTTTTTTACGTGTTCCTTTGGGATGTGGTTATTCCAGCTGTGTGCTGGTGGGGGGTTCACACAGGGCCGAAGGTCTCCAGGTGTTTTCTGGAAACAGAGGCACTGGGCTTGATGGGGGCAGGTTTGGGGGGGTGTCTCATCCCCTTCTCTGCCCCCTCTGGATTTTTGTGGCTGTGCTGCTTTTGGTAATTCCTCCTGATTTCTGCAAGTAAAGTTGGCAGCAGCTTCCCAGCCCTGTTCTGCCTCATTGGTCCTTGCCTGGGAGGCCTGGAAAGTGGATGGGAAAAACAGGAAGACAGAATGTGGAGCTGTGTTCTCCCTCCCCCAGCTCTGATCTCCCCCAGCTTTGTGGGGAATGGGAGTTTCCCATCTCTTTTGCCTCTTCATGGTGTTTTGGGATGAAGCCATGAGCATGGGGACACACCCCAAGCCACCAGGCCCTCGCTTTCCAGGGGGGCTCTTTCTGTCTTCTGCCTCCTTCTTAATCCCTAATGAGGTCACTATAGGGAGCAGCTGGATCCCAAACTGTTCCTGCCTTGACCCCCAACCAGGCAGGTCCGGGAGGGGAAATGGGATGGGGGGGGTCACGTCCTGGCTATGCTCCCTTCACCAGGTCCCCTATGTCCTTTAACATCCCTTGCTTGGATATGGGAATCCAGGGGAATTGTCCTTCCCCAGACCCCTGCAAGGGCAGGAGGTGGAGGTGGTTTTCCTCATGTTGAGTCTTGAGTGGAAGGAGAGCTGCAGCTGGAGAAATCTGTGCAGCTGGATATTTCTGGGAGCTTGGTTTCCTTCCTGCAGATGGAGGGAGAGATGCTCCACTCAGATCCGTGATGAGCCACCCTGTCCCCATCTCTGGGGGGCTCCACGTTTGTAGGCAGCTCCAAACACCTCAGCCTTCACCTGGCAGAGGTGTGAGGCAGGGAATGCCGTGCTGAGCCAGTCCTGTGCTGCGGGAATCCCGGGTGCCCATCCCGGCATGAGGCAGCCAGGGCTGCGTGGGCGGTGGCCCCGGGCTCTGCTCCTCCTCCAGCCCATCCCCAGGGAATTTTCCTTCCGCTCCCAGGCCCCGCTGCATTCCCCAGGGCCACCTATGTTTGCAGAGCACCCCGGGCTGTGCTCCCCTGCTGGAGCAGGGAGGAATTCCCCTGGCAAGGAAGCAGCCCCAAGGTTGGGGCAGGATGAGGCGTTCAGGGCTGGGATATCCTGCCTGCTGCCTGTCCTGGCACGGTGCTGCTGCCTGTCCTGGCCTCCAGGTCGCTCCAGGCTCTCCGGCTTTGCCACGTGCCCATCCCACCATTCCAGTAGCATGTTCCTATGGGAGCTGGGGATGCTCCTCCCAGAAATTTGGGGGATGTTGGGGTGATACGGACATCATCCTGCACTGTCATGGACCCTTCTGTGAGACAGGGGGGCTGTGCTGGGCTCTGCCCCCTCTCACTTTGTGGTCTGGGAGGTTTGACCTTGGCAGAGGTCACTGTGGAGCTGGGCCCAGGTGATCACAAAGCTGTCTGAGGTGCAGGAAAAGCAACGCTGAGGCTTTCCAGTTGCTCTGGACACATCCACTTAGAAAGTGGGCTTCCCTGCTTGGCTGGAGAGCTCATTGCTCTCCAGTCACTCCGCAGGGGTAGGAAATAGCCCTCTGCTCCCGTGCAGCACAGCCATCCCTTATCTGATGGTTTTCTGGGATGAGCGAGTCTCTCTGGTTTGCACCGAGTGGAATTTCTAGCTTTGCCCAGATTGTTTTGGCCCGTAGAAAGTTGCTCGAGGGTGATGGAAACAGCCACGTCCCTTTGATCTTTAATCTGGAGAGGCAGCATGTGGAGATTACGTGTCCTGGCGTGCGGTCCGGAGCGGCACGCCGGGAGCTGTAGTGCCGGTGTCCTGCCGGGAAGGGAAGGGAAGGGAAGGGAAGGGAAGGGAAGGGAAGAGGCTTCCTGCCCCTGGCTGATCCCGTTTCTCACTGCTCAGACCGCTGGTCGCAGGAGGACATGCTGACCCTCCTGGAGTGCATGAAGAATAACCTGCCCTCCAACGACGGGAGCAAGTTCAAAACCACCGAGTCCCACCTGGACTGGGAAAAAGTGGCTTTCAAGGACTTCTCAGGGGAGATGTGCAAGATGAAGTGGATGGAGATATCTAATGAGGTAATTGACACCACATGGGGCTTTGTGGGGGTATTGTGGCAGGGTCCAAGAGTCCTACTGACATTCCCAGGGCTGTTGGAATTGTCCAGGTTGAGTGCCCAGAGCCCTCAGCACCATCCCGCTGCTGTCAGCATTGTGACCCCCTCAGAGGGGCTGGGATCGGTCATTTTTGGGGTGGCATTACAAAACCCAGTGGCTTTCTGCTGTGCCAAGGATCTGCCCTGTCCCCTGTTCAAGTCTTTGTCTCTTCATTTCCTGCACAGGTGAGGAAATTCCGGACCCTCACAGAGCTCATTATGGACGCTGAAGAGCATGTGAAGAATCCTTACAAAGGCAAAAAGCTCAAGGTATTGGGCAGGAATTAGGCTCAGTCCCTAAAGGGTGACCCCACACTTCCTCAGAATGTAGGCCTGTTGTCCCTGTGGCACCTCAGATCCACGTGGCTCCAACGTGGGAGCCCCTGCAGGCACCTCAGTGCCCCTAATCCTGGTGTCCGGCTGCCCAAGGCTCCAGAGGCCTTGGGCCTGGGCCAGCTCCCGGGTACATTTAATATGGCTGGCTGTACTGCTGGCAGCCTGCATCCAAGTTTAGCTCCGGAGGGGCCAGGAACTGCTGTCCTATTCCTGGCCTGCCGGGTGCTTTCAGCTGGGGCAGCTGATGGTCCATCCCTGGGAGCTGGGTCCCATCCCCTCCTCCTGCCCCAGTGTCCCCTCTTGCTCTGTGCTGACAGCTCTGGATGGCTGGAGGCCTCTCCCAAGGTTCCCAGCCGTGGGATGCTGTAGTTTCTTGGGGAACCCTTGTCCCCAGAAGTTTCCCCCTCCTTGCCTGCTGTGCCTGGATCACCAGCAAGGCTGGATGGAGGCAGCCCCCAGCTCTGGGGAGTCAGGGGTTAGGATGTTCCCCCGTGGTTCTACCAGCTCCATGCTCAGTGTCCTGCACTCTGCTGTCTCCCCAGAAACACCCCGACTTCCCCAAGAAGCCCCTGACTCCCTATTTCCGCTTCTTCATGGAGAAGCGAGCCAAATACGCCAAGCTTCACCCCGAAATGAGCAACCTGGATCTCACCAAGATCCTGTCCAAAAAATACAAGGAGCTTCCCGAGAAGAAAAAGGTATGGGGGGGTGGGGGCAGGGTCAGCAAGCCCCTTCCCACCATGTGCCTCTCTGTGCTGGGCTCTGCTCAGCTCTTCCAGTAAAACCAGCAGAGCTCAAGCTCTGCCTGGCGAGGGCTTAATGCAGCTCTCGATGGGAGAAGCCAGGTTTAGTCCTGTCAGACCTGTAAGACTTCCTTGGCTTTTCCTGTCCTGGTTCCCAGGATCGCTGGGGTGGAGGCTGGTTGGGTCTGTCCATTGGTCTGTCTCTTCCTGATGGACCTGGATGGTGGCTTTGCCGTTGGGTGGATCTGTGTTTAAAGGGGTTGAGGCACACGCCCCACTGTGCCACCCTGGCAGGGTGAGGGACACGGGGACAGGCTCTGGGAGATGCTGGGAGCAGAGATCTGCCCACCTGAGATGCCAGAGCCTGGGCAGGACTTTGGGGGGGCCCAGATTTAACTTTGGGGTGTCCAGGAAAAGTCCAGGGCACAAGGTCCTGCTGTGCCCTTTCCCAGGGCTGCTGGGATACACAGAGGGGTACAGCTGAGTCTCAGGCAGGCTGGAAACCTCTGCAGGACCATTCCATGGGCTGGGGAGCCCTTGGGTCCCTCTTGGGGTGGTGGATGCCCAGCCAGGTCGATAGGGATGTATCTTCCTGCCTGTTCCCTGCTGCTGACGTCCCTCTCCACCTCTGCGGTGGCTTTGTGTCCCCAGATGAAATATATCCAGGACTTCCAGCGAGAGAAGCAGGAGTTCGAGAGGAACTTGGCGAGGTTCAGGTGAGCAGGCAGCCCCACCCCCCCATACTTCCCCAGGCCCCTCCAGGCAGATCCAGATTGTCCTCCTGTGCATAGAGCCCACTGATGGGCTTTTGGCTTGAAGAGAAGGAGGAATTCACCAAAAAGAGAGCAAGGAAAAGATGTCTGAGAGCAACTCTCAGGCTGGGAGACTGGATGAGGGGCAGAGCAGAGGACCAGCCATGCTCTGGGGGTCAGGAGCACTGCTGCAGCTCTGCCAGCAGCACTGATAAAAGCTGAAGTGCCCCCCCTGTCACTCCAGACCTTGCCTTGGATGTGATTGCTGTGATCCAGGTGGATCCTGGCATTCCCAGTGACCTGCTGCTGCTTCAGGGTTGCAGCTGAGCCCAGGGATGGCTGTAGCCATCCCCAAGGAGGGTCAAACCTAAATCTTTCCTAAAACCCTCCTGCTCTTTTTGGGGACCCCCCCAGCACCTGAGCCCACGGAGGCTCTGCCCTGCAGTGACAGTCACCCCTTAGCAGGCAGGTTTAGGGTGCTCTCCTTGCCACTGCCTCCTCCCTGACGCTCTCCCTTGCCCACCTCCCCGCCTGCTGAAGGGAAGACCACCCGGATCTCATCCAGAACGCCAAGAAATCCGACGTCCCCGAAAAGCCCAAGACCCCCCAGCAGCTGTGGTACAACCACGAGAAGAAGATCTACTTGAAAGTGCGTCCAGATGTGAGTACGGTGGGTGGGAGTGAGTGCGAGTGTGAGTGCTGGGGGGTCCTGGACCCCGCTGCTGGGGGCACGAGGGGGAAGGGAGAGAAGCATTTCAGGGGGAAGGGATGGAGGACACCGCTAGGAGCTCCCGGAGCCTGGACCGAGGTAAGGAGGGGCTCTGCACACCTGGAAGAGGCTCAGGGATCCAGCCCTCACTTTTTTTGCCAGGAAGGGGTGACCACAGCCTGAGTCAGGGCAGGAAAGGATTCCAGCACAGACATCCACCTCTGGCCATGCCCCCCACTCCCACACAGCCCACGGCTCCCAGCCACTCCATGCCGGGTGCCTTCAGGCCCCACCAGGCCACGCCTTTTTTTTTGCCATTTTTTTATATTTTTTCATCCCTCTTTTTTTTTTGGATTTTACCCATCTGCCCTCACCTCTGGCTTTGGGTTTTCAGGCCACCACGAAGGAGGTGAAAGAGTCGCTGGGCAAGCAGTGGTCTCAACTCTCGGATAAAAAGAGGCTGAAATGGATTCATAAGGCCCTGGAACAGCGGAAGGAGTACGAGGTAGGGAGCAGCCTCACCCGGTCCCCTCCACACTGGTCCCAACATTCACTCCGAGCCTCTCTGCATCCCAGCCCTGCGTGGCCTCTCCCGATAGCCAGCGTGGGGGTTCAGGCAGGTCCTGGCAGGTCCCTAGTGAGTCTGAGCCCTGCCTCTCCAGCCGTGTGCAGGGCAGGCAGCAGCATCCCCAGGCACAGGATTAGGGCAATGGTTGGCTTCTCTCTCCTCCTCCTCCGGCCCCAGCAGGCGGGGGTGGCAGCCCCTCTGACTGCTCTCTGTTCCCACAGGAGATCATGCGGGATTACATCCAGAAGCACCCGGAGCTGAACATCAGTGAGGAGGGGATCACCCGCTCCACCCTCACCAAGGCCGAGAGGCAGCTCAAGGACAAGTTCGACGGACGACCCACCAAGCCCCCCCCGTGAGTCCTGTCCCTCCTGCAGCCACGGCCTGCCTGGGTGCTGGTATTGCCAGAGAGGAAACTGGACTCTGCTGGCCTTGGGAAGCCCAGATAACTTCTGGGATTACACACACAGAGGGGTTAGATGGGATTTATAGGACAAATTTCTTCACGGTCCAGCCTGGGAACAGGCTGCCCAGGGAGTGACCATCCCTGGAAGTGTTTAAAAAGTGTGGATGTGGCACTTGAGGACATGGTTTAGTGGTGGGCTTGGCAGTGTCAGTTCACGGTTGGACTAATGATCTTAGAGGGCTTTTCCAGCCTTAAAGACTACATGATTCTGTGATGATCTCTTTAAACCAGTCCTTAAATATACATTAAATACACGTTTTGGGGAGAATCTGAGCTAGGTTTACAATGATACTCTGGCTTTTAGTGGGTGATCTAGCACCCAGCCACCCTAAAACACAGGCACTTCACTTCCTTGCCTGGTGCAACCTAGCTGGGGGGGTTTTGAGGAGGCTTTTTGCACTGAGCCAGCTGCACAGGGGCAAGTTTTCCCTAACACGGGGTCCCTCTGTGGGTTTTTCAGGAATAGCTACTCCCTGTACTGTGCAGAGCTGATGGCCAACATGAAAGACGTGCCCAGCACGGAGCGGATGGTGCTGTGCAGCCAGCAGTGGAAGCTGCTCTCCCAGAAGGAAAAGGACGCCTACCACAAAAAGTGTGACCAGGTGAGTGGCTGAGGAGGGACAGGTAGGGGAAGAGGAAGGGCACCAATGCAGAGTCTGGGCTACAAATATCCCTGAAACAAAGCCCTCACCTTTCCTCAGTCGCTGTGCTAGTCTGCATCACCGATTCTCCCTGAGGTCCTGGGTCACCTCCCTTGATCCTGTGTGGGACAGACAGATGGTCCAGGTGGAGGGTGCTGCTGCCAAGGGATTGGGGCAGGGATGGAGTGAGGAATCTCTCTGTAACCACACATGTCCATCTCCTTCCAGAAAAAGAAAGATTACGAGATCGAGCTGCTCCGCTTCCTAGAGGTGAGTGAGGAGGGGGTGCTCAGCCACCAGGAGATCCCAAATCTGGGAATGGGGAACTCTGCCCGGGGACTGGGATGACTTAAATGGGGAGCTGCCCTCTCTGCTCCCCCAAAACATGTGTGGGCCCAGCTGCGGGTGCTGTGCAGGTGGTTGCACATAGCCTTGACCTTCCGTCTGTCCTAATGCCTGACCCAGTCTCTTCCAGTTGGGCACTGGGAGATGAGGGTGGGCCCCCAGCGAGGAGGGGAGCAGAGGACTGGAGCTGGAGGAGAGGTGTTCAGTGGCTGTGGCTGTGCAGCCTCTCACTTCCTTCCCTAGCTGGGCTGTGGGCGGGGGAGCTGCACCGAGGCCACCCCAGCATGGTCCCCGTCCCCGGGCGGATGTGACACAGCCCCGGCTGCGGCTGCAGGGCCACGGGGTGGAAATCCCAGGGGTGTGCCCAGACCCAGGCACCTGCCCACCTGCTTTCACTGAGGAATGGCTGAGCTGGGGGGCAGGGGCACTGCCTACATAGGGGGTGACAGCGTGGGGATCCCCAGTCTACATGTGCAGTTCCAGATGCTGGTCCTGACTGGGACAGGGTGTGGATCAGGACACCCAAGTGCATTAATTCCCCTTCCCCAGAGTCCCTATTCCCCCATTGCCTCAAAGCCTCATTAGCACTGGGCTAATGATGTTTCTCCTCCTGTGCCACCCAGAGCCTGCCCGAGGAGGAGCAGCAGCGAGTGCTGGGCGAGGAGAAGATGCTGGGCAGCAACCGGAAAGGGGCGACGAGTCCTGCATCCAAAAAATCCTCACCAGAGACCGGCAAGGTGGGAGCAGCCCCGGGAGGGACAGGGCAGCACCTGCCAGAGCCTTGGGGGATGGCGTTGTGCATCTCAGGGGGCTGTGAGGGCTGTGTTGCCTGCATGGGCTCGCCCCCTCACAGCCCCCTGTGCCCCCCAGGCCAGCTCGGAGAAGCCCAAGCGGCCCATCTCAGCCATGTTCATCTTCTCGGAGGAGAAGCGGAAGCAGCTGCAGGAGGAGCGGCCGGAGCTGTCCGAGAGCGAGCTCACCCGGCTGCTGGCCCGCATGTGGAACGACCTCTCCGAGAAGAAGAAGGTGGGTACCACCCCTCTGTTCCTCCTCCATCTCCGTCTCCGCTGCTCCTGTGGGCGTCTCGGGCAGTGCAGGGCGTGCTCCTGTCCTTGTGCTGCACCACGGGGCACAAACGTCCCCTGGAGCACCTCCGTGACCTGTCACACGGGTGGCAGTGTCAGCACTGGCTGTGCCTCCCCTCTCATCACCTGGAGGCCAAAACCCACCAGATAAAGAAACCTCAGAGGGCCCTTGAGCCTCAGTTTTAAGGCTTTGGTGGTTTTCCTGATGGGGGGAGTCCCGAGATGGGGTTGAGGGCTGTCAGTGCTACTGTGGGGACAGTGCTCGGGGAGCTGCAGTGTCCCTGGTGTTTGGGGGCTGTGCCCCTGCCGTGCCCCCTCACCCCGTGCCCCCTGCCCAGGCCAAGTACAAGGCGCGGGAGGCGGCGATGAAGGCGCAGTCGGAGAAGAAGCACGGCTCAGATAAGGAGGAGCGTGGGAAGCTGCCCGAGTCTCCCAAAACTGCTGAGGAGATCTGGCAACAGAGCGTCATCGGGGACTACCTGGCTCGTTTCAAGGTGAGGAGTGGGCTGGGAAAGGGGCTGGAGGTGGGGTCATCACTCCCACCAGCAGGAATTACCAAGAATTTCTCTCTGGCTCTCACACCTGGGTTTGGGCTGGGAGCTGTGAGGAGCATGGGGTCCTGGGGGGAGCAGTGCCCCAGCAGCAGCACCCCAGTGTCCCAGGGGTTTTTGGGTCCACCTGGTGCATTGTGGTGGTTCTGTCCCACAGAACGACCGGGGCAAAGCGCTGAAGGCCATGGAGGCCACTTGGAACAACATGGAGAAGAAAGAGAAGCTGATGTGGATCAAGAAGGCAGCGGAGGATCAGAAGCGATACGAGGTGGGTCTCTGCCCCGTCCTGCCCCTCACCATGTCCCTTAGCCAGCGTGCCACTCTCCCTGACCCTCTGTCTCTCCTGTGGCTCAGAGGGAGCTGAGCGAGATGCGGGCCCCTCCGTGCTCCACCAACTCCACCAAGAAAATGAAATTCCAGGGAGAGCCGAAGAAACCCCCGATGTGAGTACCTGGGGTGTGAAAAACTGGGTCTGGCTGTGCCGGTGGGAAGGGCCTGGAACAAGAGGAGGGAGGGAGAGTGGACCCTGGTGTGGCTGGACAGGGGTTACGGCACCTGGGTTGTCTGTGCCCCCTGTCCCAGCCCGGTCCCTGCGCTCTCCCTGTGCAGGAACGGTTACCAGAAGTTCTCCCAGGAGCTCCTGTCCAACGGGGAGCTGAACCACCTCCCGCTGAAGGAGCGCATGGTGGAGATCGGCAGCCGCTGGCAGCGCATCTCCCAGGGCCAGAAGGACCACTACAAAAAACTGGCAGAGGAGCAGCAGAAACAGTACAAGGTGCACCTCGACATCTGGCTCAAGGTGGGTGCTGGATCTCCTGGCGGCAGACTGGGATCCCTTGGTTTTGGGGATGATGTTTGGCATGGCGTCTGTTCCCACCCCTCCTCCGCAAACCACCACCTCCAGGCTGTTTTTTGACATTTTGTAACTTTAAAGGATAAAAGTTACATACGTGAGGAAGCTGTGCCCCTTGCTAGAGCCCTTCCCTGCTCCATCCCCCGTTCTGTTCCGTGCCCTCCCATCCCTGACTGTGTCCCTGTCCCCACAGAGCCTCTCGCCGCAGGAGCGGGCTGCCTACAAGGAACACATTTCCAACGTGAGTATCCGTGTGGCACTGCTGTGCTGGGATCCCAGGAGTTTGGGAGTGGGCTGGGGTTACTGGGGGCTTGGGACTGGGCAGGGTCAGTCCTGGGTGAGGCTTGGATGTGCCACACTCCGTAGAGCCCCTCCGGTGGGGATTTGTCCTTGTGGCAGCTCAGCAGTGGGGCTTTCTCTGGGCTGCACTTGAGCCCTAAAAGGCTTTGTTTTGTTCCCACAGAAACGCAAGAGCATAGGGAAGATCCGGGGTCCCAACCCCAAGATGAAGCCAACGATGCAGTCCAAGTCGGTGAGTCACAGCAGCCCCATGGGGCCACCCTGGCCCCCTCCCCAGGAGCAGGTCAGGGGGGACCCACACCCCTTGTTTGGGGCATCCTTGGTGCTTCCAGCTGCCTGCCCTGTCCTCGAGAGCATAAACTTTCCCCAAATCCCTGCTCAGAACCCATCCAGGTTGGATTTTGACCCTGGCACCTGCTCAGGGTCTCTTTGGTGCAATTCTCAGTTTAATTGGGGAAAGGCTCCCAGCAAGGTGTGGATAGGGAATCACCTGATCTGCTCAGTGCCTGGAGGAACCAAAGGGGGATTGTCAGGATGGAGTGGAGGTCCTGGGACTCACGAAGCCCCTCCTGTCCTGCAGGAGTCAGAGGACGATGACGAGGAGGAAGAGGAGGAGGAGGATGACGATGAAGATGAGGATGACGACGACGACAACGGCGACTCGTCGGAGGAAGGCGGGGACTCCTCGGAGTCCAGCAGCGAGGAGGAGAGCGAGGACGGGGACGAGGTGAGGCCGTGGCACGGGGAGGGCACAGGGCCCCCCTCACCCTCCCCCTGGGCTGGGGGGCACCTGCAGCCGGGCTCAGATAGATCCGTGGCGGAGGAGCCCCCCGGGAAGCTGGGGGACGTGGGGAGCAGAAGGGGAGCAGGATCCCCCCGGTGTTCCCGGGGAGGGCACGAGGAGCAGCCGCGGGGCGTAGTCAGGAGCAGCCTCGGGACGTAGAGGTGTGCGGGGGGGTGTGCAGAGCCCCCAGTGAGCAGAGAAAAATCTCCTGTCTTTTTCCTGGTGGAGATACTGAGTCTGGTCTCGGCTCCGTTTGCGCCAGTGTGAATGCCGAGTAAGTCACCAGAGTCAAAGCTTTACACCGGTGCAACTGAAATCAGACTATGCTGGATGGCGCTGGGGGCAGAAACCGTGTCCGTGCCTTGTGCTCGCCACCGGACAGGTGAGGTGTTTCCACCCCCTCGCTGGTCTCAGCTCACGCCTCTTCCTTCCCTGGCTTTAGAGGGGGGAAACTGAGGCACGAGGCGGGTCGGGTAGCCTCCCTCGGATCGTGTAGCGAGGCAGTGGCAGAGGTGAGGGCAGGACCCCCGCGCGCTGCTCCGGCACGGCCCCCCCGGCCCCCCGAGCTGAGCCCTTGCAAAATCGCTCCTGGCTCCTGCCCGTGCCTTCCTCCTCCAGCCCCAGACCCCCGGGGGCAGCGGTGGGAGGGTGGGGTCACACCCCGTGCGGGGTGGGTGAGCAGGGGACAAGGAGGTGACGATGGCCCTGACCTTCTCCCCCTCTCCTCTGTGCCACCGCCCTCCCAGAACGACGAGGATGATGAGGATGAGGATGATGAGGACGAGGATGACAACGACTCAGAGGGCAGCAGCAGTTCCTCCTCCTCCTCGGGGGACTCCTCCGACTCCGACTCCAACTGATCGGCCAAGCTCTTTGTAACGTCGTTTGGTTTCTCGGTTTCGGTCCCAAATCCCCCCTGCAGCCCCTCAAAATCCTTCCTCCTCTTCCTCCTGCCCCCCCGTGGGACCCCCCCAGCGCGGGGAGCGGGGGCCAGGGGGACCCCTCACACTACGGAGGGGGATCAGGGGCTGCTCCCCCAGGCTGGGGGGCGAGGAGAGAGCCCCCCACCCCTGCCCCCTGCTTTACTCCTGAGGGGAAGCGATTTTTTTTTTGGAATTTCATTCTTTCCAGGGGGGTGTCTCTCCATCCTTACCCCCACAACCCCCTCGCTACCAGCTCTGGACTTTCTAGAAAGAGAAGAAAAACACACAGGAAAAACAAACCAACCAACAACTCCCCCCCACACCTTTTTTTTTTTAATTAAAAAAAAAACCCCAGAAATGGGAAGAAAATCCCCGCGGGCGCGGAGCACGAGCCGAGGGGCTCAGGACTCAGCCGATGGGACAATGCCTCCTCACCACCCTCCCTGCGCACCCCCAGCACCCTGGGGGTCCTCCCCACCCCCCAAAAAACCACAAAAAACCCCTTGTACAGTCTGGAAGCTGCCCCGGGAGCTGCCCGGGAACTCCACATCCACGGCACTTGGGGACGCCAGCCGGCCAGGGACGGTGACCCGCGTGTCCCCGGGGGGGTGGGAGGGGAGTGGCTGTGAGTGTGAGTGTGAGTGTGTCTGGGGGGGGCACCGGGGCCGCCCCCACCCGGGGCCGGCGGCTCAGCGTGACCAAGGGGGGGCGCGGGGTCCCCCCGCTCTGTTGTCGGTGGTTGTTGTGCCGTTGTATTTTATTTTATTTTTTTTTTTCTTTTTATAAAACGAGAAAGATCCATCTTTTATTTTTCATTTTCCCCCTCCCCTTTTTTCCTTGCCCTCCTCTCCTAATCCCCCCCCAATTTTCCTCTCTCTGGTGAAGCTGCTCCTCTCCCTTCCCTCCAAATCCTGGGGCGGGGGGGGACAACCAGAGCCCCCCTTGCCCCAGTGAACCCCAGTTAACACCAGTCCATGTCCCCCCCAGGGGGGGCTCGCCCCCTCTCCGGGCCACGCTGTACATTTTGGTGTGGTTTGGGTTTATTTTGGGGGGGTCAACGCCCCCTTTCCCGGGAGGGGACGGGGCCGCGGGGAGCGGGGTGGGTGCATGGGGGGGCCTGGCAGGGCCCCCCCTTTTTTTTAAGCAAGACACGAGCACCAGCAATCCCACGGCACCTCCCCGCAGGGTTCTGTCCCCACCCCCCAAAAACCCGCCCGGTGTCACTGGGGACCCCCACTCTAATTTTGGGGGGGCCCTCATCCTGTCCCTGGAGAGGAGCTGGGCTGGGGGACAGGATTTGGGGAGCCCCAGGGATGGGGGGCCTGGGGGGGCTTTCTCTCATTTTTCTCCTCATGGTGGGGCAGCAGGGGGGGGCACGCTGCAGATTTTGGGTTTTGAGGGGTCCTTACCCCCCCAGCTCTGTAACCCCCCCAGGTTTGCTGCTCTCAGCACCCCAAATCCACCCCCACAAAGACCCCGGGGACCCCCTCGGTGCTGAGGGGAGCACCCCCAGTCCTGGCCTCACTTTGGGCTGAAAAAACACCATTTTGGGCAAAGCGCCCCCAAAGGTGGGGGCCAGGGGGTGCAGCCGGGTGCCCCCACACCGACAATCCCCCCGAGTCCCCCCGGGACCGGGGCCCCAAAAGAACCCAGATGGTGTCCCCCCATCCCCGCCAGTGTCCATCTGTCCGTCCCTCTGTTCCCCCTCCCACTCACCCCAATCCATTTGGGATTTTCCTTTCATTTTCATCCCAATTTTTAATCGCCACCCCTCCCAAAATCCCCTAAGGGGAACCCCCCCCCATTCCCTTTTTTTCTGCTGAATGTACCCAGCACTGTCGTGTTTTAGTGGATGTGTTTTTAGTACAAAAAAAAAGACAAAAAAAAAAAAATTAAACCCCACCTTTTTTTCCCCCCCCACCTTTTTTTCTGTTAACAAAAAAAAAAAAAAGGTAAAAAAAAAATGAAATAATAAAAAAGAAAAATTCTTACAGCGCCGACAATTTGGGAGGGGGGGGGAAAGACGTTTGCGCTGCAAGAGAATTCCTGAGTGCATTTTGGCACTGCCACAAAATCCCGGGATCCTTTAGATGGAAGTTCTTGTGAATTACGTTAAAAAAAAAAGGCAAAAAAACACCAAAAAAAAAAAAAAGATTAAAAAAAAAAATCATCTTTTTTTTCTAATATTTAAAGAGTGTTTTTGTAGGTTTAAAAAAAAGACAAAAAAAAAGGAAAAAAAATAAAAATAATAATAATCCCGACTCGGAATTTGTACGGCTGAGCGGGACGTGGGGGTCATGTCCCTGCTTTCCCGGTTTGCTTGGGGTTTCGGTTCTTTTTTTTTGTTTTGTTTTGTTTATTTTTGAGGTTTTTGGGGTTTTTCGTTTTTTTTTTTCTTTTTTTTTCGCTTTTTTTTTTTGTATAATAAAGTGAAAAATAATGTTTCTGTTCTCATGTCATTACTATAAAAAATAAAATTTTAGGAAAAAAAAAAAAAGGACAAGCGTGAGGAGTTTCTTTCCTCCTTCCTGTGGGGATCCGCTGTGGGAGGGACCCCCAGGGCTCATTTTTGGGGGGGTCTGGAATTGGGGCAGGGATCTGGGGGCATCCGTGGGGCTGGAATGGCACCGGGGTGTCTCAGTGGGGGCTGTAGGGGTGAGGGCCGGGGGTCCCGGGGGGTTCGGGGGGTCCCGGGGGATTTGGGGGTCCCATTGGGGGTTCGGGGGTCCTGGGGGTTCGGGTGTCCCGGGTGGTTCGGGGATCCCGGGCGGTCCCGGGGGTTCCGGGTGGTTCGGGGGGTTTGGGGGTCCCGGGGGTCCCGGGGGTCCCGGGTTCCCATTGAGGGTCCGGCCGCGGGCCCCGCCCCTCCAAACCCCGCCCCTTTCCGCCCCGCCCATTCTAGCCCCGCCCCCTCGCCCCTCCCCCGTGACTCTGCGAGGCCCCGCGCGGCGCCGGCGGCTCGGGCCCCTCCCATTGGCCGCGGCCGCTGACGGCGCCTCCCCATTGGCCGGCGGCGGCGGGGGCGGGGCCGGGCCGTGCGCGCGCCGGGCGCGGCGCCCCGCCCCTGCCCTGCCCTCCCTCACCCCCCTCAGCGCCCTGGGCCGCCGCCGGGCGGAGGCAGCGCCAGGCCCGGCCCGGCCCGGCCGCTCCGTCCGCTCGGCTCGGCCCCGCGCCGGCCCCGCACCGGGCCCCCGCCATGGCCAGTCGCCGCCGGGCCCCGCGCCGGAGCGGCGGGGGGCGCTGAGCCGGCCCCGCCCCGGCCCCGGCGGACCCTCCGCGCCGGTGAGTGACCGCCCGAGGGGCCCCTCCCGGCGCCCTGCCCGCCCGTGGGGCCCCGCCGCACCGGAGAGCGGCCTGCTGACCCCGGCCCGTGGGCGCTCGGGGACCCCGCGATCCGCCCGGGACCCTCCCCGGGACCCTCCCCGGGACCGCCCGCCCCCCGTCCGGAGAGGCCCCGGGACCTTCCCCGGGTCCTGAGCCTCCCCTCCCCCTCCCTCGCTCTCCACCCGAGGGCCCCCCGGGCCCCCCCAGGCCTGCTGGGCTCTGCTGAGATCCCCCTCTCCCCCCTTCCTGCCCCCCCGGTTCCCCAGAGTCCCCACAACCCTCACTGGGCCCCCCAGCCCTATGCGAGACCCCCCCCGGCCCTGAGATCTCCCTTCCCCCCCCATTTTCCTGTTTTTCCATCCACTCCCGGGGCCCTCCCTTGTCTCCCCCAGGTTGGTGAGAGACCCCCCCTGTGCCACCCTTAACCCCCTTCCCTGTCTGTGCCCCCCGCCCTCCTCTCCTGAGAGCTCCCAGGACCCCCAGGCCCTGAGACCCCTCATTCCCAACCCCCCTGCCCTGATCCTGAGAGCCCCTGGGACCCTCCCTGCCCTCCCCAGCCTTATGGGAGACCCCCCTGAGCCCCCCCCCACCTTCTCCCTGTCCCTTTTCTGCCTCAGCTTGGGGGGTGCTGGGGGCTGAGCCAATTCCAGCCCCTGTTTGCTCTCCGTTGTGGAAGGAAGGAATGCCTGGATCAGCAGATTGGGGTGTAGGGGGGCCGTGGAGACCCCTCTGGTGTCCCCCCTCCCGGTGGCTGGGCAGAGTCCCCCCAGCTCCGTGACAATCAGGGCTTCCATGCTCAGCACCGATGGGTGCTGGGGGTGCCTGACCATGACTTTGGGGTCTTTAAACTCTCATTGTTGGGCGGGGGGAGGCCAGGCCCCATTTTGGGGGGCACACGGTGCTCCCCTGCCTGCCCTGTCCCCCCTCCATATGCTGCAAGGGAGGGTGATGCAGCAAAACCCACCCCTGCAGGAGGGGAGGGGACAGTTTGGGGACACCCTGGGGACACCTGCAGCCCCGGGACAACGGGGGGGTGAGGTGGGGCTCTGGGGGGGTTTGACACCTCTCTGAAGGCCGGGCACACCCCAGGCTGGCCTGAGGGGTGGGGGACTGGGGACATCCCACCCTTGTCAGCCAGTGTCCCCCACTCACCCATGCCAGGCTGGGGAGGGTCCTGCCCAGCTGGGAGACCCCCAAGCCCCCCCACTTCACTCCTGGAGGGTTTAACCCCGGGACTCTTTCTCTTGGGGATCCCCCCAGAGTGCATCTGGGGACATCCCAGGGTGTGCAGTGGGATTTGGGCTGGGAAGGGGGTTGGGAAGGGTCTGCGGGTGAGGGTTGAGGTGCCAGTGAGACCCCCCCGTGCCCCCAGCCCCCCGTGTCCCGTGCTATGAGCGTTCGGCGTGACTTCTCCGCAAGCAGCTGCAAATGAAAATGGAGGATATGTCTTTGTCTGGCCTGGATAACAGCAAACTGGAGGTGAGCTGCCCCGTCTGGGGGTCTGTCTGTCCCCTGGGGTGTCCGTGTGTGCCCCCCCCCATCCCTAACAGCCCCCCCTGGGCCCCCAGGCCATCGCACACGAGATTTACACGGAGCTGGTGGAGGATGCTTGCCTGGGGCTGTGCTTCGAGGTGCACCGGGCTGTCAAGTGCGGCTACTTCTTCCTGGATGACACAGACCCCGACAGCATGAAGGACTTTGGTGAGCCCCCCGAGTTCCCCGGGGCTCAGGGTGATGCTGGTGACAGGGACACAGCCAGGCCCCTGCTCTCTGAGGGGATTGGTGGTCCCCACACACAGGGATTTAGGTTTGAGGGCCCAAATGTCCCCCCAACAGTGACCAGACTGTCCCAGAGGGAGGGCACTGAACCCCAAAACGTGGTGCTGGGACCTTGGGGGGCACAGCTGGGGTGTGGGTGGGATGTGGTAGAGACCCCCTGGCAGCACTGCCACTGGTGTCAGCCCCTCTGAGTCTGTGGGGAAGGGTCTGGCAGCCCCAGGGACCCCACAGAGGCTGTGGGGAAGGGTCTGGCAGCCCCAGGGACCCCGCTGAGGCTGTGGGGAAGGGTCTGGCAGCCCCAGGGACCCCGCTGAGGCTGTGGGGAAGGGTCTGGCAGCTCCAGGGACCCCGCTGAGGCTGTGGGGAAGGGTCTGGCAGCCCCAGGGACCCCCCAGAGCAGATGTGGGGGGGTCTCAGGGCAGGGGCTGAGCGTGTCCCCCCGCAGAGATCGTGGACCAGCCGGGCGTGGACATCTTCGGGCAGGTGTACAACCAGTGGAAGAACAAGGAGTGCGTGTGCCCCAACTGCAGCCGCAGCATCGCCGCCTCGCGCTTCGCCCCGCACCTGGAGAAGTGCCTGGGCATGGGCCGCAACAGCAGCCGCATCGCCAACCGCAGGTGGGGCCGGCTGCTCCGGGGAAACTGAGGCACCGGCGCCGAGCCTGCCTGCCTCATCCCCCACGGGGCTGTGGTTCAGGCTCTGAGGAGCCTGGGGTGTGAATTCGGCCGGTTCTGGGTCTCCTCAGTCCTCGCTTTCCAGCCTGGGGGTGTCCAGCTTGGTTCCCCCTGGAGCTCGTCTTGTTCTTCCCTGTCAGTTTATCCCTCCTGGGAAAGTGAGCTGGGAACCCCTGGGTCCTGTGTCCCCCACCTTGGGTCCTGTGTCCCCCCCACCTTGGGTCCTGTGTCCCCCTTCCTTGGGTCCTTTGTCCCCTCCATGGTCCTGTGTCCCCCCTGGGTGCTCTGTCCCCCCAGGTACTCTGTGCCCCCTGCCTCGGTGGCTGCTGGGGACTCCTGTCTGGATCCCCGTGTGCTGGGGAGGCTGGGAGGGTACCAGGGGACCTGGGATGGAGGACGTGGGGCAGGCCCTGGCCGTGACCTCCTTCCCCTCCCCGCTCAGGATCGCGAGCAGCAACAACCTGAACAAGTCAGAGAGTGACCAGGAGGACAACGATGACATCAATGACAACGACTGGTCCTATGGCTCCGAGAAGAAAGGTGGGGAGGGGTCCCTGCTGTCCTGAGGGGTGGGGGACACGTCCTGCCTGCCCCATGGCCCCTGAACCCCGGTGCTGGGTGGGTGTGTAGGGGGAGAGCAGCTGTGGGTGGTGGTCCCAGCCCTGGGGAGGCAGCGGTGGCTCTGGGAAGGGGCTGCATGCCCTGGAAAAGGTCAAATCTCTCCTTTCTGTCTCTCCCCACAGCCAAGAAGAGGAAATCGGATAAGGTGAGGGGTGCAGGGAAGGGTGGGGGGCACGGGGAGGACACAGGACACCCCCAACACCCCCCTCTCTTTGCAGAACCCCAACTCGCCCCGCAGGTCCAAGTCCCTGAAACACAAAAATGGTGAGGGGGCGGGGCTGGCACCCCTGGGGTGGGGCTAAAAATGGGGGAGGGGGCTCACACCTTTGGGGCGGGGCTTGGATGGGCTGGGCACGTGTGGGGGTGGGGCATTTGGGGTGGGTGGGGCATTTGGGGTGGGTGGGGCTTGTGGGGAGGCGGAGCTCTCCCTGGCTGGGGTGGTGGCGGTGGGAGGGGGCCCTGGGGGTCCCAGGCAGGGCCAGGCTGGGGGCAGGACCCCCCCTCACCTTTCCTCCCTGCCAGGCGAGATCGGCGGGAACCCCGATCCCTTCAAGGTGAGCCTGGCGTGGGGGGAGATGGCTGCCAGTCCCTGCTGTGCCTCCCCAGGGGCCGCATTGCCCCCCAGGAGGGTCCCCCCAGCTTCCCCCAGCCCTGAGCCTGCCCTCTGCCCCCCCAGTACAGCAACTCAGCTGGCATCAACTACGAGACGCTGGGCCCCGAGGAGCTGCGGACGCTGCTCACCACGGTGAGGGATGGGGAGGGGGCACCACAGGGGCTGGCACCCCTGGGGGCTCTCCCAGCTGGGCTCCATCCCACTGGGGCTGGTTTCCAGGCTAGGAGTGGGGACATGCAGCAAGTCCTGATTCTGGGGCAGTGGCTGCTTTGTCTGGGACGCAGCACTGGGAGACTGGGGGGCCCAGGGGTCACTCACCTGTCTCCCCCAAACTCACCTGTCCCCCAAACTCACCTGTCCCCCCCCAAACTCACCTGTCTCCCCCAAACTCACCTGTCCCCCAAACTCACCTGTCCCCCAAACTCACCTGTCTCCCCCAAACTCACCTGTCCCCCAAACTCACCTGTCTCCCCCAAACTCACCTGTCCCCCAAACTCACCTGTCTCCCCCAAACTCACCTGTCTCCCCCAAACTCACCTGTCCCCCAAACTCACCTGTCTCCCCCAAACTCACCTGTCCCCCAAACTCACCTGTCCCCCCCCAAACTCACCTGTCCCTTCCCTCCCCAGCAATGCGGGGTCATCTCCGAACACACCAAGAAGATGTGCACCAGGTGAGGGCGGCCTGGCCTGGCCCTGCTCACTCTGGGGGGCTTCCCCAGGGTCCCCAGCGTGCCCCCATCCCCAGGGGAGGGGGGAGGCCCATCTCAGTGCTGTCTTGTCCCCAGGTCCCTGCGGTGTCCCCAGCACACGGATGAGCAGCGCAGGGCAGTCCGGGTTTACCTCCTCGGGCCCTCCGCGTAAGTGGGGGCAGATCGGGGTCCCCAGGGTCCCTGGGACAGGGACTGGGGGGGCTGCAGGGGGTGCTCAGGAGGGGCTGGGGACAGGGACAGGCTGGGGAGGCCTGGAGGGGACGGGAGCCCAGGGCTGGGGGTGGGGTTTGCAGCCCAGCAGGGTGGTGGGTGCTGGGCCGAGCCCCTGGGCGTCCCCCTGGCATTTGGGGGGGCTCTGTCCCCTCTGCCCTCTGTAACACCTGTGCCCAGGTCCCTGCCCGAGGCCGAGGGCGGCGTGGAGAACGACAGCTTCGAGGTGGCTGAGAGCCAGGCCCTGATGAGCCGCCTGCAGTGGGACGGCTCCTCCGACATCTCCCCCTCCGACTCGGCCTCCTCCAAAGCCAGTGAGTGTTCAGGGGCTGGGGGGCAAATCCTGGGCACAGACCCCTCTGAGGGACAAATCCTGGGGCACAGATCCCTCTGAGGGGCAAATCCTGGGGCACAGACCCCTCTGAGGGGCAAATCCTGGGCACAGACCCCTCTGAGGGGTGAATCCTGGGGCACAGACCCCTTTGAGGGACAAATCCTGGGGCACAGACCCCTCTGTGGGGGCAAAACTGGCTGTTCTGGCATGTCCCCAGTACAAGAGGGGTTGAACAGACCATGGCTCCAAATCCTAGAGCATCTTGTCCCCCACTTGGGAGGGGCAGGAACATTTTGGGGTAAATTTTCTTGCATGTTGACCCCTGTTTTGGGGCTCATCTCCTCCCTGACACCCCCATTTCTCCCCTTTCTCCCCTCCCCAGGTACAAACAACTCCGAGTCCCGCAAGACCAAGAAGAAGAAGCCCCACCTGGGGCTGGTGAGCGGCGCCCCAGGGCTGGGCTCCAGCAAGAAGAAGAAGCCCAAGCCCCCCGCCCCCCACACCCCCAGCATCTACGATGACATCAACAACTGAGCCCCGCCGAGCTGGGGAGGGGCAGGACGGACAGAGGGACGGACAGGGGCCAGGACAGCCCCCAGGCACACCGTGGGTACCGGAGCACAGAGGACTCAGCTGTGGCTGGATTTGGGGAGCCCCCCTTAGTGCCCCCCTGCCTCCCCGCCCTGCCCCGGTGCCTCTATTTATTCTGTGACAGTTTTTGTACGTGGGGCTCTCTTTGGGGTGTCACCCTCGGGGGGTACAGCCCCCCCTTCCCTCCCAGCACCCCCAAAGCCAGCTGTGCCCCCCCAGACCCCCTCCTCATTTACCCCAGTGGGGTGGGGGGCACCCTGGGCAGGTCCGGGCCTGGGTCAGGGGGTTGTGAATCCCCCCTGCCCTGGGGTTTTGGGGTGAGCCCCCACTCTGGGGCTGCCCCACTCCCTGCCCTGGGCTGGCACTCGCCGGTCGGGCTGGCTCAGGAGGGGGGGTCACACTGGAGGGGGCTTTCCCCACCCACGGGACAGGGGAGCACCCTCTCACCCCCAGCTCTGTTCAGCTGTGCCTGCACCCAGCTGGGGGGGGGTCTCGGGGGCCTGGCAGTGCCCACACAGGGGGTCACAGGGGGCTGCATGCTGCATCCTTCATGTTTGGGGGCGGGTTTGGGGGTGGGGGGAGCTGCTGTGACCATCCCTGTGCCAAACTCTTTGGGGAGGGGGGACCCCAACCTGCCAGGGACGTCTGGGGGGGAAGCAGAACTTGGGGGGGAAGCCCAGCACAGAGCCCCCCACTCCTGGTGTGCCCTCCACACGTGCCTGGGGAGCTGCTGCTGCAGTGGGGGGGTCAGTGGGGACCCCCACAGGCTCTGCTGTTGTTTGGGGGGGCCGGGAGCAGCGCCCCGCTGTGCGGGCTGGGGGGGACAGGTCCCTCTGGCTGGATCCAGGTCACCCCCTGCCCCGTGCTCCCCTCCCTGCAGCTGTTCTCCATTGCAGGGGCTGTGCTGGGGACAGCGTTGGCTCCATCCCCTCCCTTGTGTCCCCCTCCCCATGGCTGTCTGACCCCCCCATTTTGGCCATATGTCCCCGGGGTGGAGCTGTGTCTGTCCCACACCCCGTGGCTCCTCTCGCTGGGACTCTCATTATGGTGCTCTCGACTCTGGATTCACTATTGTTTTCAAACTGCTGCTAAAGGCTGGGCTGGGGGGGGGTCCTGCAGAGCCCCCTCCCCTGCATGGGGACCCCCGCGTGGTCCCTCCTGGTGTGGCTTTGGGGCTGGGCAGGTCTGGCCACCGGAGCATGCCAAGCTGGCCTTCGCGTGCCCCGGGGCCCGGGGACGGGGCTGTGGGCACCCAAAAACACGGGGGGGCCACCCCAAACTGCCTGGGGGGGGGCAGCCTGAGCCCCTTCAGCTGCAATTTGGGGTCCAAGGGGTGCAGTGGGGCTTGGGGGGCTCAGCCCGTGCCCTGTGATCCCCCCAGGTTGGTGTCCTCACCCCCCCCCCCCCGCACCCCGGTGTTTCTGCGTGTCCCCCCCCTGCAGGGGAACTGAGCCCTTGTGAGGTCTGTGTGTCCCGTGAGTGGGTTGTGGCTGCCCCTGTAAATAAAACTGCATCTTGACTTGGTACCCCCGGCGTTAATTGCGGCTCGTTAATTAAACAGGGCCTTTACCCCCATCATCCCAATCCATCTCCTCCCACTCCATTCCCCACAGGATTTGTTTTTGTGGCCCCCCAGCAGTGTGGGGGGGAGGAGAGAGCACGAAGGTACCCAGGGGGTGACCCGACACCCTTTATTGGCATTAAAAAGTCCTTGGGGAGAAGCCACGACCCCTTCCCTCGCTGCCCCACTCCCCACAGCCGGGCAGGGGCAGCGCAGCTCCGGGGGGCACAGCCCCTTTTTGGGGGGCAAAGTCCGGCAGCGAGGCTGGCACGGGCACCCCGCCGTGCCTCAGCCCGCGTGCCCGTACACGCCGAAGGCCAGGAAGGTGACGAGCACGGTGACACCGATCAGCGACACGGTGGCCGGGGCCGTGAAGAGCTGCCGGTAGTTGATGCGGAAATACCAGCCCAGCGCCAGCACCACCATCACCGTGGGCACCATCAGCGTGCCCCCGGCCAGCGGCAGCCCCGGGGCGGCGGGGCCGGGCTCGGGCAGGGCGGGGGCGGCCGCGGCGGGCCCCCGGCAGCGGTGGCAGTGGATGACACAGTTGTCGGTGATGCGGAGCGAGCGCAGCGTGCGCGCCTGGTCCTGCAGCAGCTGCCCGCGGTAGATGAGCTTCGTCTGGCTCTCCTGGCCCGGGAAGTATTTGCTGCGGGAGGACGGAGCGGGTGGGAGGCGGCCGAGACGGCGCTCGGGGACCCCCACCCCTCCGTTAAACGGGGAGGGGACAGCGATGGCACCGCCACTGGCACCGCCACCTCTTTCAAACTCGTTCCACAGCCCACACCCCCCGTGCCTCACCTCTTGAGGATCCCCACGGTGTCCTCGGGCCGCGCCACCGCCACCTCCTCGGTGTCGTTGAGGAACTTGAGGCGGATCGTGATGAGGCCGGGGGAAGCGTCCCCCGCCGCCGCGGCGGCACCGGGCTCGGCGGGCTCCCGGGGCGAGCCCCGCGCCTCCGGCCGCTGCTCCGGGCCGGGCCCGGGGGTCCCGCCGTCCGCCCCCCGCTCCTCCTCCGCTTTCTCCTCCGCGCCCTCGGGGGGCCCGGGCGGCTCCGCGGGCTCGGCGGGCGGCCCGAGGCGGATGACGGCCGCGTCCCCGGGGCCCAGCAGCGGGCCGGGGCTGCCGCCGTCCGCCACGTACGTGGAGAGCCAGGCCAGCACCAGCGCCAGCGCCAGCGCGGCCAGCCCGGCCAGCAGCGTCACCTCGTCCCCGACCCCCGGGATGAGCGGGGCGGCCGGGGGCTCCATCTCCGCCACCCCCGGTGCCGCCGTCGGGCTCGCAGCGGTGCCCGCGGGCCGGCGGCTCCTCGCGGCGGGCTCTCCTCCTCCGCGCTCCCGGGACGCCGAACCGGCAGCGCTGCGCTCACCGCACCGGGCCCGGCCGCGGCTCCGCAGGGTCCCGGAGGGTCCCGAGGGTCCCGCAGCGCCTCGGTGCGCAGCGGGGCAGGGTCAGGCCATCCCCGAGCTGGACGGAGCAGAGCGCTGCGGTCAGCGGGGCCCGGGCGCGGCGGGGCGGGAGGAACCGGGGATGTCCCTGCCGGTCCCGGGGTGTCCCCGCGGTCGCCGGGGGTCCCGGTGCCCCCCCTCCCCCACTCACCGCCTCCCGCCGCCGCCGCCCGCGCCGGAAGCGCCACGTCACAGCGCGCGCCGCCAGGGGGCGGCAGGCGCGCGGGGCGTGACGTCACGGCCGCGCCCGGTGGTGGGCGTGGTCAGTGAGGGGGTGGAGCGAGCGGGACGCGCCCCAACGTGGGCGGGGCTTGGGGTGGGCGGGGCTGTGATGGGAGGCGGGGTTTGTTGGGGCGGGGTCAGGGCCGCGGAGGGGCGGGGCCTCGGGAGCACCGTGGGAACTGCCGGGGAACCCAACCCCCCCCCACGGGCCGGACCGGGACCGGACCCCCCCGGACCGCGGTGACACCCCTCACCCCTGTCCCCAACCCCGCCAGGACCCGTCTGTCCCCTCCCTGCCACCCCTCACCCCTGTCCCCAACCCCGCCAGGACCCGTCTGTCCCCTCCCTGCCACCTGTGACCCCCGGCTCTGTCCCCCTCATCCCCTGTCCCCACAGTCCCTGTCCCCACAGCAGTTGCCATTGCCCGCCCTGGTCCCACAGCGACAAAGTCACCTCAAGAGCCACCTGTGCCACGTCCTTTATTGACACCAGGGCAGGGGGGGCACACAGCAAGGGGACACCGGTGGGGACACACGGAGGGGACAGATGGAGGGCACGCGGCGCGCCCTCAGGAGATGAGGCCCTCGATGGGCAGCTGCAGGTAGCGGCGCAGCGGGGGCGGCAGTGCCAGCCGGGGCACGGCGGCGCGGCAGCGGGCGCCCAGGTGCCGCCGGATGGCCACGCGCGCCAGGTGCTGCAGCCGCCGCGGCCGCCCCGCCATGCGCACGGCCGAGGCGTAGAACTCCCGGTGCTCCTGAACGGGGGACACGTGGGACAGTGAGCTGGGGACGCGGGCACAGCCCAGGACCCCCCAGGACACCCCCTTACCTCCCAGACCTTGGGGGGCACGGCCTCCACCCAGCCGGCGGCGGGGGGCACGCGGTCGTAGGCGTTGAGCATCACCTCCAGCGCCGGCGGGTGCTGGCAGCACAGCCTGAGCATCTGCCAGCAGAGCCGTGTCACCAATGTGTGACACCGCCACCGCCCCGCGCCCCCCGTCAGCCCCATGCCCACCTTGGGGTGCGCGGGGTGGGCACCGTGGTCCAGCAGCAGGGCCAGGGTCTCCTCGGGGCGCTGCTGGCGGTACTCGTGCACGGCGCGCAGGGCGCAGTCCAGCGGGGTGTCCCCGGCGCCGTTGGGGACGGTGGCATCGGCGCCGTGGCGCAGCAGCAGCCGGGCCAGCTCGGGGTGCCCGTTGGCACAGGCGTTGTGCAGCGGCGTGTGGCCCTTGCGCCCCGCGGCCCCGGGCCGGGCGCCGGCCGCCAGCAGCCGCTCGGCCACGCGCACGAAGCACTCGGCGTCCTCGGGGCGCTCGGCCGCCGCCGCCGCCGCGTTCAGGGGGGTCTCGCCCTGGTGGGTGCGCAGCGAGGGGTCGGCGCCGTGGTGGAGGTACAGCTCCACGTGGGCCACCAGGCCCTGGCGCGCCGCCACGTGCAGGGCTGTCACCTGCCGGTCGCGGGTGCCCAGGTTGACCCGCGCGCCGTGCGCCAGCAGCAGCTCCGCGCACCTGGAGAGGGTGGGAAGGGTGAGGGGGCGCTTGGGAGAGACACGGCACCCGTGGGACACCAGCAGGGCGTGCCAGGGAGGTGTGGGTCCCGTGGGACAACCCTAGGGACATCCTCAGGACATAGGGGAGAGAGCTGGCTCCCAAGGGACACACCCAGGGACACCCTGGAGAGACCTGGCACCCATGGGACACCCGCAGGGACACCCTGGAGAGACCTGTCACCCATGGGACACCCCCGGGTACACCCTGGAGAGACCTGGCACCCATGGGACATCCCCAGGGACATAGTGGAGAGAGCTATCACCCATGGAACACCCCCAGGGACATCCTGGAGAGATCTGTCACTCATGGGACACCCCCGGGTACACCCTGGAGAGATCTGTCACCCATGGGACACCCCCAGGGACACCCTGGAGACACCTGTCACCCATGGGACACCCCCGGGTACACCCTGGAGAGACCTGTCACCCATGGGACACCCCCGGGTACACCCTGGAGAGACCTGTCACCCATGGGACCCCCCCAGGAACCCCCCCATGACCCCCCCCCAGGCCCCTGGCTCGCAGACTGCGTGGGCGGGGCAGCGGTGACCATTTCGGGGGGGGTCTCTCCCGCAGGTGAGCCGCACCTGAGGCTGTGCGGGGCGGTGCAGAGGTGCAGCGGGGCCGCGCCGTCGGCGCTCAGCACGTTGGGGTCGGCGCCGAAGGCCAGCAGCAGGCGGGCGCAGTTGGGGTGGGGGGCGGCCGCGCTGTCGTGCAGGGGGGCCCGGCCCCCCACCACGGCGTCCACGGCCGCCCCCCGCAGCAGCAGGTGCCGGGCACAGTCCTCGTAGCCGCGGGCGGCGGCGATGCGCAGCGCCGAGGTGTGCTGCCGGCGGGGGCTCAGCACCCACAGCCCTGCGGGGGGCACGGGGGGCTGCCGGAGAGCCCAGGGCCCGCCGGAGCCCCCTCACCCGCACCCACCCACCCACAGCCCGCCGGAGGTGGGGGGAGCAGGGGGGCACCCACCCGGGAACCGGAGCATCAGCCCTGCTCCCCAAAACCACCCCTTTTCCTGGCCCCACACCTGTTCTGCAGGGGGAACGGGAGGGAAGGGAGCAGAAAGGAAGGACCCCCAGCTGTAGCCATGATATTTTATGAAAAATCCTCTGCTAGGGTTTTTCCCGCCCTGAGGAGCTGAGAGCCTCGGGAAAGAAAAGTAAACAATAACTGTGTGCTGCTGTGGAATGCCACAGGTGCATCTTCCATTGCTCCATGTGGATTGTTTTTAATTGATGACCAATCACAGCCCCCTGTGCCGAGGCTGTGAGCAGTCACAGGATTTTGTTATGCATTCTATTCTATTCTATTCTATTCTATTCTATTCTATTCTATTCTATTCTATTCTATTCTAATGTTATGCATTCTATTCTATTCTATTCTATCCTATTCTATTCTAATGTTATGCATTCTATTCTATTCTATTCTATTCTATTCTATTCTATTCTATTCTATTCTGTTCTATTCTATTCTATTCTATTCCATTCCATACCATTCCATTCCATTCTTGTTCTTTGTAGCCTTCTGATCTTCCTCTCTCTCTGCTGTTTTAGTATAGTTTTAATGTAGTATCTTAATATATTATATAGCATAACAAATCAGCCTTCTGAGGAAAATGGAGTCAAGCCTCGTGTCCTCACACTTGGGGCATTCACCACAAGACACCCACCCGCACCCTGCCGGAGGTGGGGGGAGCAGGGGGGCACCCACGCCAGCCCAGACTCCCCAGGAACCGCAGCATCAGCCCTGCTCCCCAAAACCCACCCCTTTTCCTGGCCCCCCAGCTGTTCTGCGGGGGAACGGGAGGGAAGGGAGCAGAAAGGAAGGACCCGCAGCCCGTACCCTGCTCCGGTGACCACACCAGCTCCTCGCTGACCGTCTCCAGCACCACGTTGGCGGCGGCCTCGTCCCTGAAGATGCTCTGGACGCGGGGCAGGTCCCCGGCGTAGAGGGCGTTGTGCACGGCGGGGTCCCGGCAGACCCGGGGCGGGGCTCGGGGGGTGCCGGTGCCGGTGCCGGTGCCGGTGCCGGTGCCGGTGGCGGGCAGGAGGCGGCGCGAGGCCGAGTCCCGGGCCAGCGCCCGGCGGCGATCCTCCCGCTCCAGCAGCTCCCGCTGCAGCCGCAGCGAGCGCAGCGCGAGGGGCTGAAGGAGAACGTCTCGTGGGCCATGGGGGCCCCCGAGGGCAGGGGGGCGCTGGGGACGGCGAGCCCGCGGGGTTATTAATAGGGCTGTGCCCCACACACGGATGTGGAATCGAATCCCAGAGCCGGGCGCCCTATAAATAACTCCTGGTGGTAAACAGAGTCACGGGGTGCGGGGCAGTTTAACCTGTTGGTGGGTGCGACCCGTGGGGAGGGATCTGGGGACCCCCCCCAGTCCTGCAGGGCTGTGAGACCCTGGGGGGATGGCTCCTCCTGCCCAGGGGGGGAGCAGGGACCCCCGGGAAGGCACAGAGGGGTGACACACGAGGACACAGGTGATGCAGAAACAAAACAGCCCTTTAATGCAGGTTTGGGAGCGAGGGGAGCCCGTGTGCCCAAAGTGCTGAGGCCACTTCTCCCCAGGGTGTCCCCAGCTCTCAGCTCCACAACAAACACCACGGAGAAGCAGGCGGGTGGGTGGCAGGTGTGTCACCTGCTCCTCGGCACCGTCACCCTGTGCTGGGCTCAGCCACAGTCAACCTGAGCTGGGGCTGAGAAGAAATCCTCAGGCAGCTCTCCCAGGAGCCCGTCCAGGTCATCTGCAGGGCACAGCAGGATGTGAGTTTGTGCGTGTGAGATCGTGGAATTGCTCAGGTTGGGAACCAGCCCTGCTTTGCACAGGACAGAGAGCTTTCCCTCCCCTCCCAGAGAGGGTCTGACTCACCCATGTCACATCCATCAGCTCCCACCGGCTCTTCCCAGCTGGGATCAGAGCTCGGTGGGCACAGGGAGAAGCCCCCAGGATGCTGCTCTGCACTGTGTCCACTTGTCCTCGACTGTCCCCAGTCCTCAGGAAAGGGGACACCCCGGGTGGGCTGTGCAGGGGGCTCTGGGGTCAGCTCAGCCTGGGCAGGAACCTGCAAAACCCAGCGGGGATGAATGATTGGGGGGTTTATCCAGCCCTCCCCCTTCCACTTGGGGGTCCCCATAATCCAGACGCCCCTGGGGGTCCCAGCAGCCCCCCAGGGCCACCAGCAGTGCCCCCCTCACCTGCTGGGGGGAGCAGCCCTCGGGCTCGGGTGGGAAGATCCGCAGGAGGTTGTTGGGGGTCACGTTGAGGTAGTGGTTGCGGTGGGAGGGGGAGAAGACCCCGACCTGCAGAGAGGGCAGAGCCAGCTCCTGGGTAAACCCCCCAAGCTGCAGCGCCCCGTTTACGGAGATCTTAGGGTGAAGGGTGAAAGCTTAGGAAGAGTTGAGAAAAATCTGAGGTGGGAAAGTGTGGGAGATCCTTTTCTTGTATTTGTATTTGCAGGTGCTGTGCAATGGGAACAGGGATGCACTGGTTCCTCTCATCCCCTTATCCTAACATCTACATTCCTGTTCCAGGGTGTTCTGGGGCTGGGAACAGGACAGGCCACGTGCTGTATCACCACCCCAATCCCCCACCCCGCATTCCCCTGGGCTCAGACCCCTCTGGGGGGGATAAGGAGCCCCCCAGCTCTCCTCACCTGCCTCAGGAGCAGCACGGAGCCGGCCCGGAGCTCGCTCTGCCTCTGCTCCAGCAGCAGCCGGTGCACGGTGCCCTGCATCTCCCCTGGCAGCGAGGATGGCATCCCTGAGCCCCGGGGGCGACGGGCCAGAGCCCCCCGGGCACAGGAACCCCTGGGCACAGGAACCACAGGGCACAGGAACCACCAGGGCACAGGAACCCCTGGGCACAGGAACCCCCAGGGCACAGGTATCCCCTGGGCACAGGAACCACTGGGCACAGGCATGACCAGAGCCCCCCCCGGGCACAGGAACCACCAGGGCACAGGAACCCCTGGGCACAGGTATCCCCTGGGCACAGGAACCACTGGGCACAGGCATGACCAGAGCCCCCCCTGGGCACAGGAACCCCCAGGGCACAGGAACCAGCTGGCACAGGAACCAGCTGGCACAGGAACCACCAGGGCACAGGAACCCCCAGGGCACAGGAACCCCAGGGCACAGGAACCAGCTGGCACAGGAACCACCAGGGCACAGGCACCCCCAGGGAACAGGTACCCCCGGGCACAGGAACCTCTGGGCACAGACACCCCCAAGCCCAGGCACCCCTGCCCCCCTCACCTGTGGGGTCCCGGAACACGGCGCCAGCGCCGGCGCTGCTCCTGGTCAGGGTCTTGATCATCACGGCCATGCTGGGCACCTTGTTCTTTGGGAGCTGCTTCAGGGCTGCCTGCACAGCACGGATTTTGGGGTAGCCCTGGGCAGGGCTGGCAGCTGAACCCCCTGATCCTGGTGGGGCCCTTCCCGTGTGGGATATTCCGGGATCCTACAGCCCTCAGCACCCCGGGGATGTGGATGTCTGTGCTCAGCTCAGCTCAGCCCCCTCCCCAGAGACTCCCAGCCCCAAGAGCAGCTCTGAGAGGTGGGAGAAGAGCAGGAAGCTGAACCCTGGGCCGCCCTCACCTTGCGGAGCACCATGACCACGCTGTAGGTGTGCAGGAAGCAGCTGGGGTCCCTCTCATCCAGCCCCAGCTCCGTCTTCATGGCCAGCCAGGGCCCCTTCCCAAAATCCTCCTCCGTGGGCAGCGGGGAGCTGGGCAGCGCCTGGGGTCAGGGACACCCATGGTCACCATCCAGGGCTCCCTGCACCCCACTGGGAGGGTCCCACTGGGATCTGCCCGAGCCGGGGTGGGAGGGGGGGTTACCTGAGCCCGCGGCTTCGCCACAGCCCCGTGAGCTGGAGTCTGGGGGGCAGACACCAGGATCTCCTCCAGCAGCTTCCCAGAGTGCTTGTGGGACAGGGAGAGATGTCCAGGGGTCTGCCTGGCTTCGTGAGCTGCTCCCATCCCCACATCCCATCCCATCCCCATCCCATTCCCGTCCTATCCCAACCCACTGCATTCCTGTCCCCATCCCCACACTGACCCCATCCCCATCCCATCCCCATCCCATTCTTTCCCACATCCTATTCCCATTCCTGTCCCCATCCCCACACTGACCCCATCCCCATCCCATCCCCATCCCATCCCCATCCCCACACTGACCCCATCCCCACGCTGTCCCCATCCCCATCCCATCCCCATCCCATTCTTTCCCACATCCTATTCCCATTCCTGTCCCCATGCCCATCCTCACCCCGTTCCCACGCTGTCCCCATCCCCATCCCACCCCACACCCCATTCCCATTCCCATCCTATCCCAGCCCACTGCATTCCTGTCCCCATCCCCATCCCATCCCCATCCTGACCCCATCCCATCCCCATCCTATCCCCATCCCATCCCACATCCCATCCCCATTCCTGCCCCCATGCCCATCCTCACCCCGTTCCCACGCTGTCCCCATCCCCATCCCACCCCACACCCCATTCCCATTCCCATCCTATCCCAGCCCACTGCATTCCTGTCCCCATCCCCATCCCATCCCCATCCTGACCCCATCCCATCCCCATCCTATCCCCATCCCATCCCACATCCCATCCCCATTCCTGCCCCCATCCCCATCCCCACCCCGTCCCCACGCCGTGCCCAGCCCGGTGCCCTGCCCAGGCCGTGCCCACCTGCTGGGGCAGGATCCCGGCGGGCCCCGGGAAGCGCCGGCTCTCCCTGCGGGCGGGGGCTCGGGGGGCTGCCCGGGGGGCTCTGCTGGCCGCTGTCACCAGCTGCACCAGGTGGTTGGTGACCACGGGGGCGCTCGGGGGGCCGGGGGGCAGCCGGGGCTGGGGGCAGCTCTGTGCTGGGGGGGTCCAGGGCACCGAGGAGCTGTTCCTTCCTAGGGGGGCTTGGCCAGGCCTCAGGCACGGAGCCCCCGGAGCAGGGAGGGACCCTCGGGAGCTTCCCGGCTCTCCCATGGGAGGGGGGGGTCTGGGGGCACAGGCACCGGCCGCGCTGGGCCGTAGCACCAGTTTGGCACTGGGGAGGGGGCCCTGCCTGTCCTGCAGCCCCCCAGAACCCGAGAGCGGCTCCTCTCCCACCCTGAGCTTTTTGGGGGCCGCACATTCCTGAGCGTTCTCCTTCCCTGGGGGCTTCTCGCGGCGCCCGGGGGGCACCGGGGCAGTGCCAGCCCCCGGGGGCACCTCGGGACCCTCCAGCTCCCTGCAGGCAGCCAGGAAAAGGGCATTGTCCAGCTCGTCCTGGGGGGCTGCCCCCCGCCACGGGGGTCCCTGCAATCCCACGGGATGCTCGCCCTGCCCGGCGAGGGGCCGGAGGGTGGGGGCTTTACTGGGGTGGGCTGTACTGGGGTGGGCTGTACTGGGGTGGGCTGTACTGGGAGGAACCGGGGCCACGCTGGGTGAGGAACGCCTGGGGGTCACAAACTGGTTCTCTGCATCTTCCACAGCGGAGAGGAAATCCTGCGGGAAATAAACGCTGGGAATGGGAACGGCTCCATCCGTGCTATCCCCGAGCCCCGCCGGGGCCGAGCCGCTCGGGGGGGGCCTCGGCCATTGTGGGGGTCCCTCACCTCGTCCTCCAGCTCCCCGTCGGTCCCAAAAAGCTTCTGGAAGTGGCAGGACTGTGGGAAAAGGGGGAAGAATGGAGCAGGGAGGGACTCAGCGGGCTGGGGCCCTGGGTGTCCCGGAGGTCTCGGCCGCTCGGGAGCCCCGGGAGGGCCTCACACAGCGCCGAGGGGACCCCGGCTCGGCCCCCCCTCACCGCAGAGATCCCTTTGTGGGGACCCTCTGTGGAGACCCCGGATGGCCCCCCCAGGGGACCCCAAACCCGCCTCTGTCCCCCCGGCCCCGTTACCATGGCAGCGCCGCGACCCCGGCCCGGCCCCGGAGGCGGAAGCGGCGGGGCCGGGACTCGAACCCGCGGCCCCCGGGGAAGGGGCGGAACTTCCCCTGCGGCACCGCGCGCCCCCTGGCGGCGGGCAGGAAGCGCGGCCGCGCCCCTTAAAGGGCCACGCACCCCGTTTCCCCGCGCGTGTCACATGTGCACACGCGTGTGCCCCCGCGTCACCCGGCCGGGCCCCGCGGCGCCGCCGGTGACTCAGCGCGGCCCCGGCCCGGCGTGATTCATCCCCGCACGTCCCCGCTGAGTGACCCCCCCCAACCCGGGCCTGCTGCACCCGCACGCGTGCGTGGGCAAGGGCAGAGGCGTGCGTGTGTGCGCGTGTCCTGCACACGCGTGTCTGTGCGTGTGCCGTGAGCGTGGCAGGCTGACGTGCAGCTGCACACAGAGCACGCGTGTGCCCTGCAGAGCGCGTCCTGCCCGGCCCGTGGCACACGCGTGTCCTCACGCGTGTGTCCACGCCCTTGTGCGCGGCAGCGGCCGCACACCGAGCTCCGGGGCGCGCACACGCGTGTGTGCGGCAGCACGGCGGCCTGTGCCACCTGTGTGCATGTGTGTGTGTGTGGGGCATGGCCTGTCACCTGTCACACATACATACATGTACATATATTCACACATACATACATATATATATATATACATATATATATATATACATACATACACACACACACACACACACGTGTGCCCTTGCACACTCCCGTTCCGCCCCACAAACACCGCCTCACGCTCACTCCGCGGCCCCTTTAAGGCCGGGTTAGGCCCCGCCCCTCATCGGGCCCCGCCCCTTTAAAGGGGGGGCTCCCCCCCCGCGCGCGGGGCTATTTTTAGCGCCGGGCGCCGTCACGTGACGCGGAGTGACGTCACCGAATGTTGTTGTCGGGGCGGGCGGGGCCGCGCGGCGAAGATGGAGGAGGAGGCGGGGGGGCGGCGGGGCGCGCGCCGGGCGGCACCGGGGGGACCCCAGGTACGGCCGGCACCGGGGGGGGCACCGGGGGGCACCACCGCGCCCGGCCCCCGCGGCGGGGGCGGCTCCGCGGGGTGCGGGACCCCCGTGCGGCGGCGGGGGGGGGGTGCGGGGGGGGGGGCTGCAATGCCGGAGGTCCGGTGGGGTTCGGGGCGGGGGTCTGTGCAACGGGGGTGGGGCTCGGTGCGGGGGCGTCGTGCGGTTGGGGGGGCGCGGGGTGAGGGGCTGAGCGCCGTGCGGGACCCCTGCGCGGGTTTGGGTTTGGGGGGGGGGGCTGCAGCGGGGGGACCCCTGTGAAGGTTTGGGGGGGCTGCAGCGGGGGGACCCCTGTGCGGGTTTGGGTTTGGGGGGGCACTGCAGCGGAGGGACCCCTGTGCAGGTTTGGGGGGGGGTCTGAAGCTGGGGGAGCCCTGTGCGGATTTGGGGGGGTCTGCAGTGGGGGTCCCGTTGCGAGTTTGGGGGGGGCTGCAGCGGGGGGACCGCGGTGCGGGTTTGGGTTTGGGGGGGCTGCAGCGGGGGGACCCCTCTGCGGGTTTGGGTTTGGGGGGGCTGCAGCGGGGGTCCCGGTGCGATCCGGTGCAAGGAGGGCTGCAGGAGCGGACCCCGGTGCGGGTGGGGGGCTCCCGTGCATCCCGGGGTCCCGGTGCGAATCGAGGGGGGAGCGCCCGTGCCGTGGGGGGGCCCTGCAGCCCGGAGGGGCCCCGCGCAGTTCCGGGGGTCCCGGTGCGGTTCGGGGGGGCCCTGCAGCTCCGGGGGTCCCGCTGCCATCGGGGGGACCCGCAATGAGCGGTACCGGGGGGGCGCGGTGCGGGCCGGGGTCCCGGTGCGCTGGGCTGTGCACCGTGCGGGGGGGGTCCGGTGCCCTCGGGGGGCCCGCAGTGTCGGGGGGCCCGTGCGCCAGCACGGCGGCGGCTCCGCAGCGCGGCCGGGGGGGCCTCGCTGCACCGCGCCGGGCTCGGCGCCGCCGGCAGCGCGAGTGGCGTGTCCCCCCCCTCCGTGGGGTCCGTGACGCCCCCAGACCCCGATCTCGGGGTGACGCCTCGGTTTGGGGGGGTTGCAGCACCGGGGGGGGTCACCGTGTGTCCCCCCTCCAGCCGTGTCCTTAGGGGGGGGTCCCATCCGTGTCCCCGCGGGGTGGCACGGCCGGGGGGTCCCTCCCTGCCACCCCTTGTCCTGCAGAGCCGACCCCCGGCTCCCTTCTGGGGGTGCCCCCAGCCCCCAAATCCCGGGGGGACAGCGGAGGGGAGGGGGCCGCATCCTGCCCTGGGGGGTGGGCTCGGTGCGGACCCCCGCCCCCCGTTCGCTGCGGGGGGAGGTTTGGGGGTCCCGGGGCGCTGACGGGCGCTCGGTCCCGCAGGGCTCCCGGGCGGCGCGGGCACAGCCCCGGTGCCCCGGCCGGCGCTGACGGACACGCGGCTCTGCGAGCCCCCCCGGGCCACCATGGACCCCCAGAGCGACACAGGTGAGAGCCCGCGGGGGCTGCACCCGCCGGGCGCTGCCTGGCCCTGTCCCCGCCAGCAGATCTTGGGGTACCGGGGGTGGCAGCAGCGTTCCGCCCAGCGGGGCACACCCCCGGGGGGCACCAGCGCCGTGCCAGCCGCCCCCTGCCCCGCTCAGCCCGGCCCGTGCCGCCGTGCTCTCAGACGCCGCTGGGAGGGGGAAACTGAGGCACGGCTGCCGGCAGCGTCGTGGCACGGCTCACACGTGGCTCTTTATGGCACCGGGGGCGGGTCCCCGCGGTGTCCCCGCGGTGCCACGCGTGGTGCCCGCGCTGTCCCGGCTCCCGCTGGCTCCCCGGCAGCGCCGCCCTGTAATTATCGCGGGGGCAGCTCCGGCGACATCTGGACACGCTCGTGTCCCCCCCCGCCCCCCGAGGGGACACGCGGCAGCGCCGCCACTGGAGGGGAAACTGAGGCCCGCGGCGGTGGCAGCGCCCCGCGTCCCGCTGCAGGGGCTCGGGGATGGGGCGTGTGTCCCCTCTGTCCCCAGTCCCCCCCCCGGGCCACCCGCCGGTATTTTTGGAGCGGCCGCAGGGCTGGAGCGTCGCCCGGCCGTGCCTGGCACGGGGCTGGCACGCGGCGCGGTGGCACGGGGACACGGCGGCGCGGGGACACGGCCGGGCCGCCTCTGCCGCTTTCCTTGGGGTCCCCTCCCGGCTTTGGGGCTCTCTGGGGGGGGTTTGGGGACCCCTCGGGGGGTTTGGGGACCCCTCGGGGGTGCTGAGCTGGGGGGTCTCGGCCGGGCTGGGGTGTGGCAGAGGCCACCCCTGCACTCGGGGGTCCCCTGTCAGCCCCCGGGGGGTCCCCAGTCAGCCCCCGCGACCCCCAGGGCTCCTTTCCCAGCCCCATCCCAGAACCGGGGGGTCCCGTGGGTGCCGGTCCCATCGCGGGGTGCAGCCCCCTCCTTCCCTCCCGGAGTTCCTGGGGGTCCCCGCTGCTCCCCCCAACATCCCTGAGGGTCCCGGGGGGGGGGCTCCGTGGGCTCGGGGTACCCCCTGTGCCCTGCCGTGGGAGCCAGGAGAGGAGGCTGGGAGTGGGGCAGGGGGTGCGAGCAGGGGATGGGGCGGGGGGTCCCGGAGCCGGGCGGGGGTCCCGGAGCCGGGCGGGGGTCCCGGAGCCGGGCGGGCCGGTTCCCGCGGCCTCCTGCCCGCTGGCAGCACCAGGAATAGCCGGGCTGACGTCAAGCCCCGAAGCACCCCGGGGGGGGCAGCGGGGGGGGGGGGCGCGGGGGGTGTCCCAGAAATATCCCGGCTATTAAAAGTCTTGGCTCGGGATTAACGCCTGGTAAATAAACGTGGCGCTGCCGGGAGCGGGGTGTTACACACGGGGGAGGGGGTCCCTGGAAACGGGCGGGGGGGTCCCCGTCACCAAAAAGGGGGGGATTCCACCCCTCGGCAGGGTGCCCCCCCCGGCTGGTCCCTGCGGAGCCCCTTGGGGACACGGATGCTGCGGGGAATGTGCTGAGTTGGCAGCTGCGCCCCCCAGCCCCCCTTGGGGTGCTCTGTTGAGGGGGTCTGGAGTGGGGCGGGGGGGGGGGGGGGGTCCTGTGCCTTCCTGTTCCCACAGTGGGGGCTAATCCCCCCCCCCCCGGCACATCCCAGATTGGCGCTGATGCGGATTAACGTCCCTGGCAATTAGGGGGATGTGGGATGGAGCTGGGGGGTCGTGGGGACCCCAATCCCCCCACAGCCTCCCCCAGCCAGGGCAGCCCGTGCTCCCCCAGCCCCCGGGGCAGTTCGGGGGGTGCAGCTGGGTCTGGGGGGGGGGGGGGAATTTGGGGAGGGACACAGCGCATCCCCTCCCGGGATCTGCCATGCCCCCCCGGCACAATTCCCTATTTATAGCCGGCTCCTCCCGTGCGCCGGCTATTCCCGGCGCCAGAGAGAATAGCCTGGATTGGGGGGGGGGCGTGGGTGAGGGGGGGCCCTGCGGCCCTGCCCTGCCTGGGGTGGGGGGGGCTGCGTTTGCTCCCGTCACCCCACAAACCAGGCATGCTCTGTGACCCCACCCCCACCCGCCGAGGGGGGATCTGGGGGGGCTGAGGGTGGGTTTGGGGGTGCTCGCGGCCCGTTCAGGGGGTGTCTCTCTGCAGAGGGGGGGTCCGGCCGCGAGCCCCCGCTGGAGCTGCTGCCCCGTGTCCCCCTGCACGCTGCCCTGCCCGCCCCAGGTGAGTGGGGGGCCAGCCCAGGTGTGCAAGGACAGGTGTGCAAGGACAGGTCAGGTGTGCAAGGACAGGTGCTCCAGCCCTCGGTGCTGCCCCCCCTTGCAGGTCCCCTCCCGTGTCCCCCAGTTCCGTGGGACACCCCCATTGTGCCCCTCTCTGTCTGGGGGGGCGGCCCTGGGCAGCGAGGGGTTAAACACCCCCTGTCCCTCTCGGGGGGGCTCAGGGTGGGCTGTGGCCCCACTGACCCCAAAGTGCCCCTTTGGCACCTCGGGGTTATTTTTAGCCCCCCCCGAGCGCTGCCCCCTCCCCGGGCTGGGTGCTGACACCCCCCCCCCCCCATTGCACCCCGACACCCCCGGGACCCTTTGGGTACCCCCGGATGGGCTGGGGGGCTGCAGGGGTACCCCAGTGTACCCCCAAAGACCCCCGGGAGAGCCAAACCCCGGGGCTGCTCGGGGTGGGGGGTGCTCGGGATATGGGGGTGCTGCTTCTCTTGGGGGGGGTCTGGCTGTCCTTGGGGGGGTCTGTTTGTCCTTGGGGGGGGTCTCTCGGTGCCGGGGGGGGGGTCTGGTGCCCCACCTCCGTGCACGGTGACGTCTGTGGGTCCGCGCGGGGACACGTCAGTGCCCGACGCAGGTTGGGGGGGGGGGGGCTGGGGGGGCTCATTGACATGCACCGCGTGCCCCCCGCCCCCGCCTTCCTGTGTGCGTGGGGCCTGCCCCCCCCCCCAGCTCCTGCGTGCCCCGTCCGTCCCTGCTGGGGGGGGGTCTGAGCCCCCCGAGGGTGCTGGGGGGGATATTTGGGGTGGGGGTGGGGGCTCGGTGTGTGCTGCAGATGGAGGGGTTTGGATTGAGTGGGGGGCGCCCCGATTTATATTGGGGGGGGTTGATGCAGGCAGTTAAGGCTGGGGAGACCCCCCCAAGGGCTTCTTGACACCTCCCCAGCAGCCCCTGAACCGCACCAGCCCCCCCCATCCTTAGAACACCCCCAAAGAGTCGTTGTCGTCCCCCCCCCCCCATCACCCTCGGGACAGCCCCAAACCACTCCGAGCCCCCCCCCCGCATCCCTGCACCACCCCAAACCCGCCCCTCCAACAACTGCCAGCCCCCTCCATCGTGGCCGGGGGGTCCCCATGCCTTTTCCCCCCGCCCAGCGTGTCCGGCGGGGCCGGAGGGGCCGGGGCCCGAGGCGGGGGCGGACGCGGGGCTGGCGGCGGCGCGGGAGCAGCAGCTGCAGCGGGAGCTGGTGGCCCTGAAGCAGCAGCAGCAGCTCCAGAAGCAGCTGCTCTTCGCCGAGTTCCAGAAGCAGCACGAGCACCTCACCCGCCAGCACCAGGTCCAGCTCCAGAAGCACCTCAAGGTGGGCGGGGGGCACGGCTTGGGAGGGGGTGCTGGGGATTGGGGGGTGTGGTGGAGCTGGGGGTGTCACCAGTCTGGGGGGGAATGGAGGTTTTGGGGGGTGCTGGGGGGGATGGAGCTGCTGGGGGAGGAATATGGGGGGGATGGAGCTGTTGAAGGGGGATGGAGGCATGGGGTGGGATACTGGGGGTGATGGAACCATTGGGGGTGGGATATTGCGGGTGATGGAGCCATAGGGTGGGATATTGGGGTGGATGGAGCCGTTGTGGGGGATATTGGGGATGATGGAACCATTGGGGGGGATATTGGGGGTGATGGACCCTTTGCGGGGGGATATTGGGGTGGATGGAGCCATTGGGGAGGATATTGGGGGTCATTGGGGGGGGATGTTGGGGTTGATGGACCCTTTGCGGGGGGATATTGGGGGGGATGGAGCCGTTGGGGGGGATATTGGGGGGGATGGAGCCATGGGGGGACACTGGCAGTGACGGAGCCTTGGGATGGGGTATTGGGGTGGGATATTGGGGATGATGAAGCCACTGGGGGTGGGATATTGGGGTGGATGGAGCCGTTGGGGAGGATATTGTGGTGGATGGAGCTGTGGGGTGGGGTATTGGGGTGGATGGAGCTGTGGGATGGGATATTGGGGATGATGGAGCCATGGGGGCACACTGGCAGTGACGGAGCCATTGGGGGTGGGATATTGGGGATGATGGAGCCGTGGGGGCACACTGGCAGTGATGGAGCCATTGGGGGTGGGATATTGGGGATGATGGAGCCATGGGGGCACACTGGCAGTGACGGAGCCGTGCGGTGTCACTGATGGGGGCTGAGGGAGCCGCTGGGGGGGATGCAGCTCTTGGGGGCACCCCGGGGGTGGCAGTGCCGTGGGGCACGCTGCTGCTGGGGCTGGGGCCGGGGTCCCACGCGGTGCCCCCGCCCCGCAGCAGCAGCAGGAGGCCCTGGCAGCCCGGCGGCAGCAGGAGCTGGAGCAGCAGCGGCAGCGGGAGCGGCAGGAGCTGGAGCAGCAGCGCCTGGAGCAGCTCCAGAGCCTGCGCCCCAAGGAGCGGGGCCGTGACAGTGAGCTGGAGGGGCTGCGGCAGGATTTGGGGGTGCTGTGGGGCTGGAGGGAGGGCTGTGCTGCCCCCCTGACCCCCCCCGTGCCCCCAGGCGCCATCGCCAGCACCGAGGTGAAGCTGAAGCTCCAGGAATTCCTGCTCAGCAAGACGAAGGAGCCGGGCCCCGGCCCCCCCAACCATTCCCTCCCCCAGCACCCCAAATGTTGGTAGGTGCCCCCGAGCCCTGCAGGACCCCCCCGAGGCACCGTGGGGGTGACATGGGTGTCCTAGCGGGGTCTCTGCCACCTTGTCCCGCACCCCCCAGGGCTCACCACACCTCGTTGGACCAGAGTTCCCCCCCCCAGACCGGCAGCCCGGGGACCCCCCCGTCCTACAAGCTCCCCCTCCTCGGCACCTACGACGGCCGGGACGATTTCCCGCTCCGCAAAACCGGTGGGTGCCGGCGGGGAGGGGCGCGCCGCGCCCGCGGCGGGCGGCGGTGGCACTCCGGGTGACACGCCCGTGTCCCCAGCCTCGGAGCCCAACCTGAAGGTGCGCTCGCGGCTGAAGCAGAAGGTGGCGGAGAGGAGGAGCAGCCCCCTGCTGCGGCGCCGCGACGGCTCCGTGCTCAGCGCCTTCCGCAAGCGCCACGTGGAGATCACCGGTGCGCGGGGACACCGGGGACACCGCGGTGGGGACACCGGGGTGGGGACACCGCGGGGACACGGGCCGGGCTCGCGGATGGGGCTCGCTCACCGGGTGCTTCCCCAGAGCCACTGTGGGCTCTCGTGGCTGGGGTGACACATGTGGCACGTGGGGGGTGTCAGGGTGTGACACACTGTGTGACATGGGGCAGTGTCAGGGTGTGACACACTGTGTGACATGGGGCAGTGTCCCCGTGTCCGTGTGACACGCCTGTGTCCCGCAGTGTCAGTGTGCCACAGAGCAGTGCCCCGTGCCCGTGTGACACAGGACAGTGTCAGTGTGACACGCCTGTGTCCCGCAGTGCCCGTGTGACACAGGGCAGTGCCCCGTGCCCGTGTGACACACCTGTGTCCCGCAGTGTCATCGGTGTGCAGCAGTGCCCCCGGGTCGGGGCCCAGCTCCCCCAACAGCTCCCACGGTGCCCACAACGGCCTGGCCGCCTCTGTCCCCAACATCCACAGCGAGGTACGCCGGGGACAGGGACAGGGACATGCGTGTGTGCAGGGGCTGGGACAGTGTCGATGGTGTCCTGTCCCCACATGTGTTGGTGTCATGTCCCCGTGTGTTGGTGGTGTGTCCCCACCATGCTGGTGGCTGTCCTGCCCTGTCCTGTCCTGCCGTGTCCCCCGGGTGCTGATGCCACATTTGCTGTTTGGCCACAGCAGCTCCTGCCCCAGCCCCGCGCCCTGGCCCTGGACGGGGCCCAGCTCAGCCTCTACACGTCCCCGTCGCTGCCCAACCTGTCCCTGGGGCTGCAGGCCACTGTCACCGTCACCAGCGCCCACCTCCCCGTGAGTGGGGGCACGGGGACCCTGGGCTGGGTGGCACTGGGACTTGGCACCCCATGGTGGGGACATGGGACGCCAATAGGGGTGGCACGGGGACCTGGAACTCCACAGAGGGAGCATGAGGGACCCCCCCTGGGGACATGGGGACACCGTGGCGGGTGGCACTGGGACATGGAACCCCACAGGGGGTGTGTGGGCACACAGTGGGGGGTGGCATGGTGGCCTGGCACCCTCCAGCAGGAACGTGGGGACCCCACAGCGGTGGCCCAGGGAGCTGGGACCCCCGGTGTCACCGCTGTCCCCGCAGGTGTCCCCCAAGCTGTCCCCACAGGCGGAGGGCGAGCGCCCGGGGGTGCCCCCGGGGGTGTCCCCACTGCGCCCCGGGGCCGCCCTCACCGGGAAGTTCCTGAGCACGTCCTCGATCCCGGGCTGCCTGCTGGGGGTGGCCCTGGACGGGGACGCCCCGGCCGGGTCCCCGTCCCTGCTGCAGCACGTGCTGCTGCTGGAGCAGGCGCGGCAGCAGAGCACGCTCATCGCAGGTGAGCCTCAGTGTCCCCTCCGTGTCCCCCTGGTCCCCCCTCAGTGTCCCCCTGATCCCTCCTCAGTGTCCCCTCAGTGTCCCCCTGGTCCCTCCTCAGTGTCCCCTCGGTGTCCCCATGATCCCCCCTCAGCGTCCCCCTGGTGTCCCCCTTGGTGTCCCCCCAGTCCTCCCTCAATGTCCCCCCCAATGCCCCCCCCAGTGTCCCCCGATACCCCTGCAGTGTCCCTGAAATGTCCCCCCAGTCCCCCCTTGGTGTCCCCCCAGTCCTTCCCCAGTTTGCCCTCGGTTCCCCCCCAGTTTGCTCTCAGTTCCCCCCAGTTTTCCTTCACTTTCCCCCCCAGTTTGCCGTCCATTCCCCCCCAGTTTGCCCTCGGTTCCCCCCTATTTGCCCTCAATCCCCCCCAGTTTGCCCTCAATTTCCTCCCACTTTGCCTTCACTTTCCCCGCAGTTTTCCCTAGGTTCCCCCCCAGTTTGCCCTCACTTTCCCCCCAGTTTACCCTTAGTCCCCCCCCAGTTTGCCTTCACGTTCCCCCCAGTTTGCCCTCGGTTTCCCCCCAGTTTGCCCTCAATTTCCTCCCACTTTGCCTTCACTTTCCCAGCAGTTTGCCCTCGGTTCCCCCCCAGTTTGCCCTTGGCTCCCCCCCGAGTTTGCCCTCACTTCCCCCCCAGTTTACCCTCAGTCCCCCTCCAGTTTGCTCTCAGTTCCCCCCAGTTTGCCCTCGGTTTCCCCCCCAGTTTGCCCTCGGTTCCCCCCCAGTTTGCCCTCGATTTCCTCCCACTTTGCCTTCACTTTTCCCCCAGTTTGCCCTCGATTCCCCCCCAGTTTGCCCTCACTTTCCCCCCAGTTTACCCTCAGTCCCCCCCCCAGTTTGCCCTCGGTTCCCCCCCCAGTTTGCCCTCAGTTTCCCCCCACTTTGCCTTCACTTTCCCCCCAGTTTGCCCTCAGTCCCCCCCATTTACCCTCATTCCCCCCTTCCCGCCCCATTCACCCTTCCCTCCCCGTTTCCCCCCTCCCTGTCCCGCGTTTCCCGGTTCCCCTGGCGCGGGGGGCTCTGACGGGGGTGCCGCGGTGCCCGCAGTGCCCCTGCACGGGCAGTCCCCGCTGGTGGCCGCGGAGCGCGGGGGCCCGGCCCGGGGCAGCCAGCTGCCGCGCCACCACCGGCCCCTGAGCCGCACGCAGTCCTCGCCGCTGCCGCAGAGCCCCCACGGCCCCCTCCAGCAGCACTTCCTGGACAAGCAGCAGCTCCAGCTGGCCAAGGTGGGCCTGGGGAGGGGGAACGGGGTGTGGGGCATCGCTGACCCCTCCCCAAAATACAGCAGTGCGAGCGGGGGAAACTGAGGCACAGGGTGGCAAGATGAGGAAGGGCTGGACAAAGGGGGGGCATGGGGTGCTGGGGGGTTGTGAGGCAGATATAGGGTGTGTGGGGGGAGGTCACTTAACCCCTGTGCCCCCCCCCAGCTGCTCCCCAAGGGGGGGGAGCTGGCCCGGCAGCCCCCCACCCACCCCGAGGAGACGGAGGAGGAGCTGACGGAGCAGCAATCGCCCCCCCCAGGGGAGAGGGGCCCCCCCCCTCGTGTCCCCAGATGCTGGGGACCCCCCGGAGCAGCCACAGGACCCCGAGGGCTGCCAGGAGCCGGGTGACAGCGGGGACGAGGCCGAGGCCCCCGGGGACCCCGACGTCACCGAGCTGGGAGTCACCTACAAGCAGGTGAGACTTTGGGGGGGCACCCAAATCCCCCCCCAGCTCCCTGCATCCCCCCCAGACTCCAGCTCCAGCACCCCGTGCACCCCTCTGCGCGAGCACCCCCTCCCCCGGCCGTGTCCTGCGTCCCCTCCCCCTGTTTTTGGGGACACTGCTGCAGCGATGACTCGGAAGGGTCGGTGACTCATCCCCCCCCTCTGTCCCCCTGTCCCCGCCGCCCCCGCGCTGTGACCCCCCCCCCCCCAGTGCCCTGCTGTGACTCACGCCGCCCCCTCCCCAGGTGTACCCCGAGGCGCCGCTGCAGCTCTTCCCCGCGCCCCCCCTGGGGGTCCTGGCTCTGCCCCACCCCGCCCTCGCCCGCACCCAGTCGTCCCCGGCCAGCGTCAAGCCCCCCCAGCCCGAGGGGCCCCCCAAGCACCTCTTCACCACAGGTACGGCTCCGGGGGGTCTGGGGGTCCCTGTGCCCCGGGGTTCTGTCACGTGGGGGGCTCATGTCCCATGGATGGCTGTGTGCCCCCCCCCGCCCCACCGAGGGTCCCGTTCCGTGGTGGGGTTGTGGATGTTCCTCTCCTGTAGGATTCCCTTCTTCCTTGGAGTTCCCAATCCTGTGGGGTGCCCAGGGGTCCCCTGACTCTGTCCCCTGGGATTCCCAGTACTGGAATGTCCTGGGGTCCATGGTGGTGTTGTGGATGTTCCTCTTCTGTAGGATTCCCTTGGGGTTCCCAATCTTGTGGGGTGCCCAGGGGTCCCCTGACTCTGTCCCCTGGGATTCCCAGTACTGGAATGTCCTGGGTCCCTCAGTGCCATCAGATCCCTCTGTCCCCTGGGGGTCCCAATATTTTGGCATGGCCTGGGGTCCCTCCATGCCATAGAATCAGTGTCCCCCTGAGTGGGGGCGTCCCTCTGTCTCTTGGGGCTCCCAATTCTTTGGAACATCCCGGAGTCCCCCAACTCCATAGGATCCCTCTGTGCTCTGGGGTTCCCAATACTGGAATGTCCAGGGATCCCTCAGTGCCATAGAATGCCTCTGACCTCTGGGGTTCCCAATATTTTGGAATGTCCTGGGGTTCCCCTACTCTATAGGATCCCTCTGTCCCCTGGGGTTCCCAATATTTTGGAATGTCCAGGGATCCCTCAGTGCCATAGGATCCCTCCATCCCCTGGGGTTCCCAATATTTTGGAATGTCCCAGGGTCCCCCTACCCCATAGGATCCCTCTGTCCCCTGGGGTTCCAGTACCTGGGGGTGCCTGGTGTCCCCCAGTCCCACGGATCCCCTTTGTCCCCCGGGGTTCCCCACACCTCGGGCTGCCCAGGGATCCCCGTATCCCCTGGCCCCCCCCGGGGGTGTCCCGGGGTGCCAGCCGTGCCAGCTGTGCCGTGCCAGGTGTGGTGTACGACACGTTCATGCTGAAGCACCAGTGCACGTGCGGGAACACCACCATCCACCCCGAGCACGCCGGCCGCATCCAGAGCATCTGGTCCCGGCTGCAGGAGACGGGGCTGCTGGGCAAGTGCGAGGTGAGGGGGGGCTCCCCGTGTCCTGGGGGGGGTCAGGGTGGCGCGGGGAGCCCGGGGGGGCTCAGCCTGTGCCCCTTCCCAGCGGATCCGGGGCAGGAAGGCGACGCTGGAGGAGATCCAGACGGTGCACTCGGAGCACCACGCGCTGCTCTACGGCACCAGCCCCCTGAACCGCCAGAAACTGGACAGCAAAAAGCTGCTGGGTGGGTGCTGGGGGGACCCCCGTGCCTGCGACCCCCCCTCTCTGGAGCTGGGGTCACCTCGCTGCCCTGTTCCTTGTGATCCCTCTGTTCCCTGAGGGTCCCCATCCCCTGGGGTGTCCAGGAGAGTCTGTGTCCCACGGGGGTTCCAGTCCTTGGGGTGCTCAGGGGTCCCATGGGATTCCCCCATGCCCTGAGCTTCCCAATCCCTTAGGATGCCTGGGGTTCCCCCAATCCCATGGGCTCCTTGTCCCCTGGTGTTCCCAATCCCTTGGGGTGTCCTTTTCCCATGGGATCCCCCTGTCCCCTGGCATTCCCAATCCCTTGGGGTGCCTGGGGTTCCCCCAATCCCATGGGCTCCTTGTCCCCTGGCATTCCCAATCCCTTGGGGTGTCCTTTCCCCATGGGATCCCCGTGTCCCCTGGCGTTCCCAATCCCTTGGGGTGCTCAGAGGTGCCCTTTTCCCATGGGATCCCCCTGTCCCCTGGCGTTCCCAATCCCTTGGGGTGCTCAGAGGTCCCCTCATCCCACGGGATCCCCGTGTCCCCTTGTCCCCATCACCCCTTGACCCCGCAGGTCCCATCACTCCGAAGACGTACGCGGTGCTGCCGTGCGGGGGCATCGGGGTGAGTCTGGGGGCAGGGCTGGGGGTGTCCCCGGGCTGGCCGTGCCCCGCTGAGCCCCGCTGTCCCCGCAGGTGGACAGTGACACGGTGTGGAACGAGCTGCACTCGTCCAGCGCCGTGCGCACGGCCGTGGGCTGCCTGCTCGAGCTGGCCTTCAAGGTGGCCGCAGGGGAGGTCAAGGTGAGCCCGTGTCACTGTCACTCTGCCTCCCTGCAGGTGGCCCTCCCTGTCCTGTGCGTGTCCCTCTGTCCCAGTTGTGCCCCAGTGCCACACGTGTCTCTGTGTCACACACACATCCCTCTGTGTCCCTCTCTGTCCCATGAGTGTGCCTCTGTCCCGGCTGTGCCCCAATGCCACACGTGTCTGTGTCACACACACATCCCTCTGTGTCCCTCTCTGTCCCGTGTGTGTCCCCCCTGTCCCAGCTGTGCCCCAATGCCACATGTCTCTGTGTCACACACACATCCCTCTGTGTCCCACCTGTGTCCTTCTCTGTCCCAGTTGTGTCCCCCTGTCCCAGTTGTGCCCCAGTGCCACACGTGTCTCTGTGTCACACACACATCCCTCTGTGTCCCTCTCTGTCCCAGTTGTGTCCCTCTGTCCCAGCTGTGCGCCAATGCCACACGTGTTTGTGTCACACACACATCCCTCTGTGTCCCACCCGTGTCCCTCTCTGTCCCAGTTGTGTCCCTCTGTCCCGGCTGTGCCCCAATGCCACACGTGTCTGTGTCACACACACATCCCTCTGTGTCCCTCTCTGTCCCAGTTGTGTCCCTCTGTCCCGGCTGTGCCCCAATGCCACACGTGTCTGTGTCACACACACATCCCTCTGTGTCCCTCTCTGTCCCAGTTGTGTCCCTCTGTCCCGGCTGTGCCCCAATGCCACACGTGTTTGTGTCACACACACATCCCTCTGTGTCCCACCCGTGTCCCTCTCTGTCCCAGTTGTGTCCCTCTGTCCCAGCTGTGCCCCAATGCCACATGTCTGTGTGTCACACACACATCCTTCTGTGTCCCTCTCTGTTCTGTGTGTGTCCCCCCTGTCCCAGCTGTGCCCCAATGCCACACGTGTTTGTGTCACACACACATCCCTCTGTGTCCCTCTCTGTCCCGTGTGCGTCCCCCCTGTCCCAGTTGTGCCCCAGTGCCACACGTGTCTGTGTCACACATCCCTCTGTGTCCCACCCATGTCCTTCTCTGTCCCAGTTGTGTCCCCCTGTCCCAGTTGTGCCCCAATGCCACACGTGTCTCTGTGTCACACATCCCTCTGTGTCCCACCCGTGTCCCTCTCTGTCCCCCAGAATGGCTTCGCTGTCATCCGCCCCCCAGGCCACCACGCCGAGGAGTCCACGGCCATGTGAGTACAGGGACGGGGCTGGGACCCCTGCCCAGGGCCACCCCCTGCTCCCAGGGCCACCCCCTCCTCTGATGTCCCTTGTCCCCAGGGGCTTTTGCTTCTTCAACTCCGTGGCCATCTCAGCCAAGCTGCTGCAGCAGCGGCTCAGCGTGGGCAGGATCCTCATCGTGGACTGGGTAAGGGGGGTCGGGGGGACCCCACAGGCTTTGGGGCCGGTGTGGGGGGGTCCCTGACAGCCGGGTGCCCCCCCCCCCAGGACATCCACCACGGCAACGGGACCCAGCAGGCCTTCTACAGCGACCCCCACGTGCTCTACATCTCCCTGCACCGCTACGACGACGGCAACTTCTTCCCGGGCAGCGGGGCCCCCGAGGAGGTACCGGCGGGAATTTGGGGGCTGGGGGTCCCTCCGTGCCCCCCCCTGTGGCACGGGGGGGTCACCTGTGGCTGTGCCCAGGTGGGCAGCGGGCTGGGCGTGGGCTACAACATCAACATCGCCTGGACCGGCGGCGTGGACCCCCCGATCGGGGACGTGGAGTACCTGACAGCCTTCAGGTGGGGGGGCTGCGCCTCGGGGGGGCTCCGGGGCAGGAGGGGGGCTCTGCCTCGGGGAATTCCGCTGTCCTGGGGGGGTTCCTGAGCCCCTGGGGGGGCTCTGTCCTATGGGAGGGGTCCCTGTGTCCTGGGGGAAGGGTCTCAGTGCAGTGGTGGGGGGCTGCATCAGGGGGTCCTCTGGATGCTGGGAGGGTCCCTGCACACCTTGGGGGGATCCCTGCACACTTTGGGGGGTCCCTGCACACTTTGGGGGGGTCCTTCCCACCTTTGGGGGGATCCCTGCACACTTTAGGGGGATCCTTGAACACCTTGGGTGTGTCCTTCACACCTTGGGGGGGGGGTCCCTGCACACTTTGGGGGTGTCCTTCACACCTTTCGGGGGATCTCTGCACACTTTGGGGGTGTCCTTCACACCTTTGGAGGGATCCTTGCACACCTTGCGTGTGTCCTGCACACTTTGGGGGGTCCCTGCACACTTTGGGGGTGTCCTTCAGAACTTGGGGAGTCCCTGCACACCTTGGGTGGATCCTTGCACATTTTGGAGGGGTCCTTCACACCTTGGGGGTTGTGCCTGTCCTCTGGGAGGGTGTCCCTGCCCTCCTGGGGGCCCCCCAGCCCTGGGGGGGTCCCGAGCAGCCGCTGCCCCCAGGACGGTGGTGATGCCCATCGCCAAGGAGTTCTCCCCGGACCTGGTGCTGGTCTCCGCCGGCTTCGACGCCGTCGAGGGCCACCTGTCCCCGCTCGGTGGCTACTCCGTCACCGCCAAGTGTGAGTGGGGTCCGGGGCCATCCCGGGGGGGGACCCCGGCCCGGCCGCCCCTCACCCCGTGCCCGGTGCCCCCCCAGGTTTCGGGCACCTGACGAAGCAGCTGATGATGCTGGCGGGGGGCCGGGTGGTGCTGGCGCTGGAGGGGGGACACGACCTGACGGCCATCTGCGACGCCTCCGAGGCCTGTGTCACCGCCCTGCTCGGCCTCGAGGTACGGGGGGGACGCCCCGAGCCCCCCGGCCCTTCCCCAGGGGCGTGCTGGGGCGCGCGCCCCGTGCCGTGCCTCAGTTTCCCCTCGTTGGTTGGTGAGGGGTTCCGGTCGCATCCCTGCTGTGGCTTTGGGGGGGCTGGTGACAGTCTGGGGGGGCTGGTGGCACTCTGTGGGTGCTGATGGCACTCTGGGGGTGCTGGTGGCACTCTGGGGGTGCTGGTGACAGTTTGTGTAACCTGGTGGCAGTCTCGGGGTGCTGCCGCCAGTCTGGGGGGGCTGGTGGCAGTGTAGGGGGGCTGGTGACAGTTTGTGTGGCGTGATGGCAGTCTGGGGGTGCTGGTGGCAGTCTGGGGGGCTGGTGGCAGTCTGGGGGGGGATGGTGACAGTTTGTGTGGCCTGGTGGCAGTCTGGGGGGGCTGGTGGCAGTCTGGGGGCCTGGTGACAGTCTGGGGGGGCTGGTGGCAGTCTGGGGGGGCTGACAGGCTGTCCCCCCCAGCTGGAGCCCCTGGACCCGGCCCTGCTGCAGCAGAAGCCCAACGTGAACGCGGTGGCCACGCTGGAGAAGGTCATCGAGATCCAGAGTGAGGACGGGGGCGCGGGAGGGCCCCGAGGGGTCCCCGGGGACACGGGGGGACCCGGGTGGGCCGCGGGGGACACGGCCGCTCGGTGCCAGCCCCTGCTGTCCCCGCAGGCCGGCACTGGGGCTCCGTGCGGCGCTTCGCCGCCGCCGTGGGCCGCTCCCTGCTGGAGGCGCAGCGCGGGGACACCGAGGAGGCCGAGACGGTGACGGCCATGGCCCTGCTGTCCGTGGGCGCCGAGCGCGGCGCCGCCGAGCCACAGCCCAGGTGGGACACGGGGACACGGGGGGTGTGACACTGGGGGACACGGGGGACCTGAGGGAAGTGTGGCACTGGGGGACACGGGGGTGTGTGACACTGGGGGACACGGGGGGTATGTGACACTGGGGGACACGGGGGACCTGAGGGAAGTGTGACACTGGGGGACACGGGGGGTGTGACACTGGGGGACATGGGGGTGTGTGACAATGGGGGACACGGGGGGTGACATCGGGGGGGACATGGGGGTGTGACATTGGGGGGACACAGGGGTGTGACAGTGGGGGACACGGTGGGAGCTGAATGGAGCCAGGTGGGACACGGGGGGTGTGTGACACTGGGGGACACGGGGGACCTGAGGGGGGTGTGACACTGGGGGACATGGGGGGTGTATGACAGTGGGGGACGTGGCACAACATGGCGGGGTGTGTGACATTGGGGGACACGGTGGGAGCTGAATGGAGCCGGGGGGACACAGGGGGTGTGACACTGGGGGACACAGAGGGTGTGACATTGGGGGACACGGTGGGGGTGAATGGAGCCAGGTGTGACACCAGGGGCACAAGGGGAGGGTGTGACACACGGGGACACAGAGGGTGTGACACTGGGGGACACGTTGGGGTGGTGAATGGAGCAGGGTGTGACACTGGGAGGGACACTGGGGGTGACAGACACTTGTCCCTGCCCTGGCCAGGCCAGCAGAGGAGCCGATGGAGGCCGAGCCCACGCTCTGACCTGCGAGATCATCACCAAGGAACACCTGGAAGAGATGAAAAACACACACAAAAAAAATCACAGTAAAAGGAAAAAAAAAAAATCCAAAACACACACACACACACACACAAAAAAAAAAAAAACTAAAAAAAAAAAAAAAAAGACCAAAAAAAAAAAAAAAGGCAGAAATCGAAAGGAAAACCAGAAAAAAAAAAAAGAGGAAAATATTTTCTTTTTCTATTAAAAAGAGGAGAAAAACCACAAAAAAATCCCCCCGCCCGTCCTGTGCCCCCGGCTCCCCGCGGTGTTTGCGGTCGTGTCTCTTGTGCAGCAGCAGTTCCACCAGCACCCCCGTGTCCCCCCGTGTCCCCCCGTGTCCCCCGTGTCCGTCGGGTCCCCCCGGCGCTGCCCGGACCCCCCTGGGGCTCCTCGTGATTTTTTTTTTAGGGTTTTTTCCTTATTTTCCCCCTATTTTTGTGTCTCCCCTGCCTCGTTCCCTCCCTGGCTCCGGCTCCGTCCCCCCCCGGGGGAGGCGATGGGAAATATTCGTGCCTTTAAGTGAGTATTTTTTTTTTTTTTAATGCCTTAATTTCCCTTCATTTTGGGTTTTTCTTAATTTTCTTGGGTTTTTTTTTTCCCTTCGGCCTCCCCGTTTTGGACGGGGACATGAGACAAAGGGACGAGCCCTGTCCCCCACCCCCCTGTCACTTTGTCACCCCGGCGCCTTTGTTGGGATCAAATTTATCCTTCTAGGAAAGGGGAGAAAAAAGAGAGAAAAGAAAAAAAAAAATAGAGGAAAAACCACTTTATTTTCCTGTTTTGTCACCAGCCGGAGGGGCCTCAGAGCGATTTTAGCTTTAAAAGAGAGAAAACCACCCAACCCCCCCCCCAAAAAAGGGATATAATTTTATTACAGATGGATTATTTAATAGTATTTTTTTAATTGGGGGGGCGGAGGGGGGGAAACAGGGACAGCACATCGTGGGTTAAATTATTCCGGGGGCGGGGGGGGGAATTTGGGGTGGTCCCAAATTAGGACAGAGGGCTGAGGTTGTCCTTGTCACCTCTCCTGGGGGGGAGGACCGTGCGTGTCCCCAACGCTGGGGACACCCCGGGAGTGGCGGGGGATCCCCATCCCAGGAGAGGGAGAGGCCTCTGGGTTTGGGGAGGGGAGAGGAGGGTCTCCGCCCCCCCGGCAGCGTGCCCGGCTTGCTTTGGGCTGGTGTCCCCCCGCCCCGTGTGTCCCCGTGTCCCCCGGTCCCGTCCGTCCCCGCTCACGCTCGCTCTGGGTCTCGGTTCGGTATTTTGTAAGATGTCACCGATGTTCGTCCTTGTATAAATAAACTGTTTCTGGCAATACCCGCCGGGCCCGCTGCCTTTGGGGGTGTCCCCGTGTCCCTTCTCCTGTCCCCGTGTCCCTTCTCCTGTCCCCGTGTCCCTTCTCCTGTCCCCGTGTCCCTTTCCCTGCCCTTTCTCCCCGCCGTGTCCCCACGTGCCTCAGTTTCCCCAGGCACCGCAGGAGGCGCAGGGAGGGAGCGGGGCGGGTCCCCTTTGTCGCCCCCGGGCTCGGGGGGCTCTGTCCCCGCTGTCCCCCCCCCAGCACTCGGGGCCCGGCTCGGTTCTGGAGCTTTATTTGGTTCCAAACGGGGCAGCCCCGCACGCACCGGGGTGAGGGGGGGTCCCGGCGGGCCGGGGGTCCCACCCCTGCTGCGGGACAGCTGGGGACAGCGGTGGCAGCTCAGTGTCACCGCGGCTGTCCCTGGGCTGTGTCCCCAGCCGGGCACGGGGCACCCCCGGCTCTGCCCCGGGGGACAGGGACCCCCCAGCCGGGGTGAGGGGGGGTCCCTGGGGCAGCTGAGGGTGGGCGAGAACCGGGACAGCTGCTGGGTCTGGGGGGGAGAGGGACAGAGCAGGGACCCCCCCTCAGTTTGGGGGTCCTGGGGAGGAGTGAGAGTGAACTGGGAACAGAGCAGGGACCCCCACTCAATTTGGGGGTCCTGGGCAAAGGGAGGGTGAGGATGAACTGGGAACAGAGCAGAAACCCCCCCCTCAATTTGGGGGTCCTGGGGAGGAGTGTGAATGAACTGGGAACAGAGCAGGACCCCCACTCAATTTGGGGGTCCTGGGCAAAGGGAGGGCAAGGATGAACTGGAAAGAGAGCAGAAACCCTGGGCCCCCCACTCAATTTGGGGGTCCTGGGCAAAGGGAGGGTGAGGATGAACCAGGACAGGAGTGGAGACCCCTTACTCAGTTTGGGGGTCCCTGTGGCAAAAGGAGTGTGAGAATGAACTGGCAACAGAGCAGACACCCCCTACTCAATGTGGGGGTCTCTGGACAGGTGGAGATGAACCAGCAGCAGATCCCCACCATTCTGGGGGGGGGGTCTAGGGGTTTGCCCGCAGCCGCCGGACGCTGAGGATGAGCTGGGGCAGCAGGGAGCCCACCAGCACGGGCCCCAGGGCGTAGCGGGCCCCCACGTTCAGGTACCACAGGGCGGTGCCGTCGCTCTTGGGCAGCTTGTGCAGCACGTCCAGGGCCAGCAGCCCCAGCGTGGCGCTGCCCAGCGGCGGCTCCAGCCCCTGCAGCTCCCGGCGGCTCGGCGGGTGCCGGGCGGCCAGCGCCAGCCCCAGGGCGCTGCCGCTCACCCGGCACAGCGAGGCCCAGGGCCGCGTCTCCGGCCGCAGCCAGGCGGGCTCCGAGCAGCGGGCGCTGGCCCGGCGGAGGGACCTGCGGGGGGACAGCGCGGGGGTCGGGGTGTGCCCCCCCAGAAACGGCGCTGGGGGTAGACCCCTCCCCAGACGGATCCCCGGGGCTGGCCCGGTGGTCAGTCCCGGTGGTCAGTCCCAAAAACGTTCCGGCAGGTTCCTGGGGGTGCCTCCCTCCAGCCTGGGGGGCTGCTCCCCGGGGATGCCCCTCCCCGGTGGGCACACCCCTGGGGTACGCCCTGACACCGCCGAGGCTGGTCCTTGTGACACCCCGTCCTCCTTGTGACACCTCTGTCCCCGTGGGACCCCTGCCCCCCCTTCCCCCCTGTCCCTCTGTCCCCGTGGGACCCCTGTCCCTCTGTCCCCCTGTCCCGCTGCCCCCTCTCCCCCTGTCCCTCTGTCACCTGTCCCTCTGTCCCCTGCCTCCCTGTCCCCTCTCCCCCTGTCCCCTGCCCCCCATCCCCCTGTCCCCCGTCCCCCTGTCCCTCTGTCCCCCTGCCCCCCGTCCCTCTGTCCCCTTGTCCCCCTCTCCCGCTGTCCCTCTGTCCCCCTGTCCCCTCTCCCCTGCCCCTCTGTCCCCCTGTCCCTCTGTCCCCCATCCCCCCGTCCCCTGCCCCGTGTCCGTCTGTCCCCCTGTCCCTCTGTCCCTCTGTCCCCTGCCCCGTGTCCCTCTGTCCCTCTGTCCCCCAGCCCCCGTCCCCGGGCTCTCACCAGTCCAGGTCCAGCCCCGCGGCCGTGCCCAGCCCGTGCAGCGCCAGCGCGCTCAGGAGCAGCCCCAGCGCCGTCAGCAGGAAGAAGCGGACCCTGAGGAAGTTGGGGGGCCGGCGCTGCAGCCCCCAGCCCAGGGCCATCCCTGGCGGCGGGGACAGGTGAGGCTGGCACTGGGAGGCACTGGGAGGGGGCTGCAGGGAAGGGGAAGGGGCTGCGGTGCCCCCCTCACCTGCCAGGGAGCCGGAGATCACCTGATGGGGGAAGTGGGCCAGGACGAAGACCCGGGAGAGCCCCATGGCCACCAGCAGGAGGACGTAGAGCAGGAACGGGATCAGCCTCAGCAGCCGGCTGGAAGGCAACGGAGCAAAGCACAGCTGAGGGGGCAACAAAAAACCCTGGGGGGCATTCAGGGGGTCTCTCTGAGCTGCCAGAGGAGAGATGTGTCCCCCTGGAGCCGCCCTGCTGGGAGGGAAGGGATGCTAATCACCCTCCATGGGTGCTGCACACTGAGCGGGGGTCCCACTCCCACCCCCTCTTCCCACGGGAGCTCTGGAAGCTCCCAAGTCTCCATCCCGGGACTCCTCCTGCCTGCTCCCGGCGGGTTCTGCCCCACAGGAGCGGCCCCACCTCCCACCCCGCGTTCCCGCAGAGGCTCAGGGAGCTCCCCGCCCGTCCCGGACTCACCTGCGGCTGTACCTGGACGCTGCCTTGCTCAGGGCGGTGACGATCGGCCACAGGGCCGCCCCCAGGATCATGCAGTGGCCCGAGGGGCTCCCTGGGGGATGAAGCACAGGGGTGTCCGTGTCCCCACTGGCAATGTCCAGCCCAACCCCTCCCCGCTGCTCGGGAATGGTTTTCCCACCTCCAGCCCAGCGTTCCCACACGGGTGGGGCTCCTGGGGCTCCTCCCGGGGCTGCCCGAGCCGGGGCTCACCTGGTCCGGTCTCGCAGGTGATGGGGAACTGGCGCAGCGGGAGCTGCTCCCGCTCCGACAGCCCCGACTCGTGCATCCACCAGTACGGGCGCTCCCCGAACAGGAACCTGCGGCAGCGACAGCGACAGCGACAGCGGGGGGCGTGGGAGAGAGCCCGAGAGCGGCACAGGATCCTGCAGCCCATCCCGAGAGCGGCACAGGATCCTGCAGCCCATCCCTGGGATCCAGCAGAGCAGGATCCCTGCAGCCCATCCCAGAATTTCCAGGAGAGCAGGATCCCTGCAGCCCATCCCAGGATTTCCAGGAGAGCAGGATCCCTGCAGCCCATCCCAGGATTTCCAGCAGAGCAGGATCCCTGCAGCCCATCCCAGGATTTCCAGGAGAGCAGGATCCCTGCAGCCCATCCCAGGATTTCCAGGGATGAAATCACAGAGGATCAGGATCCCTGCAGCCCATCCCAGGACTTCCAGCAGAGCAGGATCCCTGCAGCCCATCCCAGGATTTCCAGCAGAGCAGGATCCCTGCAGCCCACCCCAGGACTCCCAGGGATGAAGCCACCGAGGATCAGGATCCCTTGCCAGCCCTGATGCCTCCCGGGCTTTTCTGTGCCAGGAATTCCTGGCAGAAGCTGGGGCAGCTCGGGTGACCCTGCAGAACGCCAGGGGCAGGCAGTGCCAGCCCAGCATGGCACGGGCAGGGAGCAGGAGTGTCCCAGAGCCCCCCTCCTCGTGCCCCCCTCACCACTTGAGCACCACGTTGAGCCACTCGGCCGCCAGGGCGATCCAGAGGACCATGAGGGACACGTGCTCGTCCAGGCCGCGGGCCAGCGGGAAGCACACGGTGTAGATGGAGTTGGGATCCAGCTGGGAGCTCAGGAAGAGCCAGAACTGCTCCAGCCAGGGCGGGCCAGCCTGCAGGGCCACGGCGGCGCGGATCCCGGCCTCGTGCAGGGCATCCATGGCACTGGGCTGGGGCACAGCAGGGAGGTCAGCCCGGAACAGACCCCTGGGATCCCCTGGGGACAGCAGGGGAGGTGGCTGGATCCTGTGAAATCCCCTGGGGACAGCAGGGGGGGTGGCTGGATCCCCTTGGAATCCCTTGGGGACAGGCTGGGAGGTGGCTGGATCCCGTGAAATCCCCTGGGGACAGCAGGGGAGGTGGCTGGATCCTGTGAAATCCCCTGGGGACAGCAGGGGAGGTGGCTGGATCCCGTGAAATCCCCTGGGGACAGCAGGGGAGGTGGCTGGATCCTGTGAAATCCCCTGGGGACAGCAGGGGAGGTGGCTGGATCCTGTGAAATCCCCTGGGGACAGCAGGGGAGGTGGCTGGATCCTGTGAAATCCCCTGGGGACTGGCTGGGAGGTGGCTGGATCCCCTTGGAATCCCTTGGGGACAGCAGGGGAGGTGGCTGGATCCCGTGAAATCCCTTGGGGACAGCAGGGGAGGTGGCTGGATCCTGTGAAATCCCCTGGGAGGTGGCTGGATCCCCAGGAATGCCTCGGCACCGGTTCAGGCAGCCATTCACCACTCGAAGTTTGCCCACAGATGGCTGCCAGGTTTGTGCCCGAGGGCAGAGCACACCTGTGGCTCCGGGGATGAGGATCCCGGGATCCCGGCGGTTCTGTGGGATGCGCTGGAGCACCTGGGATGCTCCAAAGAGCCTCCACCTCCCCGGGGCTGCCCCTTGGAAACCTCCTGGGTCTCCTGTGGCCATTCTGCACGAGGCCTGGGCTCTCCCCGAGCCACCCTCGCCGTTCCTCGGCGTTTCCCGGGGGTCTCCCCAAGGCGGCTCCTGGGCCTCCCTGGGGTCCCTCTGGGCCTCCCTGTGCTCTCAGGCCCGAGGCCTCCCTGGGGCCTCCCTACACCAGACCCGCGGCCTGCCCACGGCCACCGGCAGCCTCTGAGGCTCCCGGTGGCGCTGCCCACCCCCCGGTACCGGCGGGAGGTACCTGAGGGGGGGGCTCCATCCCGGGGACCCCTCAAAACTCCCTCCCGCCGCTCTCTCAGCGCCCTCTTCCGCCTACACTTCCCATCACTGCCCGCGGGGCGGCGCGCTACGGCGGGGCGGCAGGGACAAACCGCGGCCGGGCTGGGCTCGGCCAATCAGGGCGCGGGGCGGAGCAGATCGGCGGGGCGGAGCACCAATCCCCGCCCTCGCTGCCGCGCGGCCCCGCCCCCTCGCCGCGCCTGGCCGAGGCGAGCGGAGCCGCGGGCGCTGCGGGCGGACAAGATGGCGGCGCCGGGCGAGTACTTCAGCGTGGGCAGCCAGGTGTCCTGCCGCACCTGCCAGGAGCAGCGCCTCCAGGGCGAGGTCGTCGCCTTCGACTACCCCAGCAAGATGCTGGCGCTCAGTATCCACCCGCCCGCGCCTCGCCGCGCTGGTCCCGGCGCCGGCGCGGCCCGCTCGGGCCTCTGCGGCCCGCCCGATGAGGGGGGGGAGGCGTGAGGGAGGGAGGGGAAAGGGGGGAAGGAGGGGAGGGGGTGTGAGGGGATCGAGGTGGGCGGCGACGGGGAGGGGTTTGAGGGGCAGCGGGAGACCCCCGGGGGATGGGGGGAGCGGGGAGTCCGCTCGGGAGGTTTTGGGGGAATTGGAGAGGTTTGTGCCGGGGTGAGTGGGGGGATTGGGGGGCTCTGTGTGGGGGGATTGGGGGGCTCTGTGTGGGGGGATTGGGGCGCCTTGTGGCCCGGGGAGCGGGGGATTGAGGGGCCCTGCGCTGGGGGGAGTTGGGCGTCTTGGAACGGGTGAATGGGATGTGGGGTGTCCTGTAGGGAGATTTTTGGGGGGAGCGGGGAGGTTTGTTTTGGGGGGGGTGGGGGGCCTGTGTGGGGGTGAGGGGGGGGATTGGGAGCCCGTACTGGGGGGAATGGGGGATGGAGGGGCCCTCTATCAGAAAGAGCTTCTGGGGGGGGAGTGGGGAGCTCTGTACTGGTGTGAATGGGGGGAGAGAGAGCACCCAGTTTGGGGCAGAGTGGGGGGCACTGCGGTGTCCTGGAGGGTTTTTTGGGGGGGGTCAGTGAGGATCCCTGTAGTGGGGTGAGTGGGGGTGTGGCGTTGGCTGTAGGGGGGTTGTGTTGGGGTGGGCGGGGGCCGTGGGGTGTTCCTGCCCCCACAGTGTGAATATTCACGGGCATGGTTTTGTTTGGAATCTGCAAGGAACGGGAAAAGCCGAGGGCTGTTGGAAAGCAGTGGAGGGTCCCAGGAGAGGGGAGGGGGAAGGTGAATGCTCAGCTC